>NC_133553.1:35894342-36519342 GCF_048773025.1 Camelus bactrianus | reverse complement strand
ATAAAATGAAACAGACCCAGGAAGGATATAAAAAAGCTAGAAAATAATTTAGAATCAAGTACCAAGGTTGGCTCATGAAGGGATCTCAGTTACCACAGAAGCATACCAAGCTAGGACACAGTTCCAAAATGCATGAGTCTCAGTCAACACGGTGCAGTCAGCTGAGAACTTCCGGTACTTGATGCAGACTCAAAAATATTATAATAATGCAAATTGGCATTATCTCATTTATATATAAAGTGGTAAAGCCGCAGACTGTCATCAGGAAGAAATGCAGAACTGAACAACTATGTAAATTATAACTTGAAAATGGAGAGAAAGGTACCTTGACATCCTTTTTTGTCATTTAGCTGGAATCCATCTGGACAAGTACAATCATAGGACCCTTCAGTATTAATGCAGTCTCCTCCCTGGCAAACACTATTGTCCTCCAAGCATTCGTTGATATCTGCAAGTCAATTGACAAAATTTAAAAGATGAAATAAACTATATTAAGAAAAACATTTTCCTTATCTTTATACACAAGACTCGCATAAACAAACATTATTGTAGAACTGTCATAACACATGATTTTAAATGGATGACCGCTTTTTAACTTTTAGCATTTTTTAAAAATGAAATATTTTGAAAGGATGTTCACTTTGAACAGTATATAAACTGAAGTTTTAACATCAAATGAAATTGATTGGAAGAGAAGTAAAAATTCTATAACAGTAATTTACTTGGTTAAGTTCTCAGTGATGATAGAGAAAGAAAACATTCTTTAAACGTATACTAAGAATATCCTGAGCATCAATTCATACAAGATCCTGTATTACAGATTACAGAAAATATTTTAAAGCATTTGGCATGGTACCTGCCTCCAAAGAAGAATGATTATTCAAAAAAAGCCAAATTATACAAATAGACACAAAAATAATGAGTTGCTCTATAAGTTCAAAATAATTTAGCATAAAAATTATCAAAAATGTATTTGCCAAAAGAATAGTACCAACTTCCGGTGTCACATGAATTTAAAGAAGAGACACCAGAGAGGTCAAATGTGGCTTTGTGCAACAGAAGGGATTTATCTGGAGTCTTGACAGTGGGGTAGAAAGTGGAGGCGGGGAGGTGGAGGCAGACAAAAGAAATCAGCAAAACCCAAAGTCACTTACACAGCAGAGATCACAAACAGGTTCTATGTTGCCTGGATTTTTTCATGTACATACTTGTGCAACTAAAAATGGTTTATGTCACCAATAATGGGCTTCGACTGTGAGCATGTAAGGCAATCAGTGACCCCCCCCCTTCACTGCATCAGCGTGAGGCAGATCTTTCCTGAGGGCTGTTTATCACTTCACTTACTCCTAGTCACAGCTCGTTACTCCCAACACACTCCATGAGTCCCAGTTCTGTTGCCTGTGTAGGATTCAAATGATTAGCACTGAAGAAACCTAAGGAACAAAACCTTTGTTTTTTTGTTTTTTAGCATTTGGCATGTTATGGCATTTCTTGCAAGTAATTATGACTGCTGTTAAATTACATGAGAAGTTCCAGAAAGATGTAAATTTGGAAACTGTTGCAGTCTTATTCTCCTGGCCGTCCAGCTGAAAATGTGGGCACACGGAATTAAATATTCCTCATAGGACCCAATCAACTAATTAACTGCCTTCTGTACCCTTCATGGGGCAGATAAAAGAGAAGCACCTTATAATTTCATCCTGTCAAAATAAAAGCTAATTATTATGATGTTCACCCATTGTTAAAGTGTTTCTGAATACTGATCCTAAAATGCAACACACACCCGATGTGGCTTCATCACAACTAAAATGAGTTACCACCTTTTCTTTAGTGTGCTTTCTCTGACTTCATTCAATTGTAATTTATACGCAACAAATGCATCTAACAGTCCAGTTCAATGAATTCTGACAAATGTAGACACATTCTGTGACCACTATCACAATCCGGCATTTCTGTATCAGTTTAGAGCTATGAGGATCCACTGCTGGAATCACTGCAAACACAATCATTTTTAAGGAATTAATGAAATACCTCCGCCAAGAATGTCATTCTGTAGCAACAAACATAAAGCTTGGTGATGTTTTCCTTTGACCCTTTTTCCAATCCAACCTTAAAATCTCCATTCCTATTAACCTAATGTCTTGGATGTTATAACTGTCATGAGAGTCAGTAAAGGGAACCAGCAGGCACAGTTAAGACAGAAAGTAGCACGGAGGACACTACACGCCTCCCGTGAAGCCTGAACATGCCAACAAATGCTTTATTCACTGGTGTATCAAGATTCCTAAAAGTGGAACCCAAGTTAATTGAGAATAGGTTTTTAGATATAAATTCTGTGAAAATAATTCTTATGCCCCAACCCTCTGCTAATTTCATGATTTTGAAGCAGTTGTGCCAAATGGGAATATTCTAGTCCACTATTTATGAATCTTTGCCATAAAATATGTACTAAAGGAATAATTTGGACCAACCACTATCAAAAGGGGGCGGGGGATAGGCATTTCCAGTGCTCCAAAAGGCACATTTGATCATTACCATTCTATGAAAAATCTCAATTAAAAAATGGGCAAGTAGAATCCTGAGGATATGAATTTCAGCAACAACCCTCTATTACCTAGACATGTGCCTCAGTAGAATGGAAACATGTCAGCTTTGCTCACCCTACTCCAGAACAATTTCTATTCATTTTCCAAAATCTAAGAGAAAGAATGCCATGTGAGGGGAAAAAAAAGAAGCATTTTAAAATTTTTATAAATAACTGCATAGATTTAAAAACTCACTGCATTGTGTTAAGGGTCTGACTTAGTTTGAAAAATTTTTTTGCAAGACTCCTATGTTCAAAAGCAAAAAAAGAGTAGGTTGAGTATTAAGAGAGAGACCACATCACCAACTGGGTGTGGTACGAAAGAAAGATTTCTGGGAGTTGGCCATCAGGCTTCAAGGAAAGCAACAGTTTTGGCCACCCCTCCACTGAGACTGCTCTGGCAGGCACCAATGACCTAGACTTTGCTAAATCCCACTGTCAATTTTTGGTCCTCATTCTTGCCTCGCAACCATGTTTGACACAGGTTCATCACTCCCTCCTCTTTGAAATACTCCCTTCTCTTGGATTCTGGTTTTCCTCCTTCACTTGCCAGTTTTTCTCAATCCCCTTTGCCTGTTCCCCACCAGCTCCTCACGTCTAAATGAGGGACAAGGACTCAGTCTTTGGACTTCTCCCTTCTAGCTACGTTCACTCCCTTGGTGATCCCATCCAATTTCAAGCCTTCAAACACTGTCTATATACATGCTGATGGCTCCCAGCCCAGAACTCACCCCTGAATTCCAAATGCATAGGTCCAACTGCCCTTTAGACAACTTCATTTGGATACTCACTGTAAGCACTAAAAACTTAAAATGCTGAAGTCGAACCCCTAATCTCCTCCACAAGTCTACAAATGGAATGCCCTTACCGGC
The DNA here is from genome assembly GCF_048773025.1 of Camelus bactrianus. Classification (NCBI taxonomy): domain Eukaryota; kingdom Metazoa; phylum Chordata; class Mammalia; order Artiodactyla; family Camelidae; genus Camelus; species Camelus bactrianus. The sequence continues at coordinate 36,515,886 of NC_133553.1, read as the reverse complement.
AATACCCAAATGTCATCATCTGAGGCTAGCCTCTGCTTGCTTACTTATTTCAGATCACCACTCTCCCTCCCTCTCTCCGCACTTCCCAGGTATGCCTCTTTATTTCCTCCTTAACGTTTAAGGCCATTTAACAAACTATATAGCTTCTTACTCATCCTGCTTACTGTTATCTCCCTCACTAAAACGTAAGCTCCACAAGGGCAGGACTTTTTGTCTGTTTGGTTTATAGCTGTATATCCTGTACACAGAACAGTGCCGGGCACATCCATGACATTCAAATGTTCGTTGAACGAACGCATGAATGAAACAATGACTGATTCTGACTAGGAAAGAAATGTAAGAAGGTGAGAAATACTTGGACTTCTTCCCTTTTTTGCTGTGGTCTGCAAAGAAATGACCAACAGAGAAGGGCCACAGGAAGGCAGAGTGAATCAGGAATCTTTTTCTAAGGCTTTGCGAAGAAGCAGCATGGAGGAACCACAGCCAGGGGCTGGGGAAGGTGCCAAGACAGGCAAGGGAGCAGAGACTGTGCCTGGAGGGAGAAGAAGTCAGAGGCAGAGGCTTGGAAGGCTGAGAAGCCAAGGCCTCTAGTCACTAGGACAACTGACGCCACCACGCATCACAGACTAGTGGCTACTGAGCGTGCTGAAGAATTAGCACAATCCTCGGGCTTCGGACGCCACGAGAAGGCCAGCGGGACTGCAGGGTAACACTAAGAAAACAAGGTCTCTGCCAGAGTTGTTAGAGGAAAATTACGCATGTAAATAGCAAAGCCAACAAGAAAGGCAGCTGCGAGAGGCATGTGAACAGTCACAGCTCAGTTAATTACAGCTAAATACCACTGGGGGGGTGGGGGAAACAGTCCTAGTAGGGAATCAGCAGGCTGAAGCGCTCACAGAATTTGAAAGGGAGCTCTGAGTCAGCTGTATGGACTCCAGCCCTATTCACAACCTAGGACACCCGGGAAATTAGCCTTGACTTGAAGAGAGAAGGGTCTGATTATATACTTGAAAAGAAGCTTTCTCACAGAACATATATGTTAATCATGACAAGCAAGCTGGGTAAAAAGTTTTTGTTTGGCTTTTCATGCAATGGATGTTTTTAGAATAAGAATCTTGGACTTCTGGTGATAATGGTTACACATTAAAATGGCCAAAATAGCAGAACATGTCCTGTAATGACCATCCATTACCCAAGACTTAATCAACGGCCTGGTTACCCTCTTGGCTAGGCCAGAAATTAGGGCAGAAAACACGCTGGTGGTCAGTGTATATATATTTAAATGTGTGTATGTGTGTGTGTGTGTGTGTATTTTATTGAAGTATAGTCAGTTTGCAATGTGGTGTCAATTTCTGGTGTACAGCACAATGTTTTAGTCATACGTATACATACATATATTCCTTTTCACATTCTTTTTCATGATAGGTCACTACAAGGTATTGAGTATAGCTCCCTGTGCCATACAGTAGAAACTTGTTGTTTATCTATTTTATATATAGCAGTTAGCATCTGCAAATCTCGATCTCCCAATTTATGCCTTTGTAGGTTTCCACTGACTTCCCATGTGCCCTGTCACCTCTCCCATTTTGGAATGCTACTATGTTGAATCATTAACATTTATTCATACATTGTAGAGTTCCCCATCCCCAATTTTTAGACAATCAAATACTATTATTTTTGATTTAGCACTTATTTGACCATTTGCCTATTTTTCAGTAGGAATGTTGGATTACAACTTCTCACTGGTGTTATTAACCCTTTGAAGAACATTACTACCTTAGGATAAAATCCTAGAAGATGATTTGCTGATTCAAGGGTAATGTACGTTTAAAGGCCTCTGAATCTGCCCCAACCGCCCTCCAGGAGGGCTGTGACTGCTGGTGCCAAGCTCTCTGATCAGAAGAGAAGGATGCTATAAAGTACAGGGGGTCCTTCCCAACCAATGGCACTGACAAGTCAGAAAGAATCTGGGGCCACTGAAATGTGTGTCACAAAACCAGTCACTAAAACGTGCATTCATTTCTCACAAAAATGGGGTTCGGACCCTTGTGTAGACGCTAAATCGCCATGAGAAGCAAACTCTGCCATTTTCACATTTCTGGTTTCACAACTGACAGGGTCTAAATGCAGCACATCAGCAAATGAGTCAGAAAAACACACTGTTACCTGGGTGGAGAGTGAACCCAGAATCCACAAGCGACAGGAGGGCGGCAGGTGGGCTCAGCAGCCCTGCCCACCTCAGAGGGGTTCCGAGCCAAGGCAGGCTGTGAGAGTGGCTAACGACCCGCAATGCTACATACGTGGGATACCTTTCAGAAATATTTTATGCAAAAAGCTCAAAACTGAATTAAAGTCTGGCTCTGAAAACCTTTACAGTTATCTAGAAAATTAACTTGCCTTTACTCCTTTGGAAAATTGGGATGCTAAGCCCGCATCCGAATAGATGCTACGTGGTGGAACTCTACACCCAGAGAAACCACCTACAGCTGAGGAAAGTTAACCCAACTCTATTTCATTAGCTGGCATAATTCTTCTAAAAAAACTATTCTGAGAAGTACAAAGAAAACCTGGATTCTACACGTTTCTTCACAGTATTTGTGTGACCAAGGGGGAAATATCTTGCAGGGACTAAATGTCCTCAGCTGCAAAGACAAAAGTGTGGGTTCATTTGCAGCAACATGGATAGACCTGGAGATCGTCACTCTAAGTGAAGCCAGAAAGAGAAAAAAAAGCCACATGATATCACTTATATGTGGAACCTAAAACAAACAAACAAAAAGACACAAATGAACTTATTTTCAAAACAGAAACAGACACACAGACATTGAAAACAAACTTATGGTTACCAGGTGGGGGTGGTGGGGGTGGTGCAGAGGGATAAATTAAGAGTTCGAGATCTGCAGATACTAACTACTACATGTAAAACAGATAAACAAGTTTATACTGTATAGCACAGGGAACTATATTCAGTATCTTGTAGTAACCTATAATGAAAAAGAGTATGAAAAGGAATATATGTGTATACATGGATAACTGAAACATTGTGCTGTATACCAGAAATTGACACAACACTGCAAACTGACAATACTTCAATTAAAAAAAATTTTTTTTTTAAATGGGGAAAAAAAAGTATGGACTTGATGATGGAGGCCAGGATGATATCCAGATTTCCCTAATCCTGATTCTGGCATTTTATTCCCCTAATCATGATTCTGCAACTAAGAGCAATTCTCACCTTCACAATGGTCCCCAAGGGTAGATGCTCTGTAGCCCTGGTCACAAACACAGCGGAAGGAGCCCTCTGTGTTCCTGCACTGCCCATTGCTGCAGAGATGACGGTGCTGGCATTCATCAGTATCTGTGAACAAGAGAGTAAGAAGACACTTAGGAGTTGTGCTTTAAAAATGATTTTTAATCATTCATGTAGAGGAGGTCTATAAACTATGTGGTTTATAATTAACTGAGCATTTTCATTATGTGAATTAAACTGACCTCTATTAAAAGGTTATTCATTAATAGCCCAGTGGGAAAAATCTAGATGAACTTAAAATTTTAACCAGTGAGCTAAGAATCTGTACATATTAATTCCACTGGTCGTTGATAAGGGACAAATACTTGGCTGTACTCTGTAAACCTCAACGAAGCTTCCTGGAATTTCTTCTGCTGGTTCAACTATAACACTCTGAGCTTAAACGCACTGAAGACTGGGATAGCCTAAAGCAGGAGTCTGCGAGCTACAGCTCCCTGCCTATTATTGTAAGTAAAGTTTCACTGGAAAACAGCACCACATATTCAGATACTACCTGGGCCCTTCACAGGAGAAGGTGGCTGACCCCTGATCCAAAAGTGTCATGGCACAAATGTCTTGAATTCTTTTTCACTAATTTCCCCTTTAGACCCATAGCAATCAGGTTTCCATTCTCTCTCTGATTTTCTGAGCCCATCTAATGGCCCTTGCCTCCTCTCAGCCCATTTGATACCTGCCTCTGAGTCTCTCTTTCTTGATGCACATATCCTCAGCTTAGAGATTACCTGTCTGTAACCACTATCCTGAGCCCAGGCTCACTTACACGCCTGCATCACATCCACACATAAAAGGCACGGTAACGGTCTACACATATTCGATTATTCACTTTCATCAGTAAATTCTGAGTTTCCTGAGACAGGGACTATGTCTACCACACCCTTTATTACTCCTTAGATGACCCAGTGTTTTAACAATCAGCAGGCACACAATTCATGTTTGTTGATAGACTTTGCCCATCACATCTGAGTACCTGTATTTACTTCTGGTGATCTGATTCTGCAAGAGTTCCACAGGGACCCTACACCACTGCTCTGCCCCACTCTGCTCACAGCATCATTGTGACTGTCATGGCATTTAGCACCTAAAGCTGGTTTGCCCCTGTTGCCTCCTTGGTGGATGATTGTCGTGTGTCTGACTTATCTCTGAGAATGACATCGCAGCCTCTTCAGAAGAAAGGACTATGGGACTATGAAAATGATAGCCTTATTATTTTATGTGTGGACCTCTTCTCTGATTACACATTCACTTGTAAAGGTCAGGAGTCATAAACTAAAGCATAAAAACTCTGAGGGGGGACTTGTAGAATCTCAAAAAAACTGCTTAATTTCTCTGTGTATGTGAGTGTGTGTGTTCTGTCATTCTCCACCTTTAGATTATGTACTGTAATGACTTTCCGTGTTCCAGAAAGGGATAACCGAAGGTGGTCATGGTAACACTGGCAGATCCCTTTGTAGTACCATCATATTCTGTCTCTTTTAGAACATTACCTCAGGATGTAATGAGGTATCATTTTACTCATTAAATACTAAATTTTACATGTAGACATGGATATGATTTGTTTCCTCATAATAAAATAACTGACTGTGTACAGTCTATATTCTGTTCTTATATGACATTGAAATGACACTTCTTTTTAAGAACTCTGGACACTTGTGCTTGTCACAGGTGATACCACAGTATCTTCAAGCTCAGGGAGCATCTACTTTTTGGGAAGTGACGTACAGCTGCAGCCGACCCCCGAACAATGTGGGGGTAGGGGTACAACCACCAACAGTCAAAAACTCATGTGAGACTAGGCAGGCAGTCCTCAGTATCTGAAGTTCCACACCTAAGGATTCAACCAACCATGGATCATGTAGCAGTCTAGTTAAGTATTTACTGAAAAAAATCTGCATGTAGATGGACCAACACAGTTCAAACCTGTGTTGTTCAAGGGTCAACTGTAATTCTGTATAAAGTTCAATGAAAAAAAATTTTTTTAAGTCTAAGGTCAACCCTAGAGGGGTCCAAAGTCCTCACTATTACCTGTAGAAGAGGGCATATTTCACAAACTTAACCCTTGAGTATAAGGGGATACTCCTTATTTCAGTCTAACTGGAAAATCTTCTTTAGTGATTTTTTTTTTTTAAAAGAAAGAATTTTAAAAAGCTCAATGCACACAAAAACTAGGTCATTAATATTTCACAGCATAGTATCAGGTTGATACAATGACCTGGTAGCTGAAATTTTATTATGTAAAACTTTCAAATAATTTTAATAGAATTGATTTTCTGCAAGAATTACAGAGAGAGTAATCATTTTTCTTCCCAACACTAAGGCCCAGCTACTAATATCATATTTTTCAAATTTAACCTTTTCCTCTCCTGGTTTATTCACTTTCCTGACTTCAGTGGAGGTCTTCTGCTTTCTGGCACCATAAAGAAATCATCTAGGGAGTTTCTCAAAAGCACACTTAACTTTATTGAGCACATAGCTTTTCAGGCTGGGTGCCTTGAACTGAAATCACAGTAGTTCACGATGGCACACTCCTACCTTCACACTGGTCTTTCGCTGCTGACAGCTGGTACCCCTGCCCACAGGTACACCTGAAGGAGCCCTCGGTGTTTCTGCACTGCCCATTCATGCACAGACTCCCTTGCTGACATTCATCAATATCTGTGAACACAAACAATGCAACTGTTTAACATGAGGTCTTATATCTAAATACCCCTTTAGCTAAAATTTGAGAACATAAACCAAGCTACTGCCCTCAAAGCCTTCGTTTCCAGGCTGGTCTTTTAAGGCAGGACCCACAACAACAGCAATAACAACAAATTTTCAATGAACAGAGAAAAAGGTACTACCCAAGAGAATGCACTGCTCCTTACAACGAATTCTGAGGTTATTATTACAAAAATAATAGTACTCCTCCTATATGGGGCCCTATACATTTTAGTTTGAATCAGCCCACCAATGTCCCTCATATAGACCTCAGTATGAACCGGAGAACAGAATTACAAACAGATGATAAAGTTATGAGCAAGTAAAAGCCACTTTTAATACAACATCAAGCCCTTTGCTCTTTCTCCCTCTCATAATTTGAATACAGCAGAAACACAATGTGAAATATTTTCAAGTTGAAAACAGAAGATCTCAGGCATAAAATAACGGCCATGAGGCAGTCTGCAGACCTGTAGAGTTTCATGGGAGGAGGCAGAACTAAAACTCTGCTGAGAACTTTAAATGCAAAACCACAATGGAAGCAGTTATGGAAGGAAGTAGACATTTCTACTGTATTCAGAAGCTGGAAAAGTACAAGGTCAACCAGTTTTGTTAAAGGACACTGAGCTCATTTTCAAAGTAACAAGGAAAACCAAGAGAAATGATATATTTTGATGGCAACTGCTGGAATGTCAATGGAGAAAATAATGAGTGAGGATTTTCTAATCGCCTCGAATAAACAAAGCTATTGATGGAGAAAAGGTAATTCCGAGTGTTCTAGTCATGGATGTGAATTTACACCAGTGAAGGAAAGACTGGCCTCATCAGTAACTTGAACACTTGTGGTAGAAGCGGTGCTCAGTTTCTAAAAGCTTTTGTTTGGCCTGTAGGTTGATCTGATCTAATCAGATAATTCTATCTTGCCTGGTCGGTGCAGACATAGCCTCAGAACGTTCTGCTGAATAGCTGGTCAGTTTGTAAGAGTTTATGATCATCAAAATATGATAGGACTGAGCTTCACCACGTATCCTACAGGTCTGTTGTGAGGGTTAGTGGTGAGAAGGGATGAAAACACACGAGCCCTACACTCAGAGAGAAAGGGGCCCTCATCTAAAAAGAGGAGAATTTGTTTTAAGGAAACCATGCCCTAAAGATCAATGTCTATTGTTTCCTTCTAAAAATATCTTTTTTTTTTTTTTTTTGGTGAAAGGGTTAGGTAGTCAGGTTGGTTGGTCTGTCTGCTTATTTATTTAAATGGTGGTGCTGGGGATTGAACCCAGGACCTCGTGCATTCCAGGCATGACTCTACCACTGAGCTCTACTTTCCCTGCCAAAATAGCCCATTATTTTAAATGCATCTAAAATGCAAACAACCTCACAGTCTTTCCCCTCAAGTATTACTGATAATTATCTGTTCCTTGAGCAAAGCTGCATTTCTTAACCTCTAATGAGGCATTAACTTTTCAAAGTTTATCCTGACAGAAGCCAAGTGTCAGGTTATCCCATGTTTCTGAAAAAGCTCACACTAATTGTTAATGTAACTGGAGTTCAGGAATTTGTTTTTTTTCTTATAGAAATGACTGTAGTTTACTAGAAACTTCTGTTTCCCTTACTGTGAAACTGATCCCTTTTATTTATATAATGGTTCTAGCTGCCAAATACTGACTATCAATAGAGAAATTAAATTAGAATTTTGTCTTAATTATTTTATACCTTTCCAAAGCCCTTAGCCTACTAGCTTTCAGAGAAGTCGAAAGCAAGAACAGCCTACACCATGCTTGCTTTCAACACATCCTATAAAATACTTGAGACGTCAGTTCAAAACTTAAGACCAACAATAGCTCATGTAGCTGGTTGGATCCCACGTAGTGTCTGACAGCATCTTTAGTGCTTTGGCCTCTTTCTGACTTTCTCAAAGAAGACAAATTAAGCATTCCCATGTGAAGATGTCTGCAGCGAGAATATACCTTCCATTCCAAGTACTGTCAGGAAACGCCAGACGTCTTACATAAGTTACTCATTTATGCTGGGAAGACTGTCAGAAGTAATTCATTATAAGTAATGGTACACACATTTAGAATAACTTGAAGCAACTCTGTTATCTTGAATGTGGTGATCTTTAGGTCTTTAAAATGACCAAGAGGATCACAGGCAGCATAATTCTACACACAAGAAAAGGCATTTTTCTTTTCTGATGAGGGACAAAATTTCTATGACAAAAGAATGCTTTCTAATAAAATAAGCATGCAGGACAAATGTCTTCTCTCTTTTGTGCCAAGAGATGAATAGAAAACATTATTCTTCACAAAAGATATTTCTTTAAGGGACTTTTTGCACATATTGCTATGACAAGTCCTGCTCAGAGTTAAAATAGAGACAATATCTTGGTATTTATAAATTTAGGGCATACAGCATTAAAATGTGCAAAGAAATACAAAGGCACAAGTACAAAAAGATATAAACAAGTAATGAATGAATACATTAGATAATGTATTTACAACGCAGAAAAGCTGTCAGTAGGTTTAGTGAGGTGAAGACACAGTCAACATTCAGTACTATCAACAGGGGGAAACTGGCAGAGTTGCTGGAATGTTGGGAAAGGAACAGATTTATGATCTAGGTGGAACTTGACATCTGTGAGCTGATGTCGTTTGGGAAAGATTTTGAAATAATTAAAGAATAAGGATGTTACACAATTTACAACTGTAAAAAGGAAGGGCTCTGGTTGGGAGTAAAGAAAACAACGAGTGCATATGCAGGTTTCTCAGGCGGAGGACGGGATCTCACCTGATCCTACCCCAGACTGCAGTGCAAAGACACCAGGAGAGAAGCAGAGTAGAGGGCAAGGTTCAATGCCGAGTGGAGGTAACAGCCCTTTCCCTACCTCCAAGTTTGATACCTCCTGTTTCCTCTGTCTGCTAAATAAGTTCCTCTCCCTTCTGCATTCAGTATTTTAAAACCAAGCGCAAACAGCAACACTTCTGTGAAGCCTTTCCAGAAGCATACAAGCAGATTTAGTCCCACACTTCTTGACTTCAAAAGAACCTTGCCTATTATTTGGCGAATAACAACATCAGCCACAAGATGTCACGCTGGGCCCCTGCCTTACCTCATTCTCCACGTATTATCTGTGCCTTTCTCTGATGGCTCGTACCCTGTATCATCTCATGCAATCCTCACATCAACCCTAGCAGGTACCTTTATTGTTACCCTTTTGCAGATAAGCAAGTACAGTTTAGTGAAATGAAGTAACTTATCCAAGCTCACACTGCTTCTGAGTGTCTGAGCTAGAATCTGATATAATGCTTCATTTTTTCAAAGCTAAACCCCAGATTTACTTGGATTTCACCAGTTTTTCCATTCAGGTCCTCTTCTGTTCCCGGATCCAACCCAGGGGACCACACTGTATTCAGTATTCAGGTGTCTTGTCTCCCCAGTCAGCCTTTCCTTGTTTTTCACAACCTGCATTGTCTCAAGGATATGTCCAGAATTGTCTATAATGTCCCCAATTTGGACTTTGATGTTTTTCTTTTACATTTCCACATTTTATGTTTTAATCTTCCAGAGCTACTTGATTTTTTAAAAAACTGAAGTACAGTAGGTTACAATGTGTCATTTCTGATGTACAGCATGATGTCCCAGTCATACATACATATATATATTATATATATATACACACACACACACACATATCATTTTCATATTCTTTTTCATTAAAGGTTATTACAAGATATTGAATATAGTTCCCTGGGCTATACAGAAGAAAATTTTTATCTATTTTTATATATAGCAGTTAATATTTGCAAATCTCGAACTCCCACATTTATCCCTCCCCACCCCCTTTCCCCTTGGTAACCATAAGTTTCTTTTCAGTGTCTGTGAGTCTGTTTCTGTTTTGTAAATAAGTTCATTTGTGTCATTTTCTTAGATTCCACATATACGTGATATCATATATTTGTCTTTCTCTGACTTACTTCACTTAGTATGATCTGTATGTCTCTCCACGTTACTGCAAATAGCATTATTTTATTCTTTTATACTGCTGAGTAGTATTCCATTGTATAAACACACCACAACTTCTTTATCTGCTGATGGACATTTAGGTTGTTTCCATGTCTTGGCTATGGTAAATAGTGCTGCTATGAATATTGGGATGCATGCATCTTTTCAAATTAAGAGTTCCCTCTGGATGCATGCCCAGGAGTGGGATTGCTAGATCATAAGGTAGGCCTATTTTTAGTCTTTTGAGGAATCTCCATACTGTTTTCCATAGTGGCTGCACCAAACTGCATTCCCACCAGCAGTGTAGGAGGGCAGAACTACTTTTGAATTGTAGTTTTCTGTCTATGCCTATGGCCATCTTTTGCCCTCCATTTTCAAAAATTGAAGTATAGATGATATACAATTTTGCAAATCAAAACTATAATGAGGTATCGCCTCATATCAGTCAGAATGGCCATCATCAAAAAGCCTCAAATAATAAATATTGGAGAGGGTGTGGAGAAAAGGGAACCCTCCTATACTGTTGGTGGGGATGTAATTTGGTGCATCCACTGTGGAGAACAGTAATGGAGATTCCTTAAGAAGCTAAAAGTAGACTTATCCTATGATTCAGCAATCTCACTCATATCCAGAGAAAATGCTAATTTGAAAAGATACATGCACCCCAATGCTCACAGCAGCAACTTTACACAATAGCCATGACGTGGAAACTAGTAAACCATCGTTTTTCTCCTGATTAAGACTGGGGTTATGGGTTTTTGGAAAAACTTGCTACATTTTCAATAATGCATGTTTTTAATAGCAATTTTATTGAAATCTAATTCACACACCACATAATTCATCTACTTGAAGTGTACAATTCAACAGTTTCTACTGTACTCCCAGAGTTGTGCAACTGCGTGTATTGCTTTTATAACTAGAAAAATCAAACAGACTTGTGGCTCATAGATATTCTCTAAAAATACAGTTTCCCTTTATGTAAACAAATATGCTCTGTGTTTAACCACTATGAAGAATCACTTTCAAAGACACCAACCAAAATGTGCTCTAAGTAGCTGAGTCAAAATAAATGACAGGTAGCATGGTTCCCTTCTCTAAGGCTCGTTACTCTAACATGCTTTTAAGTACAGTTCAAAATAAAAACAAGAAGCTGATCACAGCATTTACCTTTACAGTGCTTGTGGTCCGGAGTCGGGGAATAGCCCTTGTGGCATGAACACATGTAGGAGCCTTCAAGGTTGGAGCAAGTACCATTTGTGCAGATCTTTGGTTCCAGGCATTCATCCACATCTTGAAGAATGTTGCATAATAGAAGGGAGAAAAAAAAAAGAGAGAAAAAAGAAATAAAACATGAATAAAGTTGAATTTGGTTAGAAATGGAAACACTGGATTTTTAAAAGAGGGGCAGATTCTTTAAGGTAAGCTTTCAAATTAGCCCTTAGAAGGAAACGGAGCTCTGGTATGAGTTGCACGTATGATGGTTCTACAGCTTAACTTACTTTCTGCAAAGTAACTTGCAAGAAGGAACCAAACATGGTCTAAGAATAAATTCAATGGGAGGCTTGCTTAGAAGGGAAGGAGGAAGAGAGGGTGGTTTTAGAGCAACATCCTCTGCAAAATAAGTTATTCCAAAGAATCAAAGACACGTGGAGGTCAGGTTAGGGAATTGATGAATTTCAGCAGAATGTGAGGGCTCACTGAGGCAAGAGATAGGACTCACAATCCAGAGAAACCATAGGAAAAGTTGTAACAGAAAAGTTAAAAAAAAATATGATAAAATGTTCTAAGATGGCAATGAATCAGCATTAAAAAAAAAATCTAAGGGACAAACATAAGCCTACTGGGTAGTTTGAAGGTGGAGTATAGGCTGAAGGGGCAGATAAAAAGTAATAGCTAATCTTTATCAAACACTTACTGTATGAAGGCACTGAGGCTCTACATATATTGTCTTGTTTAATGCTAACAAAATCCATATGCACTAACCCTTTATAGAGGAAGAAACAGAGATTCAAAGTCTACTGATAGAAACAGTGAAAGAGACAATCATGACTTTGCCTTTATTATTTGTTAACACAGGAGGTATATCAATAATCATCATCTAAGTATTCACTGAGTTCATTCAGTAAACATTCACTAAGCTCCTACTAGAACATTGTTAATTCAGAAAGGAAAATGTGAGTTCTGTGCCCCATTTGACTGCCCCCGGGTACAGCCACTACAGTTGCAGTAAGAAGACATATAATACAGCACAAACAACCAAAAACTTAAAGAGGAAAAAATTCAACCACTAAGTGCCAAAAATACACACAGCATCACAATTTAGGCTTAGTTTTACAGCGGTCTATACTTAGAGCACCTTATACATAAGGCAGACAAATAATACAGAGGAAAGGCTCTTGACTGCATCCATTCCATTTTGCAATGCTCACCACAAAAGCAATACAGCTTTCCACCTCTTAATATGAACAGGCAGAGAGTCATGGGCACATTAACAGAGATCTCGTTTCAGGTCAGCAATCATTCATTTGCACTGCATTTCATGAGAACTAGACTCTATCTTCCTTACAGTGGAATTCAGAAATAGAGTATTACCAAAAAAAGCAAAGGGGGATCTTGTGTGTGTGCACATGGCGATGTGCCAAATGCATATTGAAAACAGCCAAGTAATTGACACAGCCTAGGTGTTCCGCCTCGCTTTCACACAATCCCTAATTATGGCGAAGTGACCCTACTCCATGACAACAAAAACAGCACTTCCAGACGGACTCACTATCCGTCCTTTCTTTGGTTGTGGGAGTCCACTTTTGTAAACACTGAAAGCAAACTACTTGAAAGAAGCAGCCAAACACTGGAGCCAAAGTAAACAGTGGGACAGAATGAGCCTAGACACTAGGCATGGAAATTCCAACAGCAATGTGAAAATGTCATGTCTAGGATCTGGTCTGGTTTCAAAAATGTTAACAAGATGAAAAAAATATATGAATTACTCTCTTTAATTATTCACGCACCAGAGAATGTGATTTATAGGACTGCAGAATGTAACAGCAAAGTAGTTTCTAAGCCTATATTTTCCCTCAGTTAACGTAAATTAACAGACATTGCAGATTACCATTCATGAGATGCTTATAAAACTGCTATTTTGTCAGGCTACTGCCATGATTAACAATGAAGCAAAATGCCTTGAAGTAAAAAGAGAGCCTGACTGATGTGTTTATTCTTTTCTTCACTTACTGCAGTCATAACTGCATGGAAGCAGAATCCCGTACATAGAAGTTTGAATTGAATGAGTACGTGGGTTTAATGACACTTAAGTTCTTAAGGAAATAACTACATAGTAAAATATCACTAAAGAATCTCTCTAAAGAATCAAAAGGTACAAACTTCCAGTTATAAATTAAGTCAGTCATGGGGATGTACAGCCTGCTGACAACAGTTAATAACACTGTACTGCATGTTTGAAGGTTGCCAAGAGAGTACAGTTGGCCCTTGAAGAACATGGGTTTGAACAGCATGGGTCCAATCACACACGATGTTTTTCAATACGACAGTATGACATGATCTGTGGTTGGGAGGAACCGTGGATGTGGAGCCCTGTGGATCCCTGCAGACTTACCTGCGGATTTTCAACTGCAGAGGGTTGGTGCCCCTAATGCCTCCATTGTTCAAGGGTCAACTGTAGATCTTAAAAGTCCTCATCACAAGAAAAAAAAATTTTTTTCAACTATATATGGTGATGGATGTTAACTAGTATAACATAATAATGATAACTTATTATAGCGATCATTCTGCAATGCATACAAATACCAAATCATTTTGCACACCCAAAATATCATGCTATATCTCAATTATACCTCAATTAAAAAAAAATCTCTATTCAGAAGGAAGGTGTCTAGAGGGGGGCCTCACTTGATAGATGTAAAAGGAATGAAATAAACTCAGTGATGTATCATTAGCCAGACCTCTCTCCTTAACTGCTGATCCCCACACCTAGTTGGTTGGTTAGTCTACAGGGACAGCTCTCTCCTTCATGTCCCACAGGCACCTCTGACTCTTTATGGGTAAAAGTGATCTTTCTCCTGCCTTCTCTTTATGCTGCCTCCCCTATCAATATACAGTACCACTACCCACTCAAATGCCCAAGTTAGATGCTTGGGAGTCAACCCGTCCAGATTCCTTCTTCTCCCTCTTTCCCCACATTCAATGTATTACCAAGTTACGTCAATTCTACTTCTCAAAAATCTCTCAAATACCCACAAGTTTACTTCATTCCTACTACTACCATTCTCTCTCAAATGGGTTCCTGACAATCTTTTCATTTGTTTCTCTACTGAACATCTTGCCCCATCTAATCCATTATCCAGCTTGCAGCCAGAGCCATCTTTCAAAATACAAATCTGATCAATGGTGTTGCTCCTCTACTTTAAAAGCCTCCAATGGTTTCCACAGGTCTTCAATTTAGTCAAGGACACAAACTTGTGGGGCCTTGAGTGGCAATGACAGAAGGTCAGGCCACCATCGTCCTTCCTTCTAACCCTTGGGAGGATCAATGCCGCAGGAAACAAGGTGATCTCTACCCACCCTATGTGGCATCCATAACCCACAGCCCCTGACCCCTGCAGCAGAGGCAGATGGTTGTGTCTTTTTCTATACTGGAGCTCAAAACTCATGCTAGGATTACAGTCTTATAGAAGAGTCATACTACCCAAATTCCTACATACCTATACATAAGTTCAAAAGAGAAACTGTCCATAGAAAAATGGGTTAGAATTTTTAAAAAAATTATCAATGTGCTTTGGAGACATAATTTGGCATTTGCTATTCAATGAATTAATTAAACCCCCCACAATAAGGAAGTTTCCAGGAGTTTACTAGGTCGGCACTTCGTGGATATCACTGTTCACAAGTTCACGGAATCCACTTCACAATACTATCGCCCAGTCCGAAGTGATCCTTCTCATAATGCCTTCAAAGACTCTCACAAATGCCTTGCTGAAAACTGGATATGCCACGCCTACAGGGTTTCCTGTTCTACTCTAATAACCCTACCAGAAGAGGCAGTCAGGACAGTCCAGCATAACTTGTCCTTAATGAACCCTGGCTAATTTGACCTACACATCCTTAAAAAAAAAAAAAAGTTTCACCTCATCATCTGAATCCTGCAGTCTACAGTTCTTTGTCAAGATCAGCATGAAGTTCAATGATCGTTAGTTCCCGAACGAACTCCACCTTCTTTCCTCTTTTAGGGGAAATGAGGACATTAATCTCTCTCCAACTCCCTGGCAATTTTCCATTCTCCACAATTTCACAAAGATGAATCCCAGCTGGCCAGCAATCCCACCTGCAAATTCTCTCATGCCTTGGGATGTAATTCATCTGGGTCAGGAACCCTTTTGAAATTTTCCTTCCTAATATCCTGGGAACACAGCACGCTGCCTGAAGCCTCTCCCTCGTGGGCATGACCCCTAAGGTTGTAAGGGTTACCAGGGCTGCCCTCCCACAAGTCACCCATGGCTGCACTGCCCCCTTACCCTGCACCTATGGGCTCCTTGGGGTTGGTCAGAATTGAGTTCAGAACAAGAGTTTACTTCCTTTACTTCCAAGGAGATGAATCTGTCAGCAGGGTGAACCAGTCATTTTTCTGAGGTCATTCAGCCTCATGTAATTCCTTAGCGACCAACAGACTTCAGTGCGTGAGCATCATTTGATACGGGAAGAAGACATCTTATTTGATCACTATAGCTACATGAAAATACAGGATTACTCTCCACCCAAACATTGCTTCAATTATCCCTCAACTATTCTTTATATATAGTCTTTACACTAAAGATGACAGGAGAACGTATTTGACAGAAAAGCACACGTGGCCAAATGAGAGACAGATGTGGGTTGGGCCAGTACAAAGAACTGCCTTGCCTGCAACTGAAGTATAGTGAGTCCTCAGGACCTCACGCCCTTCTGCCAATTCCGACCAAGTTAAAAATCTGCAGTAGCACAGCTGCCTACAAAAATATGTTGTACATTCCTCAAAGACTCATCACTGCTTTTCAGAATTGGAAAAGAGCCAATGTTACGTATATCCCAGATAAAGATCCAAAGATGATCTCAGAAAGTCAATCCACTAATCCCACCAAGTCACCAGCTTCCTATCTTACCTTTCCAAAAGAACACTTCGTCTTTCAGCAAAACTCACCTGGGGCTCTGAGTGCAAGCCCGTCATCTTTGACTCTAGAATCCCTGAGGCATAAACATTGCCGCTTGCAAGGGACAAATGACTCCAACCCACATGGATCTCTCCTTTCTATGGACTTTTATTTTCCTTATTATCTTAATTACATTGGTTTGCTTATTTTCTTCGGTGTACATGAGAGATACGAGATATTATATAAAACAAAATACAATACTACCTTTGAAGCTTAAAGACCTGGGAACGTGTCCCATCTCTCCCATTTACTACCTGCCTATGAGCATGAGTGAGCCCATTAATCTATTTGGGAATCAAATTCTATGTCTGTACTAAAGAGACGATTGTAAACTATACAAAGAGAAGTTGTAGTTTATTACAGTAACTAGTCTCCCCACACAGGCATATTTCCTGCCTTCAAAAGTAGTTTTTTTGTTTTTGTTTTTGTTTTTCTTTTGAGATATAATTGACATTATAACACTGTGTAAGTTAAGCAACAAGGATACACTGCACAGCACAGAGAAATGCAGCCATTACTTTATAATAACTTTAAATGGAGAATATGCTATACTATTGCTACATAGTATGGTAAATCAAGTAGACTTTAATAAAAATAACATTGTGTAAGGTTAAGGGATGATTTGATACACATATTGCAAAATGATTAACTGCAGCGTTAGCTAACATCTCTTATCAGGTCACACAACTATCATTTCTTTTATGGTGAGAACAATTAAGATCTAGTCTCAACAACTTTGAGGTTTATAATACAGTATTATGGACTATAATCATTAAGCTGTACATTACATCTCCAGGGCTTACCTACTAGTTACAAGTTTGTAACCTTCAATGCCATCTCCCCAGTATTCCATGCCCCAAGCCCCTATATTCACCATTCTACTCTGTTTTGTTTTGCTTTTTTACAACTTCAAATCTTCTCTGGCATCTAGCAGAAACACACGTAGGCAAGTGTGTTTCTTATTGACTGACTAGAAGATTCCTTTAGCACATAACAATTTAGGGATAAGGCTGATGTTTGCACACTTTATAGTATGTTTGCAAAAGGCAGACCTTGAGCTAAGTTGCCATCTTATATAAAAAGAATAAATGCAGGATGAAAGTCTTACGTTTTACGTTAAGTCTAGGAATATTCATATATCCCACAAAGGTTAACAATGGATCTTAAAATCTCAAAAGAAATCCTAGGGTGAAAAGAACTCTTAGAACTAGGAGCTCTCCATGTTCATTCTGCAAGTTTTCTGCGCCTGGCTTTGGCTAAGGCTGTGGCTGACCAGTTGTCAAGTGGATTGAGTGGTACTAAGTTCTTCCAGTGCCAAAGACCTACTACAGTAAGAAAACCCAAATGGGAGTCACAAAGTCATCATAAACTGAAACACGGGCTGACAAAGGGGCCCGTACTACTTCGATTAAAATCTCAGAAATTTGTGCTCTGGGTCACATGGTCTGTCACAGACTCAACTGTAAAGCGAGGCAATAAACTCGAAGAAGGCTAACTGCACACATCTGTCAGGTGACAGATACTGTGTCTTGCCAAGGAGAGCACAGACAATGAAGTAAAGAATGGGGATGGCAGTCCCGTGGAGCTGAAACATGTGCTAGGAGTAATCAGTGACCCTGCAGAGAAGAACTACAACTCTGAAGAAGTATATGCCAGCAAAACAGAAACAGTCAGAAGTTGAAAAGAAACTATAAGGTTAAGATTACTTAAATTCATAAAAGAAAGCTCCTCCCACGTAAGAAAAATAAAAAAACTATATGAGATGAGCTCAAAGAAAGCCAAAGAGAAGGCAGTTATCCACTGAAACTTGACAAGTAACTTACTTTAAGAAGTATCAGTTACTACTGCGTTTCTTCCATTTCAGCACAAGCGAAATAAAACGGAGGTACGAGGGATGGGGGAAGGAGGACTGTAAGATTTCTTGGGTCCTTGCAAAGTGCTTGATATCATATTTAATTCTGACAATAAACCCTATGAAGAAAGTATTTTGATCCCCATTTTACAGATCTTGAAACTAAGCTTCAGGGAGCTCACAGAGCTGACATTCTGCCTAAATTCAGGGAAATACAATCTTCATATCAGAGTTACTGAATGTACTTTAAAGCAATTAAATATTAGAGGATTTTATTTGGGGGATGGTTCCAGTCAGGTTTGAATCAGGCTGATTCAAGTTCTTTGTGAGTCAAGTGAAGCCTGTAAATTGAGGACCTGACATGCTGACTTCCTTCAAGAAAGGTTCTGGTTGAAAGCAGGCAGTTGGAACTGGCCAGAACCCAGGATGATGAAATAGTCCTCAGAGGTGGGGACCGCGTGGGCAGCAGCTCCAGGCTGAATGTGAGGTCCAAGGAATACAGTGTTGAATGATGAAAGTGGCTCTCAAGAGAGCTCTGAAATCCACAACTTGAAAGAAGCAGCTACGTTAACAGAAGAGCCAGCACGAGTTGCCAAAAAGCATTAAGGGCGAGATATTCTGAAAGTGGACAATAAACTTGAGAACGAAGGATCGTATGCCTTGAACTAAACACTAGGAAAAAGCGTGATCCCCTAGACAACACCTGCTAACATTTTACCTGTTTCTGGCCCAAATAATTTCTGTTCTAATTCATAAATCAAGGAGAAGCATCAGTCAGTAAGATCCAGTTTCCAAGGCATGAATACAAAGAGGTCATTAATGGTTTCAGCAAGTTCACTATTTAGTCAAAGAAGCAGAAAGTGAACTGGCATCAAATCCCTGCAGAATATAGGGTCAAAATGGCAATTCTTAATTCTTTTGTGTGCGTAGATTTTTAAAATTAATTATTTAATTGAAACATAGTCAGTTTACAATGTTGTGTCAGTTCCTCATGTACAGTATAATATTTCAGTCATATATATACATATATATATTCCTTTTCATATTCTTTTTCATCATAGGTTATTGTAAGATACTGAATATAGTTCCCTGTGCTATACGGTATAAACTTGTTATTTATCTATTTTATATAGAGTAGTTAGTATCTGCAAATCTCGAACTCCCAATTTATCCCTTCCCACTCCCTTCTCCTAATGAAATCACTTAAGAGAAAAAAGAGCCAGATGGACATGAAGATTGACAAATTTTTAAAAAATTGTAAGCATAATGCCAAAGAAAATAGTATTATGTACATTATGTGGTATTATGTACAGTGCTATGTAAACTGTATAAATTTAATTATACTAAGTTAAAAATACGCTGTCAGTGAGAGGCAGAAAAAAGGAAACTAAAACGGAAAAGAAATCCTCCAAAGTAGGGACTATCATCTCTACAGATGACTGACAAGTGCCAAGTGTAGGACTTTCCTCCAAACAATGAGACTTAGGAAATTTTTAAATTTTTTAATGTTTTCAAATACTAAAAATTGGGAACAAAGTCTCATCAATGGACCCTAAATTGTCTGGGGTAAAAGGATATAAAAAGCCTCAAACTAGTCTCAAATAACTGTTACACACAAAACCAAATGGTTAGCAAAGCATTTACCACCGGATGTGCTCTCTGTCCATGCAAAATCTCTAACACTCCCTGTATCCTTTAGGGTGCTCTTCCCTCTAGGGCACTCACCACACCTGACATATCACATACTCTGCTTTCTCACTTGTTTCCCTGTGAGCACAATGCAAGCTCTAGAGTCTACGTGCAATGAAAGGAGGGAATTTACTCTGTTCACTCTCAGTCCCCAGGTCTAAAACACAATGCCTGGCTCATACCAGGCATACAATGTTGACTGATGCGAGTAGCAAATGAACAAACAAACATATGTCAGGTTGTGTTATCGATGAGCTCAACTCAAAGACATGCTTAAGTAGGACTGCACCTTCTGAGAAGTATTTCAGAGTGCCAGAATCACAAAGATGAGAACTAAAACATGTAAAGGAACTAAATAAAAAAGAAATGGCTGGGTATTCACAAGCATTGTCAGAGGGCTACTGAAGAATCCAACCCATTCACTGGCTAAATCTGAGCAGAAAGGCACATTGCAGTATCTGCTTTTGGTCACACTCAGTGTTAACATTTGAAAGCTCGACTGCCATAAAAATTAAAGTGGAAAAATCTATTTCAGTACAATCTGCAAAAGCCCTCATGAGAAACTGAGGAGAGCTGCAAGTCCAATATGAGCCATGGACAGCACTGCAATGGTCACAGAGGGGCCCCCTGACTTACAGGTGACGCAGAACCTACAACTTTACCCAACACAGAAGGGAAAAAGTACACTGCCTGCTTCTGCTGGGAGATGTGCGACCTTAGTCAGCAACGCAAAACCGAAAGTTATTGCTTGGACAAGTGGTCAAGCATGTGACTTTGGTTGAGTAACAACACGGTGACCTAACAGATCTGCTTATGAGTCTACTAATCTGGGTGACAAAGCAAAACTGCTGTTAAATGAGGTGCTGTGTATCTGTCACTAAACCGGGGCAGAGTGGTCACCATCAGACTGACTGAGCTCATTTAGGTGTAAGAATTCATTTATTATTATTCCCCCACCTAGATCTGCGCATTTCTAGTGATGAGCAATCACATGCCAATTTGGTCAGTCACTTTCCATCAGCGAGTGCATGAATCAGGGCTGTGTTTACACCACGACTGTGCATTTTAGTAAGTTAAGGTAAAGTCCAGGCTATGCTCTTGGATTATAATATGTATCTGTATGTGAAAGCAGGTACAAGAACGGAACTTGATAGGTAACTCTGATGTTTACGCCAAATGGAAAAATTAAAACCAAATGCACTTTCTGACTGCCACCGATTACATCAACAAATGCTAATCAAAGAAGCAATTAATAAACAAACAAAAAATCTTTTCTTCTACCCAAAGATCAGCACCTCACACAATTCCCTGATAGAGACCCGTGGGGATGGGCATGAGATTCAGGGCAGGGGGCCACCTGTCCCGGGTACAGAGGCTTAGCTCATGCTGCCTAATGAAGAATCCAAAGCTTCGAAGCTGGGAGTGTGTCTGTCAAGCCCACCCATCTCAACTCCGCTGAGACACATACACGTCTTCCCAGAGATGTAAGAATCAAGACCAGTATTTTTAATAGGACCAAGAGGGCCTGGAATCTTGCAGAAATCTTACCCTGTACTCTGTTCTTCAGCCACACTGGCCTTCCAGCTTCTGGAAGATGACCTACTTCCTCCTTCCACAAGCCCCTTACACTGGTCAGATGGCCAAAATGACCTCTCTCTTACCCCCTTCCCCAGTTCAATTCCCAGTTAAGCTTCAACTCAAGGATTTTCCTAGAGGCAACTCCTTCTATCATATGCTCTTACAGCATCACACAGCTCTCTCTCCTAGCATTTGTCTCAGGTGTCCATTCACCTGTACTCATAAGCTGTCTGGGTGAGTGTCAGTCTCCTCGACCAGAGAGTAAGTTTCGTGGGGAGAGTACTTTTATTACTATTATTTTTTAAGCCCTCAATGTATCCCAGTACTCAGTACAACTCTGGGTATAGACAGTGAGTTCTCCAGCATTTGTGGAAGGAAGGACAGAAAGAAGGAAGGAATGAAAAGTTTAGCTCACATTGTCAGAATGTGGCATGGAGCGGAAGAGAGTCCCCTTTTGAGAAGAAGATCCCACGGTCAACAGAAACATAAAGGAAAACCATTAAGGGGGAAAGCTAACTAGAGCACAGGAAATGAGAGCCAACGCCAATTCATCACTGGGATTCAGTTGTTAAATACTGAAAGGGATGAATGCATGAATATAAGGCACGTGGGCAATCCAACCAGACTGCTCTTTCTACACTTGCTACTCCTGCTCCAAGTTTGCGTTTGTATGTTTCCTGATTCTATGAGTCTGTGGTAGCTTCTCCTCAAGCCTTTTCTCTCCTTTCCAGCATTTTGCTCTCCACCTCTCTTCTCCCTGTGGTGTGTATTATTTTATTTGGTTTTGGTTACTTATCACATCAGGGGTAACAATTTGTTTCAATCAGAATTATTTGTCCCACGTAAAATCTCACATTCCTCATGTCAACTCAATTTCTTATTTTCTTCATGGTTCAAAGTTACCTAGAACTGCTCAGAATGACATGAGTTTGTTACATTCTCCCCCCCACCCCTTTTCAATTTTGAAAGACGGCTCACTTGGCATCACACCACTTTGTTGGAAAACGGGCCAGACAGAAGAAACGCAACTATGATAAGAACACTCTGGTACCTACCAAGACACTGCCCATTCCAGCCTCGGAACCCTTCTGTGCAGGGAACACAGTGGTAAGACCCAGGAGAATTCACACACTGCTCATCCGGACAAGTACTTGGAGTCAAACATTCATCAATATCTGAAAAAACAAAAAGCTACCAGGTCACGGACATTTGATCAGAACACTACAGCACAAACTGACTTGTGTGATAGAGTGGGGGAAAAGGCAGGTTATTTCTACATTGAGGTGGAGAAAACAGTAAGTGGAAAAGGGAAACACTGGACTTAAACACACAGCAATAATGCATGGCTGGCTATACCTTGAATGAAAGATTTACACATGTTCCAAGGAAGATCTTGGCCCCAATTCTCCAACTGGCAGGCCCAGCTCTCCCCACTCTGGGAGTTGGCAGCTTCTCCAGGGCCACTTTCTGGATATCAAACCTTTCAAGTAATAGCATGGCTTGCCAGAAAGAAATACAAGAAACGGGCATGAGAGGGAGGAAGCCATTTATCCATCTGGCTAAGAGGCTCTCTCTGCAGACAATGGATGCTCTAGGGAAATCTCTGCTTTGGCACCATGGGTCCCAAACATTCTAGGTTTGAATAATGTAAAACCTTCCACATGACAGGAATTCCGTGGAGCTGGAATAAGATTAGGAGAGAATGAACTCATCAAATACTTCCAGGATTTTCCAGAGAACATGGTGCATGATCACAGAGTAATATTTTCTGGTAAAAATACACCTTACTTTTCACATTCACAGCTAACTAAAGTTATTAATCACTGTTCTTTACAATGTGAGGAGGGAAAAAACACCTTCACCATGGATGGAGCTGTGGCAGAGATACAACAGCTTTAAGCATTTTTACAAACGGTAAAACAATGAAGTGGGGGAAGGTAAGATACAGGAGAGGCCACAGTTTCAAATGTGTACCAACCCCTGGGTACCAGCCCAGCTGAAACACGTGTTTTTCTGGAGTTGGATTCTGAATTCAATGAGTGGATTCAACGTCTAAGTGTCCCAGCATGAGGTGTATACAGGACCTCTAATCAAGCTTAAAATATAAACAGATTTTTTTCAGGTAAGTTGAGCAGTGGAAGAAATACACAACAAATAAACTAAACATGCATGGGTATCTGATGTCATCATTCTGGTAAATTCTCAAAAATTATTCCCCATTATGTATCACTAGACATGTATGAAAAGATGCTTAAAGTAAAAGATGTTATTAATAGAATTAATAAGCACCAGGTCAATGCTGTAATTTTTTTTTTCCTATCAGCAAAAATTTCTTGCCAATAGACAATGACACACAGTGGTTTTGTTTTGTTTTGTTTTGTGTTTTTTTTTTTAGGTCAGATGTTCTGGGACTTCTTGTTCTACAAAAAGATGATGCTTGCCAGTTTCACTTTCCAAACAGCATTACATTCTTCTCTGGATGTGATTTTTTAAAAATGGAACTACAACTGCTAAGTCAGAGAAGGTCACAGAGATAGGCTGGCCCGTGAAAGAAGGTACAAGGCTGAGCAACACGAGACGGCATCCCTGAACTGCCTGCTGCTCTCACTTCTGTTAGCTCGTTTCCTCATCTTTGAGAGTGAGACTACCTGCCTGGTAGCACCTTCATAGGAGAAAGCACGAACGCATGAGATAATGTCTGTGAACCACAACAGACTCCTTGGAGACTGGCGCTGTTTGAAAGTGACTTTGTCAGTGACAGCTGAGAAAATCCTCAGCGAGCCAGAAGCCCGGGGACCTCTGGTTCTGGTCCACGACGAAATGAGAAAACAGCCACATTATTTGGCTGCTGCTTCTTTCAAGCCTTTTTCATAGTGATAGAATTATGTATTATTTACTTGGGGAACCCTGGTGATATTTCTGTTAAATAATTTCCATACACTGAATATTACTGAATACTCCCCTAACTGCTTTCCATTTGCTTAGATAAGTTTTAAAACTTCTTTCCTTTTCACTGTCCATCTTTATGCTCTGGTTAATCCTTGAATATCTTATCTTCCCGTCCTGAGTCTGTGTGGAGAAACTGAGGACCCATATTTGTCCTCTTTGGGGACCATCGCTTTGCACATGAATGCTTGACAGATAAGCCCACACCCTTTAAAAACAATGTGACAATTACAGATGTTCTGAGAAGATTTATGCACAAACAAGAGGAGTCAGAGAAGGGGGAAGTTTAAAGAAGCGAACACTTCTCGAGAACTAACAAGGGGACAGGCACCATCCACCCTTTTACTCCCTTTAACTTGCACAAACCTGAAAGATGACTTCATGGTTCCTATGTTACAAATGAAGAACTAAGCTTTTTTTTAAAAAAAATTTTGTCTGTGTTTTAGGTGGGGAGGTAGTTAGGTTTATTCATTTATTTGGTACTATATTTTTCAATGGAGGTACCAGGGATTGAACCCAGGACCTCGTGCATGCTAAGTACTGCGTTCTACCACTGAGCTATACCCTCCCCCCAGAACCAAGCTTTGAACTGGCTACTCAAAGGGCTCCAAGGTGGAAAGGTACCAAGTGTGAGGGTCTGAGCTGATGCCATAGTCCCTGTTCTCCTGACCCCATGCTTCCTCTCCAGAGCAGAGGAAGAGCCCCCTTACAGAAGAGCAGAGTGGGGACACTTGTCACCTGCACTGTCCCATGGCCCTAGGCCATCAGGGACGAGTTCATGGCTCTGTTCTGATAGGAGTGGATCAGAGATGCAGCAACATAAAATGCTCTCCACTTGTCTCCAGATTACTCAAGGGGCTGAGGCAAGAGGCCAGGAAGAGAGGCAGGTGCAGGCTGCCAAAAAATGTCTAATGAGCTCTCCCTCCAGGCCTGGTTATTAAAACAATGAAAAAACCCAACACATAGAAGCCAAGGGACAGCTGAGAGCAGCCTGCCCCAACCAGCCTATCTCTCTGTAAGCTCTGGAAGCCCAGCCACGTTAGCAAAGAGGCTGAATCTCAGGCAGTCAGGCAGGGAACCACACAGAACCGCCACCATCCCCACACTCAGGCTCCTCAGAAACCTGCCCAGAAACCCCTGCTCTTCTGCCCTCATGTTTCTACAGTAAGATTTAAGCAGAGGCTCAGTGTATTTCTTCATGAAAGTAACTATTCAAAATATACCAGGTGTTTTCAAAAAGTACCTATGTGACTTGGACACAAGTGGAAGCAGAAATATTCAACGGTTAATCATTTTGGCCATGCTATAAAGACTTGTCAAAACATTTTTCTAAAGAGAGCAAATTCACTGCTGGGGTCAATACTAAGGAAATTTTATCTAGCACAGCTGGAATTTGACCCAGAGCTGGTCAGACAGCACTTCGGGAGAGAGTCTGCAAGCAGGTCCCAGGACACATGCAAAAGAAAGAAGCTGAGACAAAGGAATGGAACAGGGTGAAAAGGTCAAAAACTGAAAGTCCACATGGTAACTCCTGCACCATGTCCCCACATAAATGACGCAGACACTGTAATTAAGTCTGTGTTTGTGCTAAGATCCTCCGCAGTTCATTGTTCTAAAGTGACTTCACTCCACATACCAGGGAAGGCAGATACTGAAGTGAGTAATAAAGAGAACATGAAGACGGAAAATAACCCAGACAGAGCCAGTGAAGGGAGGCAAAGGGACTGTGATTCCAGAAGGCGGGAAGAGCTTGGATGAGCTGGTGTCCTGCACAGACTGGTGGAAGAAAATTAGGACCAGGCCAGGTGCCTCCCATCCCCAAGTTCAGGACCCAGCCCTATTTTTCATGGTCACGTGCACTGGCACAGCCTCCCCGTCCTCCCAGCAGACTCACCCTCGCAGCGGCCTCCCGGGGTCATGCGGTACCCGCTGTCGCAGTATTCACACCGGAAGGCCCCCACGGTGTTGACACAGTGCCCTTCTCCACAGATGTCCGGCCTCACACACTCATCGACATCTACACAAAGAAGAAAACATCATCGAGTTTTATTTCCCAA
The DNA here is from genome assembly GCF_048773025.1 of Camelus bactrianus. Taxonomy (NCBI): domain Eukaryota; kingdom Metazoa; phylum Chordata; class Mammalia; order Artiodactyla; family Camelidae; genus Camelus; species Camelus bactrianus. The sequence goes on along the minus strand of NC_133553.1, from coordinate 36,489,555 downwards.
AACGTAATTTCAAACCCCTCCCATCTCCCAGGTTAGTTCGAGTTTAAGAATGAAGGAATTGATTCCTGCCATCTATCATCTCTTTGATTTGCTCCAAGAAGTTGAATGGTTGTGACTTATGTGGAATCCAAAAGAAACATTTAACACTTTTGGTCTTTCCACACATCTGATACTCTTCATTCAAAAGTGTTGGGAAAAAATCCATTTTTTAATCTTCCAGTATCTAGCAGATTACTATGTTGTAACAGGCGTTTAATAATAAAATCTAGATTCTCTCAATAAGCCCTGAAATGATGGAATCTTATGGGAGCTTAAAACCTGCATCTGGGAATTTTTGCATCAGAAAGAATACTGCCATTACCTACGCAGTTGGTACCCTCCTCGCTGGCCATAAATCCTGCTGGGCAAATACACAAGAAACTTCCCTCGGTGTTTTCACAGCGTCCCTGGGAGCAGAGGTGTTGGTCCTGAGTACATTCATCAATATCTGTTAACGAAAACACAGATAGAAGCTTAGTGTAGTGGAGCAAGAAATTCTCAGTCTCCCTGTTTGTGAAATCCCAGCATACTGTTCCCTGTGTCCCACCAACCTTTACAATTGAGGAGAACCCTAAAAGGGACAAGACCGTTCTCCCTGAATACTTGAAGGGCTGTTACTAGCAAGTGGGAACACCTGTATGGTATACTGCTTCGAAAGCTCCAACTGGAACCATGACACCGGTGTTTCCAAAGAGACAGATTTCAGGTCAACACACAAGGACCCGTCTGATAACTAGAGTCACGTAAGCACTGGAATTCACTGTGCAACACCCAGGCCAGCTCAGCACGAGTCAGAAATGTGAAAGGCAGTCTTCCACTGTGCACATGAGGGGGCGCTAGACTAAATGCTTTCAAGTGACTGTCCTTTTCAAGTTTATATTTTGGTGTTCTAAACATAAAACCTATCAGGTAGGCGAATTCAAGAGAAATAACGATCTTATGGGGCAAGGAGATGATGCCTTCACTGCCCTCCTGCATACGTATGCAAAATCAAATGGCAAAAATCACGCCTTGCACAATGGCATTCAGCATGTTCAAGTAGGTTTAATTAGGGCTATGCCTTTGTTGCTTTATATTCGCCTTTAACTTAGTGTTGAATTTTCTTTTTCTAAAGAGAAATTAAATTTGGTGTTTAACACATCAGAATGGTTTACTTAACACCATCACACCCCTTTCTGAGATTCATGTTTTTTCCAAAGAAGCATACATGGAGGTCTGTATAAATTCATTAATAGTTTCATGTCCGCATATATGATTTTCAATATCAAAATCCCTTTTAGAAATAAGATATTATGAACTTGGACGAATAGAATTCTTTATTACAGCATATATTAATATTAATCTGTTTTGCTAAATATGTGTGTAGACAGAGATTTCTAGAGCTCTTAATTATTTACATACTTTAGCTGAACAATTCTTGGCAATTATTTCACCTTTATGTAACTGCATTATACTTGGCAAGACAGGTGGCACTGCACCAAGGGGTAAGAGCCTCTTAGGAGTTGAGCAAACCTCTTTTGAATCCCCTGGCTCAGGACTAAACATTTTTTAAAAAGTAAACACAAAAAAACATTTTTTTCATGATAAAAAATGTTCTTAATGTGCAAATATTTGACATTTAATAATTTCACCTATCAAAAGTGTCTTCTTACCAATACATTTCCTCTGTTGCTCACTGAACTTGTAGCCCTCGTAGCATATACAGGTGTACCTCACCGGGAGGTTAATGCAGTGTCCTGCTCCACAGATATCAGGGTTCACAGTACATTCATTGATTTCTTTAAAAATAAATAAACGTGGGGGGAAAACAGATATAAATAAGGATTTCACTGCTACCTGCAAAGCATTACTTTGTGTTCCCTGATTAATTTATTACCAGTCATGCAATTGGAAAATAAAAGGTGATCTCCAAAATCAAGTATACATTCATTTGATTACTGTATAATTGATCAGTTTGTCCCACCCAAGGTCATCAATAATTCCTAATGAAACAACTTCTAAGAGGAACTGAAGCAGGTGGAAATTCAGAAAGAGGCCGTGTTGGACTTTATCATTAATTCTTATCTTCCCAGATGGCGTATCAATGAGTTTCCATCCACTCAAGCTCATCTTAGATGATGGCCTGAATCATATTTCTCCTGATAAGAAACTGATGTTAACTTTCTATTTGTTAAGCAGGCTAAATTCAAGTTCCAACAAATATATTCAAACTTCCTCCCAAATTTCTCATTAATTCTCCAGAAATATTTATCCCTTCTAATCAAAGCAAAATTTATGGCTGTAACTTACTCTTAATCTGCCAGTTTAACAGAATATTTTATTTATACTGGTAAAGTATAGAGTCTTCTTCAAATCTTCTCTGCTAAATTCCTCCCTAGCCCTCCTACCGATTCCTACATGAGACTCACTTCTTCTATGAAGCCTGAGATTAGCCTTCAGTCCTTGCTCCACTCACAGACACAGGCAGTGGGCAAGGCAAGGTCAGAGGAGTTCCCAGGGGGTGACGGCCATCAACATGAGCTTTATTGCCAAAACACTGGAGGACTCAAAGGTAACCTTCTAAGATGAATTGCTCCAAGATAGTCTGTTGATTTCCATGACCTTTGTAAGGGTGTATAAAATTGTAGGGGTGGGTATAGGCAGTGAAGCTGGGGCCAGAAGCCCAGGCTTGGCCACCAACCTTGCTGCCCTTTCTTAGCTCTGTAACAAAGAGCAAGTTAACTTAAACATTCTAAGCCTCACTTTTCGGCAGGTGTAAATGAGAATAATTAGAGCACAGACTTTAGAACGTGAGGTTCAAAAGAGATGACCTAAATGATGCATGTAGCCCAACACCTGGTACATTGTATGTGCTCAATAAAAGCCAGCCAGTATTACTGATCGCTGTGGTTGTTTCTATTGACGTCATTTAAGAATATATAACAAAGAAACAGCACATTTATAACAATACTACCTTGGGCTATTATCTCATTGTCATCACCTGGTGAACAATGCTTGACACAGACGAGGCCATGAACGAGCCCAAGTGGCCCAGTGGAGGAAGACCAGGCACTCAAACATGACAAGCCAAAGCACACCTTTGTTAGAGGGTCTACGTTTTGAATGAAAAGAAAAACAGGCATGCTACTGTTACCAATAGCCCACTGTGAATTCTGAAGAAAGATGTGAAAAACAGTGCTTTAACAAAAATTCACTATGGAAATGACCTAAACTGGGGTTGAGATTGCTCTCCAAAACCCAAACCACATTCATTTTTCATCAAGTGTTATTTATTCACTGTGCTGTGATTTTAAGACAACTGATGCAAGTCATCTGAAAAGTTGCTAGGCGTTAAAAGGAAGCAAATGACTACAGAGCTGCAGTATTTTACACAAAATCACATGGATTATGGGAAAGCCACACATTTACTAATTACTTATATCTTCAGTGAGCCCGCTTATGCTAATTCACTATCAAAAACCAGATTGTATATCATCAGTATAACATCAAGTTACAGAAAAATTATTTGAAAGGCTAAAAACATGGGTGATTAACATGACTGCTTAAACTTCAGTGACTGATAGTAACAACATGAAACAATGAATTATGATACAAAGTATAGATTGTTATATAATCACTAGCAGGATAGGAAAATGCTTGTTAAGAAATATAGTTAGGTACAAATTGTCACTAGATATGATCTAAATTACCTAATACACAGAAAAGATTGGGAGGAAATAAATCTAAGTGTTGGTGTTGTTTTCTTTACATTTTCCTGTATTGTTCAAAATTTCTAAAATGAACAAGTATTATTTTATAATCAAAAAGACTTTCTTAAAAAATTATCATTTCTATGTGCCTCAAAAATCTAAAGGTAAAAGGTAATCTTCTCCAGGTCTTACTCTTAGATCCTTGGGTAAGAATTCTCTTCACTGTAAGAATTCGTTAGTAGAACAGTAAGAGAAGCACATCTTTAACCATCTCTTCTTAATGTAGGCAGACACCTTCTTTGAAAATTACTGGTATTTAGATTTCTCAATTTTCTCTGTAATGACTGACTTTCCTATATGTTCTCTGTCTTTTTCTTAAAAGAGAAAAGACATGCTGATAAAATTTGCAAAAAGAAAAATTAGAAGACGATTTAATATGCTAGGAATAAAAATTCAGAGCTAATTAAAAGGCAGTAAATCTAGGGTTTTCATGAAATGTTTGATCAGTACTCACTGCCCTACCCCCCGCCACTGACCCCCAAAATACCAATTTGTTGATTACCAAATATTTATCTGTCCTTTTTTCAGGCATAACTTTAGAATGAAATTTTTACATGTGTCAACAAATGTATTCAAAAATATGTGATGCTTAATTCAAATGAGATACATTCCTAGACCAGTGTGCCAACACATATAAATTGTTTCTTCTTAAGGCAGCTCTAAGATAGGATAAAGGGTTAAGAATTTTAACTCTTTGGTCTTGGGAAATGAACAATAATGGCCCTTCCTTCCAATCTGGCATCTTAAGTAGAAGCTATAAAGTTGAGAGATTTATGAGGAAAGTCTGAGGATTGTTAGCTGATTACCTCATAGATCAAGTATATAAAGATGCAGCTTGAAAACGTTAATCCCAGTTGGCACCAAGATGTGGAAGAAAATGTTAGTGTGATGCCACTAGAGGGTACTAAGAGATACATCAAAGGGGTGGAGGGACATTAACTAACATTTACTTGATTTCTACACTTTCCCATTCTTTTACACAAGTGATTAAAGTAACTTTCATCAGTTTGACCTCAGAGATCCCTTTTATCCATTTACTAGGAGGATTTCACCCTTCTAAGTTAAAAAAAAAAAAAGCCATTAACAACTTCAAAACACCTCTGCTTTCTCTTTGCTAATCAAAAAATTTCAGATTATAGTCAACTATACTTTATTATAAACTCTAACATTGTTAAGACATTAAACCTTAACTGTTCTCAACACAAAAGAAAAGCATGAGACAGGAAAAAGGTGTTAGCTAACGCTGCTGTAGCAATCACCCTGCCATATATGAGTATGTATCAAAGCAACATGTAGACCTTAAACTTACACGAGGTTACATGTCAATCACATCTCAGTAAAAAAAAACAAACAAACAAACAAAAAAAAAACCCAAAAACATTGATCAACACCATTTTTAAGATAAAAAAATGAATGACTTGTGCTCACATTTTAAAAATTTAAAAACATGTCTCTTACTACCTCTTCCCATCCTTCTCCTCCTTGTCTGTTACACTTTCATTCTTGAGCACATGTATGTTACACAGAAAGGCAAGTCCTGAAGATACTGTCTTAAAAATGGGTCATAAAAAGCTTCCAGCTGTCTCTGTATTTTGGGGGTCAAAGACATTACACTTTATAGTTTTCTGAGAGGTCACTCACACCTAGGCATGTGAACCTGTTCCCACAGAAAAGATCGATTCATGTCAAAACACAGATTTCTCTGTGTGTGCCCACTGTGTGGATACAAGCACTGGGAATATGGTAAAGCCTCACACAGGAAACTCTAATTACTGGTCTCCCGGGGGCTCCGGTTAACGGGAATGCCTAGTCTTCTTTAGCATGTTTGGTCTCTCAGAGATCATCAAGAGATGGCTCCCACAGAGCTTTTCCAAGTGTCCTCCTTCATAACGCCCATCATATGCCCCGGGGTTTACAGGACTGCCCTACCCTTTCCTACTATATGTGGGCCTTGAAATAACTTTGTTTGCACCTGGCCAAGGACCTTATTCTTGTTTCTTTCCCTAGTGTCCACTTAGAACTTGGAAAAAGAGCCATGACCAAAAGCCAGTGGAAAACCAAATGCTCTATTTATCCCGATTACAAGGCCAGTGGTGGATTTAAGAGTTTGGTATCTTTATTTTCTAGAGCTAAACGAAAAAGAAAGCTTTTGGCAAAATATGAAAATGAATATGCTGACCCTTGGCTTTTTTCCTCGTCATGTGATTACTCAAAATAAATAAACAAACAGAGCTGGAAATGTTATTAAAGCATGATGATTTTACATGGAAAAAAGGTTCATTTTCCATTAGCATATACAGTTTACTGAGGCTGTTATGACACTAGTAATATGCTTCAGGGACAAACGTTTTTATTAAGGGGTCATTTCTGAGTTCTGGAAAAGATCTGATAAGCAAAATAGCTTTTCTAACGATTGAGCCATCATGATTACAAAGGTTTACACAAGACAGGCATGAAAGTCAAAGAATAATTTCTGGCTGGTCTGCCAGGGCCATGGAGAAAGTTTAGGAAGAGCTGGAGGAAGGCATCAAACATCAACTCATCGAAAGGTTTAGAAAAATGCCCTGGCTTCCTACTGCCCCACAATGAGCGTAAATTGTCTCGCAACAATTGAAGCAGATGTTTCCACTTTGTAAATACTTGCCAGAGGAGTAAAGGTTTGATTTTCCAACCTATCCTTGAGCTATTAAGACACTATGCTAAATCAAGAATTTATATGCTGAAATGTATAATTTATTTGGAAACAGTACGCCAATAATGTTGCAAGCCACCAACTCAGCTGCTAAGAGCGGAAAATATCACCCTTATTCCTGCAGATATGTGGCCCACTTTATAATTATTGCGTATCAAAGTGAGTCTGATGAATTCTGCAAAGGCCACTTCCAATCTCGCCATCATAAATGTATCATCGCTAAGCAACATGAAGCTGGTATTATTTATTTTAGACACCTACTTGTTATTCTATTCCTTTCTTCAACTTACATGTGAAACTAACAGTGACAAACGCCCACCTCCTTTGTGCTCTAAGAAAAAAAATTATGACCTTGTGTTCCTGAGAGAATTGATCAGCTTTCTCCTTCAATCTCCATCTTTGGCTGTCTTAATCAAACCAATGGCAATATCTATATTTTGATTTAAATTAAATTTGATATAAAAGTCTTTGTGTTCCAGTGTAGATTATAGATTATAGCGTAGCTCCAAACTTGCAAACCATTTAAATTCAAGGACTATTTACAATGTGCTCCCTGTGGACGGTTTCAGAAAGATTCCTTTGCTACAGGAAGTAGGAGCACCTACGAACGCTGCACGAAAATAAAATTTCAGTGTCATTTGTTTCCTGGAAGGAAATATTCACGCTTCACCCATGTGATAGCAGATGTTAGCCCTGTATCTCTGCCAAACTCAAGTTAAGCTGTCTTCTAACAACATAATATAGCAGAGATACTTTTTCATTTTTTTCAGTCAGCCATGCAGTTCAGTTGAAGCTGAGTAAGGGCTACTTGTTATTCCTCACACAGCTGCATTTAAATAACAAAACTGCACTTATCTAGCCCAACAACCTCTGCAAAGCTAGTTTGCAAGAAGTCTGTCCTTTGAGGTCAGCCATTGTTAAAAAGGCACAAAATGAAAGCATATCTTCATACTGGAAAGTGGAGCTACTGTATGTGAAAGATCTACTGAATTAAACTGTTAACCTGTAATTTTTCTTCTTAACACTGAGATAAATAATGAGAAGATCCCTGCTGCTTAAGATGGTGTATCACATGTTGGGACGCCTTGCAGGGCCTCGCAGCCTCTCATAGATGGGTTTAACCAAGTGGGTAGAGACATATGAGACTTCAGAACAAAGAACAATTTTAGCCATGGCCATTTAAAAAAAAAATCATAGTATTCCATTGTACACTAGAAACACTTACAATAACTAACATATCTTTATCTCCTTATTCTGTACCTACAGTAAAACTGCAGAGCAGGTACCCCACACTAACTGTGGGAGGCCACGGCGCTGGTGCACGTGTTCCTTGAGGGTTCGCCTGAGGAGGGTGCAAATGCACTGCTGAGTCCATGATGTGACTGCACTGTTCACTCCACTCCAGTTCACCTTGGGATGGAGGCGCTTTTTATAAACACCTTCCAGTGTGCTGTCTCAATTCAAATATCCAAGAGAAACTAGACTCACAATTTTGAGAAAATGGGTAAAAGTCTTTAGTTTTTTAAAGACATATAAAAATTATATTCCTCTAAGATACGTCTACAACTTGATGTCTTAATATGTTCACACTGTGAAACGATCACCACAATCCAACTAATCAACACATCTAACCAAGCACATTTCTGTTTGAAATGATACACCTCGTGCTTCTGAAGAGGCAACATTCTAAGGGAGGCTGCAAACTCCTCCATTAGCTTCTCCTGTTAAAACACTGCCAACCTCACCCTCCAGAGGGATCATGAACTTAAAGTGACAGGATGCATCTTACTGATATTCTTTCCTGACTATATTTTTCCACATTAGAATGTGTGCAATACATAAAAAATTCTAAAATGACACAACCACCAAACCTCTCAGACCCCACCACAAAATATTATCACTGCTTATACATGGTGAATTTTCTTCTAGCATTTCCTCAATGTCTTTTTCATATAACTGACAATACTCTACATTATTTTTATATGCTTCATCTTATATTTAATATTTTGTTATCATCTTCTGCTAGATTTTAATTAAAATTTTTCAGAAATACTGTAGTATTTTTTAATGTTCCAATGCAGATATAATTACCTATTTTCCAACAGTTAAATGTTTAGGTATTTTTCCCCCTATTTTTTCTCTATTATACACAGTGCTGTGGTAAGTATTCACTTATATAAACCATTGTAACAGTTTTGGGAGATATTATTTCTTTACACTGGACACCTTAATATGAGGTTACTGAGCCAAAGTTCTGAACATTTAAAAAATTCTTGATAAATATTGCCAGTTTGTGCTTTCCAGAAAAGCTGAACCAGTTTACATTCCTTTCAGCAATGTGTGAGAGCCTCAATTTCACTGTAGCAAAAATTAAATACTACTTTGATAAGAATAAAAAAATGTTATTTTAACTTGCATTTCTCTGATTACTAGAAAAGTGGAAATTTCCTGTTACATATATGTTTCTCAGTACTTTTTCTATGAATTAACTGATTATACTATTTCCCCATTTTTCTATTAGTATTTTTATTGCTAATTTATAAGACCTCACTATACATTAAGGATGTTAACTTTCAGGCTGTTGGTTTCAAATTATGATAAATTTTCCTAATTTGTCATGAATGATTAAAATAATGTTTATTATAAAGAATTTTGAAAATACGTGAAATATATTGAAGAGCATAAAGATTATCCATGATCCTATGAACTAGTGATGGTTAAAAACACTTTGATGAATTTTCCCTTTCTCTGTGTTTGTATTTAAAAACTAAAATTGGAATCATTGTGTTCTGTATTTAATATTATGCCTAAACAGCTCCTCATGACATTAAATACTCTCTTAAAACATTAATAGCTACGTGATATTCCACTGCATATGTACCATAACTTAAACATATTCCTTTTTAATAATATCCAGATTATTTCCAAATATTTGCTAGTATGACTAACCCTGCCATGAGCAATCTTATATATCTGATACAATTCTGACACTGCATTTAATGTGAAGTTCATATCCATGTCTCCTCCAGTAAATACTGTGCCTACCTGTTACTTGAGTGGGTGCAATGACTTGGCTGGCACTTGATGTAGAAGCTTCAGGAGCTACTTCCACAGGCACAGGGGGTGAGGTTTTTTCAATCACTACTATACAAGGAAGGAGGGAATAAAATGAAAATTAAAGCCTGTTATGGGCATTGAGATCCCATCTCAAAATGCAAGCATAATTTAGTCTAACAACATACCACAGTAACTCCTGGATGTTAAGAGCAGTTACAGGTCCCTAAAGCCCATGGTATTAGCCTATTTCAACATTTAGCAAGAATATCTGAGAGCAACTCAGAAGTCAAGAAAAATGACCCTTCATCAAATGAGGAGCCTCAATAATGTTCTAGTAATATATACTCCTCCTGACCACAGAAAATAATGAAAATCCTTTGTATTATTATAATACTTATAATGCAAGAGTCCCCACTTATCCACAGGGGTACATTCTAAGACCCCAGTGGACGCCAGATGCCACAGGCAGTACCACACCCTCCGTGCACTATGTTTTCCCTACACTGATCAGCAGAAAGCGTAGACTGCATGGACACTGGAGGAAGGGTGATTCACGACCCGGGCAGGATGCAGCAGGATGGCGCGAGAGTTCGTCATGCTTCTCAGAACAATGCACCATTTAAATCTCATGAATTGCTTATTTCTGGAATTTTCCAGGCTGCAGCTGACTGCTGAAAGTGAAACCATGGATAAGGAAGCAGCGACTGTACCCTACTTTACACGAACGTTATGTGACTCTGTTAATAGACCTAAGTGTATTTTTCACACTCCACTCCACTTATGAATTCCAACGAACAAAACTTTAAAATTAAAGACACAAAAGTCCTTGTCTTACTCTCATGTTCAGAATACTCTTACAAACAGCACATCAACACAGCCTACCTGGAAACTGTGGGTGCAGGTGAATGGTCGAAATGCCCGGAGAGAGCTGGGGTTGACCAGGCTCAAGTTTGGTTTTCTCTTGATCCAGTGAAGGGATTTCCTGGATGGTTGTATTAAAAAGGAAAAAAAGAGAGCTGAAAGTAGGAATTTTTAGTTTCCACATATTACTGTTTTAACTTAATTCTACTCTTAGAAAGGCAGCAAACACCACAGGACGTTATAGAAAAGCCTATGCAACTGTGTGAATTTTTTTTTTTTTAAGAACTACTGCTGTGCTGCTGAGACAGCAAGCCCTTGAGTTTTCCCGGCAGTGCTGATCCCTGCACACACCCTCACCCACTTCCCGGGGGCCCAAAGCAAAAGGTCTCTTCAGATATTTTAAACAACTGTTTTGGCTCAGGGGCCCACGTTTGGTCTGAACCAAGGCTACACTAACCCCAGAGGAGAACTAAACCGTCAGCTCATGCACGTGTGCCTTCTGCCCAAGGAAAACGACCAGACATACTCTGCAGATTAAATAATGGATACAGGTGTGTCATAACAAAGACCACACGACACATGAAAACATTTCAAGCCAGCCAGTCATTACAATAACTGTACTCCTCCACCTCCACCTCCACCTCTCAGAACAGCGGAAGTCAGACAGAGCATCCGAGGAACGGGGACTTGGAGGCGCACCCGGGCTTCCTCACATATCCTGTTGCCGACTCCTGCCCCTGGACCACAAGCCAAGACACAGACTGGCACCTATGGCTCAGGGTCCAGTTACAGCTCCTTAGGGCTCACGCAGACTGAACAATCAGGATCTGTGGCCTCACTCACACCAGTGAGGAGTCCAAATGCTCCCTTCAGCACTCCTTTCAAAGCATCCATCAAGTTACATGGTCACTGTTATCCTACATGCCCCCTCCGTCACCTGCTTTAATCACAGCCCTGATAAAACGCTTTCTCCCCTGGCCTCTGTCTCCCTCTCACCCTCTCTCCTAGCTTTACTTATCACCTTTTCAGCTCTTTATAAAATAGATATCCTGCCGGAGTATCACATCAAAGACTCAGTTTTGCAGGCATGAGTGCTTACAGGGTAACTCCATTTAGATACTCCACAAATATTTCAAACCCCCCCACCCCCTACACCAAGCAGGCTTTCATTCCAACTTCTTTTCTGTTAATGCCACAGTCACGAATCCATCCAGGTGTAAAGTCACTTTTTAGTCCTTCCTCTTTCACTCCTCATTCCCAGCCCTGCCCATGTCCGCTATTCCTCGTATTTCATCTTTCTCCGTATACACAGCCCCCTTTACCTTCGTCTGTACTCACTCTCGCATCCTCACTTTACTGCGGTCATCTAATCGGCCTCTCCAACTCCCTTTTCTCCCCATCTCAGTTAATCCTGCTATCATTCGCCTTCCAGAAACACTGAGCACTTAGTACTTTCCCCACATTGTCCCCTCTTCTTAAGATCACAGACTAGCTTTTTTATTATCTATTTAAAGGTGACCTCAGTCTCGATTGCACCCGACCTCCTGCAGCCCATGATCAGCTGCAAGGTGTGGACCACAGTCAGGTGTTAACCCGCTCCTGCAGCTGACAGACTCCTCCCACCCTCTCATCAACATTGGGCAGCCAGCTCCCTCACCAGTGGCACTTCTTCACTTGACAAGTTGGGTCTGGCTGAAGCTCAGGGTATCTTCTCGTGTTTTACAACTGCAGCTTGGGATTCCAAGCCTTCCAAAGCAGCCCAAGTTCTTTCTAACCAAGTCTTCCTACTCCCCTAACTGACCTCTTGCTGCCTCCCACCCCATCCCCTGCACCTGTGCACATATCATTTCCCACCACTGAAGCACCCTGCTTTCTCTTCCTTAATCTTTAATAACATGAGACGTCTGCAACAAGTCAAAGCCACAAGGTCTATGGTTGGATTTTTTCCCACTGCCTCCTCTCCAAATAAACTGCAGGAAAAGTCCACAAGGAAAACTTTCAGGCCCTCTTTCAGATTCTTAATGAGAGTTACCATAAACTCAGCCATAAACAGAGAACAAAACTCAGGAAAGATGAGGCTGTCGGGGAGCTGGCTGGCCCACTCCTGCGCTAAATGATTCCTCTCACGTATCAACCAGAACTGAATTTAAAATCCACAAAACTACATACTGTACGCCGCTGATCTTTAGAGACGCTACCCAAGAGCTGTAAACACGCGTGTGAAATATGTGTATCTGCTGTGCTGCTTTCGAGGTCAATATATCACAACACTTTTCCTTAATGAGTGCTAGCACTCTGAAATCATCCTTGTTTTCTGGATTCTTTCAGCACTTACAACATTTATGTTAGTCTATCCCCATGTTTATAAGCTAAAGACTTTTAAAACTACAATAAATTATGTATGTATGTGTTCATCTAAATCCTAACACATACTGCAGTCTTGACAACTGAATGGATAACACACAAATGTATAAACATTTAATAATTACCTAATTTTCATTCTACCGTAAAATATTCAGACAAGAAACAATATTACATAAATAGGACATAGATCCAGCAAATGCCTATATTTTCCTCTAATCTCACAATTCATAGCTCCATTTTGTGCCAAAAAACTCCCAAAGGACTGATAAAAATTTCTCTAAAATTTCTAAGAAGCAATGTCCTCGTATTTGATTTTAACGTTCAAGGGTAAGCTCTGTTCCTACTGCAATTTAATTCAAACATGCACGTCAAGTTTTAGTTGAATTAAGTACATTGCTCAGTATATAGGCATGCTGAGAATATATAATTACATAAACGTGTCAGAATCTTTCTTCCCAGAGCTGGTCCAGGCCGTGAATTGACTCTGTGAATTCCATTTAAGCCCCTGATTCCCATCAGTCCCATTATTTCCTTCTCCCTAGAATTTAGGTTCCATGCGAACAAGGAGTTTTGTCTGATTTGTTCTCTGCTGTTTTCTAGCATTCACAACAGTGCCAGTTATATATAGTAGGTGCTCAATAAGCATTTCTTGAATGAATGAATGCTTTGTTTCCTTAAACCAAACGATGCATAACAGACATGTTACTGTATTTGTCTTTAAAAAAAAAAATCACACGTAATCTAGAAGAAAATCATTTTGAAGGTTAAATAAAAGACTTGCCAACAATGAATAAATTACCTTCTCAGGGGGTACAGTTGCCACTAAAACCAAAAAAGAAAGAAGAACATTAGTACAATTTAAGACAATACACTATATGATATTTCAACTTTTAAAAAGCAACAAAAGTCCAGTAAGTCTCCAAAAGGATCAAGAATCAAACTAAATCAAACGCAGAATTATGGTCATCTACCATTTTGGAGAATTCTACCCATGACCAACAGGGAAAAACTACTGGTGCTGTCATTCCTCAATTACAGGGGGACCAGATAGCAGACGTGATGAAGTTCTTTCCACCTCATTCATTAACTAAAAGAGTTAAAAGAGGCAGCACCTCCCGGCACATTGTTTCACGCCTCATCGCAATTTGGTAAAACCTCCCCCATCTTCGAAAACAAACATTTTCATTGTGCTTATCCTTAACATAATATATCATGTTTGAAATGCTTCCTGATGTCAATGTTAAAAAAAAGATGCCTCTATTTCAATAAGAGATGTAAGAAAGGACGCTGCATTCTTGATGCAGACTGATCTTTAATGAAGCCCTGTGAGCATTTTCGGGAAGATATGCTAATGAGATTAAGAAAAAAATCACAAGCCAGTAAGATCCGATGAGAGATTAGCATCAATACGCTGACCAAATTACATATTACACAATCATCAGCACTGTGACAGGGTGGTGGTGGTAGTGGTTATGCCGCCCTGTTTTGAAACACTTGCTTTTCAAAAATCCGTATGTAGTATTAGTCCTCAAGCCTTAGGTCAGTAATTATAGGGATTTTTCCCATGAGTCACCATCCCCATAAACATCAGTACACAGATTTGGTAGATGCATTAACTTCTAAACCCCATCAGAGCACCAGATTGCTACCACTGCTGCAATATACTTGTGGTTAGAAAAAGTCAACCGACAACCTATTCTGCCTTTCTCACCACCCAGAAAGTCATGACGCAGAATCTGGACCACAGCCCATTTCCTCCTGCTTGTGCAAAGGAGGAGGAGTTGCAAACACCTGGCCACGACACCCGAAGTGTATAGGAACAAACTGGCCAACACTGTCAATTCTAGGTGAGGTCCTGCCTGGGCTGCCAAGCCCTGGAGAAGGGCAGCGAGAGAAAGAGCAGAATAAAACAGGCTGGAACACACAGAGGTTCAGAGCCTTGGAAAGAGACCTCTATACCAGGGGGGAGGCCTGGCCAGGCTCCCAAATCCTCACTAACCTGGGCACCTTCTCTCCTCAGAAAATCCATCAACGGGTACCCTGAATTCTGACTAAGAATCAAAAGCCAATGGGAGCTTTATTAGAGCCAAGAGATATTCCACACAAAGCTCAGAGTTTTGTTCCTTCAGTCTGGGGTGGGCTCTTTCGTGGTAACAATACTCAAAGGATTGGATATGCTAGTTTATATGGAGAGATAGAAAGATAATTCCTCTCTCTGAAGTCAGAGAGAGAGAGTCAAAGTCAACTGTCTCTGGTCTCCCTCTGGAGTATGAGGCCTTAGCCACTCCCTTGGAAAAATATGTTCCTTGGTCCCATCACATACTCTCTGTACGACACCTGACAAGTCAGGCTCCCTCTTTCTGTCTTAGGATTTTCAAAGGACTTCACTAGGTGATTTCCAGCATTCCTTTTGTTGACCCTGTCTTCCTGCATTCTGCCTCCCATTATCCCTGTTTGCCTGTGGGGCTCTGCTTCTTGGAAGCTCAGTTAATGCTTTAACTTTTAAGTGTGCAGATTCTACTATTTAAAGTAAATGAAAGTTTGTTAAATGGCCCTCTAGACACAGAAATTAATTCGGGCTATATCCTGAAGAATCCAAATCACTCTCCAGGGAAAAACACCAAGAAAAAGTAGGTTCCAAACACAAGACAGTGTCCTAAGATTACCATGGAATAACCAGCTAGGTACCTATTACTTTGAAGCAGTGCTTCTCAATCAGGGTTAATTCTGCCCCCAGGGGACACTGAACAATGTTTGGACACCTTTTTGGTTGCAACAACTGGAAGGGGGAGGGTACCACTGGCAACTAGAAGTTAGAGGCCAGAGATGTTGCTAAACATCCCACAGAGCACAGAGCAGCCCCCCACATCAAAGAACTATCCACCCCAAAGTGTCAACAGTGCCAAGGCTGACAGCCCTTGTTCTAGAGGGGATGGGCAGGGAAACCACAGCAAAGACACACAGATGGCTAGGTCCAAGATCCATTTCCACTCTTACCTTCTGGCTCCGCAGCTCCTGGCCCCTGTTCCCGGGAGAAGGTCAGGGCCTCCACTGGCTCTTCCTTGGCTGGGAGAGGTGGAGGATGAGTACTTTTAGCAACAGGTTGAGTGTTCTTTGGCTTGACAAATACAGGTCCTTTACCTACATGGTGATGGATCGGCCTGCGTCTATGAACGCCAGAAACCGTATAACCCATTCCACCAGGACAGATTTCCTTAAAAGCAGCTAGATTTGGGATGGGAAAATATTCCTTTTAAAAATCTAAAAGTGCAAACTTATACAGAGGAAAATAGCATGATGAATATCTCTTAATAAATCATCACTAATATCGTTACATTTAAAAACTTCAAAAACGGATGCAAAATGCTTGAATTCCTGTTAAACTAGTATAGTTACAGAAAACCAAAACTTTTCTCTTACTAAACATTCCTTCATCTGTTACTTCCTTATTCTCCCAATCAGAATTATATATATAGCATATATAGCATATATCAGAGCATATATACATATATATCAAAACAAATTATGAGATATTATATGTATTTTTATTATATACCACATTATGTATTATATATAAAAATATATGTAATACGTTAGAGTTTTAGGTTCAGAACATACTATATATATTATATATATCTCATAAGTGTGTGTGTGTGTGTGTGTGTGTGTGTGTGTGTGTGTGCGCACGCAATATCAGCAAAAATCAGGCTTTTCCTCTTACTTTGGTATGGCTTCAGTAGTTATTAATCAGGAGCTCAGTAATATCTAAGTTAAATGACTAGCAAGAAGGTTAAAAAAGAAAAAGAATCCACTATTGAGGGCAAGGAGGTGCTGAAATCTTCATCAATTTGTTTCCAGTTGAAGAGCCCAAAAGAATCAGCCAGAATGGAGAGTCTCAGCCAACAAGGAGAGGCTGGTTAAGAAGGCTTGGAAAGGACAAGTGGTTTTGAAGAGAGATGGTGAAAAGGAATCCAGCCACGTACACATGCTCAAGAGATGGTGGAAAGAAACAGAGGAACAAGGTGACATCAAGTTAGAGTGCAGTTAGTTTCAGGGCAAGGGATGACCAGTGAGCAAAAGCCGGACTATGACCAACTGGTCGAATTATCTCAAGGACAAGAAGATATTCTGTGCCTCAGAACTACTATCCTCGCCAGGAAAGCGGTTTTGTACGTTTAAACAAAAAGCAGACTGGGCACATGTGATTTGCTAACCTCCACTGCATAATCGCCAGGAATAAGTCAAGGGGGAAGACAAGGCCGGCAAGGCAGTGTGTGGCCAGAGGAGGAAAAATCCACCTCACCCCTTTGGTGTTGGTATTGGAGGCAAGTTACCAAGTGCAGACACCAAGGAGCTTATGGTCAACTTTTTTTATTTCTACTTTTAAAATTGAAAGTAAAATAGTCACTTCTCAGTTCCACTGAACAAGAGATCTCCTATTGAATGTTCTGGACCTAAAATTAGTTCAGTAAAAACAAAACTCTAAAATACTCCTTAAAGCAGGCTAAAACATTGTTTTTCTAAGGATCACACATGAAATGGTGGAATCTCATTCTTACGTTAAACTATGAAATACAATTTCCACATGAAAGAATAACTGTTTCCAGAAAAAAGCATGTTTTTCTAACAAATGTTCAAGTATTAATGAACTAAGTATTATTTTTATGAAAATCACCATATAAGCAAAAATTGGTTACATGCAAACATTTTATCTTTAATGTTACTTTCAAATTTAGCTATTGTATTTTACTGAAGAGCCACCTTCTTAATTTATGCTTCATGTTAGGGTTACAGAAACTTTCAAAATTGAGCTTAAAGAGGAATGATTACCATGAATTATCATGATTATTTATTTCATTGACTATTACTTTTAAACACTGAGAGACTCAGATCCCACAGGAAGATACTAGGACCTTTTGAAGATGTCAAAGATTATCCAGTATACTAAAATGCCATCAACACACTGTCTCTGCCTTACCAGTTCTTTCTGATCCCAGCCATCAGAAGAGGTGGCTCATGATATTTATATTTAAATCTTGTCTACGACAGTGTAAGTTACAGGTTTGAGACATTAAAATAAGTGGGAGTTTATGCTCTTCCCTAAGAGGGAACCATCTTGTCAAACAAGAAATTAAGTACACTGTTTATGCCGACCCCATGGGGGGCTACTCTTTTTTGGGATAAGATCACGCCCACTATTTGCAGGGTATGTTTCTTTCTCTTCCACTTGACTCTGCTTGACCCTGCTTGAGAAGCTGGTGACTCCCTGAGAGGAGTAGGGCACACAGATAAATTTATGTTTTCAGGGCATTGGGCCATTACGTACCAAACCGAAGGATAAAGAATAAATCGACTTCTTAATATTCAGTCCCCACCCAGAAGTTCACAGGAGCTTCAGCAGGACCTGCCCTTGAGTTATAAACCTTCACAGCATAAGTTCAATCATGAATATAGTTTTCTCCATTTCCAACTGGAGAAATGAAGTGCAATATTCTCACCGGAACAGTGACTGAGTAAACAGCCCCAGGTCTAGTCACTGGGCAAGTGATGAGCAGTCAGTCGTTAGGAAAGTACAGACCCAACAGGGCACTTTTCAGAGCCAACTTAGGGCCCTAGAAGCTACGGAGAAAAAGTCATGGCTCTTCTCAATGTCCAAAAGGAAGTCTAACATTACACAGAAATTGGAAAACCTCTTCGTAAGTAATTTTTTCCACTGATTCAACCTCATATGTTCGTGGTTTCTACACAAGTGATTAAAATTACTTAATAATACAATGCATTTTAAAGTCAGAAACCAAAAATAACCCAAGCTGCCAAAATCATCCTGTGTGCCTGTGCAGCAGGGCACGGATGTGAGTGCACGGCTGGGCGCATCTTACCTGTGCCTGGGAGGGGGCATTTCTCACAGTGCGGGCCCCAGGCCTTGCCCACACTACAACAGCAGAGCTGCTTGGTGAGGTGAACAGACAGAGGGTGCATACACTGCCTTCCGGAACTGACAAGTCGGTAACACGGCCCCTTCTCTTCAGAGATCACAGGGGTGTCCGCTGAAGCAGAGAGATAAGGCCTGATGTCACCCAAGAAACAACAAAAACCAGATCGACATTTCATGGAACAAACATGAACATCTGGATTCTTAGAAGCCACGCTTCAGAATAAACCTACGTAGTAGATTCAGGGCATCACCCTTCTTGACTTAGAGTCAGTTTACCAAATGAGTTCTAGAGTCAGGACATCAAACGTCCCTGTCTCTGTCTGGTCCTGTCTTTCATTTTAGCAAGCATTAAAAATCAGGTTTGTGTCCCTAAGTGAAAAGAAGTAACTTCGACCACAATAAACCCACCCAAATAAAGTAGTCATCTATTATCAAAATCACTGCCTCGTTTGTTATCTTGTATTTTGCCATAACAGAGGTACTTCTAGGGCAGAGTCTGGTAAACAACAAGGCACCATGGAAAATCAGGAACTGAACATAGCTGATACAAGTCAGCTGCTGCTCTTCTCCCTTCGAGGATCGTGAGAGCTTGCAAGGCCCCAGCCGGTCTCATTCTGGGCCAGTGTCCAGCGAACGGGAGGCAGAGAGCAGCTTCTGACTGCCAACGTCACACAAGGCCCCCAGTCCAGGCGGCACACCAGAGAAGGAACAGATAATATCCTCAACCCCTCAGAACATGTTGCAAAAGCACATCAGGCCGTATTCATCCAATACCTAAATCCTAATCCTGACTCTTCCCCTATAAATTGAGGAGACAAGACTTCATTAAGCTAACAGCTCCTGAGCACACAAGGCACACAGCAGGATAAGTAAGATACAACCCCGCCTTCAAGAAATCCATTTTCTAATGTAAATATGCATGGAGAATATTCTACAAAGCCAGTCCCAGGCCACGTCAAAGCTGCAGCACAGACCAAGCCTCACGGTCACCTCTCTGTTCTTTCCCCACATCAGCAAGAGCTCTTCTCCACTGTACTGCTGTCCAAATGAGGTTTTCCCGATTTGACTTTCCCCTACCCAATTCCTCTACCACCTCCTCTTCCTGCTCAGAGCTGAATTTTTATTCTTCCAAAAGGACTGACATTTCAGCTACAAGAAACAACCTGATTCAATTAAGGCACCACAGCACAGTGAAAAGGGCAAGGGTTTTTAGAACCAGACAGATGTGGGTTCCTGTAGCGGGCCTACCACTTGCCAGCCAGATAACCTAGGGAAATCCCTCACACTGGCTGTGATGGCTGATCTGTGTCAACTGGGTGAGGCCCCCATACCCAGGTCCACCAAATATAGGTCCGAATGAGGATGCAAAGGTAGTTTTCACATGAGATTAACATTTAAATCAGCAGAATTTGAGTCAAGCAGAGGACTCTCCAGAGTGTGGGTGGGCCTCATCCAAACAGCTGAAGGCCTGATGAGAAGAAAAGACTGATCTCCCCAGAGGAAGAAAGGAATTCTGCCAGCAGACTGCCTTCACACTCTGGCTGTGACATCAACTCCTCCCTGAGTCTCCAGCCTGCCAGCCTACCCTGCGGAGCTTGGGCTTGCCAACCTCCACAACCATGTGAGTCAAGTCCTTAAAAACCCCTCCCCACCTGCCCACACCCTATTGGTTCCGCTTCTCTGGAGAGAACCCTGACTAATACACTGGCTGAGCCTCAGTAACGTCCTCACTTATTAATGACAAGCTCAATGTAGAGACTAAAAAATACCATATGCTAAACTTTTGGTTCAGAGCAGACACAAAATACACGTCAGCCTTCCTTATTACTAAAAATAGGCATCTCTGTCCTCTTAAGGGCACTTGGACACAACTTCATCACTGCTTAGTGGTAGAACTTCAACGAAGTGAAAATAGTTTAAAGAAAGGTTCTTATAAGTGGATTGGAAGATGGGAGCATGGGATTGAAGGGATCAAAGGAGACCTTCCTAAGGCTCCAAAACTCACACTTTCTGTAATAAAAAAGCCAGGTCTGCCCAGAGCTACAGAAAAAATGCGGTAAATGGGGGAAGTCTGAGTCTTTACCTTCTACTCATTTTCTGGAGCCTCTGCAAGTAAGCGATGAAAGATCAAAGGTTACAGAACAAAAAAGAAATTTAAGAGCATGGTTATTATCCCCCAAAGGATAATAAGTTTCTGGAATAACCAACTGTCACTTATACAGCACGTGTATACGTGTGTCTCTCTATAGGTTGTAAAGCTTTCAATCGCATACATAGTTCGAGGATAATCAGCTCACAAAGGATCTTGTTCCAAAATTTCTCCTCCAAAGTGTTTGGAATTTATACCCCTAATTTCCATAGAAACAATGTCTTGTCAACTCACAAAAGCCTATTTTACACATGGTAGGGCTTAATTATGGTACTAATTGCATTAATGTTAGTTCCAGATCCCAGGAACAGGGTCATTTAAAGCAGAGCAGGGAGTTTCCTCAAATCCTGGACACTGGCCTCCTTGCACTGACTTCTTCACGTTCACTTCCTTGTATCCATCTCACCCACGCATGCAGGGAAGTGACACTATCTTAGGAACTGGCCTGGTGACACCGACCCTGCTCCCCTATCCACGAACGCTACTTTGAGGTAATCTACCATGACTGTCCCCAAAACGAACCCCAAACGCCAAATCAGCAATTCAGTTTTTTTAAGGAATGAATACACGTAGTGGTGTGTAAGTGAGCTCTAAGAGACTGCTTGCTCTTGGCTACACACGTGAGAGAAATCTTCAAAAGTAATAAACATATAGCTCTGTACCCAAGTAGGGGATTGAATCCTCAGCAGATATCCAGTGAGGCTGGCGATTCAATTACAAACCGCAATAAGAAGGTAAGAGGCTCTGGTTCTCATATTTGGGCTCCCCAATAATGTATTAAGCAACTTACACTTAATTATAGGGTTGGACAATCAACTCTGATTATACTTTCAAAGATAAGCTGCTCTTATCAATTCGAACAGACACAAATGTAAATATTATTAAGCAGAAAACAGATTAAGACTTCAGAAGATAGCATATAGCTAACTTTTCCTACTAGTCTGTTATTACTCTCCCCACCTCCAAACACCTCCAATATCCTCATTCACTTCTAGGATCAAATTCCACATTAGAGTGTTTCATGCCTTTAAAGTCCTTACGCAATGAGTGTTGGAACACAGGTGTGGGAGCAGGTCACACTTTCCTAGGTACCACCTAGGCAAGAGATGACTTTCCTAGGGAAGTAAGAACCACTAGGCATCCTTTTTGGGAAATGGGCTATTAAAAATAAATTCTGGAAGAATCAAAATAAAAGAAACAATGATTCTGAGACCATTGCAGTGTTGGACCATCTGTTGTACAGTGAGACTAAACAGTGCCTCCCCTTAAATACGTGACTTGTTCCTGTCAATTCAGACCATTTTCTTCTTCCTCTGGAAAGGCTCCGCTTGTGGAATAAGAAAGATCCAGTCTCAAATCTCCTTCACCTCTCTGTGCCTCAATTTCTTCATTTCTAAAGTAGGGGAACAATAATACAAACCTTACAGAGATATTTTAAGTACTATATTTGATAATCCATATAAAGTGCTCATCACAGTGCCTGGCATGTAGTAAGCACACAGTAACAATGATCACATCACCATCGTGGGTTGTGCCGTTACTGCTTTTATCTGGGAGCAAACAGCTGGCACAGATTTGTTGGTCCAACCACAAGGACGTGATGCTGTGAGACCACTAAGTGAGGAAAGCCAGGGGCCTAAGCTGAGATGGTTGCAGAGGAGAGGGAAAGAAAGGAAAAGGCATAATATAGATTTTGAAGATTTAACGACTTTCTTGGAGACTAAAGGGCTCAAAAGAGTAAGGGCTGACACAGAAGCTCCCAGTCTAACTTCCCGGGAGAACAGCGTCACCATGGACAAAACCACCAAGTCAGGAAGGAAAGCTCATTTCAGGGCAAAGGGGGAGCTCTAGGAGTAACTTACCCGATCAGCTTTATGAAACAACGATCTAGAACCATGGGGCCTAATTCGCTAGCCCCTAACCATATGCCGCTACTCTGATAAAATGTAAATGAGATACAATCTAAAATTCAATCTCTCAGTCACACTAGACGCCTGTGACTGGTGTCCATCACATCAGACAGTGCAAATACAGAACATTTCCATCATCATGGAAAATTCTATTGGACAGCATTGATCAAGCCCAAAAGTCAGCAAACTTTCTTCACGAAGGGCAAGATAATAAATGTTTTAGGCTCTGTGCTCCATGTGGTCTCTGTTGCAATGTCTCAGCTCCGCCATGGCAGCGTCAAAGCAGCCTTAAACAATATGTAAATGAATGGACATGGCCGTGTTCCAGTAAAACCATTTACAAAAACAGACAGTGGGGCGGATTGGCCCACAGGCTATAATTTGGCAGCCTCTGATCTAGAACCCTCAATTTGGAGGAACAAAACCCAATTTTAAATCTCAAATGTCAGTTAAACTGTACGATCTTGAAAAGTTACCTTGATTCTCCTAGCTTCAGTTTCCCATTGTGTAGAATACTAACATATCTCACAGAAAAGCTGCAGAATGTAAGAAGGAATGACATTCATAAACAGGACTGGCTTTCAGGAGGGGTGTGTCCTTCAATCGCACTGACTTCCAGCTCCAGAGCACATCTTCTCTCTAACCCTCTCCACTTGTGTCAATTAGCACCAAGTCCATGGGTCAAGGACACTATGAAACAGCAAACCTCCAGGCTCAGAATTCTTTTACCTGAGCCGTTTTCTACAGGACCTATGGCTGCACTCTCCATGGCACTCATCCTGTAGCTCCTGAATTTCTCAAGAAAAATGCAGGTCAGGAAGATGGAAAGCTTTCCTACTGTGCCTGCAAAGGTTATTATATCTTTCTTGGATTTGCTCTGACGAACTCTGAAGTTTCACCTTTCCCCACAGATAGGCAGGAGCAAGTCTGGAGACCGCTGTGGCAGTGGCATCCTGAGCCACAGATGCACAGTTCAGAGGCAGCAGATGCCAGGACCCTCCCCACTTTCCTCTTTCTGCTTGGCTATGTCAAGGACTGACAGCGGGCAAGGAGAAAAAGTGATGTGGTTGCAACCTTTGGCTGCAGTCAAGGAATTCTGAGGGTGTTCACCTCAGTGTATTTGAGAACAGGGAGAGCTTCCCACTGCTCCCCGGCCACTGCCAAGTGCATTTCTTTGAGTTCACAGAGTCAGCCACACCTTTTATGGCCTGAATATGCCCTAAATTCATGCTGCCTGAGCAAACGTGGTCAATCTCCTTCATCTGCTCCCATGCTCTAGCCAAGGTTGTTTTTATACCTCACAAGAACATTTATTCCAAATGATAAGCAACAACAACTTTGCTTAGTGCCCCTGTGTGTCTATGTGCATGTCTGTGCACGAGTGTATGCATGTGTGTGACCCCCAGTCGCTGGTTACTTCCCCGGGATCATCAAGGGTACCACCATCTTGCCAGTATTTTTTCCCCTTACTTTGTAAGTATCACCTTCTTTCCTCATTCTTTCTCAACTGTCTTCATACTTCCCCCATCGACTTCTTCAAAATATAGTTCACCAACAAATTAGACTGGATTGAACCAAGTCACAAATCCTGAAGGAACTCCACGTATCTCTGCGACGTTCCATGTGGTAAATTCAGAGGAAAGAGAAATAAATCTGCCCACTCAACGCTGGTAAAGAGCCCAGGTTGTAACTTCAAACTCTAAACTGGAACATTTCACTAGCAACAAACGTCTCCTAATACTTATCATTTCAGCTGTTGCAGCTGAACCATAAAATTACTATTTATTTTTCAAATACGAATGGATGGTTGTTTAATAAGTTCGGTATTATCTGGGCAATGACAGGGAAAATAAATGCTAAGGAAACGTGTAAGTGCTTCAAAAATCTCACTGGCAGATTTCTACAATCTTATTAAAACCTGGATGTCTGCCCTTGACTCTAGACATCAGATCTAGTCAAATAAAACACTTTGCGACCAGTTCTCCAAGTTTACCTAACCTGCAAAGTTCAACGTAGTAATTTTAGTCAGACTACAAGTCAAATTATTTATTATTAAGAAAAATAACCCCAAATATTCATAACAAATTCTGTATCCAAACTCTGTAAAAACTTTTTGATGCTTAAATTATAAAACTTTAAAATACCTACTCATGCAATTCCAATCAGCCAGACATTATCCCTGAATTATCTGGATATTGTCAACAATGTGATTTTTGGCCTGAAATTTCCAAATCCTTGCATCAGTTTTCAAATGTACTTTGGATGCAAGTGTAACTTTACAGTCTAATTTTACCACCCGCTGAAAAAGCCCTATAATTAGATGTCCGTCTGCTTCACGATCAGAACTGTCTGTGAAAGAACAGAGAAGAAAGAACTTGTGTTCAAAATTTCCTAATCTGCATTTGACAGTTTCTAAAGGAAAACAGTAGTAATTAGTAACAATGTTCCAAAACACTCAACAAGCTAGTCTGAAAGTAATGAACGAGACTGTCATTTTTATTTCACTACATCTGTCTTTATCTCATCATGTGTGTCCATCAGCTCAGAGCACAAAGTTAGAGACGCATAGTTAAAAAATAAATGATGGTGTCTTCATGAAGAACGTATCTTGACAACAATGGTAAATTGAAAACTGGGGACCAGAAGGATGGATACAATTTAACATATACCAAAGCCACATTAAAAAATAGGTAAAAAACAAAAACCTAGCAAGACAAAAAATTAATGCAGAACTGCTTTCCACAGTCTCTTGACAGTTTTCTGCCACACATTAGTTTAACCTTTAATCGCATATGGCTTTGAAAAACCTGTAGTGTTTACCTACTTTGTGATGACGGACACAAGTACCTTAAAAATACGGTAGTGTCAACAAATTCTCCGAGCACTTTACAACTGAAATGCGTACATCTCTAATTGTCAGGTGATCTGTAGAGATTGCACTGCGTTAGGTTTTGTGGCAGGGGAGTCTGTGTGGAGAAACTATCTTTTCAGTACCAATATGGGAACCTAAGGTGTGATGGAAGAATTTTACCCTCACCAGGTGAAAGGAAATCTTAGAGACAGATTTGTAAGGCAGTCTAACTTCAGAGACACATTTTGGTGGTCTTTGAGGACAACAGATGATTTGAAATTAGAACCAAATAAAAAAATTTGTAACACAGGGCCTTGGTCACTATTTTGCAGATTCTTCCAAATAAGAAAGTACAGTGAAACCTCATTAAATTAGAAAAAAGTGACTCAGAATTTGGACTAATTAAAGACAGAAGTTGGGATGAAGTTCAAATAAGCCTAAATAATGCTTAAAATACTCAAGAGGAAAAAACCTGTTTTCATCTCTTAGGTATGCTAATCTTAATTAACTCTTTTCTTTGCATCAAAGCGTATTTCCTCGGTGTACTTGTTCTCTGCCTTGAGTTTGAGCTATCTTTTTTTTTCTGAATGCAGTAAAAATGCATTTTTGAGGTGGTTTCATAACACAGGTATCGCGCCACCTCCTCTCTCTTGCTATTTTCAGGAGGTTTCCCTGCATATTTACACTATTCAGTTGACCACTGAGTATTTACCTTCTTTTGGATACTCTCTCCCCATCCCCACCAAAAAAGCTGATCCAAAAATAGGAAAAAAAAAAAAAAAGTGATCATTACTTACGGACACAGCTTGAAAAGGTTGGATCCGGCCCAAATCCCACTTTGCAGGTACATCTGTAGCTGCCCATGGTATTCAAACACTCACCATTAGGGCATACACCCTGCAGTTGGCATTCGTTAATATCTGCAGGAAGACACAATTCTTTTAGAAGGAGAAGTCAAGCCCGTTAAACAGATTCTGGCTGTAAATTGCATTCACTCTCTTTTTCACTATAATCTCTCTGAGTGATATAGTAAATAAGAGAGGCTAGAAGCTTTTAATGTGGCAGCAGTTAAATCAATCAAACAGTTATTGAACAGCTACAAGTTATGCGACAAATATTTACTATGCACCTCCTATGTGCCTGGTTCTATTCTGGATACTAGAGATTTACCAGTGAACAGAACTGATGGAAGACTCCAGCCGTCACAGATTTCCTGCTTTAGTATTAATGTTCGTTAGGTAGTACAGCTCACAGGAAAGGCAAACACTCTCACCCTGGAGATACTGACAGTCTAGTTGTATATGTAACTATGTAAAAGCTAAAGAAGTGAGAATCAGTCAAGTTATCACAATCAGAACAAAGGTCACAAACTTGACGAAGTTAAATGATGAGATGGCCTGTATCGACAGGAAGAGCTGCTAGAGGAAGCTGGAGGTGAGGGAGACCGCAGAACGGAGGAGGAGGTCAGACTCCATCGGGTGCTGAATGTGGGGAGCAGCCAGCGGATGGGGAGGAAGGGGTGGATGGTCTACATGGGTGGACACCAGAGCATGAGCACAGAGACTGGAGAAGGAAAGGGAATCAGGAAACCATGAGTCAAACTGCTGGCTGGAAAAGAAGTTTCAGGAAGGTGAACAGTTGGAAAAAGAGCTGGCTAAAGCCAGGCTAGGTTTAGAGCCAATTTTACTGAACACAGGCAAATATACTAAAGGTTTGTGAGCAGCAGGAAGATACAATCAAGGGCAGGCTCTAAGGAAATGCATCTGGCCAGCATATGGCTTGGTGAGAAGAGATTATAAGTTTGATCACTGAAGGAGTAATCCAAGTGTAAGACTGGCGACAAGCCAGGCTGGTGACAGTGAGAATAATCAGGAAGAGAACAAATGACTTTTTTTTTTTTTTTTGAAGGAACAACAGACAATGCTTGGTGTTTGGCCAACACAGCACTGGAGAGGAAGACGAGTCAAAGATGCCTGTGAAGATTCCAATCTGAGAAAAGTGGAAAAGACACGATTGCTTTTGTGGAAAGTTCTGTGGAGGAAAGAGGCAGAGGAGGAGATAAGTTTTACACTTGAAGGTCACAGTGGGATACTCGAGTATAAATATCCAGCAGCAGATTCAAGAACAAAGTGAACGGAAACCATCTCTGGAAACAGAGACTTAAGGTCATGTGTTTACTGTGACTGCTATGGTCTGTCTGAATGTTCTGTGTCTCCCCAAAATTCACATGCTGAAATCTTGACTCCCCAAAAGTGAGGCCTTTGTGAGGTGCTTAAGTCATGAGGGAGGAACCCTCAGGAATGAGATTAGTGCCTTATAAAAGAGACAGATTCCCTAGCCTCGCTTCCCTATTTGAGGACACAGCAGCGAAGTCTGCAACCCGAACAGGGCCCTCACCAGAAGGCGACCATGCTGGTGCCTTGATCTTGGACTTCCCAGCCTCCAGAACTGTGAGCAGTAAATACCTGTTGTTTTTAAGATACTCCGTCGGTGTATTTTGTTATAGCAGCACAAGTGGACTAACAGTGACCCAAGGGGGAATCAAAACGATTTGGAAGAGGAGAGACAAAAAGGCGGTCATTTTTTAAAAATTACAGTCATTTGCAAAGGTAATTACAAATAAACAGAATGTGAATATATGTATATTCATGTATGACTGAAACATTATGCTGTACACCAGAAATTGACACAACATTGTAAACTGACAATACTTCAATAAAAAAAATATATGAACAACAACAACCAAAAAAGTATGTGGTCAAAGGTATAAACTTCCAGTTATAAGATAAGTAAGTTCTGGGGATGTAATGTACAACATGATGACTATAGTTAATAACACTGTATTGTATACTTAAAAGTTGCTACAAGAGTAGATCTTAAAAGCTCTCATCACAAGGAAAAAAAGTGTGTAACCATGTGTGGTGATGGATGTTAACTAGACTTATTGTGGTGATCATTTTGCAATATATACAAATATCAAATCAGTATGTTGTACACCTGAAACCAACATAATGTTATATGTCAATTATACCTCAATTAAAAAAGATAAAAATAAAAAAATAAACAATGTGACAAGTTAAAAGTAAAAACTTCGTAGTCATCTATATTTTATTCAGTGTGGCTTATAAAGCTTAATAGTTAACAGGCTTGTCTATTAATGTTCCCATTTCAAATTATATTTACTTCCTTCAATCATTAATTCTAATAACTTATTAAGGATCCTAAAATATTAATTTTCTAAATTAAAACTGAACACCATGGGAGCAAAATATTACTAGCAGATCGTCACACAAACAGGCAAATGCAGCCTGCAATAAATCATTATTTGCTTCTGTCTCATACTGTAAGTAGCCAAACATACCTATATGGACATATTTTATCCAACATGTGTAATTTTTAACTTGATTTCAGGGACAATATGCTATTTTCAGTGACATTTAAATGACAACACACATATTTGTTGTATAAATTCCACAGTATTTCAACTTGGATCTGGCTGGAAACTGTACAGCTAGATGACGCCCCGCACAGCACAGGGTCCAGCACCCGCCCAGCTTCCTCTTTATCAGAGTGTGTGTTGAACTATGATGCACATTTATATACAGCATGTAATTGAAAATATTTCCCTTTAAGTCATTCTCCTTATGAAAACCACCAGGGAGGACCAGAAAGAGTGCCAAGTCCAGCTGGGGCTTACACGGTACAAACCAAGGCCCTCACATATGTCCCAATGTAAACCCCCAACCTGGGTAAGCAGCCAGTTGTGGTCAGAAAGTCTCTACTTTCCCCTCATGTTCCCACTAGGGTGTGATGATCTCCTCTCTCTCTGAGCAGCCTTTACTCCTGTTCAGTGGTTGCACCAATACACCTTCCATGTTAACCTCTTGGGACCTAGAATTTTCCCTTATCTGGAAGTTTCTATGACAGTATCATCCTAGCCTCCCTGCTGGCTACAGATTAAGGTGGTGGTTTTCCCCCAAAGCACAGATAACCTGATGTATAACCGCTGCCCTGGGCCCTTTTCCAATGTCCCCTCTTTGACTCTCCTCAACAGTGCCCACTGCCTCGACCAAGATGCCACAGGACAGGAGGACAGGAATGAAGACTAGAAAGGAGGGGAGAACAATACCCCTCAAGTGGCAGAGTGCACGCTTAGCATACACAAGGTCCTGGGTTCAATCCCCAGCACCTCCTCTAAAAATAAAACAAATAAGTAAGCCTAATTACCTTTCCCCTCCCCTCCCAAAAAAAGACTAAAAAGGCAAAAACAAATATGGCTACAGACAGGAAGGAGGAGAAAAATCCATGAAGAGGAATCATGTGAAAAAAACTTCTCCTTTTCCTACCATCTCTGCTCTAATCAGCTTGTGCCACCAGTGTTAGCAACACCACCTCCCCTAATTTTGGCTCCAGAAACCAAGAAGCATCGATACACTCTCACAGCTTCCAGAAAAACTCATTTCCCTCAGTTGCCTCAATTTATTTTCTTATCCTAGTCTCTAAAATACCGTAAGTTAGAGATTAAATATCCAAGATTTTTTTTCTTTTTAAACTTACATACAGCAAAATATACCAATCTTAAGTATACAGCTAAATGAGTTTTTGCGTACACACACATGTGTGTACACAAGTATGTACATGTATACACATGTATGTGCGCATACTGTGTAACCACCACCCAGATCACGACTTAGAACATTTCCACAGCCTCACAAGGCTCCTACATGTCCCTTCCCATTTAGCATCTCTGTCCTCACAGGTAACTAATTTGAGTTCCATCATCACTGACTAGTCTTGCCTGTTCTTAAACGTCATATAAAGGGAATCACACTGTGTATGTTCTTTTGTCTGACTTTTTATTTATTATTATGTCTAAGAGATTCATCAATGCTGTTGCATGCAGTTCATAAAGTTCATTTTCCACTGCTCTGCTGTATTGTATGAGTGCAAAGTTAATTAATCCATTCTACTGATGACAGATACTCTGGGGGTGATTTCCAACCATGCTCCTAGGTACATTCATTTATATTTATTTATATGTATGTATGTCTTTTGGTAGGCCTAGGTACTCAATTCTCTAGGATAAATATCTATGAATAGAATTTCTGGGTCATTAAATAAGGCTCATGTTGACTTCAGTAGTTGTCCAAGGTGGTTATGCCAGTTTCCATTCCCAGTACCAACTGCTCCATATCCCCATCAAATTGTTGTCAGTCTTTTTCATTTCAGTCATCCGGGTGGGTGTGTACTGTTATTTCACGGTGATTTTGACCTGGATTTCCTTTTCATATATTTATTAGCCATTTGGATCTAAAAACAATCCTTCCTATGACATAAATATCTATAAGAATGCTGCAGGCTTCCTTTTCAGGGAACACCAGCTGCTGACTCTGCAAGAGGGGCATGCTTAGTTAAGGGACACTGTGTGTCGTTGCAAGGACCGGGAAAGCCACACTGGGTAGATGCTAGGAAAGTGGGGTTTGCCTCCCCTGGCAAAGAATTGTTCTGCCAAAATCATCAACAATGTCCTCACTGAAAAACTCACCCAGAGGAGATGAAAATATGAGTTTATAAGCACAGAAAGAACTTCTTGAAGGTAGGCTGTCTGAGGAGTGAGGGGGTGGAGGTGGGCACTGGTTCTGTGAGAAGACTGAAAGGGTTTCATTCCCTGAACTCAGTGTCTGGACTGTCTACACTGGAAGGGTCTCCTGCTGTCTCTGCGACTGTGCCTTGGCCTGAGCAAGAAGCAAAGCAGACTGGGTCCCCCAAATCGCGAACCTCATGGTTTGTGATCTGCGAGACCAGGGTCCTAGCACCACCAGGTCGGACAAGGATCCTAAGGAGATTCGTCAAACATAACTGATCTGCGGACCTGTTCCCGGACTCTGGGCACCCTGCACACCTTTTAAGCAAGGCTGTTCCTTTTTCATCTGCTTCAAATACTAAGCTTCTGTGATGAGATGACATTTGTCAAGAAAATTTGAAAATCACTGACACATTGTTTCTGTGAAAAATATCCCAGGTTTCAACAACTCACTTAACAAATAAAACTTTTAAAAGAATTCCATTCATGAAGTAATTCCTAATATGCAAAATTTTACATCTAAAAATTAGATAGGAATTCTCTTTTTTTTGGTCACTTCATTCTTCCATCCCTTCTTTGTTCCTAGAGGATTGTGGGTGGCCAGATAGTCTTTGGTGTTAAAAAAGAAAAAGGCAAAAATCTTATTCCCCGTGGTTTTTAACTTAGAACCTCAAATTAGTACATGAGTAATTATCTAAATGACTTCCTGAGGTAGCCAAGCTCTTTAAGCCCTTTCTGAATAAACTGAAGGAAATCAGAGACTCACAAATGCATTAAGAACAAAACATGAGTTAAGTAAACACGTCCTATCTGGATATGAGGAGTTTAAGGTTTAGGCTAAGAGAAGGCGTTACAAGATCAAAGTTTAACAATTATATGGAACATGATTGGCTGATTATGAATTACAATTCTAGTTAGACTCAATGCTTCAGGCTATTTTCTTATTTAAAATCGAATAAAAACTTCTAACTTGATTATATTTTTTATAAATAACTTATATTTGATAAATATAATAGTGCTTCAGAAGTCTCATTGAACAGGGTCAGCCAATTTCCCTTAATGTATTCTGATTAAATTCAAAGTATTGTACTTAGTTTAAAAAGAAACAATGGTCAACAAATGAATTTGTTCACTGTTTTCCCCTCTGCAGACCACCAAATTTCTCTGGACAATTGTGGAATTCTACCCTTTGAAGGAATAGTATAACCACTTGCATACACAGCACAGTTTACTGAGTTCAAGAACAAAAGTCAAAATGAATGGCTGAAGGAAGTGGCACCCTCAGAGACCCTGGTCACCCATCCCCATACTTCCAGCTGAGCTGCTGTGTTGGGCAGACTACAAGTGTATAGAAGCAAAAAGGAAGAGAGAAACTCCTACAGACCCGTGTGCACCATTAGAGTAGGTAAAATAATCCAGGGGGGCTACAGCTAGTACGAAGATTTACTACGTCTCCATTCACTTAAAGCATTTATAGAGTGTCTCTGCCCACTACAGCCTACCATGTACCTCGGGCCATATATCAACTTCAATAATACAAAACTGCTCTTCTTATAATTCTAAAATGGTTGAGTATTGGCAGTGAATATTGGTTCAACCTAACACAAAAGAAAGGAAGGCCGGGGCATCTACCCACAATATAAAAATACAGAGCAGTAGAGAAATACACGTAACAAGAGACCCTTTAAACAACCTAATCTAGTGCAGCTTTAGCATTTCAGCACTAAGGAATGATATCACAATCCAATACAGTGAGGCAAGGACCCTCGTCATCATCCTTTATATTTGTACATCTCATCTTATCTCACTGGAACTTCATAACAATTCTGCATGGTGAGCAACAGTGATTCTCTTTTTAAATCTTTTAAAAAATTAGATCTTGGATAAAGTTAAGGGAGAATGGAGAAACCTAATGTGAGAAATATCCCACTAAGACCTAGTTTGGTACCTACAATCCTAAATTATGTCACCTAGAGCAAGCCATTTATTGTGTCTTGATTTCTCTTTCCTCTCCTGAAACACAGACAATCCCCAGGTTGCTTCTAGCTTAAATATCCTGACTTCAGAACAACATGCCGGCTGCCAGGGTTGAAAATGCCAACGGATAAATAAAGTATGATATTTAATGCATAATATCTACCAAGACCAGCATACATACCCAGCAGGAAGTAAACACACTTTCATGTATCTATTCTCTTACAGCAAAATATGGATGTTCAACAAAGTGAGTAATAATTTTGTGCCTTTTTAGTGACGCAAGTTTATACAGGAAATGAGGCATGTCCAGGAACCAACAGGAATTAGGTACAAGGTGGGAACAGTACATGCAGATCTCTACACAGCATGAAAATACAAAAGTGCTCTGGAGATTCTGCTGTATCTGTCCAGTTTTTGCTGATGGACAGAAATTCCATCACACAATTTAGCAACAGGACTTCCAGTTGAAAGCAGAGAAAATATCTGTTGAGGTAAATACTTTTCCCAGCCAGACAGACCACTTGGCTATGAAACAGGGATCCCTTACTTAAGATAAAGTTCACTCTAAGAGGACATACATATTTCTTCAACATGGTAACATGACAGAAGAATTATCAGAGTCAATTCTGCAGCTCCAAGGTTTTTTGTTGTTATTTGTTTGTTTAAAGCCTGTATCTCAGATCAACAGCCAGGAATGAATCTACTGCATCCATTTAATTTTTGATAGAAAAAAAAAATGTAGATGTCAGCTTAAAAATGTGTGAACACCTAAGTTTTTCAATATTATTTTAGGAGATAAGGGAACAAAAAATGTTTGCAGTTCAACAGCAATTTTACCCAAGGTGTTCTGCCTGGGACTTCTGCTGAAAGGAGGGTTCTACGGCCGAGTATGACTGAGGAGCACTGTGTATTCCACATGCATGAGCACACTCAAGGCCTCGAGAACTCCTCTGGCAAGGACTCTTGGTTTCCCCTGTTTATCTTGATGTTCTCCACACAGTTGGCCATGGAACCTTTTTTCACACACCATCTGTAACATCCCTCTGAACTTGGTGGTCTGCGGAGCACATTTCATGAAATGTTGCTCCCCAGGGTCAGCCCTGCAAACTACTATAAGGGTCTCTTCGAGGCTACGTGTGTTTCAACCTGGGCCCCACTGCTGCCGTAGCCTCCCCTCACGACCTGTAACTGTTCCTCCTTAATAAAATAATAATTTAGCGTGGGATAGATTCGATCACTGGACTCACTCAAAGGAAGTAAGCCACTGTGGGAACAATTCCCTGCCTTCCAATCTTTCTGTCTTCAGGATTACATGATAAAAGAATGAACGGAGCCCAGAGAACAGTGTGTATTTATTTCTTGACACGTGTCCTACACATGGAAGACGCACATCTCTGCTGGTCTTGGATTTCTGACTACAGTCTACAGACACTACATTAGTTTCTCCTTGAAACATTCATAGTAACACACATCAATCATGAGCTTTCCTCATCACTCGTGATACAACAGGCATCTTCCCATTGAATTTATAGCCCCAGAGATTAAAGTCAAAGAACCATTGGAAAATACAATGTGTTAATGACTCACTTCACCACTGTCTTTCCTGAAGAAAAGTGAATAAAATAAACAGACATTTCCTTTTTGAATCCTATCCCAGTGATAGGAACATAGTCAGAGGACACATCAGAAAATGATTCTAAAATGGATGAGAATGGGTCCCAAATTGATTTTTAAATGCTAAAATGATGCTCAGGTCAAGATCAAAACTGTTAAAAGTCTTACCCCAAATAATGTGCCTATTTAGACTACAAAAAGCAGCAGGAATTCCCAGAGGATGCCTAGGACAGCAAAATAACACCTCAAATCAATAAAACCTATCAATTCCCTATTGGTCACTGACTTTATTTTTTTTAACATTTTTTTTATTGAGTTATAGTCATTTTACAATGTTGTATCAAATGACTATTTTAAATATGATTAAGCATCACATTAAGCAACCTCCTCCCAGTTTCTGAGATTAAATCACTAAATACAGCAGAGCATTGTGATGAATGTGATAGGCTAAAATTTTATACATTTTAAGGGTTCTGAATAATTTAATTATCAAGTCAGGTTGACTCTAGTCTTAGTTCACATCTATTGATTTCCCAAATATATAGCAAGAACAAAGGATTCTAAGTTTCATTCTTGCACCCACATTACTTTCATACATATTGCTTATTTCCTCCTAGAAAGAAGTAAACATCACAGCAAGCAATTCCCTATGATAATGGAAATAAAGGGAACTTTAGAGACAGCATTGGAACTGGAGTGGATGCTGCACAAACCAAGAAGTCAGAAGAATTTGCTGAAGGAAGGGAAGAGCACTGAAAAGCTCTCAAATGAAAACATCAATGGATATTATCACTTCACTTGCCACAGTTCTGAATATTAAACAATGGTACTGGTCACATGCTGTTGAGTGAAAGAAGCCAGACACAAAACAGCAGACATTGGATAATCTGAAAGTTCATAAAAAGACAACTCATCTATGCTTATGAGTTAGGACAGTGATTAGTTCTGAAAAAGAGGGAGAAAGTAAAAACTGGGAAAAGACAAAGGGCAGATGCTGGGGTGCAAGTGATCTTCTAATGTCTTGACTTGAGTAATAGTAACTACACAGTTATATTCACTTTGTAATGTCCACTGAGCTAATTCCCTATGATTTGTGCATTGTTTTTTGTGCATTGTTCTATACATAGGTTATACTTCAACAAAAAGTGAATTTAAATACATAGCAAATTATATAATTTCTAATATTATCAAACTTTTTCGATATGGCCTCTTATGGTTAGATGTAAAGTGACTTCACAGTAATACAAATAAAGATATTTACTTCCTTTTTTCTCAAGCAAAATCCATTTATACATGCTAAGTCAGTATAAACCATCAAGGTGTTACAGACTCATTTTTAAAACAGCCCCAAATCTCACCTCTCCTTGTATTCAAGCCCCGGTCTATGTGACGTTGCAGCTCCCTCCCATTAAGAAGTAGAGTCTAACGCCATACACAAAAATAAACTCAAAATGGCTTAAAGACTTAAACATAAGACAAGACACCATAAATCTAGAAACGAACACAGGCAAAACATTCTGATACAAATGTAGCAATATTCTCCTAGGGCCGTCTACCAATGCAATAGAAATAAAAACAAAAACAAACAAATGGGACCTAGTTAAACTTATAAGCTTATGCATAGCAAAGGAAACTCTAAACATAACAAGAAGACAACCTATAGAATAGGAGAAAATATTTGCAAATGAAGGGACTGACAAGGGCTTAATTTCCAGAATATATAAACACCTCATATAACTTAATAACAAAACATAAAAAACATAACCCAATCAAAAAATGGGCAGAAGATCTAAACAAACACTTCTACAATGAAGACGTACAAATGGCCAACAGGCACATGAAAAACACCAGTCAGAATGGCCATCATTAACAAGTTCACAAACAATAAATGCTGGAGAGGGTGTGGAGAAAAGGGAATCCTCCTACCCTACAGGTGAGAATGCAGCTCGGTGCATCCAT
Organism: Camelus bactrianus; assembly: GCF_048773025.1. Taxonomy (NCBI): domain Eukaryota; kingdom Metazoa; phylum Chordata; class Mammalia; order Artiodactyla; family Camelidae; genus Camelus; species Camelus bactrianus. The sequence goes on along the minus strand of NC_133553.1, from coordinate 36,452,814 downwards.
TATGGAAAACAGCATGCAGATTCTTTTAAAAACTAAAAACAGACTTACAATATGATCCGGCAATCTCACTCCTGGGCATACATCTGGAGGAAACTAATTTGACAAGATACATGCACCCCAATGTTCACAGCAGCACTATTTACAATAGCCAAGACATGGAAGCAACCTAAATGTCCATCGACAGATGAGTAGATAAAGAAGTTGTGTGTGTGTGTGTGTGTGTGTGTGTGTGTGTGTGTGTGTGTGTGTGTGTAAAATGGAATACTATTCTGTGGTGTAAAAGAATAAAACAATGCCATTTGCAGCATGGATGGACCTAGATACTACCATAACAAGTGAAGCAAGACAGAGAAAGACAAATAACATATGGTATCATTTATATGTGGAATCTAAGAAAATGACACAAATGAACTTATTCACAAAACAGAAACAGACTCACAGACATAGCAAACCAACTTATAGTTACCAGGAGGGAAAGAGGGTGGGGAGGGATAAACTGGGATTCAGGATCTGAAGATATGATTATATACAAAATAGATCAACAACAAGGTCCTACTGTATAGCACAGGGAACTATATTCAATATTGCGTAATAGCCTATAATGAAAAAGAATATGAAAAGGAATATATATGTATAACTGAATCACGATGTTGTGCAGCAGAAATGAACAACACTCTAAACTGACTATACTTCAATTAAAAAAAAAAAGGTGTGTATGCAGTAATGACCAAAAAGGAAATCTATTAAATTAGAAAAGAGACACTCATCAAGTTGTTCTTAGGCCAGTAATACCATAAGGAGGAAAGTCTTACATAAATAAAATCAACAGTAATTAGAAGCAGAGGAGCAGGTGGCCCAGCTAGTTCCACCTCAGGAGGAAGTCCAGGGGAAAGTTGGTAAGGACATAAGACCACTAGAGGAAGAACTTAGGTCAGATACAAAAGGGCCAAACTGGGCCTGCGTGCTGGAGAACTGTGGAAACTCAGACCACTTACGTCACCTGCTGTGCCAAGATCGTTTTCACTAAAAACGTATTTATGACTATGAACATCGTTTCCCTTGTTCATTGTTACCATCACTGTAAGAAGGCTGGAAACAGGCTGGGTGGGCTTTGAGAAAGAGGGCAAGGTGAGGACGGAGGGAGGATGGGAAAGGGGGAAAATGGAGGGAGAGTACACAGCCCTCCCTACGGTCGTCCCTTGGTAACCCAGGGGGCTTGGTTCCAGGACCACCTCTCCCCCACTCCCTGAAGATACTATGGATGCTCAAGTCCCTCAAATAAAATGGCACAGCACAGTCTGCCTTCCCTATTGCAGAAGTGGAACCTGCAGATACAGAAGGCTGACTATAGCAACTTGAAGACATTTATATTAGCTCCATGAAAATTTCTTCTCACTCCAAAACCTTTGAAGCAAACCAGAAATGTCAACAGACTAACATACATCACTTTTCCATCTATTTAAAATAAAACATTGAAAGAAGCTGACACTCACAAGGCCCTAGGCACTGTACCAAACAAATTTCAAATTCAGCACAGTCCCCTACCCCAGCTCAAAACGCGTTTACGGTCTCATCCACCTCCACCTGTGGTTCTCACCCAGCACAAGCACGGCCATGTTCTGCCACACCCCCGTCTTAGTTTCTTCCAGCCTTAGTGACCTCCCCACCCCATTAGCATCTTCCCCAAACTGCAGTTATTTGAAGGTAAATCTACTTCTACACAGCAAACTCAGAAGAGACAAGTAAAACAATTAAGAGTTAGTTCTAGTAAGACAGTAAATATTAAAAATAACCATCTTGCTCACAGCTGTATTCAATATAAAATACCATATACCAAATAAAATTCAATATAAAATACCTCAATGGAAAATTCAATTCAAATGCAGAGCCTACATGAGGAACAACATACTATTTAACTATTTTGTGTTTTCAAGTTTGTAAAGAAAAGGAAAAAGGAAGGAGAGGAGGGACCCAGTCCCTGGGCTCTCTACTTCTAGTGGGAAGTACATCCTCTCTGAAACGTAATGTAGAATGAACTCTCTGCAGGATGAATTGGGAACCAGTCATTTCTCTTCTAAACATAATCACAGAGTCATATGAAGGTTTCAGTTCAAGAGTGCCCCCCTAATAGCGTTTTACTTATAAAGGAAAGATAGAAACTAACCTGAAAATCCAACTTGAGGGGAGATGGATAAATGAATTATCCCATATCCATTAACTGGGATTCTCTGTCAGCATTAGATTAATTTTTAGAAGATTATTTTAGAAGATTATTTAATAATACATGTTACCTATTAAGTATAAACACAGTTTTCACAGCTATCTTTACAGTCTCATCCACCTTCACCTGTGGTTCTCACCCAGCAAATATAATCTCAAATTTCTATATATATGACTGGTAGGAAATACAGTAAAATATATCAATTTGGTAATTTATATTTTTTATACATTTCTCTCATTTCCAAATTTTAAATAAGTGTGAATTATTTTTATAAATATGAAAGAATGTGATTTTTTAAAGAACATGTCTTTAAATGTCATCTGTGATGTTCTAATGAAATAGGAACTTTCTCTCCTATGACACTGAATAGTGTTTCATTCATTTCTTACAGTACATGCTGCCTTCATGTTTTAATTATATATGAGAACAGTGATCTTCATAAGGGTAGGAACTGAGTTACCAAACTCTGTTTTTTCTGAGTACCCTCACTTAAATTGTCATTAAATATCTGTAAAGTAAGTGAGTGAAGGATGAATGGCACATGGTGAAAAAATTTATGTGGATGGGCTGCTTAATTACAATGGATAAAAAGACTGGGTAACAGTTAATTACGTAACAAAGTTTTCTGAAAAGCTTTTCAATATCCTCAAACAAAAATTATGTATTATATATAAAATACCACATTCTGATATTGATTTCTTAAATTCAAAAAAAAAAAACACCTCAATCCTGATATGGACACTTTTTTTTTTAAGTAGCACAGTAAGATCATGCTTTGGCATTTACCCCTGTTCCAAACATACTGCAATTATAAATTACAAAAGATTAAAAAAAAAACGCGATCAACATCTCAGTTGGTATAGAAGTACATGGTAGCAGGTGGGCCACTGAACCTCTGGGTCTGCAGTCTAGAGAGGCAGCCAGGAGTTCAGCAACTGAGGGTAACAAACTAAATGTATCTATGCAAAAACACCCCTCCCTCAGCAACCGGAATCTGGCTAAACATCTCATCATGCTTAAAACGGTAAATGAATGAATACATTAAAAAGTGAAACAAGGCTGGAGGGTTTGGCTCAGTGGTTGAGTCTGTGCCTAGCATGCATAAGGTTCCAGGTTCAATCCCCAGTACCTTATTAAAAATATCCACATATATACATACAAACCTAATTACTCCCCCCTTAAAAAATTGTTTTTAAATGAAACAAGAACAGGTTAGTTATAAAAAAAAAAAAATTAGAAATCTTAGAAATGAAAAACAGTCTTAGAATGAAAAGTGTAAGAGACGGCATCGAGTCTGGGTAAGCATAGTAAAACAGCAATTAGAAGACTGGAAGATGGAACTGAGATATTCATGCGTAAGGCAACAAAAAACGACAGGAAGATTAAAGCACAAAAGACTCTTAAGAGGCATGAAAAATAGAGAGGCTCTAACACTTGTCTAGAAGGAAATTCCCCTGAAGAGGATGGTGAAGAAGCAATATTTGAAGAGGTAATAGCTGGTCATTTTTCAAAGTTGAGGAACGACCTGAGTCTTCAGATGGACAATGCACTCTGTCCACTGAGTGAAATCAAGACAGACCCAAATACAGATGTATCACAGTGAAACTACAAAACACAAAGAGCTCAGAGATGATCTCAAAAGAGAGAGGTCATCTACAGAGGTATCAAAAAGAAGTCAGAAAGACATTGGTATAACGTAGTCAAGAGTATTGTCGGAAAATAACTGTTAACCTAGAATTGTACACCTGACTGGTCTCATTATAGAATGTGCTCCAAATAAAGATACTTTCAGACAGATACGTACTTAGCAGTGATCCTCATTTAAGGAACCGTTAAAAGATGAGATCTCAAAATACAGATTAGAAAATAAAAACACAGGATACCCTGTTCATGTGAAATTCAAAATTGGGGGGGGTTACTTATTTATTTTTAGAGGAGGTACTGGGGATTGAAGTCAGGACCTTGTGATTGCTAAGCATGCACTTCTCTACCACTTGAGCTAGAACCTCCCCCTGTGAAATTCAAATTTAATGAACACTTTAATATATGTCCCCAATTATTTGCTGTTTATCTGAAATTCAAATGTAACTGCATTTTATCTGGCAATCCCACCATGAAAAATAACATGAACTCAGAAAGCAAGCAGAGGATACAAGAGACAATCCTGGGTGCAAAATCTGATAAAATGTCACTAAATTCATTTCACTATTAACTGTATGAAAAAAAACCCCTCAATTTCCATTAACTATATTTTGAAAATAACTCTACAATGATAATTCTTATCTAAGCACAAAACCATTTTCTTTTCTAAGTGCAGGAAGTTGTCATTAAGGGCCTTTGGACATCTCTGTGTTAAAAGAAATGGAACTCCACTAACTGTTTTCCCAGCATGAATCACAAAGCATGTTTATTGTAAATGGCTCAAGCAATTAATTATAAGAGACTTGTCTTCAAGTGATGAATCACTTCATCTCACCCTACCTGTCCGTTTTAACCCAGCACTATGCCACAGGCCATGTTCTTACCCCCAGCCAAGCAGGTTTTCTTGAGTCTCACCTGCACTGCCTAGTCCCTTCAAAGTACTCAAAGACCAGTATTTCTCCATGTGCTCACCACACTGCAGTCACCAGAAATTTTTGGATAATCATTAGGAGATCTGAAATGGAAACTACAGTTCAGGCAAGCTCTTCATAACCAAAAAGTCCCATGATAGCTTCCTTATGTGGATTATTAATCAAGATTGGTGAGTTTCATTTAATGACAGAGATATGGCCCTGGAAAAAAAATGTCCATTACCTCTTCTATGGTCCAAATAAAATTCAGTTTCAGATGCACTTTGGGGTGCTTTCTGTCAAAAGGGAGTCTGGCATTGAGAGTTGTGGTCCTGAGCATGACTGTGTCTTAGTGTATCTGCTCTATAAATTTATTTTATTAAGGCAAAACAACCAGTGTCATAAAATGATGCCAAAAGAGAGTTATGTGGACAGCTCTTTCGTATCTGCTTTAACGGGCTCATCTGGAGTCAGCTGAAATTCAGCTATTTGGGCGAGTGAACAAAGCAAATTGCATCCTGCTGATTCGGACTGATTTAATTACACTAAATCCAAAGGGCAGGACCAATGTCTTACTCATCATTCAACACATATCCTCAGTCTGCAGCTCAGCCGTCCCTGCCAATTAATGTGTGTGGATTATTCAGTATTTTTAAAGATTTCAAGATTATTTATGAAAAAGGAATATACAAACACTGGATTCTAAAAGCATAGACATCTTCTAACTATGTATTTTGGCACTGCCTACAGCACCTTGGCACATGCTAAAAATATAGAAAACAGTAGGTTGATTCTATACCTATCAACTAATGAAAGAAGTAAATTTTTTTAACCATATCAAAAGAGATAATGCCTCTTTTTAAAAGCCACTTTTTAAACTGAAGTATAGTCGATTTACAATGTTGGGTTAATTTTTGATACTTTCTTTTAATAAAAGATTTCACTAAATAGATTGGTCCCGAAGTATTTTCACGACCAAATTATAGTGTTAAAACTTAGATTTACACCTAATTTCATTTTTTTTTTTCAGATTTACACCTAATTTTAAAGAACTCATTCATGCCATGGCAATGTTATGAGCAAGTGAGAGTACTCAAAATGCAGGGAAGCCGTGTGAAAGTAGGAGTTCCTGTTATCATTTCCACGCGGTATTACTTCATTTAATTCCAGTTCTACATCAAACCTTTAGCATAATACTCAAATGACAAATACTGCTCTACTCCACCAGGAAATTTAATTGTATTGTTTGTTATGATAAATGAAGCAAATTACAACAATCCCATAATGTTGAGCATAGTGAGGGCAGGTTTTAGAGCTCCATGTGTGTATATGTAATAAATCATTCCTTTGAAGAGATAATTGCAGCACCACTAGAGAGGAGGGGAGGAAAAAAACCCCAACTTGGAGGGCACTTATGTGAAAGCTCCTCAAATTAACTTGTGCACAGTTGGTTCTTTGTTACTGAGTACCCATCATGGAAAGTTGTTTCAGGACATTAATTCACTTAGTTGAAGGAAATAACGTAATTCTAGTTATTAATCACTTTAATTTTAAATGTGCTTTGTAAACTGAGAAGACATTAAACTCTAAGAACAATGTGGAACGCACAAGTAATTAGATGGTTAATGGGCTCCTTTTGAAAAACTTCAGCATAACATCAGAACGCTTCAAGGCTCTAGGAAAAACCAAGATTACGTGTAATGTGAGAAAGTTCTATCCAATTTTAGGGGCCAGTAATATGACAAAGGGAGTGAAATTAGGCCCTTCTCTCAAAAGCAATTTTAACAGATTATGATGAATGAAATCAGATTATTTTATGAGTCAATATTTTCTGTAGTGTAATTTAGCAGTGCCTTCTTGAGGCACCAAGAAATGGAATTTTCTGTGATACTTCACTCCAGAATCCATGCCAAAAAGTACACTGTTTTGCAAATATCCTCCTGAGACAAACCTAAGCCAGGGTTTAGAGATACTGAGCATCAGTGCAACTGACTGAGGCGGAACCATTTGTATGCTCAGTATGAACAAAACTTGCCAAGGGTCACTCCATTCCAGCCGTATCAGGAGAAGGAAAATGCAAAAAACCTCGAAGAATTATTTAAAGGATTATTTAAAGAATTCTCCATTTTATTTTGCTAAATGAAATAGCAAATGATTACTTGCAATTTTTCACTTCCACGGTGGTATTTTTATGAATACAGACTGTTAGAACCTTGAACCAGCCAGAAGAAGGAATATATTAGATAATCATCCTTTCTTATTAAATAAAACCAAATTAATTGCTTTCACTTCTACTAGTTCTCACAACAGATGGCATATCTTCTGTTCTCATGAGCTAGTATCTACATTAGTAATACTTCACAGACATACACAAAATTGGTAAAGGAAGCCATGCTGCACACAGAGACAGAGGAGGTGTAGGACTTCAATCCTGCCCGGCCCTCTTAATTATCTGTGTGACTTTAGCAAAGTTACTTACTTTCTCAGTTTGTAATGGCAATTAAAAACGTCCAAATCCCACCCTACCCCCAAAATATGTATATGCATCATCATTTGACATTCAGAGAAATTAGGAGCACCTGACATTCTGGAGTGTATCTAACATTAGCCATGCAGGATTAGAATGGTAAAGGGTAAGGGTCCGCCTCTCTCCATAGCTTAATGGAGCAAGCAGATATGCCTGATCACAGGGACACTTCAGGAAACTACATGTCTGGGATCTAAAACTTGTGCGACAGACCACACACACAGTGATTTCTCTCTTCTCATGCACAACCTCTATCCCAGATGACAGAGAAACAATGGCAGCAGAGAACAGGAAAGTCCCTACAGAGTCATATAACAGGATGTACAGCACAGGACAGAAGTTCTAGAAGTTTCCTGGAGCATCCCTATTCAGGATCTGCTGGATCACCTCTAAGTGCTGAAGGCTCAGTACTTCCTCAGGTGTTTCACTAGCGTCAGGCAAGTGTATTCCACAGAAAAGCTTTGCTGGTAGTTGTTGTAAATATGCCTCCTTATAACTCCATCCTACTGACTTTGGCTTTTGAAGCAACTCATAAAAGTCTTGTTTCGTCGCACAGTTGATCAAACATTTATTTAAAGACATGTTTATGAGGCAGCTATTATTTCTCTTTGGTCTGCACTTCTCCAAGCTAAACATCCTCCTGTTTCCAGGCCCTTCCCAGGCCTGCTGATCTTATCAGCCAAAAGACAATGAACACCAAGTACTCAAACACCAAAAACCCAAACCCCAAATTCAGCCTGACTGGCACAGTACAAGGTCATTACAGCCCATGCCCCGCTCATTCTGTTTCTACTAATGCATCCTAACAATGAGTTCGGGCTTTTCATATAGATTTTTACCCAAAATTGGTGAAACAACTTGGTTCACAAGGTAGAATATATAACATTTAGCCATCCATTCATTCTTCCATCCATTTAATTCAATCTTCCATCCACATAATATGATCTTTCAATGGTATCATAAATTCTACTGATTTTTGCATAATGTTGCAAGAATTACTCCCACATACCTAGCACTATTACAGGTTTGCAGATATTTCTCAAAAAGCATCTTGGGCCCCCTCTCCTTGAGCAGTTAATTCTAACTTTGCCATCATTCTCTCATCTATGATTTGAAGGCAAAACTTTTTAAAGACACGGTATGCCCACGTGCATTTAAAAGAAGATTCCTTTTAAGTCAGCAAAAGCTCTACAAATCATACTAGTTACATGGATGCAGTACGCAAGAAACAACTTACTTGAAAAAATTCTTAGGCAATTAACATATACCTTTGACATGAGCCATTTTAATAGGGATTAATCTCTATCTGTTAATGTCACCTTAATCTACTCTATCCTATGAATACATAGCCTCAGACCACAAGTCAGAGGACATGTGCTGTGTTCTCGACATGGATTTTCATTCAATAACACTCTTGGAGGCTCTTTCTCTGCTTACTTCAATGTACACATATTTCCAAGTTACTAACACCACCACCTTCATCCTAGACATGTACAGGGAAATTAGGAGAATTAATTGGACACCTCTCAAAGTAACTGAAACAAAATTTGATACCATATATGGGTACTAAGCTAGGCATTGGCAAACGTGAGTTACAACCTCAGCTCTATTTAGCCACTGGGAAGTCATTCAACCAGTCTGGGCTTGAATGTTCTTATTTGTAAAGTAGAGATACTGAACTAGATGATCTCTGAAGATCATCTGCTGTATGTTTCAATATATTCTGATCAAGAGCACTCAGGGTATTTCACCTTTAATTACATAGGTTTACATTATTGACTAAGACATGTGTGTCTATTCTAATATCTGAATATTTCAAGGTAGCCAGCAACATTCTGATGAGGAAAAAAGGGAACTCTGCTGCCCAATCGTATGTCGGTAAAGAGGTGGTACTTCTAGGTACATGTATGTGCTCATGTGTGCACACAACCATGTGTGGATTTGAGGTGACTAGCATGGAGCCCACAGGGAGCTCCATAATGTAATCCCATCTTCCATGGATTGCATCACCAATAGAAGGGAACAGGTTTCATAAAGGTTAAATAGTGGTGAAGCAATTCAAGCAACCATACATTAAACTTCTATTTCCTAAAGGAGTGAGCAGGTGGCGGTTCACTGTGTGACCATCACATGCTGGGATAATGAGCAAAATGGGGCAAAACAACTCAGGTTTCTAAAAAGCCAAGCTGTTGAGCTCATACACCCATGAATTCAGTTAAGCTTACCTTGACAAAAGGTGTTGTTAACCCGCTTATAACCTTGTAGGCATTCCATCATTTGGCTATATCCGTGATAAGCTGTCAAGAAGAAAGAATTCTGTTACACACTCGGTTTAAGTTCCTACAACCCTAAATGGCTATATGCAATGACCAAAGCCACATAAAGCATCAGTGACCTTACTCATTTCTAAGATACCAAGCCAATGTCTATCAATTTCTTTTACATTTTCCTTGTTTTTCAGTATACTTCATATTTTGTAAGATAAAAATTCTAATTAGTTGTCAGTAACTCTTGATTATGTTAATTCAACGAATCATAAAATTGTTCTATATTTTGCTCAAATTAGTGATTATTTATATCACAAAAAACACAATTCCCCTCCAATGATTAACTACAGGCAGTTGAATTTTCTTCTAACAGACAGGGTGACTATACATCCTGGTCTGCCTGGGACAGTCTATGGTGATAATCTGTTGTTCCAGCAAAGTTCCTTAATAACACTCCATTTCACTCCCAAAAGGGTTCCAGTTGAGACAATAAATTATATGCTCGCCTCAATTACAGGCTCACATATTCCAGTTATGAGCAATTATTCTTCCTACCATAAGGCTGGAAAGAACAGAAGGTGATGAGAGGAAGCTGGGAGATGTAAGGGCTGCTGTGATCAGCTGTACGGTTCACCACTCAGAAAACTCATCCACAATACAAATGATGCGGTCACCAATTTATCATTTAAAAAAAATTTTGTAGGATCAAAAGTCCTAGTCAAATTTTGACTTCCTAAAGTGACACCTGACAGACTTCTTGGCGTAAGTCCTGGGACCAAGTTGACCACATCTTGACTCTGCCTATCAACAGCTCTGCAACCTTGAGAAACAAGGTTTCAAATGGAATCCTGCACCGTGAGAATGCTCCGATCTACCGCACAGCTCAGGGCTGTTGTGCAGCGTCAAGGTCATTCAGGCAAAACGCCTATTGCAGTGTTTGACAAACACAAGCACTCACTAAGTGACAGACATCACTGTTTCCTGCAGTAAGGTGTTCTTTTATTAAGATAATGAGTAACAGAAGATGGACGGTAATCAAAATAGGAGGGAGGGTTAGACCACGGAAAAGACCTGAACAAGAAGTAAAAAAAGAAAGTTGCAAGTAACAAGGAAATTTTCTTTTGGAAAATACGATTATCTTGCCCCTAACACGTGTTCTTTATTCTCTCTGCTCATCAACAGGGTAAGTGTTTACCAGTGGCATTCCTCTCCTCATTTACTTCCTTCTCTGCCATACTTCCCTTGTGGGAAAATGGCTAAAGTGAGGAGTCTGGGAATGGTGGGTTAAAGAAAGAGAGGGTGGTACATGGGGAGTCGCCCATGCAGCCCTTGGCCACATGAGTAGTCTTGTCCCATGTAACAAGGACACCCTGTATGTAGCAGGTGACCTACAGAGATTGTGGGATCTCTGTCTGAAGTGTTCAAAGGCAAAGAGAGATCATATCTTGTTTAAAAATTAACAGTCATCTACTCCAAGTCAGGAAGCCAGGCCAGATGATCCCTTAAAGTTCCTCCATTTAGGATTTGATGTTAATTCTTTCTAAAAACTTTTAAAGGACAAGAGACTTGTTCACACTAAGTACATTTTTAACAGATTACAGACTATTTAATGAAATCATCCGCAGATTTAAAATTAAGTTTTCACAGTAAGAACTGATCAACAATGAAAGGCCTTTCTGTATACGGCTAAACAAAAACTTCAAACATTAAATAAAAGCCACTTGAAAACGAAAGTTTGAACTACTTTGAGTAAAAAAAAAAAAAAAAAAAAAAAAGGCAAGGAACACAAAACTCCAGCTTATAAAGCCAAGGAAAGTCTGCTTTCTTCCAAAATGAGTCTGATTTAGACAGTAGTACCAACCAAGGAAAGGAAAGTTTTTTAAATGACACAGGAAGTATGTGACCCTGAGTGTGTTTCTTGGGAGTGAGTCATGTCATAGGACGGCACAAATGCAGTAAATGTCAAGATGTTAATAGTTCACTTCATTTATAATCTACATTGCCCTTCCTGAAATAGAATTAATCTCTTCAATTTTACACATTAAATGAACCAACATATGAATATATTTTCATCAATGTTTAGTAAAAGGGATAGCAACTTTGTACTTTCACGTTTGAGTTGAAATTACCAACATAAAACATAGAGATAACAGAACCACATAAAACAGTGAATTTATCCCCAAATGATACAATTCTAGATAAAAATGACAAAAGGTCAAGAGTAAAAGTTAGAGATTAAAAAACAAAAACAAAACAAAAAACGTTAACATTTATGGTTCCCTTTACTCCTGATTTCTGTCCCTGTTTGCAACTTTGGGATTTGGAAATAAGAGGAAAGAGAAGAAGCAAATAAGCAAAAGAGACACAGAGAAGGGGAGAAATGGAAAAGAAAAATAAGAGATAAAATGGAAAAAGTATTAGAGAACATAAATGTAGCCTCAAAACCAAGTTGTAAGAATTAGACTCTTCAAGTCCTTAGACTTAGCTGTGGGAAACACATACCCTTCAGAATATTCCTAAAGACAAACTTAACCAAAAAAGGAAGGTTAGACATTTTTAAAAAGGCAATGATTTTCAACATTTTAGATACAGACTCGTTTCATGATCCGTAAGCCTCAACAGCAAGCGACAGAGCTGGGAGTCAAACTCAGGTCTACCTAACTCCAAACTCCATGCTCTTGAAATCATATCTAATGTCTCCCAGATGTCCCTTTGGTCAGGCGGCCACAATAATTTTAGGCAAGTGGATATTTCAGTGAGGAGGGACCATCACACTCAACCCACTGGGGGGAAATCCACATTGCCAATCACTATTGAATATTGTACAAAGTCCACTGGGGACACTGTCTCAGTACTGAATGTCCTTATTTATGTGGCTTTTTCCCCCTAAATGAAGAATTCATTAATTATCAGAAACTTTAGTAGGTATTTCCAAAAGCTGTTTCTCCACAAGAAGACAGGAGCAATTATTAACAAAATAAGTGAAATTAACTTTAGACAATGAAAGATTTAGAGAACATGTAAGTTTGTGAGACAAGGAAGCCCAAACCAGAGACACTTATTTAACACAAATTATGATGATGGAAGAATAGTATATGAGACAGACTTATGGAGCGGTGATTCCAAGATGGCAGATTCTAGGTTGAACAGTATTTTTTAAAAGGCAGTTGAGACTATCAATCAAATCAATAGAAGTTTAAAGAAGGGTAAAATAAAAAATATCCAACTTAAAGCAAATGAGAAATTCCTTGCAGCACAAACTATAAAAAACAGCTATATAAATCTTCAATTAAATAAAGCAAAAGGTGATAGAAAAAACTATCACTTGCTTTCTTAGGAAAAATGTGATGTATAAGAGGGAAAAAAGTCAACATAAAACAAATTACTTCTGTATTTCAAAAAAATATTAGGAATCAGTTATCCAGCGTTCACACTATATTCAGAAATTTGGGGGAAAGTCATAGAAAGATGTAAATCTAGGTTTCTTCACATCAACAGGTTCTCAAAAACAGATTTTATAGACTAATCAATGCATATGGGTGTCGACAGAGTTTCATGTCATGAAAAGTGGGATAATTGAACAGTAGCGAGTAAGAAGAAAAGGGGAAAGCACTGTCCTGGTGATTAAAAATTTCTCTTTCACACATCAGCAATCATTCATTTCTCCATTTTAGCTTTTCTTTCAGTGAAGTCTAAAAACCTACAAGAGAAGTGGTGGACATTAATAAAAACTTAATTTAAGCAATGTAACATAAGAAATAATGGCACTGACTTGTTCCAGGGTTTGAAGCATTTAATTATCACTTTAGAAGAGATCTTATTTTTATTTCCCCTGAGGAAATACAGCCTATTTTAGCACACTGCTTCTGAAAAGACTTTTTCAAAAATAAGTCATCCAACTGGACAAGGCAACTGATAGCTATGTCTATTAAAAAATAGAATCAATATGAAAGCTTTCTCAGACTTGCAAGGTTTCTGGAAATGCAAATTATCACACTACATTCTACAATTCTGAGTGATTTCTTTGAAAGTCTAATGTTGTTTCACCATTAAAAGTCACCATAAGGAAACAGATGCGCAACAGTAACCTGCAAAGGAATGATGGAACAACACTTACTCGGCTTCTTGGGGCATTTCTGGCATTTGTGGAAGCCCCAGGAGGTGCCCACGGTTCCACAGCAGTCCTCTTGCTTTGAAAGGCCAGGGAGCGCCTTGCCACACTGCAATGATGAGGTGTGAAATACGAAGGTTAATTGAATGCAGGATGCCCAGCTCCAGAGCACTGCTGTGCTTCACCGTCACATTATAAAAGAGTTCCCTTGTTATGGACACAGAGCTGGGACAGGGGTGTGGGGTGGCTCTGAAACCTTGGAACAAAACACCAGGACACAATCAATAGGACACTAAAATGAACAAGCATATTTCCAAGAGCTCCTGGGCATTGTGAGCATTTTCAGAAAACCTGTCACTGTTCAGAGCACTGCATAAAACTGAACTTTTCAAAGCCATTTTTTTTCCTTATTAAGAACCTCAAAACTTAAGAGAGAAGTTAAACTCTGAGTTTCAGCTGTCTGTTGAACTCTCTGCTGTGGACCCTCAGGGAACAGAGCTGTAAGGGAGAGGTGAGGACAGAGACCTTGAGAACGTGGCACAGATCCCATCTACAAGAGGTCCCTGTCCTCCTGCCACACCAAGACCTGGGCCAGACACCAGCAGGGCCGAGCCAGGTCAGCTCTGCGAGACGAAGGCTCCAGGCATCCAAGCAGCCTGACCCAGGGAAGGCAGCCCAGCTCGGAAGGTGATGGCAGGTTTAAGTCAGGCCAGCAGGCAGAAGGGCCAGGCTTCAAGGCCACCTGAGCAACATGAGTTGACCAATGGAAAGATCCATCTCGACTCCTTGTCACTCAAGGTCAGATGAGGCTGGGAGGCAGGGGTCTCAAGTGAGAGCAGCTCCGTGAGGCTGGGAGGGCTCTAGGAAAACATACTGCTCTGGGTACCAATTCTGAGGGGGTTGTGCAGGGACGGCCACTTGGCTCTTCATCCCTTCTGTGCAGGCTAAGCCCACGTCCCACATCTAAGGGGGTCCCTCTGCCTCAGTCTCTACAAGATTCTCAAACGGTTTCCAGAGCCATCTTTCCAAAGACAAATCTGATCACAGTACCCTACTGACTGAAAAGTTTCAGTCACCCTCTGCCATCTGAAGACTGCCAACTCCCCAGCATGACATGTAAGGCCCTGCCTGTTCTCACCTTAGACCAGCTTTCTTCCCCGTCCCCTCGGCCTCTGCATCCATCCTTCAGGCACATCAAAGGACTCCTTATTTTCTGTACCCCAACCGTCTTTCCAAAAAGCGGTTTCTCCTCTCTGGAATGTCCTTCCTTCTTCCTTTGCCTGGAGAAACTTTCTTTATCCCGTAAGCCGCAGCCCTGGAGAACCCTCACTGGAAAGCCTCCTGTCGCCTCAATTTCAGCCCCTTCCTCCAACCAGCCTCCCTCCTCCAGGGCACTCTCTACACAGTTCCGCTGCCTCTGCTATGCGTTCTAATTAAATCCAGATGTATCTTATTCATCTGTATAACCCAATACACAGGACACATGGCAAATAAATGCTCAATAAGTCTTGAGGGAAGGAAGGCACACACAAGCGGAGGAACTAAGGAACAAACTAACTAGCTGCAGTCCATCCAAGGATGCAGCGGTTCTGTGAAAAACCATGGAAATGAGCACACTCGCCCAGGCTAGTGAGCAGAACACAGCGACAGACAGCCGGGGCAGGTGGTGACTCCTGGAAGGGCAGCGGAAAGTAGACGCCAGTCACCAGGCAGGCCTCCAGGGACAGCCCTGCTTTCCCGCTGGGTCCGCCCACGCAGGATTCCGAATGAGGCTCTATGTGACTCCATGTCCGAATTGTAAAACAAAACCAGAGAAGGCCCAGCACAGTTAATGAAGTTTTAGTTACATCTAGCTTTGAAGTCCTTGGGTTTTTGTGGTTTTTTATGATTTCGACAGGATGTCATACGCTCTCCCAAAATCATCTATGATGAGCAGGGGGAGAGGAGAGGGAGAAGGGGGAGGGAGAGGGAACTCATGTATGAAATAGAGAACCTGAGGCAAGAAAAGCACATGCTGGCTGGGTTCAGGACGTTCCCAGACTCCTCCAGCTTAGTCACAGAAGGCTGAAATCTGAAATAGGAAGCATGGAAGAAGGAACACCGCTCCAGGCATCAGACTGGAAACAAAATAATTATGTTAAGAACGCAGTAGTCTCCACCGTTGCCATCTGCTGCCAGAGCGTGCTTCCAGTGTGTTCCCAGGTTTAGCATCAGATTTATGTCAGATACCAGCGCGTTTCCAGGTTTAGCAGTCAGGTTTACATAAGACACCAGTGCACATCCCATGTAGACCAGTCTCCTCCCATACTCTCTAGGTTCTTCTATAATCAAGCAAAACTCTCAACACGTGCCATTTTTATATGCTCCAAATTTTAGTAGCAGTTAAAATCCAATTTTCACCTCAGATTCCTAGAATGTTTTATTTAGGAGGGCAAAAATAAATCATTTCTCAATACCAGGCCTCAGAAAAGGTACAAGGTTTTCATTACAGGATTCAGGCCGCTTTATCCTATGGCTTTGTTTTCGCAGGTCCACAGCCAAGAGCAGCACAAGCCATCCAAATCGATTAAATAAATGGCAGTGTAGGTGGTACCATGACACTGTGTGTTCTCAAAACCAGGTCTGCACAGTATGAGAAAAGACTGCACGGGATGAAGTCAGGCTTCTAACAAGGCATGAGGTTTCATGTTTGTCCCTTTAGTTATTTAACTATGCAGACTTCAATGTGTAGCCAGGAACTCCAACTCAGACATCTTTGTTGCCATACCCAGGGCTCTCACATAATAGACCATTCAACACCACTAGGTCTTTTCTGTCTAAGCCTGTCTTTCATTTCAAAGCATATCTTACAAGAAATCCAGGAGAAATGTGTTAAATTTATAACCCAATATTTAGCTATTTCAGGTCAGAGAGAAATATCTATCCTGTCCATCGAGCAACATGATACAGTTCCTCAAAGCGCACACAACCTGGTGCTGCAGGCGAGGGGACACTATGACCCCACCTGCTGGTGCTAGGATTCCAGCAGATGCATGGCCCACCTAGGGCAGTCCAAACGGAACAATGAAGGTTCTGGTAATCAGGTCCTGTGAATGTCAAGTGAAGAAAGCAGAGACAGTAAGATGACGTGCAGCCATGATGGCGGAGTGCAGGTGTGTTAAACAAACTCATTGCCTGAAGTTAGTTGCATGACTAAAGGCTGCAAATCCAGGAAGAGAGGCTCCAACTCATTAAGCAGGAGACTTTCAACAGTTAAGACTCCTCAACAATGCAAGAGGCTGACATCTTCGTTGGGAATGAAGGCTGGAGGACCATCTCTCATCAAGTCCAGGATATGAAGCAGGTAAATCGTATGGTTTCTGCCACATCTGGGGTGCTATACACTGACAGGCTGCAGTACTTGATTTAGGAAATGCAAATTACTACACACTAGAGGCAATCTCAAGTACTTCTGTTGCTCTCAAGTCTGTAACAGAACTGTGTCTGGGCAGATGCACTCCTACCCATCTCCTATGTCTTACCTCCTCCCTTCTATCAGCATCTCCAGAGATGCTTACCCCAGCCTGAGCCTCTTCCTAAAGGACTTCTGCAAACTAAATTAAGAAAAAAGAAAATCAAATAGAGCTACTCGCAGCCCCAATCATCATGATCCTTAGAAGACTGGGTGCATGGAAATAACTCACTGACAGTTCCCATCTTTATTAGCACTATACATCAGAAGGTAAGACTACTTAAAAATCATCACAATTACTCCATGAATGTCAATGGTTTGACTTTCACAACACACAATTATTCCAAGCCATGGTATGAAAATCTTTAATTGTTCACCATTGTGAAGAAATTAACAGACTGCAAGACAATGTACTATTCTAAATCTTGACTTGATTGAGAATACTTAACTGTAGACTTATCTACAATACTGACTTGCAAAAACTCACTTTTGAAATACCGTACCCCTTTCCTGATACTCAAAATAAAGCTGTGATCACAGCTGGTTTTAGAACTCCCTACAAATACAGGAGCTGAAATGTTCAGTCTTACATGTATAAAGGCTTACAATTTTTGTCAATTCAAAACTCATGGGAGTTGCTCCAGAGATGAACGGTAACTTGAAGAGGGGATAAACATGGGAGCATGGTTTCAAGTGATTCAATTTTCATGCCTTAAAATTACAGGTACCTATAAATATCTTCATCTCAAGCATGTTTGCTGCACCGGGCAGTGGATCTGTCACAAGGAAGCTCCAGCCTTGGGGAAAAGAAAGCAGCAATGGATGGGAATCATTAGACCGGGGTCTAAACCCAGGCTCTCACTGATGAGCAGGGAAATGCTTCACCCATCACTCAGCCTTACTAGATAGAAATGAGACAACGGGACAGTAATCCCAAATTCCAAGGACAGTGGTGAGATCAAATGATGCACATCCAAGCATGGCTGACCCTACTCCAGCAGCTCTGCTGTGGGGACTAGAAGACGGCGGTCTTTGGGGCCATGTGTTACAGCAGGACAGAGTGTCGGGTACACAGAGCATGGGCTGGTTCTGCACCGTCCTCCTCGGAGGACAACCTATCAAGTGTCCTACTGCTGGCCCGTTTGTTATGCTCTCAGGATACCTTTATTCAAAGAGTTCAGCTAGTTCACCAGTAAAAGGGCCACTTCATAAAGATGGTGACCATGTCAAGGACTTACTACTTAAGACATTTAAAAATGATAATACTGAAACACTCTTACATATTATTCTTATCACGTGTTGGTAACTCATTTTCTTTTGTTATCAGGAACCATTATAAAAAAAAGTATGAAATACTCTGAGTTTGAATAGGGAACATTTTCTCAAAGAGATTAAGGCACTGGAATGAAATAAATAAATAAAACTTAAAATGTTACAATGATGCAGATTTTTTTAAATGCTCCTGGAGATTGCACTGAAGTGAAACTTGAAAGAGAGAGGCTGATTCACTGCAACTCCTTCTTATAAGAGTGTACAGGGCTGTGTTTAGGAAACAGCTGAACAAGGCAGTGACTCAATGGCTGGACTAGGGAGAGAGATTCCCAAGGCATGGAGAAGTTTTTGCTAAGCCCAAGACCTAACACCCACTGGAAGGGACCCCAGGGTGGGGCTGGAGGAAGGACAGAGGAAGGCAGGCCAAATACAAAGGAACAGAGAGCAGGTAGGGAAGGAGAGCAAGGTGGAGCTACACCATGGACAATTCTCCCACTTTGGGATTCGATTTGTAGTCAGGTATCAAAATTAATCAGGAGTCAGGGAAACGGAAGTGTCCGTTTCCTCTCCCAAAGCAAAAACGTTTTGGATTGCTTTGGATGAAATATCTAGCATCTTCACAGTTATGTAGCAAACGTGGAAATAGTGACCAAAAAGAGAAGAGGAGGAAAAGATTACACCTTTTTATAAAAGTGTCTTATTCTACATCTGATACTTTCCCTCAAAAGAGAGAGAGAATTATCAGGATAGAATACATCATTCATAGGGAAAAAAGGGAAGAAATTATATTTAAGGTCAACATGATCAGTAATCAGAGGACCAAAATATGAAACTGGACAATACAGCCCACTGGCTATACTTCTCAAACAACTAGCAGAAGGGAGATTTGAAGTCCACCACTAATGATCTGTTTCCCCAATAAATGCTGCCCCCAACAAGAGACGTCCTAACACAGAGCAAACTCCCAGGCATCTCTATGTTTGGCAGAGTCAGTGCTTTGTGAAACTGACCTTTCCACACAATCATACTCCCTGAGGGCCCAGTGAAAAGTGGTGTAACGATGACCTGCAACTGAGTAAATGATAAGAGCTCAGCTTCTGAAGTTGGACCAACACAGGTCGAAATCCTCACTTTTCCCATCACCACCTACATGACCACGGGCAAAACTCTCAACCTCTCTCTGCCTATTCCCTCTATAACATGGAACTAAAAATGTGCACTTTCACAGAGCTCTCAAGAAAACAGACAATACATGGAGACAGATTCTCCATGAGACAACCACGTGGCCAGCATACCCTCAAGCTCACAATTAACATCAGACTCCTTCCTCTGGGCCCTTCATTTAAAAACCTGGGCTTAGTTAACAAATGACCATGCAATCTAACAGTTACTGGATATACAATGTACCAGATTCAACTTACAGAGAAGAGATACTTAAAAATAAGTAACTTAGATCTAGACATTTAAAAAGAAAAAGAAGTTTCTTTTGTATAGCACAGGGAATCATGTTCAATATCCTGTAATATCTTTAATGGAAAAAAAATTTAAATGAATGTATGTATGTATATGCATGACTGGGACATTGTGCTGTACACCAGAGATTGACACATTATAATTGACTGTACTTCAATAAAAAAAATTAATAATAATAAAATAAAAAACAAAAAGATACTCTTACAATTTTGCTAAAAATGTTCAAGTTTTCAAAAAAGTGCTCTGACTAGTTAAAAAAGAAGATCAAGGAGTAAATGCCATGCAGAGTTTGTGATTAATTGGATTTCATTTTAATTCTACTCAATAAGGACAACATGGTATCAGTGAATTACTATAAACCAATTATTATCAATCAATTACTATCCATGTTCAAGTAGCAGGCAGATTCCACTTTCGAGACATCAAAATCCTTCTTGTCACGTGCCATGTCTTGGTACCAGAGGACCAAGACCAGGAAGTCAAAACAATGAAGCCTGCTCTGCATCCATTCCCAAGCATCCATGGCCCAATCACAAAACACTGAGGAACACGGAACTCCCCAAGACGGGTCCCAGAGAACACACCTTTTCTCTCATGTTCAGCGAGTATTATGGACTGAATGTTGGTGTGTCCCTCCATGCAAATTGACGTGTGGAAGCTCTGATCTCTAATGGGATGATATTAGGAGGCAAGGTCTTTGGGAGGTCATGAGGGGGGGGCCCACGTGATAGGATTAGTGTCCTTACAAGGAGAAGACGACACACTAGAGCACTTTCTGCCTCTGCCATATGAAGGCAGTGAGAAGGTGGCCATCTGCAAACCAGGAAGAGAGCCCTCCCAGGGACTGACTCTCTCAGCATCTTCATCTTGGACTGTCCATCTCCAGAACTGTGAGAAAATTAATACTGGTTGTTTAAGCCACCCACACATGGTATTTTGTTCTGACAGCCAAAGCTGACTTCTACAGACAGCAATGGTTTCTGGTGGGCATCTCCATGCCCAGAAGAGATGGCCTAAGAACCAGGATTGAACAGTACAAATATTGGAACAGGAACCAGAAAGCCTCAGTTGTAGTCCTTACCTACCATAAACTCAACATAAGGCATGAAGCAACTTAATTTCTCTCTGGCCTTCAGTTTCCTCACCGATACAATTCTGAGGGCAGACTAACTGCTAATATTCACTGATGTGCCAAAATTTTAAGATTTTATGAAGACTCTGGTGCAAGGCTGAGGGTAACCAGGCAGCTATGGTGGAATAGTGTCCTGTGTCAGGGCAACCCTGTGAAGGTTGCTGTTCCTTAACTGTTCAATTCCATGCGGCCCCATGTTCCCTAGTCCTGACATTACACCCTGACCTGGAGCACCATGATCAGTAAGGACCAGCATGGGGCCCCTCTTCTGGACCCTGCTTCACTGCCTCCCTTTTCCTGCTCATCAGTACTCACAGAAACAGCAAACTTCCCTGAAAACAGCCATGGCTCTTAACTCCTTTTTAAACCATAAGAATTATAATGAATAGACGATTATCAATAGACAAAATACTAGAAATCATTCAGGACAGTCATGGAGATGCAGATTTTCCATGCTTTGAGCTGTGACTCACTGAAAAGTCACACTATGGCTGATCAACCCACACAGCCCAGGTGTCCCATAAACTATTCCAAGTGTGCAACTGCCATGCCCCACTCTACCCTCACCCAAAAGCATCCTACTCCAGGGCTCTGGCACAAAGCCTGGAGGCGCTCTGGCAAACAGAAGCTACACCCTCAATTCTATAAATTTGGTTGAGGAATGCGGATCCCCCCCGCCTCCTTTTTTTTGGAAAATCTTGGACTTCTTTTCATAAAAACTAGAATGAGGGCCCTCAGGGGGAACGTTCTCACCATACGCAATGTAATGATGAATCCAAACTTCTGTCGCAGCTCCTCTTTGTTCCTATCAATCTCTTTGCTATGATATACACATTTCCACTCTGGCAAAACGACTTCTGCCCATCTTCCGAGTAGAACAGTGCTCTTCTAGCCTGTGGACCAGCTACGGCTCCAAATCAAGCTAGAAAGCCTCATGAGAGCTCTTCACTGTCCATGTACCAGAACATTAAACATGTTTATTTCCATGTGCCAATAAGGAAAAGGGTCCAAATCTCTGAACCCTATCACTAACGCAACTACAGCAACACATTTGATCAACTTGTTCTGAAGGCCTGCTGTCATAAAGGAGAATATCGTACGACGGGGCCCTGGCAGTGGAACAGGCATTGTCTCATAAGAAGAGGAAAACGCTTAAATACTTCCAGATTTTCTAAAAGAACTTGTAAAAAATTTGCTTTGGCTTGAGTAGAACATTCTTTATAGGCAAGGTTTTTTTTTTCTTTTTTTTTTTTTAAAGTCCACCCAGCTTTCTTTTATTAGAGTAATTAAAACAATGTTAGGCATTTGGGGTATCTGATACAACCCTAATCCTCTGATATTTCAGGCTATTGATTTTACAAAGTATCTACTGTGACTAGGGCATTAACTGTTGGAAATGTATCCACATTGATTTCTGACAGTGTATTTGTTTAAAGCCGGCTGAAGCCAAACCATTGGCTTCAAGGAATTCCAGACAACTACTTTAGTTTTATGAAACAGTATTTTTTAAAGTTACACTAAGGCAAAAATGGTTTTAAAGTAACTTAAAAGGGGGAAAAGATTCTTAAGCATGAAACTTACCATTCTACTTGACATCTCTTCTAAATAAATGATCACATTTGGGCTGCCTACTCTCTCCACCTCTCCAAGGATTTGAGCATTTCGACAGTCAAGTCTATTTAGTTGTGGTATGTCTTGCTATTCTTACATTGCAAAAAGAGTAATTATGTTTTGTCATGATTATATTCCAACATCCTATTTCCCGCTGGCCTTCCTTCCCTTGCAGCAAAAACACAAATTACACCATAAATTCTAGTACTAGATGGTACGAAGATGCAACTTATCCTAACTTCCATTACCAAGGATGTATTCTTTATAAAGAGAAAGTCAAGGTGAGGGAGGAAATAAAGATGAGTGTGTAGACACAGCATGATTATTACCTCTACAGCAATCTGATCACTCCCAAACGATGAACTTAAGGCCTATTTCCCCCCATGCTTATTTCTAGGCCTGTACTGAGAGAAACTCTAGGAGGCTGCCTTGCTTGTCAGTTTCCTTTTTGTTTACGTAGGGAGGCTGAAAAGAACAACAAAACATTTGGGGTCTCACAGCAGTAAGTCAACTGTTAACACGTGCCTCATTTGGTTAAGCTTTCGGTTTTTCTCTATTTCATCCAAGTACACAGAACTCAAAACTAATAATTACCTGTGGTTTGGTCACCAGTAGTGTAGAAAAACTGAATGCCACAAGTCATATTAATAGGTTTCTCTAATTCCCTGTGAGCAGGGAACCATGTCTGTCTCGACCACTGCTCTGCCCCTTGTGGCGGGAACATTTCCTACTCCCCAGAGAACCACTGGCTTCCCCACATTTTCCACTCCCTAACTGTACTGGTCGGCTGGGACTGCCGTAACAAAACACCAGAGACTGGGTGGCTTAAACAGCAGACGTGCATCTTCTCTCAGTTCTGGAGGGTCAAAACCCGAGATCAAGGAGCCAGCATGGTCCATTCTGGTCAGGACTCTCTTCCCAGCTAGTAGGAGGCCGCTATCTTGCTATGTCCTCACATGGTGAGCAGAGGGAGTTCTCTGGTGTCTCATCTTACAAGAATACTAATCCCACTGTATCAGGACCCTACCCTTATGGCTTCATTTAATCTTAATTACCTCCTTATAGACTATCTCCAAGTACACTCACATTGAGGGGTTATGACTTCAACAAATGAGTCTTCCTTTGTTGTAGGAACTGAGAGGCCTTGTGCTCTATGTAGCACAGCAGTAACACAGTGGAGGCCACCAGCGGCCTGCGTCCCTGAGAGATGTGTGGCACGGAGCCCCATTACCTTTCAGACATCTAGTGCATACAAAGTGTAACCTTTTGCTGTGTCTGTTACTACAGCACAACCTAGCCTACCCTGACTAATACTAATATATTTACCGACAGCTCATCTATGCCCAGTGTTGAGCTCAGTTCCTCAGTGGTCCTGTCTTCCTGAAAAGCACAAGCTTGTGGGGAAGAGAAGAGAGGCACAAAATCATCAACTTTACGATGATTAAATTCAAAATGGTCTGACTGGGTTCTACATGCAGTAAAAGTTCAAGGGGGAGAGAGCCATGTGGGCTGAAGAAGGAGTGAAAGGCTTCTTGGAGGAGCCAACACTTGAGTTTCTCAAGTCGGAGTGGATCTGAGAGAGCGTTTTAGGTACTGACGATATTCAATGTTTGTACAGTTTGCTCTGCCCATAGATCCTGTGTATATGTGAGAAACATGTGGCGTCTAAGATTGTGGGGGGGGAGGAAAAAAGAAAGATGTCAAAATCACAGTCAGAGGACTGCAGAGCTACAAGAGGTCTTGGTAGTCTTCTCAGCCAAACCAGTTATTTGAAAAATAAAGAAACTGAGGGCCAGAGATATGATGCATTTGCCAAAATGGAAAAAGAGCTATTGACTTGGAAATACCAGCACAAGCTAGTCCCCCCACCTCTCTGAGCCTCAAGTTTCACTTAAGTAAATGGGAGACAAGAATACCTTACTTTTCCTTGTTTTGAAGGTCAACTAAGGTCATAAATGTGAATGTTCTCTATCAACTGTTTTATAAAAACACACTGCCTTACTAAGATGCCTGTCCCAAAGCCACAGAACCTTCAGACCATTTTCTTAACTCCGTTGAAGCTTGCACATTCTAAACCAGTCCTCTTCAAAGTGTTGTCTGGACAGCATTGCTGTCTTTATTCAAAATATGTAGAACTTTGGTGTCTGGATTTCAGAATTCTCTTCAGGACTAAAGACGTTATTTTAAATACCCTCAATGGTGGCAAATCGCTGCTCACTAGAGGCTGAAGTGACCATTGGAATCTTTTGGATTCATTGAGAATATAGTAATGGGTGAGCAAAATATCAAGGACTTAATTTTCATGAGCAGCTCATTAACTCATTCTGAAACAATTACTTCAAAACAAGTTAAGGCGGGGAGTATCTCAGTGGTAGAGCACATGCTTAGCATGCACGAGGTCCTGGGTTCAATCCCCAGTACTGCCATTAAAAAAAAAATAAGCCATTTAAAACAAATCTCAAAACTGCACAATGGTAGTATCATTAGAATAAATGCACAGTTTCAAAGAGATCTTGCTGAAACAACATCCAAATATACATATAAATTCTTTTATACATAAAAGAAGACAAGAGGAGAAAAAAAATGGAAGAATGAGGGAAAAAATACTACTATCATCAATGTGGGGGAAGGTGAAGGGTGGAGTCAGGGAACCTTTTTGTTGTCTTTCAACATGGGACAGTGTTGCTTTTTTTAGTACAACTTTATGGGTCAGGTTTTTTGTTTGTTATTTTAGTAAACCAGATGGTTCCACTTCATGTTTGCAAAGCTCAATTCCAACAGGTCACGTAGACAAAGTCAAGAAATGACATCAGATCCTAGAAATATGAGCTGTGACTCTTCAAACACTTTTGTAATGTATAGAGTTCAAACCGACCATAGACTCAAGCCATGGTCTCCTAAAACCACTTCCAACATACCTCAGAACCATCATGTTCAAATGTAATCACCACAAATCTTGCCACTTTGGCAAGATCAGAAGTGACGTAACATGCATCCACTCTGAACCGCCTCATGATTATTTTCAATGCCTACTCCTCTGCATAAGCAGGAGTCTAATTAATAGGTATATTATTTTAGTGAGCGCCAGAGGTAAAAAAAAAAAAAAAAAAAAGATGGAAATCTGCTATTTTATGTCCTGATAAAGGTACTTCCACTGCCAATAAAATGAAAAACATCTGAGAAGACCAAAGAAGCATAAACTGGTCTGTTGAACAGGTCAGGGTAAGTGAACTTTATTCAAAACTGACAGCCTCTTTGGTGCCCAGACACTGGCCTGGGGAAAGACTGGACATTAGGCTGTAGGAAGGGTAATGTCTGGGTCATCACCCATTCTCTGAACCACTCTACTTCAGTTCTAAGAATCTATATTTTGATTCAACTAATGTCCCAGCCCTACATTCTCAATCTAAGTAAAACCAGCGGTTCTTCCCGCCACTGGCAGAAGCCCAGTCACATGGAGACATGGTTTCTTTCATACACAGTACGTTTCCCCTTTGGGTCTTATTCCTGTCTTTACTGATCTTTTCAACTCCAAGGAAGAGAGCCCTCGGCACAAAGCCCATCTGGCAGAGGTGGCTGGAGCAGTACCAACTGACACTGCAGAAGTCTGGGACCAGTCACCCACAATGCGTGCGACACCTTCAGTGACACCCTCTGTAAAGGTTTGGCAAGGACGGCCCATTTCAGAGTCACTGGAGACAACCAGACTCACTAACACTCAATTAAATATTTCTTAGATTATGCCAAAGGAGTGGGACAGTGACGAAAAACCCAGATGGCATAGGAAGTGCCTAGTGTTAATGACTTATTCCACGTGAAGGAGGCCAAACTTCAGCAAATGCAAGCAACAGACCCCAACAGGGCTCTCTGCTCGTGGAGAAGGCAGACGTCTGGTAGTCCTGGCCCTGCCTTCCCTGGTCACTGCCCAGTCGCGTGTCTGCAAAAAGGCCGAGTTCACCTGGGAGGGCCCCGCCCCCAGGACCATGTGGCCTGGGAGAATTGGGGAGGGAAGAGAAGAGGGCCACAGACACTCCTAGACCCACTGCTGACCCAGCCTGGCCGACTCAGTCCTCCTCACATAAGGGATAACACAGAAGTGAGAGGCCAAGAGTCTTTGGTGAAATGTTTTATAGTTACTTTCTTTTTAGATCTCTTGTCTACTTAGGCAGTTTGTGGACTCAGTTTAGGGAATTAACCAATGTGAAAGTGTTACGACCATTCTGGCACCATCCCCCATCAGGATAAAATTAGCATTTCATCATAGCTTCAGGCCTCACCCTAGTAATACTCATTGTCAGGGCAGAAGAGATTCTGAGGAAATCCAAAAAGAGGTTTCTAAGCAGAACTTCATGTCCCAGCTCCCCTGATCGAGCACTACATTCATTTTCCATTCCCGAGAAGAGATTCTGAAAGTCTGCAGCCTGTCCCTACATCTCCATCTCTGCGTATCCATCTCTGTTTTTTCTGCCGTGTGGAACTGACCGGCGTGACAGCTGTTTCCCTACTTTCTCATCAGCTTCCATGTGGTGGAAACCAGGAAATATTTTTCTTCAAAGTCCTGTGACAATATTGAGACTTTTTAAAAAGTACTTTCAGCCATGTAATTAAGATGCTTTTCCACTGCAGTGAGCTCACACTTTCCTGTTAAGTCTCTATGATGTTTGTTTAAAAAAATTTTTTTTAACAAAAGCAAAGTGTATTTGTTTGGCCCTTCAGAATTGTGTGTGTGTGTGTGTGTATGTGTGTATATGTGTATGTATATGTGTGTGTATGTGTGTCTGTGTGTGCATGCATGTGTGTTCCAGTGCTAAGATTTGAAGAACTTGAGGATGTTATTGACTTTATCTGCCAAAAGAGACAAATCTCCAATTAAATAATCTTTTTCTCCAATGGCCCATTCTGTTTCTATTTCTCCTGTCCAAAAAGAACTGTTGGAACAACTGCTGGAACCTCTAACAGGATCCCAAACTGTTCTCCTGTCACTTTTTGCCCCAGGGCTTATTATGTATATGGCCAGCAACTAAAGAAAGGGTTTTCCAATGATACCAGAATTTCACATCAAGCAATGGTCCTTTTCTTCCTTATCCACACAAAGCTTATTTTTTTCTATAGACTATATATCAGAGAATTCATCTTAGAATGTGTTTATTTATTCATTTTTTTATTAAACTGTCTTTCTTGGTGGGGAGGGTATAGCTCAAGTGGTAGGGTGCATGTTTAGCATGCATAAGGTCCTGAGTTCAATCCCTAGTATCTCCTACAAAAATAAATGAATGAATAAATAAACCTAATATCTCCCCACCAAAAAAAATCAAATAAATAAACAAACAAACCTAATTACCCCCCCAAAAACTTAAAAACTGTCTTTCTTTAAATTGAAGTATAATTGCTATACAGTACTATGTAAGCTACAAGTATACAGTATAGTGATTCACAATTTTTAAGGATTATACTCCATTTATAGTTATCGTAAAACACCGGCTACGTGGCTATATTCCCCATGTTGTACAATATATCATTATAACTTATTTTATACCTTATAGTTTGTACCTATTGTACCTTTCTATTTTTTTTCTTGTTCTGGGGATTTTATGGTTGCTAACTACAAAAGTGGGTTTGCATGTTATGTGATTATATTTATCTGTGCTAGAATGCTGTGTTAAAAATATCCTCTCTTTTCTGTTTACTTCTACTTCAGGTTTTCCCAAATTTCTGTTCTTAGTTAACTCAGGTGTTTATTTGCTACTCTTGGCATCTGCAAAACGAAGGTGTTGAGGCACTTGAATTTTTGTCTCATCTCCTAATGCTTGTCTAATTAAGGGGCATGTTCCTACCTTTAACAAAAAGCACATGATTTCACAAGGAGGCAATGACACACCCAGCATGGAAGCTGGACTCTGAACCCTACATTTCACACAAGGTCTTTTCATACCATCTGGCATCATTAGGTCACTGTAAATGTTTGTTTCCAGTAATTGGGCAATAAATAAAACACGTTTGCAACAAGTAAAAACTCAGATGCCAAGTAAGACTCAACTTTAGGTTACTGTTAAGAGAACCAATTTAAAATAAAGGACACCCTTGTACAAAGGAAAAAATGTACATATTCAATGACCCTGTGGTGCAAAAATAGATTTGAGGGATATTTTCTGAAACATGGCCTCTCCTCAGAGATGAAAACTTGCCTGGAAATGTTGAAGTTTCAAGCACATGAAAACATGAGACTATCCTAAAAGTAGCTGACAATTCCAACCACTGGAGGTGTAATTCTAATTTGATCTATACATTGAGCAAAGTCTCAGTAACGTTTTCAAATATATTTGGAGTACCAGGCAGTACAGACAGCTACATCTGCTCAAATTATGACTTTTCAACTACTTCAAACTTGATTTACATTCAAGAAACCAATTCCTTTTAGCTACCCCGTATATTCTATTAGATTAATTTCTATTCTTTGCATACTTTAAAGATAATTTATGCAGCCCGATTCACACAGAAATCAATAGTTTATATGATCTTATGAGCAAGAAATTACTTTTAGGACTCAAAGATGAAACATTACTTTTGATCACAGCAAAAGAATAGGAGTGTTTTCCCCCTTTGTCTTGACATTCTCCATCAAGGTGGAAAACACTGGAGATCTCTCCAATCTCACTCCCCCACCTCTTCCCACTTTACGCCAAGCCAAAGAAATCTCTGCTCCTATCAATTTAACTATCATTCACTGACCACTGAATTTTCAGCATTAATCCTCTCTCCCTTCA
This sequence comes from Camelus bactrianus, assembly GCF_048773025.1. NCBI lineage: Eukaryota > Metazoa > Chordata > Mammalia > Artiodactyla > Camelidae > Camelus > Camelus bactrianus. Next base: position 36,423,433 of record NC_133553.1, on the reverse strand, counting down.
TCTCTAAAACAGCACTGGATTCCCTGATTGTTATTCAAGAATACATCAAAGATGGGGCTGGCTGAAACAAAGATGTAGCTGCTACTCATCTTTACCTCACAATCCTCCCCCGATCCCTGGCCCCAGGGGTCAGTGAATCAATCAGAGGGAGCCTTTATCTGACTTTTGAAGCCAGAAAGTTCAGAATATACCAACTTATCACCATCTTTTCCTTCACAACAGCCCATAATGCAATTATGATGCTAGCTTCTTCACAAAAGCCTCGGCATTCATCTCTTCATTTTCAACTTGACTTCTTAGATTAGACCTTGGTCATTTCACAGTTGGACCAAGGCCAGCTTCTCTTCCCTGGTCTCATGTCTACCATCCCGACATCCACCCCCATTCATTCAAAAGTTGAAACTTAAAAAATTTTCTAAAAGTTCATTAAATGTATCAAATGTCCAGCTTTTAAGTCCATCGTAAATTATTCTAAGTCTAGGAAATTTGAACATTTTTCTTCCTTTTCTCATAAGACATTTTCAAATATGCTGAGATAATTCAAAGAATGATACAATGATCACTTGCATTTCCACCCCTCAGAGTCAACAACTGCTAAGATTTTGCCAGATGTGTACAAGTGCATTTGGAAGTAAATTACAGACATCATGGCATTCCTCACTCAAGAATAAGGACATGGTCCTACATACCTCTAATATTATCACACCTAACAAAGTAATAATTCCAAAATATCATCTAATATTCAGTCCATATTTAAATTTCCTCAATTGTTGCTAAAATGTCTTTCAGAGCTGGGTTTTTATTTAAACAAACAAACAAAAAAAACCAAGATATGATTAAAGTTCATACATCACATTTTCTCTTGTCTCTAGTCTCTTTTCAGGAACGTCTTTTTATGGTACGATTTTTTAAAGAAACCAGGCTATATCCTCCTGTATTTTTAATCTATCTGATGGGGAGGAGTGTGATATTTTTGGCTTGTTTCTTCACCCCGAGTGTTCTCTATGAGCTGGAGGTCAGATTCAGATTAACCATTTTTGGCAAGAAGACTTTTAAGGTGTTGCTGTACACCTCCTACTGCACCACATTAGGAGGCATGTACTGTCAGTTGTCCTGATTCTAAGGACTCTGAGTTTGATCACCTGATCAAGGAGGCATGATGCCGTTTTCACCTTGACACCAAGTCATTTACGTCGCTCTGTGCCTCAGGCTTAAGAGGACCAACGCCTGTCAGGAACCCTAAACTGGTTCACTTCTTTGGTCTCTTCTGACACTATTTCCTTATCTGTTTCTTGCAGTATTCCTTTCCTCTGTTTAATTATTCACTCTCTTCTCTGTGAGCTTAGTTTCCTAACCAGTCATCCATTTTCCTCCACCATCCAAGCAATTCCTGAAATTCTACTCTATGAAGATGCCATGAACTTAAATACGTTGATCACAGCTCATGCTGAGTTTTCAACCTCAAGTTTACTGCCTGATTTTTAGAATGTGCCCACAGAGACAAGGGCTGTTCCTACCAAATTCGTTTTGTGTGTGACCTCTAATGGCAATACATGAACATAGGTTCTTACTGATAACTATGACATTAAGGTCTCAATAGCTGTCATCTGCAGCTATTAAGAGTTTTCCTATTGAGCAAAGCACTAGTGAGTATTTACGCTTTTGTTTCTGCCATTCATGTGAAATCTACCTGCATATCCTTCTGCAGGTATGTTTGCAAACCAACCATAGCAAGAAAGTACAAACATTTTCAAACACCTTTGTAGGATACATATTATATACTATTGACTATTGGCCAGTAATTTTTTTTTAATGCCTGGATCATCCTAAATGCACAATTGGGCAATCACTGGCATTCAGCAACATTTCTTACCAACAAGAAGACAAATATATGCTGAGAATGTTTTCTCAAAACAGGTCTTATTTTGAAGCTGCGTAGTAGTGACTACACATGCAAAATGAATTAAGAATTGAGATCACTGTCTGGATCATTCAGATCGAAAGTCAGATGTATCTAGATAAGGCAAAAAGTATTTCACCGAGTTTGAATTTTATTTGAGTAACTATCCCAATTACCCAATTCACGTGGATTGCAGAGCCCAGCTTAGGCTTAAAAGTAACTAATTTGTCTATATTCTTTCTAGTTAGCAACCACCCGCCTGCTGTTATATGTATGAGAATAACAAGTCTGTTGACACCTCATTTTCTTGCTTTTTACCATCTGTGTTCCAACTTGGAAACTAAGGAGAAAGATACTGGGCACAGAATTTTAAAAGGACCTGCTTTTTGCCTTTCTCATGACCGACCTAAGCTGGAATGACTAATCAACGCAAATGGCACAGAATTCATTCTCCTCCTCCAAGGCTGGTCCAGGGCAAACTGTGCAGCACAGGAGGCTGACTGCTGCCCCACTGCCCCTATGAAAACCTGCCCTTTGCAAAATAATCCAGTCTTTCCTTCTAAGCTACGTGTAAATTGATGACCTTTCTTTTCCAAAAAGCATTTGCTTAAACCTGGCCTCCAACTGAGGAATGAAGAGGTCCCCTCCAGTCGGCACTTCAGGCATCCGCAGGCAGACCAAAGCTGCGTCGGGGACGGAGCCTTCCCTGTCTTACTGGAGTTACATGGCATAAGCAGTCACCTGCTCCACTTTTAGGTTTGACTCTACTAACAGACAAGCATCTCCTAAGCTACAATTTACATAGTTCTGTAACATCCGCAGAGCATGTCACATTACCTTGTCTAATCTTGACAAAAGCCCCATATTCTTGATTCCACTTGATGGATAAGGAAGCTGGCTCCCTGACACCAACTGCTGAGCCCAACAGCCCTAACCAACGTCTTCTAACTCCATGTGGCTGCTCTTTCCATTCGGGTCTACAAACCAATTTTGCCTCTTCCCTTAGAACAAAGACAATGACCTTACTTGCCCAAGTGGACTTGCCCAGCACGTAAAAGTGTTTTCCAGGTTTCAAATGCAAGAATGATTGATTCTAATTACCAACAAATATTTCATACACACACAGTATTTTTTTGAATATTCATGACAATATGAATAATGGATATGTCTCATTAACTCTCCTCACAGAGGGTTCAAACCAGTCAAGTGACAGGAGAAGAACCACAGGACAAAGCTGTATCACTCATCACATAATCCAAGGCAGGAAGCACCAAGTCATTGGGGCACAGGAACCAATATTTTCATGTTGCTTTCCCTATGCACATTCCATGACAAGTTTTAAAGGAAACTCAGCCTGTCTCTCACTTTATGATACATAAATGTAGAGTTACAAATACACTCAATGATACTTAAAGTGCACTTCAAACAACTCATGCATTTCCACTTTAGTTACGAATTTTTTAAGAAAATAAAAGATGACAGGCCATTTTTCCTCTCTTGGGTTGGGCTGCTCCCAATTCTCGGGAGTGCACTATCTTTCACTACTTTTTTTTTTTCTTACTTCACTAATAAAAACCTAGTTTATATCCCCCAAAAAAAGATGACAAATTATTATTGTTTGATGAGTTCAAAACTCGAATGTACCCGCTAACCCGCAAAGTACTGCAAAAAGACATAAATATTTTCAAACATCTTTGCAGAGTCTATCTCACATACCATATCTCATTCCTGACATGTTTTATACTTATATTACCGTAACTAAAAAAGTACAAACAGGCAATCACGGACTTCTGGCAGCATTTCTACAAGTTCAATACTTACAATTATCTTCCATATCAGAGGCTGGCAAACCTTTTCCGTAAAGAGCTTTGCAGACCCTATTTTAGGCATTTTAGATTATACAATCTCATTGAAAGTGTACAATTCTACAGTTAAAAGCATGAAAACAGGCATAGATGGTATGTAAAGGACTGGGTGTGGCTGTGCAGCAATAAAGCTTTATTTATAGTAACAGGCCCATGGGTCATTTGCCAACCCCTTCTACAAAAGTATTTTACTAAGTCTGTCTTTCCTACTAAAATGAGACTGTATCTGCAACACATTACCCAGACGCGCCGGGCAATGCTGCTTACCTGTGATCCGATGGTTTCCTGGAAGCACCGGCCAAGCTGAGTCTTTGCGGCCACAGGATAGACATGAGGAATGACTTGCTGGTGGGAGTATGAGGAATGGACCGTCTGGGTCTTCTGGACAGGAAGCCCTTGGTAAGGGACCTGGGATTGGCCTGGTGGAGCTTCTTTTACCTTCTGGCCCGTTGGGCCGTCGACTCTTGAAACCTGATGGATCTGGACAGAAGCCTCAGGAGGGTGCTTCACGTGGATATTGACTATGTTGGGAGGAAATTTCACTAAAACAGATTGGGAGGAAAACTTGCCAGTCACAAATAATGAACATGCGCCTCAGGATGAAAGTCAATTTTCATGCTAGTCGGCAGGACAGTAAATTTAGACATACTTACGTGCATATATATTACTCATATGATAAATTATACGTTTATGGTGTATATATATTTTTGTCACACAGCTGTCAAAATTCTTTATCATAAAAGGGTACACTCAAAACTCAGACCTGAATCGATGTATTTTAAAGACTAAAACTGCTTTTATAAAGGGAAATTAAAACCTCTCACAGATTCATGAGACAAAATTTTTTTTTCAGGAGAGCCAAAAAATTAGGAAATTCATGCTACTTGTGGTCATACAAATGATCACAATGAGAGAAATCAAATGAGTGATAAAGACTCAAGAGTTTGGTTAGTTTTGAATCTCTCACAAAGTTTCCATCATAGAAACTGTAGGACCTACCACGTAACTTCAGAAAGCATAATTCTCTTGCCCTTTTTTGTGCTTCTTATGACACACACAAGACACCAAAGTGTGGTATTTTATATCTGTACTGACTTTCTCTGCAGCTTTCAAACAGTTTAATCTTCTGATGCTAAGATTCAGGTTTTAAAGAGTAAGAGCCAGTAACACTTCTCTGACCCCCTTTTTAAAAAATTGTACATGTATAAGAAATGCCAGGTTTAAAAGAATGAATTAGTCATAGAATTTCTAAGCTCCAAGTGACCTAGTTTACCTTCCTCTACAGATGAATAAATTGAAGCCCAGGGAGGTTACAGAGTCTTTAGTACTAAAACCAAGTGCTCTTCAACTACAAAACAGACTTGGTGTTCACCAGCAGGTACCGTGTGATCTACTAGTTTATTACGGCGATAAGGGCCAGAACACCATCTTGTCCATCTTTCTTTCTATTTCCCAGGCCCCGCTGGAACAGCGCCATGTACGTTGAGCATCTCTTGGTACTGAGTCACCAGAGAAAGATAGGCTTCATTTTTTAATTTCCTAGACACCAAATTCTCTACAGCCTAGAAAGTACTATCACCAGTTACCTGGGCCCATAGTCTGTCCCAATACCAGCCCGGCCATCTGCAGACACCTGGCTTCCGTATGGGTTTGGCGGGTTAAGAGTTCTGATGAATGGGGAAAAAATCAAACTAACCAGCTTACCTTTGACTCCTTGCTGGCTAGTCATGGTCAGAGGCAAGGTGTGTGTAGAGTGAACGACATGTGTTCCCAGAGCCTTGCCTGACTGCTGGGATTGCTGATAAAGTTTAGGCACGCTGGCACCAGGGACCGGGATCTGGCAAAGCTTCCCTGTGAAATTTGGAGGGCACTGGCATTTGTCCCTTGAACTGCACTGGCCTCCATTCATACACGGAAGATGGCAAATTACTGAAAGGGAAAAGCAAAAACGTGCAGAGCTGGTTAGTGTCTTAAACGCTAAGTAACAATCCATCAAAGCTCCCCAAAACACAGCCACCATATTCCCAATGCCTTTGGAAATGCTAAATAAAGGAGTAACCACACTAGGACAGAAATAATTCCTATTTTTTCCACTATCTTGTTCTTTCCACCTTAAGTCATTGAGCTCTCCAACTGCTTGTTCATCCCCCACATGGAAAGAATTCATGGGGAGAGGGGAAATTGTATATATAAATGGATCTCTATATAGTAGCCACTCAAGATTTCTCTTGGATTACTAATTAATTGTCTCCCTAGATCATAAACTCCTTGGGTGAAAAGGATATGCCAAATTTAATTTGCTTTATATCCTCAGCACCTAGAATAATGCCTGGTACACAGTGGACATTAAACATTTCCTCAAAGAATGAACAAATCAGAGGGCTAAAAATAATATCTGTTAAGATTTTTCTCCATGTATGACACTGAACTAAGTGCTACTGAAAATAAGGGAGTAGACAGTTTGAATCCTGCTTCACAGGAATTTGCAACCTCATTGGGATAACAAGACCACAGTGAACTGAGAAGCAGCAGAGTGATTAATGGTTGGAAATTTATTTATAATACCAAGAGATAAAAGGACACGTCTAGGGGAAGAATTTTAAGAGGAGTTTTAAATTCAGGCTAAATTCAGCTTGGGGCCCACCTCTTCATTAGGGAATGAAGTCTTTCTATTAACCCTATACTGATCAGTTTACACCAGTTTTAAAAATAAAAGACCCTCAACTCCATTTTCTTTCTCTTTACATCCTCCCCTCTGTGACCAAACATTCCAAACGAATTGCGTTCACTTCTCTGCTCACTACCAACTAGCTGAGGCCAGGCTGTGCTGCCCCTCCCCACCCCCTTACTCAGTCACTAATGGTCTCCATGTTGCTAAATCTCACGGATGGATTTCAGTCTCCCCTTGGTTTCTCTGACATCTCACTTTTTTTCTCTTTCCTCTTTGCCCACTGGGTCTTAACATTCTTTGTAGACTCCACTCTTTACTTGTCCCTTAAACACTGCGTGCTTTAAGAGTTGGTGTTAAAATCCTCTGCTTTACTAATTGTATACACTCTTCTGATCTGACAAACGCTGATGTCACCCAGATTCATATTTCACAGCCAAAGCTTTCTGCTGTGCTCCAAACTGTCTACTACTGTCCATCTCCTGTAGATACTCTACAGGAGTCCCAAACTTAGAATGTCCCAAATGGAACTGCATCATCTTCCCTCTAATATCTCCATTCTCTGAGTGACCCTTACCAGAAACCCGAGGGCTGCTCTGCCCCTTCACCTACCAAACATCCAGTCCTCGAAGTCCTCCTGTCTAAACATTCATCAAATATGCCCACATCTTTATCATGGAGACTCTGTTCTCTCTGAAACCTGATCACCTATGAAACTCACCTCATTTCCTACAATCCAGCTACACTAAACTTTTTGAAAAATTTTTTTATTTTTTATTGAAGTGTAGTTGATTTACAATGATTTTCAGGTGTGTAGCTGAGTGATTTATTTATGCATATACATACATATATATTTTCAGGTTCTGTTCCATTATAGCTGATTACAAGAAATTGAATATAGTTCCCTGTGGTATACAGTAGGTCCCTGTTGTTTATTTTATATGTAACAATGTCAGCTGCACTGAAGTTTATTCAGTTCCTCAGTGGACAGGGCCCTCTCAGCTCTCTCAGCCCTCTCAAGCTTTATCTACACTGTGTTCTTAGCCTGGAACACTCTTTCGCTCACCTACCTACCTCTTATTCGTCTTTTAGACCTTGCTTAAACCTCATTTCTCTGGAAGCATTTCCAACTGCCCCTCATCTAGGTCTGGGCCTCTCTGTGCTTCCATGAACTACTGTTCATTCCTCCTCATGCCACTTGGCTCACTGCATTACAACTGTTTGACCACTTTTCTGCATGCCTCATCCAACTGGAGCTCAGTGAGGTCGGGGACTTTAATATTTTACCTCTAGCATGTAGTTCAGTTTCTAGAAAAAATGCTGCAGCTCAAAAAAAAAAAAAAAACTGGATCAAAGAATGAACAGATTTATGGCTACCCGTTTGCCAAATACCATCCTAGGACTAAGGGAGACTGTAAGAGCTAACTGGGGATAGTAGATAATACATGGTAACTAAAAATACAGATCAGCAAATAAGCAATAATGGGAAAATATAAAATGTAAATCCTGTAGAACTTCATAGAAAAGTCCTTTCTGGAAAGTCAAAGTAGACTTTACAAGAGAGATCATTTGGGATAAGTCTTGGAAGCTGGGCAGGATTCAAAAAGACAAAAGGACAGTATCCTAGGAAGATAGTGTGTGTAAAAAAGGGAGGCCTTTGGGAGATAATGAGAAAGCCTGTCTTGTTGAAACCCTAGGTTCCTGAGGGGAGGGATCAGACAACCAACTGGTAGATGCAGGCCTGAGTCAGACAATGGATAAAGGCTTCACAAAGAGTTTGGATTTTATTCTGTAATTAGTAAATTATTTTGCAAACTTCAAGGAGAGAATTTTCCAGAAAGATTACTCTTGCAATGGCTTGTGGCCTCAGCTGGGAAGGAGAGTGACCTAGGTGGAAAAGTCAGATGGGGGACTATTAAAATAACTGAACGACAAGTTGAAAAACACATGGATTGGGACGATGGCAACAAGAATTGAAAGAAACATGAAGTCATATAATAGACAGGCAATCAGGACAACATGGAGATGGGACACAGGAAGTCAACAGTGGGCTGAAGAAAGGGAGACAGTGAAGGAGAAACGAAGGAGCTGGAAATAATGACCAAGGTGACCACCTAGAACTATGTACAGGGTCTGACTATGTGGCAGATCAAGACGAAACTGCCCACACTAGATGAGGTCTGGAATGTTTCCTCCAGCGCCTGATCTACTGGGTAAGAAGAAGAGCCAAAGCTGACTCAGAGGCTGAGTCAAAGCCTTCCTAACTCCCAGTCCAATTCTGAACTGAACTTCTAAATCACGGCATGGCCAAACTGGACGGATTCAATGGGCATAGGAAGCCTGGCCAAGATTTGAATGTACTACAAATAATTAAGGACTGGAGTACAAGCACTCCTCACTCTGCATGGTTCCAACATGCATGAATTTCAGTTCACACAGTGAAGTAACACCAGTCCCCCAATAGAACAGTTCAAACTTCTGTTGCCACAATATTAACCAGGTACAAACTTAACTGTTCACTCTTTGGTCCCCAAATCACTACATAAATAACAGATGTGTATCATGATCAGGAACCACGTCACTTCCTTCAGAGTCTGTTGGTGATGATTGATCCCGGCCTATCCACGATTCAGTTCATGCACAGACAGAAAAGCAGATAGTTGTGTTGCCTCACCATTTTGCACTGATAAACTCCCACTACATTTCACAGAAGTGGATAACCAAAAGGACCAACAAAAAAAGGGCAGCAAAGAAGTGAAAAGTGGTAACACTGAGAAACTGGAAAGTGGTTGTGATGTAGGATCAAGATGTCCCCAAGGAAGTTACATTAAAGGGACTTTCAGATACTCCACAACTTTGAAAGCACAAAGGGTAAGAGGTTGAAAGCTGATCCAAACTTGGAAAGGAGTCTAAGAGTTCACTAAGGTAAAGAAAAGATACTCCACATAAGTTGTATGAGAAGAGAGAGAAAACGTTCAGACCACTCTTGATAAATTCTACTCAGAGAAATATCAACACTTTAATTCTCAGTGTTTCTAACATTTTAAGTTACAGGGCACTAGATAAATATTACCTTTACTATTTTTCTCCTTTCCCTATACATATATACCTACAGTAAAGATTTTAGTGTTTTGACAAAAAAATTTTTTAAGGTCACGGAACTAGCGATTTCCCCAATGATTATTAAGACTGTTTTGGAGTTACAGCTTGCACGGTCATTCTTATGGTCCTGCACCACCATGCAAAGAGGACTACCTATAATCTATACTAAAAGAACTTCATCTACGTGACCATCTTTGTTTTTTTTTTAAACAAAGCAGTGGACTTATTTCTAGTATCAATAGCAGATTTTGAACTCTAGCATGAATTTAATTAGTTTTGTTTAAATCTATTTTTAAACCCCTGAGATAGCTTCCATACAAATGTTTCAAGGACTGTACTGGTCTATGTGGATACAGCAATAATCCCAGAACAAAACTCCAATAACCCTGTGTCTCTCCGGCCATAAAGGAAACAACGTTTGCTTGATTTATTCCAACCAATAACAGACCACTATTTATAACCATTTCTGAATGAGAAATAGAATACCCACTCTCCTGTTCCAGCATTTTGACAAAATCTAAATTACAATATAAAGTTCTTTGCCCCAGCTCACTGTGCATTGAGTCCTTTGTGGCAGGTGATCTTTTTAAAGCTAGTCTTTTATATCAAAGAAAACAAATTTAAAATCAACCTACAAGAGTTAAGGATTTAACTATGAATAGTTTCTTTCTGTTTCAAAATTCATGCCACTCTCAAAACATCGCCTGGTGATGTATCGTCTGTGCTGCCAGTGTTCTATGAAACTTTCTCAGCACAAGAAGAGGAAAAAGTAAGTTATCTCTAGGGCTGACCTGAGAAGCCTGTGGTATGCTGGTTTTAAGCCTAGCTATGGCACATATATTTTAGAACATACAATAGGAAGGTGTAATGCAGAATGCTGGCTGAGAAACTCCATAACCGTGTCAGCCTGACATCTCGCTGGCCATCACCATAATTCACCATATTGCATCATATGGTCACCTGGGACCCACTGCAAATAACAAGAGGCCCAGGGGCCTTCAGCCTATTATTCCAGAGTCACTTGGTGACCACGACTCCAAGGATCTCGAGGTATGGCTATAAAAGGCCACAATGAGCAAAAAGGATCCAGGCTGGGAGAAAAAGTTGGAGGGTTTAAATATGCCCAGCGTTTCAGTGCATTTTTGCATTCACGCTGGTGTGCAAAACACCTCGCAGAACTGGAGAACCTGGGCTGACATGAGAATATTCACCATCTATGCCACAAACTGGAACTTAGCTTAAATGAACAGAAACTGACTTGTATACACACATGGGAAAACTGAATTTTCTACAGATTTGCACTATAAAAAGCTAGATTCTCATTCTTCCCTGTTATCTTAGCTGACTATAAAAATATTTCAGCAGCTTGTCCCCGAAAGGCACTCTAAGAATGTACTCAACTTTTCCTACATCAACACCCTGGCCCTTCTGCCCGCCCCTCGACCCTGCTTCTTATGTGTGCCAGAGCACAGACTGTTTCAAGTTATTGTGGCCAAGGCAGAACAGGGCAAACAAACCTCCAACTGAAGGAAAACCTACATCTGTCATTTCACAGAAAAGACACACACATATGACTTTGGTTTGAATAGCTACTTCAGCTTCCCCACTCATCTCTGATTAAGAGAATAATATTTCCTTAAAGGCTCTCAGCATTTTATTGATACCCCTTGCAGGGTGAAACGAGAGCTGTATTATTTTTAGAAAGTACAAGTTATCACTTTATTTTCCCCCGCAACACACCTACATCACCCTCTTCTAAAGGGTACCTTTAGATTCTATTCAGCCAGAAAGTGGGTTAATAATGCAGCTGTTTTAAAGTTTTCAGGTAACAAAATATGTCAGATAATAATTACATGCTGCAGCAAACCACTGCTCATTTTAAGAACCTATACCTCTTTTTAAAAACCTGCATGCTTGCCTTTTTAATTCAGTATGAATCACCTCCCTGAGGTTCCTCCACCACGAAAGACCCCTGAAATATAACAACTGGAACTGAAAGCCAAGATAGAGGTCACTTTTTTTTTTAATTCTTACTTTTTATTGAAGTGTAGTCAATTTACAATGTTAGTTTCAAGTGTACAGCAAAGCAATTCAGTTATACATACTTATACGTACATATTTTTTCAGATTCTTTTCCATTACAGCTCATTACAAGAAATGGAATATAGTTCTCTGTGCTATAAAGTAGGTCCTTGTTTATCTGTTTTATATATAGTAGGTTACATTCTCCTGAAGCAAGGACAGAGGACGCCTAATCCTTCACATGCACCAAGGAAGGTAGCACAGAGATTAGTAGGCATTACTAAAATCCAGGCTTGCATTTTTTACTGAAAGCAGAAATTTGCCGTTGCTGTGCTACAGAACTGCTGACAGCCAATTCTTGATGATCAGTTTGCTAACTTATACTGAGTCCCAGGCAGAACCAAGAAAACATTTGAGATACAGTGGTCTGGAGCAACCTGTCCAAAGAAGTGACATTTCACCTGAACCTAAAGGGAGAAGAATCTCGTGATGTGAAAGTTGGCAAAAGAAATGTCTGCAGCACAGGAAGTAAGAGGAGCTACAACCTTGAGGTGAGGCTGGGTTAGAAAGATCCAGAAACTGAAAGGAGGCTAGGGTGGCGGAAATGTCAGAGGAAGAGAGGAAGTGAGAAAAGCTAGGTGGAGTGACAGACCAGGGCCAGATTCCTGTTTCTTTCCACAAGGATAGAGGGCAGCCTATAAAGCAGATATAGTAAAACAGAAAACCTCTAAGTAAGTTAAAACTTAGGACCAGCACAGATTAAGAATCACAGGAGACAGAATCTGGGGAAGGGAAAGAACGAGGGACAGGTAGAATCATCTATTGCACACACATGAAATGTTCACTGTGAACTTGGCTTTGAGTTCCTGGACCTCATTTTACACTTCTGAATAATGATTTAGCCAGACTGAAGTTAAATTCTGGAAGGTTTCATTTAAAACTCACTGAATAGATATTCTATAGGTAAGATGATTTTTTAAGAAAATTCTTTGTATCAATTATATACAGGCGTGATAAATTGTAGTAGGCTGAATGGCAATCTCCCAAAAGATACGTCCATGTCCTAATGCCCAGAATCTGTGAATTTAACTTCATGTGGGAGATGAGTGGATGCCACCTTACATGGCAAAACAAAGGGGATTATGAATCCTGAGAGGCAGCACTTAATCCTGAATTATCCAGATGAACTTTTTTTTTTAAATTGAAGTACAGTTACAATGTGTCAATTTCTGGTGTACAGCATGTTTCAGTCGTACGTATACATAAATATACTCCTTTTCATATTCTTTTTCATTATAGCTTACTATGAGATATTGAATATAGTTCCCTCTGCTAGACAGAATAAATTTGGTTTTTTATCTATTTTTATATGTAGTAGTTAATATTTGCAAATCTCCAATGAACTCTTATTTCAATGACAATGTCTCTGTCAGAGTGAGGCCCCAGGGAGATTTGAGAAGAGAAAGAGGCCATGCCACCTGTGACCTTGACCAAGGCAGAGAAGGGAAGGATGCAGCTGAAGTCAAGGAACAGCAACAGCCAAGAGAAGAGGGGTAGGGGCCCGGATGGGACTCTCCTCTAGAGCCTCCAGAGGGAGCAGCAGGGCCCTGCCTCCACTTTGATTTTGACCTTCTGGTCTCCAGAACTGTGCGAGGATACATTTCCATTGTGATGGGGGGCGTCGGGGGGGAGAAAAAGTAAGAGGAATTTTTTTCTTTTTTACTGTGTGAGAGAAGAGACTAGCACAAGTAAAAGGAAGAAACAAGAGTCCCAAGAAATCTTGGGGCAAAAGGAAAAGGCTTCCAGAAGAGCTAAAAACGCACCCACCAAACACATTTCTGCCACAGAGAATCTCTTTGTTTTATCTGCTCTGGAAATTAAGATGACTAATTTCATCCCATCCCTGTCCAGCAAATATGAAAGTACACTGGACTAGAATTAAAGGAAACGTACATTTCAACAAACGCAAAACCTCAACCTTAATACAAACAAAAATTCCACGAATCTAATTTTAAACGCGGGTGCACATTAGCAAATGCTTGGATAGCAAGTTGTTTATAACCCAAGAGATAGGAAGCCCTACCACCCACACGCGCACCAGAGCTTCCAATTTGGGATGAGGCCATTCATCATCTCAGCTTTGTTTATGGCTTTCTGCTCAGTGATCACAGCCTCACCATAGCTGGGGGCTGTCTAATGTGATCTAGTTTTATGTTCTGCATAGCCTAAGGAGCTTTCTATATCAAGCAAATCACCAGATTCCACTTTTTCACCCTTCGTCTGGAAAGCTCCCTCTCAGTGATTCCCAAACCCAAGGCTCTTTGACCCCTAGGAATAACACAGCAACCTTTGCAGGCTTGCAGAGTAAACACACGAATCCCACACATCTTGGGATACCGGGCCAATCAATTCACTTTGTCGATTACTGCGTTCCCCTCTGCAAAAGGGGGTGGTACAATGATATAACCCACAGGTTCTTGTCTGTTCCTGAAATTATGATTCTCAAAACTCTGACCAAGTTGGTAAATGGTGAAATTCAGATTTCCTCATCTAACGTGATTGGCAGGATTTAAATTTTAAAATAGGAACAAAAAGAGGTCTAGTTATTTGTAATTTATACAGAAGGGAGTAGAGTTAATTCCCTAAGTGGTGTGCCTTTTTTTTTTTTATTTTACTGTATAATCAGCACTGACTCAAGTCTAAGTTTCCTACTTAGTGACAATGCAGTTAATAAAAAGCTCAGAAGTTTAGGAAAAGCTAGCTTCACTTAGGACAGTTATGTGAACACACTAAATTGGGGAAATGATACTGCTGTCCACTCATGGACAGTGAGACAGGTTTCATAAAAATTACGACATGCTTTATCCCCAAAGACCACACCTTTTACAGTGGTTATCATTGCAGCTAGCTTCAAGACACAATGCCATTTGAACTACTGCAGCCTGGCATTTTCTTTAATACCATTGCAAAATGCTTTCTCAAAAATCAATTAACACTACTTAAACTATACAGAGTAACATAAAAAATAAGTGTAAAAAACTTATGGCACCCTTGGTGCATATTTGGTCTAGAGACCACGTTCACACTCACCAAATTCATGAAAATCTGCTTGTTATTTATTTATTCCTGAGCCTTCTGGATAGGACTTGAGATGAACCTAAATTTAGAGTTTTAAAATATTTGCAAAGTCAAAATCTTGACATATGTATCTGACTTGAGAACACAAATACTGCACCGAAACCTTCTGACTTCATGGCCGGTCCAAATTCTTGCAGCTCTTCTAAGTGTGGTCCAAATATGGCCTCCAAAATAGAAATTTTTCTTCAAAGGAAGGAGGATGCTGAGTAAGAAGAAAGAATCCTAGAATCATTTGCCAATTTGGGGGCATCTAATATAATTTCTGTGTCACTAAACAAATCTGTCTTGCTTTTTTTGTTCTTGGATTTTGAGTGTGGGAGGAAAGAGGCCATGATATTTTTATCTCTGCATCCCCCATATTTCACAGCACAGCGTTTTACAGACAAGAACTCAATCAAAAATTGTTAACAAAAATTCCCTAAAAATTCTGGATGGAAAAAAAATGCAACATTTACCTCTTTTAACACTCCTCATTTTTCTCTGATGTGGTTTAACTTCAGCAGACACAGATCCTCCTCGAATTAAAATGGGGTTATGTCCCAATAAACCCATCGTCGGTCAAGAATATCGGAAGTCAAAAATGTATTTAGTCTAACCTACCAACCACTCTAGCTTAGCTTCGCCTACCTTAACCGTGCTCAGAACATTTAGTTGGGCAACACTGTCTAACACAGAGCCAATTTTATAATGAAGTTTTATAATTTTACCATCTCATGTAACTGACTGAATACTGTACTGAAAGTGAACATCCCAACGGTTGTGTGTGCATATACTGGCTATTTGCCCTCGTGATGGTGTGGTTGACTGGCAGCTGCGGCTCACGGCCACTGCCCAGCCTCGTAACAGAGGGTCCTACTCTACATCACCAGACCAGGAAAACAGCAAAATTTCAAAATTCAAAGTATGGTTTTTACCAAATGCATATGGCTTCCACCCCATCATAAAGTATGTCACCCCACTGTAATCTGGGGACCATTTGTAAACGCAGCAGTTTTCAAAAGGTGCTCCATAAAGTACCACCGTTTTCACAGAGACACTAGAGAGGACCTGCCACATAACCCAATTCAACCACCTTATTCTACAAAGACTGACCCACAGCCGTGTGTACTTAGGATTCATGGCCAGGTTGTGACAGAAGTGGGAAAGAAGTCCAGGTTTCCCTGGTCCAGGGCTCTTTTCCGCATAGCTCTTAAGATGGAAGGACCGAGAGAGGTCCCTCAAGTCTCACCCAACAGACCTGACCCAAGTCCTCCTTCATTCTTCTTCCATAGAAACAAACATTTTTCGTAATTGGTCACCACACGTGCTAACGGAGCGCGAACTTAGATGGAGGGTTTGGCCAGGAGCAAATCAGGTACACTCGTGAACTCTTCCAGGGATCCAAATGCATGAGCCAAAACATATCAGGGCTTCTTTTTTTTTAATAGAAGAATGCAATAATTTTCTGAGGCACGGACAGAGCAAAAGCAGAGGTAGAGGCAAGAATGATGAAATGGAAAAGGAACTGAGCAACATTGGTTGGATGACACAGAATATGTCCATCATTGCACTCTGCAGGTCTATCACCTGTCCCACCTGTCCCCTGAGTTCCAGTAAGGCGAGAAGTAAAGGCTAGAAGCTCAAAACTTGGTGTTGGCTCATTCAGCGCCGATTTGTTATATATCTGCCCTGGCCAAGCACTGTTCTAGGCCCTTGGCAAACATCAGTAAACAAGGCAGACCAAAATCCATGCCCTCCCAGGTCTTACCTTCTGTCATCTCATTGCCTTTGTGACAGACTGTGCATAAGGAGAATCTAGGTTTGGGGCCCTCGAGCAGGTCAGGTAAGAGACAGAGTTGTTCTCACAGTTCCACAGGCTCCCAAGCACCTCTGCGTGTGCAGAGAGGTCAGGCAGGCACAGAGCTGGGTGTCCTACAGAGCAACCTTCCACAGGGCAGGGCAAGCCCTCTCTCCCGGGCTCCATCTGCAGTGGCCCTCGAAGGGTCTGGGCAGGAAGACCTGGGCAGACGCTGTGTGGTGACTGCAGCTCACCAGCACTGAGCAGGGAGGGGAACAAGCAGACTTTGGGACCCTCAGACACTCTTCCAAGGGGTGCAGTGGGGATGAAGGTTCTGTGTAAGCAGGCAAGGGCTTAGGGTTTATCATTACCACCATATTATCTATACCCACAAGCTGATAATGCCTAGAGGGACATCCAGGTTATAGTTAGAATGACTACAGTTCACTTCTGCACTCTCTTGTCACTACATAGCCATGACACTGCTGCATGGTATAAACTACAGAGCCTGAACAGCTACGTACTGTTCCATTAAGCTGACAGATGGTAAATTACATAGCCATTCCTTTATTGTTTATTCAGATTGTCTGCATTTCTTTTGAACTATTACAGATAAGGCTACAAGGAACATCCTCCAGTATGCAGTTTTATCTTTCTTAATCATTCTTTCCTCATGCATTCAACTAACACTGGTTGACTGCTTAGTGTGCAACAGGCCATGTGCTAGGTGATACAGTGAAGAGTAAAACACACAAGCCAATTACACCACTGTAACCGTCTCATCATAAGGATTGACAGGAGTACGGGCATTGAGAGCAAGGCCTGGACCAGATCTCCAAGGGGTGTGAATCCCAGTTTCATCATCTGTTAGTGGTAGAACCTTGGGCAAGCTATCCAACATTTCTCTTTCCCCCATTTCTTCACCTATAAAATGAGGATTAAAAATTGTACCCAGCTCACATGCTTGCTGTGTGGCTTGAATGAGGTCATATATTCAAAGCACTTAGAACTCAGCACATTGTAAGACTCAGCAAATGTCAGCCATTAGCATCGACTCCCGGATGAGGGTACAAAGGGAATATATAAAATGGGGAAACAAACCAGCATATTGGCAAGGATGTGCATGTCCCTACAACCAGTCAGGTGATGCAGCACACATGGCACATTATTCCCTGCTCTGCTCCCAGAATCTGATGAGGAGATGCTGAATTGCTGAGTATAACAACAGCTGAATCTTCTAGAAAGAGTTTATCAATTATTAACATCAAAAGCAGTATGTGAACATATCCAAATCCACATCCTGTCAAAACTGGATTTCGTTTTAAAATATTACTACCAGTTTAATAATTTCTAAATAACTTCTGAGCCATAATATTGTACCTGCTATCAGATTACACAATCACAGTGTTGACTTTGCATGTCTATTTATTAAAGATTTTTAACACTTTCCCTATGTATTTTTGTTATTGTTTTTATTTTCTCTTGTTTGAACTAGCTTTTTCTTTATATTTTACCTATCCCTTAGAATTTTAACAATTTAAAAAATTACTTTAACGATGGTTTTCAGGGACAATGGATTCTAAGATCTTATTTGTCCTGGTTATGAAAATAGCTTTGCAAACATATTTCCTGTTCATTTTGGTTTAGTGTGTATGGATACACACGCTTTATTCCCTCTGTATAATTGAGTTTTTAAGTTTTCTCTGTAATGTTCTGTTTCATTCCTTTAGAAGCTGCTGTCCCTCCAAGCGTCTGATACATGAGCTAGTTCACGCTAGCTCTTTAGATTATTTTCATCTCTTTCTTGCTTCATTACTTAAGTTGTTCCATCTGGAGTTTTTACCCAGTATATAAACATGGATTATCACTCATTTTGGTTCAAATTGCAATCTAAATAGCTTAATATTAGTTATTAAGTAAAACTTCCTTTCCCACTTTTTTTTTTTAAAGCTAAATTATTTTGAATGGAAGTTTTCAAAAGAGGGAAGATATCCTGTGGTAGAAAAAAGAAAAAATATCATCTGGCGGTAAAAAGGGGCAGTTCAGGGTGGAATCTAGGATGGGAGGACAGGGGAGGGACGGAGGGTAAGAGAGCGGAGGCCCAGGACCAACACAAAAGCAGAGCAGCATTCCCCAAGAGACATGAAAGAAGAAACTCACTGGGTAATAAAACGAAATGGGGTCTGTAAAATTCAGTCGGATGCCAAAAGGGATAAATTCTGGGTAGACAGTGTTTGGGAACCACTACTATAAACACAAATCTGCATGGCCCGGCTACGGCTTCCTTTCATTCCCATCCTCCACGGATCATTACTTTCCCATGGCTCCCACCTAACTATGCCACCCCAGGCGAAGCCTATTTCTCCATCGTGGTCTTCTATTACTTTTCGAGAGCAGGGATCCCTTTCCGCGTTCTCCTCCTGAGAAGTGAGCTGTCACCAAGCAGCATACAGGAAGGTGACACCGGGTGCAGTGCCAGGCATCACAGTCACCATGATTAGGAAAGGATCCCGTGCAAAGAATACAGAATATCCTGCCTAGCTGCTGACGGGACACGCGTTTGAGAAAGTCAGCCTCATATCTTCATATCTGAACTGGAAAGCCCTGAGGCGGGAAAACACACTCCTAATGCCTTCTTTACATACTAAGGAGCCCAGGCAGGTTGCGGCCTTAAAACCTCCACATAAGACAGAAATGCACAGGGAAAACCAGTTTACAAGCCTTTCTACACTGGTGGGTAAACGATCCCCAACAGTGATGTGGTTCAAGCTTTCACACGTAGGCGAAAGGATATACACATAGGTGTAGATTAGATTGCCCCAATCCACCACCAAAATGGACTGAATAATCATCAGATAATTGCTGTCACAATGAGATCAGTTTCTGCTTCAGTCAGAAAAAAAAAAAAAAAAGAACTGATTTTTCACTTCTTTGTGCAAACTTTTAGATTTATAGGCCTCAGTGAAGTAACTGAAGTTAGAGGTAAAAGAGGGGCTTTCTACAAACACTGAGTATTAAAAAGTTGTAAGACTGCATCACAAGTTTCAATTCTACAATGTGTTAGGTTTAAAGGTTTCTTACCGGACACAGCACCCTGTTTTTGGTTCTCGTACCCATGCACAGAGAGGGACGAGAACGTCTGGTGGGAACCAGGAGGTGGTTTATGGATATGGTCACACGCTAGGTGACAGTGAAGAGGTTCCCAAGTAGTTTCTACTGGATCATTCCTTCTGAGATCCGGGCTCCTTTAAACTAAAAGCCAAACACATCAATTTCCTGCTGAACAATTTCAGATTGTCTGTGTCCCCAACAGAAGACACCTAAACCCGATCATGGCAGGAGGGCTCTTCCTGGTCTAGCTCTCACTACATGCCCAGCCTGGTTTCCCACGGTTGTGGTCATGTTCTCCTCAGTTCCAGTCACACCAACCTCTGGTCTGCTCTGAGCACACCATGCTCGTTTCTGGACAGGCTGTCTCCTCTCCTCCTCCCAGCTCACCACCCCAACCCTACTATGTCAACTCCAGCATCTGCTTAAGCTTCACCTCGTCACTAAAGCCTTTCCTAATGACACCAGAGAGGAACTGAGAGCTCCCACTCCTGCCACGTAGTCTCAGAGCAGTGTGCTCACGTGCACAGCCAGCTCGGCGCAGACAGCACTGCATTGTGACTGAGTGCGTGTCTGACTTCCCCAAAAGGTCGTCAGCGCCTGCGAGGAGGCTTTGGGACCTTGCCTCTTTCGTCTGCCTATCCCTAGAGCTTAGCAAAACGCTAGTCACATGGTAGGCATCTAATAAGTATTTTGTGAATGAGTAAATGAACAAATGGGGCTTCTTACGAAACATTTAAAAAATTGTGGAGCCAGTTGAATGCCAAATTCTAGATTTTTGTACTTTCCTTTGTAGTTTTCCTTTCCAATTCCTTAACACTGTCTTACCTGACCCTAAATTGACGGTTCATATAATAGCAGTGATTTGCCTTTAATGAGTCTTTCTGAATTATTCAACTGAATTTCCGTTAAAGCCCTTTTGGCACTCATTTTTGACCAGTTTGTGTAATATTTAATTAAATGATGTAATTTCCAGTCAAGAACAAAAAGAACTGACCCTTGGTACCCATCCTACCCGACATGGGAGGTATAATGTGTGGGATGAACCATCAGTCAGGAATATTCAGCATGCCACGGGCATCAGTCAATGTGCTTTTAAAGAGTGGAGGGAATTGGTTAATTTGTAAAGTCAGTTACACGGAGGTTGTTTTAGAAAAGTTTCTACTCAGACAGCTTAAAATCACATGGCAGAACTTTGCAGAGTCAAATGCTAAAGCTATTCAAAGCCACGTGACTCATTACGGACCGTGAGATGAGCCAAGATGTCTTCTTCCATTTAACTTCAATAACTTAATATGTCAAGTTCAGGTTATTAAAATATGCCTATTCATTCCTCAGGGCTCCATATATACTTCCTGAATCTGGAACATTCCATTAAATCAAGACAATATGTATCAAAACTGACTTCCTGAAGATAATTCCTTTTAATCCTCAGTACTGGCCCATGAATGTGTTTCTAATTAACTCTCCTGAGATGTAGCTCAGACTTAGACACAGTTGACTTTTGAAACATCCTAGTGTATATTCTAATACTCAGTTACCACAATAAAACAATCAGAGGTCTAGATTTTGTACAGGATAAAAATCAGAGACATGGAATAAAAAGTAAATTAAAACTATCATCATTTATCAGGACTAGAAAAATTTCCAAATCCTCCTGGCAACATTCCTAAATAAACCAAGTATCATCAGGGAAACTACTTGGGCATACGAAGAAGAATTTCAGAAACTTCTCTAGTATTGCTTCTGTCTCTTTCTCCTTTCCTTTTATGGCCAGTCAGACACTGAAGTTAGGGAAACTATATAAGGATATTTTAATTCAGAATTATAATGTTCCATACAATGACTGCCACTGGTGTAAAATGAAGTATTTTCATAAACTACAATCCTTTCTCTGTAATTTTTACAAACTAAAACATTTACCAAATTGATTTCAACATGAAGTGGTATCATTTATAAAAGATTTGACCCAAACGGTAAGAAAAAGCTTATACATTACTCTTAGAGAGGTAAGTATCTACTTTTAGAGTTAATGCTCTTCTGAAAGAGTAGTTGCCACAACTGAGCTGGTCGCTTGAAAGAACTAACTGGGAATGGAGGAAGCATTTTATACTTTTTACAGCTACTAATATGTTCAATACTGTCAGAGCTTGAACCCCAGCAACTTCAAATTCATATTTTCGCAAGCCACTTGGAGCAAAGCATTTTCACTAGTTCACTTCTAAAATTCCATTTATTCTCTTCATAGAACCGATGTATTCAAGCAACTTTACCACATGATTCACATTTTCTAATCTATTATTTTTATCAGGAAAGAGATCCAACCAATTAATAATAATGACAATAATAATACTTCCTAGGTGTAATACAATCACCTTTACTATAGAGATTTTGTTTTATATAAGTTTCAAGCCTAGTGTGTGAGAAAACTCTGTGCACTGGGAGCCTAGAGACCTGAGTCGCACTCTGAATTCTGCACCCCACGGCTGAACAACCCTCAGAGATGCAGTTCAGCTCTCTAGAATCTGGGTTTCTAATTGGTAAAACAACAGATCTAACTGCTGTATCAATTTACTTCCCAGTGCTAAACTTTTATGGTCATATCATCTATTGGATATGAAAGAATACTGCTTAACATTACCCGTAAGCATCGGAGCCAAGTTTCCTCACCGTCCTGTAACACACACATCAGCTATAACCAAGTTCTGCTGACTCTCTCTCTTCGGTATCTCTGTTCATTTCTTCCTCTCCACTCCCCAAGGCCCTTGGCTATTCGATAGCCTCCTGACCTCCTATCTCCCTTCTCTCCAAAGAGTTCTTTCCATCACCAGAATGTACTTTCTGACATGTATACTCAATTACCTTACTTCCCTGCATGATTTATCTATGGCTCTCCATCACCTCCAAGACTCCAAACTCCCATTTTTCTCAGTGGAATTTGGGTAATAAGCCCGTGGGCTGCCTTGTGGTATTTGTGGTAAGATTTCAAGGCTTGGCTCGTGGTAACAGCTCATTAAATGCCGGGTGCTGCCAGTCTTATCTCCACCACGGCCTGCCTCTGGCATTCTAGACCACAAAACTGATCTACTTGTGATTCCTGGAACATAAGCACTCTCTCTCCCGAATCCATGCCAATGCACGTGTCATGCCTCTGGCTATGTTCTGGAAGAATTCCTCTTCCTTCTTCTTCAGCTACTGGGCGCCAGCACCACCCCACGTCCTCCCAGGCAGCAAGGCCTCCTTTGACTGCTCCCTGCAGGCCCGGGGGTTCCTGCCTTCTCTGCACCTAGAGAGTCCTCAGTAGGTGCCCAAAGTCAACGGTCTGAATGAACCTCAGTGGAGTCAACACTTCAGCCTTCTGACAGAGGCCAGAGGACCCAAAGATAAACTCTGAGTTTATACACAGACCAATTAAGAATATTTTTCCCAGTACAGCTTTGTATGTTCCTTTTTATTCCAAAGGACACCAAAATAAGTCATGTTCGAAGTGCAGTGACAGTGGTCAGCTAGCACTCCATGGTATTTCAGATGGCTCCCAGCACTCTTTCCACCACAGAGAGAGTAACAATCCTGGAAAGATTTAACTTCTGCTGCCTTAGTCACAAGCCCCGCATTGTCTTAAACCTTTTACTATTATACCCAGAATATGTTAAAAACCGTATTTTGTCTTCTTTCCATTATTTTTAACCAACTGGGATATTCCTAATGTTAAATGATGATTTTTAAGTCTCCTAAAGCTTTCTATTTCTTAGGTCTACATCTAACATTCTCTCACTTGCTCTTTTCAAAGCCCTTTTCCTTTGCTTCTAACATATATTTGTGCCACTTCTGTCAGCTGAGAGTCTAAAGACAATAGTCTTATCTGTATCTGTCAGGTCTCTTCTGAACTCTCCTTACAAAATTCAATTAATTGCTCACTTACATTGTTCCTCTTTTAAAAAAAAGAAGTAAGAAAACTACAACAAAAATATTTCATTAATACCTCACTTTGAATTACGAAGCTTCACTGCAAGAGAAAGGATATATATATGGGGAAAAACCTCTAGTTTATTCATAATCTTCATGAGTGATTTATGATTGAATCTGTGAGCTGTTAACAAGCTGCTCAACAGCCAAGCAGAGGAAAGTAGTGAATCTTGCTTGTCAAATGTATGTGTAATCAGTATGGTCCAGATTAGGAAAGCTTAAACTTGATTCAAGGGCAAGAGCAAAATTTCTGCTTTCGTCATTAGCATAAAACCATAGGGTTCTTACTATTTAAATGGAAAATTGTCATTTTCATAGCCCAATATCCCACGGAAAAAAGGAAAAACCAGAGATTGACAGAATTTTCCAAGTAGTCATTAGATATATGATCATGCTATCCAGTCAGAATTCCTAAAGCAAACAAGAAAAATGATGGTTAAGGAAGAACTCATTTTGATTTTTACTAAGTCATTTCACCACTATCTTTCTATACACTCATTTATTATGCATGAATCTACTGACACACATACAAATGCAAACACACTACACACTCACGATTGATAAATGTCACCCTCTATTTCTAGCACCTTATATTCAACACTTCAGCTGCAAAGGGTAGATCAGAAAGACACTACTGTCTCCCTCTAAATTTCCTCTTCTGAGCCAACCGAAACATAGAAGTTACTCATGTATAGCTGTCACTCTATTCTCAAATTATGTGTCTAACAAGACATTCCTCACTGTGTTTTTCAGGCTCCTGTAAAGCTACCAAGGGACACAAGCAAGTATTCTCACTTTGACCAAGTCACTCCACTCCCATCGGAAAGAAGCAACTCCAAAGCCTTGAGGGATACAAGACAAAAAGGATTGAGTAAGAACTGTCCAGAAGTACAGAAGAGATTATTTAGTAATGAACCAAATGATTTAAAATTTCTAAAACAGATCATCAGTAAAAGCTATCAACTGTTTATTCTAAGATGCAAGTTCTTTAATATGCCCAGTATGAAGCTGTTGAAAGGTTTCCACTTACTTTGTTAATGAATTAAAATATATTAACCTTCTTCAGCTAATGCATTTAAGACATCAAAGTGATGGAAATGATAACATGCCTATTTTAAAATGCCTTCATGCCACCGCTGACATTACTTATCCATATAAAAATATACTTACTTGTTTGCAGGAGGCAAGGACAATAAGGAAATGGCTATCTGGCCTCTACATACGGGAAAGGTCCCAACAGTTGTTGGACACCTGCTCTTTTATAGGGTATTATATCCATGATCTCAGCCACCCCTTACAGCAGTCCTGGGAAAGACTTATTTTTATGCCAAGTTATAGAAGAGTTCACAGATTCTGAGACACTTAGTTTTCTTTCCAAAGCACACTGTTAATAAAGAGAAGAATCAATATTCAAAGTCCACCATGATTGTCCCAACAGATTTTAGCGAGGCCAGGAGGGGACAGAAAGGCCCAGTCATTACTGGTGTAACCGGTGGGCTCCTGCAAACACCCACAGAAGCAGCAGCTGCAGAGCAGGTGCCACTCTCTCTCCTTCTGCATCTTTAACAAAAATTACTAGTCTATCAGGGATCTTGGTGAGCCTACACAGAGAAGCTGAATCCTTCCCAACACACTACACGGTCACCCACAGGTACAGTTGGTAGGTAAAATCTACCTTCCATCCCTAACTACTGCAGTCATCAATAATGAGACAGAAGACAGAAGAGTTGCTGCTAGTCAATCACAAGGGCCAAACACCAAAGTAACAGTATGCTTATCTACAATATGTAGTTATTCGCAACAGAGCTAAAAAAAAGCCTATTCTACAGTCAGTTAACCCACTGTACTGAATTCCCATACTTTTCCATTTATTTTACTAATCATTATTAGAGGAACAGAATAAAAAGAAGATGTGGTACGTCATCTGTCAAAGCTTAAAAGCTAACTAGAGGAAACCAAACTTACACAAGCATTCAAGCTCTCGGGAGGGCCACCCAAGGACGCTGACACAATCAATCAAAATATTCCCTTGGAAGCAGCGTTGCCCTGACCACATGAATGATCCGCTCAAAAGCAATTCCAAGGCACTTGGATTCCATTAACTTCAAGTCTTGCTGTTATTCATCTATCAACAATTAAAAGGGGCCAGTCTCCTCAAGACCCTAATAAATTTTCTCTACATGGCTACAGAAATGGAAATCGTCCACAACAGTTATTTTTACAGTTGGATTGAGTACTACAGTTCTCTGGATTGAGGACTTTCCTTAAACCTGCTAGGCCTCTCTTTTGGAATCAGTAAATGGAAATAATACACCCATTGTTCTCAGGATGCAGAGAAATCGTATGTGAAAATCCCTCAGACTCTTGCTGGGTACACAGAAGGTATTCCAACAGCCCAGCTCTGGACCAGACCTTGCCCCACTGTTCTGCTCTGGGAATTTTTCTTCTCCAATAATCCATCAAGTTATCACACAGGAAGCTAAAGAAGCCTGAACTGGACCAACCCACAGATCCAAGAGGCAGAGTCGGTGAGCAGCGCCAGCGCCTTCAACAGAAGCATGATCACTGTTATTCCTACTGTTTAAAAGTACTTGAAGAGTTGAATGATCAGGCACAAAGAGGAAGAAATAGATGAGGAACAGAAGCTCTCTCTCCAGCCATGGAACCAGTGACTTTACTGTTAAAGGTGCTGGACAGGTAGTGCTGGCGGCGGTGGCTTTTTGATAACTCAAACTCAACAGCTTGATTAAGTGGCCACTGAGCGGGCGGACGTGGGACTTGATAGCAAGCCCTCAAGGTTCGGAGGGACGACGAGCATTAATTTAGCTACAGCCTGGAGGGACCCATAGTTTTCATCAAGTGTGATAGGAAACCCTTGAGTTGCAGGGCCACAGTGGCCACAGGCTGCTCCTCTCTAAAGACTAGCAGGGCTCAGTCACAGCCAAGGGGAGGGAGCCACGCTGAGCGCAGCTGCTGCTGCTCCAGCCATAGCTCACCAGGCTGCAGCTTTGTCCCGTGCTCACAGAGGCACGCCCAGGGCCGGGATTAAGCACACCCTAAGCCCCCTGCATTCCCATCTCATTGCATCCTGTCTGGCCAGGAGACAAAGAAGCACAATAGGCATTTTCATCTCACCTTAAATGAGCTCTCCAAACAAATGTTTCCTGTCTCACTCCATGATGTGCTGGACTAAGAGCGCGCCATCAATTCTGCAGGAGAGAAGAGGCACGCTGTGCTTCCGCCATTTTGAAAATGAACAGTTTATCTTCACAGCTACCTGGCATTTAGGATGTGCTGATTTCTGGTGTGTAAAAGTTATTGCCAGGGGACCTGAATTTACATTTTAAATTCCAGGAAGCCGAACTGTCCTGGGTGATACGTGTGAATCACTGGAAAGAAAGCTTCCATCTTCTGGCTAGAAGGTGACTCCTTTGACAACCACAATGTTGATGAATCAAAGGTCCTTTATTATTCGACTTCCTTTCAATGATCTCAGAAAATGTTACTCAGGACCCCTCTAGAAACTAGCTAGGGAACACTGAGTCTCCAGGAGCTTATCTGAAATGTCCCCTCTCAATTTCTCCTCTTGGTTCATTCCAGAAAATGGTATAAAACTGGGGCATTCAGTCTTTACCATGCCCTGCAGAAGGTGCTGGGGGTCAGCGGCAGCCTTCCATAGCTGGGATAGGAAGGCTCGCCTGCCAATGCCCTGGGTTGTTCCTTCTGCATGACTACTTGTATTTTTAACTCTTAATCCCTGGATATTTGGGTTTGGCATTCTACACATCAGTCTCTATCTGAAGTTTACACAGCATCATCTACACATTCTTTCGTTAAGCAAAGGTTCGTAGTGATTGGGGAATACTGTTTTACGTGTACGTTTTTGGAGTATGGTCAGCCCAGTTACCCAGTGACTCTCACCTCCACCTTATTTGGGTGGAAACGGGGTCAGTAGGGAATGGCTCAAAAAGAATCCCTTTTGGATACTCCTCTCTGACACAATGCAAGCTGCGTTACAAGTTGCCACAAAGTTGCATCGTCCAACAGAAGGCCACTTTAGGACAACTCCAAACACAGAAATCTTACAGAAACAATCTCATCTGGCAATGCAATGAGAATCCCAAGGCAGGGTCTGAATCTGAGCTCTGCCGTTAGCTGTGACCTTCAGGCCATCCCCTTCCCTCTCTGGGCCTCAGCTTTCCGATGTGTAAAATGAAAAGGGTAAACTCAATGTTCTCTGAGTTACTCTCAGCTCTATGGGTCCTGAATTCACGTCACAAAACAAATCCCTACAAATTTCCAAGAAACAAGGACTCCTTGTGCACACAGGATTATTTGGTACAATCATCTGATCATTAGCTTTTGGCTTTTCAGAAACATTTGTAATAGCAAATAAGCCACCTTCCTTCATTACTCACTGTCCTCCCAGCTCTTCATTTCAGTACGTACATCAGCCACATGGTAATTCTCTTTGCACTAATACTGCTTTAAATAATCCCAGACAAGTCTCTGGAATCCAGTATCTTTGATGTCTGGCTTATAAATTTTTCAGCATCTGTAATTTTAAGGTTATTTTTATATTTCGAAGGCTAAGGACTTCAGAATAGAGGGAAATCACGTGTTTTCCATGCATACTTTGAATCCAAATTTAAAAATCTGCTCTGAAGTCACCCATGAAGTTACTATCCATAGTGTAGAAATTTGTCATTTGCAGAACTGTGAAGTGTTCAAATTCTTTAGAAAACCCCAAATAGTAAATTAAATGGGATCAAAGTTCTTCAGATTCTCCTAAAATTTATTACAGCTATGTGTAGGAGGAGATAATTTCTTTGTCAGACTTGAAATGGCAGCTAAATGACATAATATTTAAGGACTAGGCAATGCTATTAATTCATGATGTTTGATTCAGTTTAATTTAATGTACATAATATCAATATATATCAGTTACTTTTGTTAATGCTAATCTCTTGCCTTACAATATGTTTAAATATGTGCAGTGTTACAGCTAATTGCATTTTGATGTAATCAAATGTGTGATGTGCAGTAACCAAGCAATTAATTACCAACAGTAACCCCTGGTAATATGGACACTATTCTGATCACAAAGCATTCTAACAAACCATGCTTCATTTAACCCTCAGACCAACTCGATATGTTACTACACTTGCATAAAATCATCCTTTGGTTTAAAGTGGAAAGTGGAGCCAAAGAAGCAAAAAAGGGAACACACTGTATGTGGAAGTGACAGTAGATATTTTCAGAATCAAACATACTCAAGATACCCTAACTCCATCCACACTCATAAGGTCATTTTCCTAAAACAGGATTTATATGAAAGGGGATAACAACCTTTTAGGGTTGCAAGAGATCTTGAACATCTACTCCTTAAACTCCTCCTGGTACAGATGAAAAAATTAAGACTTACAGATGAGTCTGGTCCAGAAGGGAAGACCAGGACTAGAACTCCCAAAAGGTCTCCCACAAAATCCACAGTTGAGAGCAGCTATAGGTCACGCTGTAATTAAAAGCCTAACATGCTAAGTGGAAATCCCAATTCTTTAAAAAAAATCCACCACAACACGCCAATTCGAAATTGGGCAAAGGGCTAGACTATTTCTCCAGAGAAGACATACAAAAGGGCAAGAAGCCCATTAGAAGAGGTTCAATACCATCAGTAACCAGGGAACCACAAACCAAAAGCACAAGGAGATACTACTGCACACCCACCAGGATTGCTATTATCAAAGGAAAAAAAAGAAAGAAAGAAAAAAGGAAAGTGACACGTGTTGGTGAGGACATTAGGGCACTGCTGGTAGGACTGTGAAATGGTGCTGCCACTGTGGGAAACAGTGTGACAAGTGCTCCAAAAGGTGAACAGAATTACCATGTGATCCAGCAATTCCATTTCTGGATAAAGATCTCAAAGACATGAAAGCAGGGCCTCCAACAGCACTTGTACAGCTGTGTTCACGGCAGTCTTTTTCACAGTGGATGGAAACAACCTCAGTGTCCATCAACAGATGAATGAATAAACAAAAGGCAGCATATCCCTACAATGAAGTATTATTCAGCCTTAAAAAGGAAGGAAATTCTGACACACGTTACAGCACAGATGAATTTTGAAAACATTATGCCAAATGAAATACGCCAGACACAAAAAGACAAATGTTGTATAAATCCACTTATATGAAATACCCAAAATAGGCAAATTTAGAGAGACAGAAGTAGAACGGAGGTTATCGGGGACTAAGGGGGGAGAGGAATAGGAAACTATTGTTAAATGGGTAGAGAGTCTCTGAACAATGAAAAGCTCTGGAAACAGACAGCGGTCACAGCCGTACACCACTGTCGATGTACTCAGCGCCTCTGGAGCACACACGCAAACGGTTAACACGGTAAATGTTCTATTTTACTACAACTGAAGAAAAGGCACAACAGGAAAAAAAAATCAGCCATGTGAATTATGTGTTTGGGGTCTTATGAAGATAAGCAATAAAATACATCACCCCTATATTGATGGAATTAAGAACAGGCATTTCATTCAAGCAAAAAAGGGCCAAAGTATCAACTGTGAAAATTCCAAGTTTCCTGGGCAAGACGACCAAAACATGACGGAAAACTGCCATCAGAGGTTACGTGCAGGTGAAGGCAATGTCTGTACTCGCTCTCCAGGGCTCTTTCTCTGTCCAAAAGTGAGTACTTGAAAAGCATGATATATATACATCATTGTCCAGCTAACCTAGAGTGTTTTGGCCACAGAAGTTTTTCTTTTTTCAACAAGTGAAATAATACGTCAGACTTTTTAATGCTTGGATTGTTTTTTCTTTCAAACTTGGCAACCCGACCCTTCAAAAGGCACGTGTAAAGATGTCTGGGGTAGAAAAAGCAAACCCGTGTCCTCCCAAGGTGCTGTATTTATTTGAACCTGCGATGATGCTACTGTTTAAATAAACACACTAGGCTTTTTTTCCTTCCCAACAGCCAGAGCAAGACGCTTTGCAAACGAGTGTCCACAGTAGCAATGATTAGTGTTGAAAAGTGGTTTCTATTATACAATCACTTCTGAGATCTGCTTTTTAAAAAAATGCCTCCTGTGCTAAGCATTCTCCCATTTGTTATTTCTTATTTCAGTTTCTGAAGAATCCTCATAATAAAGGCCAATCAATCCTACTTGTTGAGTCATCCTGAGATATCCCAAACCAACTCAGTCCTTGTATCCTCCGCAATCCAACGAGATCACCCATATACACGGTCAAATGCAAACCAAGTCTACAGGAGCCAGGATTCAGTTTATTAGGGAACTCTCGTACAAGAAGGGCTCAAAGAGCCATCAGTTGGAGCCCTAGCACCATCACCAAAGGAGTACATTTGTGATAAAATGCTGGAGGTTCTACCCAGAGAGTAATCTGGAGGTTGAAGAGGTGCAAATACCTCTGGAACATGTGGGTTCCAGATGTTCTCCAATGAGGAAAAAAGGCAATGCTTAGAGCAGGGCTCCTTAACTCTGGCACTGTTGACATTTTGGGCCAATAATTCTTCATTGTGGGGACTCTTCCGCACACTGTAGAATACTTAGTGGCATTTCTGGCCTCTACCCATAACATGCCAGGAGTACCTCCCCCCAAGTCTGGAAAACCAAAAAAGTTCTCCTGACACTGCCAAACGTCCCTTCTGGAAAGCCAAACTTACCCTGGTTGAGGACCACCAAACCAACTCAACTTTTCTCCTTCCCATCTGCATTATGGCTATGAACTAGGTATTTCAGAGGAACAGAGGAAACTGAGAGCACCCAGCTAAGACTATGCCTGCTGGATGGAGGTAAAATAAGAGGAAATCAGAGACAGGGACTGAGACACAGAACCCGGGTGTCAGTGGACCACACTGGGAAAAGGAAGAGGCCAGACTGAGGTGAAGGAAAAACGGTGGGCTTTTGGTGGCATCAAGAAGGCGGAGTTTCAGCTCTGCCATCTCAACTAATAAATTCCTATTGACTATTGTCCATCAATTCAGCTTTTTTACTGTGTTCAAAGTGCTCTCAAGCATCATGATCAGAAGTCAAAATCTAGGTACTGTGGTAGGAAAGTTCTGGACAGAGATCATGTTATCAGGAAGTCAGGATGACAGCTGTATGATGGGTCTAGACAACGTGGTATCATTCAAGTGTATCTTAAAAGCTATCCTCAAGTTCTTTCAAAATGCTGAATATTAATCCCAAGCAGGACTTAACTAGAATAAGGATGGATCTATGCAAATGTACCTTCCCTTCCACTGCTTCTGAGAAACTACTCACATCTATGTCCGAGCACTAGTAGGCCAAGCGGATCGTCTCTGTGTATTGTTGTGCAGACTGCGGAACCGAACTTTTGTTAAGGGGTTCGGGCGACATCCCAAAGCCAAGGACGAAAGCTGCTAACAGTCATCTCACTTCCCGAAATACTGGCTGTGCGCTGCAGAAACCAGCTTGTCACGCTGGAGCAGAGGGTGAAAATTCTTTAGAGAGCTTGACACGTATCCCCTGGAATTCACGGGACATGGTGAACAAAGAGATTTTTCTGACTGCTCCCTGGAAAATTCCACAGGCAGGAGGAAGGCTAGAGGAGACTGATGTGCCGAGTAAGGAGAAAAAGCAGCCTGAACCCGGGCACTTCACACGGCAAGGATGCTGTCCTGGTGGGGCCCTGCCTACCAAGAGGCTGCCCAGAAAGGTGAAGAACCTCAGCTTTAAGAGGGACACTGAGGTGAGAAACCTGCAAAGGGTAACCATTCTGATTCCAGGGTTGCGTCTCTTCCGGCACATGGAAATCATTTCCTAATACAGTACTAGGCTCAGAGAGGAACTCAGTAACTATCACTCATTCATGACACAATGTTTCTGAAAACCACTATTATTAATAATTCCTTAGACCTTAGCTACTCAAAGGGTGACCCATGGACCAAGCAGCACCCCATCCCCCTGGGAACTTGTTAAAAATGCAGAATCTCAAGCCCCACTCCAGGATCTACTGACTCGGAACCTACATTTTACCAAGAGTCACAATGATTTTTATGAATATTAAAGGGAAATAAGCACGGGCTTAGACTACAGGTCTCCATCAGAGTTATAAGTATCACCTGCATCGTTTGCTGTCAAACTACACATAACCCCAAAGCACACCCAGAATTCTGATTCAGGAAGCCAGGGTGTGGCCTGGGCATCTGTACCTTTTAAGTAATCCACGGGGCATTCTGTTGTATCACCAGGACTGAGACCACTGATTTAGTGACCATTGGGCTGGTGAGGGCAGGTATTAGAAGCCAAGTTTCGGCAAGAGTGCCTACGGACCATCCTACCATCAACTTTTTAACACAGGTGAACCCACTTCTCCTTCCAGATGTTTAAGTCACTGCCAACCTCCAGCAAAACACACTATTGGCTACAAATCTTCTGCAAGCCATGAGGACACCCATTCAAAATGATCAAAAATGGCACACCCAGTGGGGACAGGCAAAGCAAAACAGGTTGAAAAGAATCCCAGAGGCCTCCAACTTGAGCCCTGTCCACAGCTGCCTGGGATATGTCAGTATGACTTAGCGCTGACTTCTCATAAAGGCTTGTTATTTGTGAATGAAGATGAAAGGAACCATTCACCAGCCACCACCAAATGTTAGGTTTTCTTGTCTAGATTTTGTCTTGAGGGAAGAGAGAACAGGACCTGATTTAAATCAGACCCTGCCTTCGCCGCGGTGATTGCTGCATACCCAAATAC
Source organism: Camelus bactrianus (assembly GCF_048773025.1). NCBI lineage: Eukaryota > Metazoa > Chordata > Mammalia > Artiodactyla > Camelidae > Camelus > Camelus bactrianus. Next base: position 36,390,141 of record NC_133553.1, on the reverse strand, counting down.
CCAAATTCAGCCACCGCTGGAGCAGATCACATTTCATACAGACCAGCTAAAAGAGAGCCCCAACTCTTGAATCTCAACCCAATTTCTAGGATACACTATTAGGCAAATTGGGCATGATTAGTCCCTGGTGCTGGATGTTTCTAAGAGTTAATTTCCTTAAGTGAGAACTCTCTGAATTCTAAAGTTTTCAAGTAGCTGCCAGGTAAAAGAAGAAATACTTCTGGCAGAAAATGGCCTATAATATGATGAAGTCTGACAGAAGGGAAATGATAATTACTGTATGAACAGCACAGTCAGGAGCCTTTTACCAAATAAGGTTATGATTTCTGCAGTGAGTGTATTTCAATAAAAGGATATTTTCAGCCTGAAGACCTTAGCCTCTTTTTCAAAAACGGTGTAACAGGGTAAATTTTGTTGAATATGAATGCATCTATTTATCAAGTACACAACTTCGCATGAATGTCGTTTATTTTTTTCTTTCCATACAACAGGATGGTTTTCTGGGCACATTTTGGGACTTTCAGATGTTTCTAATTACCCTCTGTGTACACCCAATAAAACAGCTGGCTCAAGATGTTACTAATACCACAAGAAGGCCCAAAGGGCTCATAAATCACCCTTCCCATAGGGACAATGCAGTGGCAGAAAGTGACATATTTTAATCTTGCTAAACAGACTTAAGAATGTTCTAGTATACTTTCTGAATCTGCCAAAGGGCAGTGGTCTGTTTTCCACACTGCAAAAGATTTTAATGTCAAGTTTCCCTTTTACCTTTTCTAGGGAAAAACTGATGAAAATTAGGCTGAGTTATTGTATTAGGAAAGCTTAGAAAGTCCCCAAAATCCAGAACAAGTTTTCATGAAATCTGATGGGCATCTGAAGTTTGGTCTCAGAGTGAAGAAATCTCTCATTACTGCATAAGGTTGTTTCTTTTTTCCAGCAAATCTTACAAAAAGCTAGCACTGCATTCATGCCAGTTTTTTGGGTTTTTTTTTTTTTTAGTAATTGTTGCATGAGTCTAAATTCAAGGTGGTGGAGTCAAGCAGTAAACCATTCCTTAAACCTATATATACCCTTCAACTAAACAGAAAATCAAGTTTTAATAAGTCTGCATCAATGACAATATTACATTACAGCACTGGCAATGGAAGGGCATCTGCCTCTTCTCATTTCTTTGTGATAAAACTTTAGGGAATGAATTGCAAACAAACTTCCTCACTAACTGTATCCTTCCCCATTTGGTAGCTATTTTATTTTCCCAGCCCAAAGAGGACTGTGTGGCTGCAGAACAAAACATTTTCACATCATCTGTGATGTTAGTTCCAGGACGTTTTCCCAACAATACACACATTCATTACTCCTCCTCCACGTGGAAAAAGCATATACACCTTGATATTAAAAGCTGATACAAATGTTTGACTTTCTGACTATAGATGCAAAATTGAGCCCAACCCCTATGCCAATAAATGCCACAGGTATAAACTGTATCACATAAATGTGGTTTCAGTATCTATTTTAAGTTCGGCAGCATCTTTAAACTTAATCTAACCTAGGAGTCCAGAGATAAACTTTCACAAATGACAGCCAAGTGAATAGCACCAAGTAGAATCAAAGTTATAACCGCCCATCACTGGGGATGCCCCATCTAGTCAAGATGATTGCTTTTCCTCCTGACCACAGCTTTTGGTTCCAAAATGTGCTACATTGTTTAAACACTCTCACCCTTGCCAGCAGACTTGGCAACATGCAAGAGCTTCCTGGGTAAGCAAGTCAACCCCTCAAAGCGGTGGTGTGTGATCCACAGCAGACGGGAGCACGGCACTAGTACGTTGTCCCTGCCACGTGATGATGATGATACCTGACAATACTTCGTGGGCAGTCTAACCGTAAGCGAAGAGCCTTCTGTGCACTAGGCGCAGAGCACCAACATGAAGGAGTAAAAGAGACATCCTCCTGTCTTTCTTGATGCTACTGTACTATCAAGATCAGTAAATGAAGGGAGCATACCCTATCCAAGCTCCAGGTGATGTAAGCGCTCTCCCGGGTTCACAGGAGGTAGGGTTTGCTAATTAAGAGAAGGATTTGTTATCTTCAGAAGGAGAGAAACTTTCAAGGCAATCCAAGGAACCCACGTGCACCTCCAGCCTGCTCCTCGTGAGCCTCAGAACAGCTCTGCAAGGAAGGCCAAGGTATTATCGGATTCATTTTATCTGCGTGGAATCAAAGAGGTTAAAGCACCAGCCCACGGTCCTAGGACCAGCCACTAGTACACCTGAGCCAGATCACCGAGTGTCGGTTAACATGGACGTGACCAGAGGTGAAAATGGAGGGGCGGAGAAGCACAGGCAGAAGCATGTGAAATGGAACTTGAGGTTGTTCCTTCAAAGACTGTGAGTATTTAGATAGATGCAGGAACAGGGAGCAGAAATTCCATACAGTGGGAAACTGTACTAAAGGTATGGAAATCTAACTGCACTTTGCCCTGAGGAGAAAGTACACTGCAGGCAGTGTTAAAAATGGAAAACCCAAACTCCAAGCAAAGTGTTACACAGGTGCCCTTTTTTCATGCATCTTGCAGACACTGGAATGTGTTCTTTCCTATGACCCCAAACCCTCTAGAGACTTCTCAGATGATTATTCTACTCCTGTGATTTCAGTTGCCTGAGAATTCACGATGAAGCTGTTCTGGGCAGGGCTGTATGTAACACCCTTACACGGGCACCTGCACAGACAATATGGTTTTGTCAACCAGAATTCACTAAGCATCTCTACAGTGAGGCACTGCACTGGCCTGGGGACACCAATGTGATGTAGACAGGGCCCTGTTCCTAAACAGTTCAGAGCTCAGTGGAAGAAACAGGCATGGCAACAAACGAGGGGAGTGAGGCTCTGCCGCCTGAGTGGTGCTTGGATGACTCACAAAAGCAGTAGATGACGCCCAGGCAGATGGGGTGGGGGTGGGGGCCTCCACCTCCAGGCAAAGGCGGCAGTGTGGACAGAGGCACAGAGGGCTTGGAGCACTGGGGGTCCTCGGTTCCTCTGGAGGCTCAGTTTGGCAGAAACAGAAAGGGGGCATAGCCAGTGAGCCAGGAGGCAGCTGACCCTGGAGGGCCCCACGTGCTATGCTAAGCAGTTTGGAGTTTTCCAAAGATCATTCCACATGCTCAAGCTGACAGACTAGGGAAGAACACACATTTTGGGACACTGTGTTGCAGACACCAAGGAATTTTGAAAGGTCATTTATCCTAGGCTAGCCTTGCACGACTCCTTTAAAAAGTCCCTTCCCTCACCCCTTCATGATACAGGCCAGGCACGGCTTAAAAGGAGCAATCAATCACACATGCCTTTCTCACGGAGTTATTAGCAAACTGCTGAACCCTCTTTCACCTAAGGTTTTTTTAAAGCTGTCCTAACTCCAGACATACTTTCTCATACTGCCCACTCTGACGCCTCTCACTTTCTCAGCTTCAAGAATCTTCACCTTCAATCAAACAGCATCTCATTTTCTCCTGATTTGGACTTTTAGGGTCAACCTATTGCCCCTCCTTGGTCCAACCGACACCCAGAACCATCTTTCCATGCAGCCCCCTCCACCTGCTACCCTCCCCCTAACGTGAACACGTGCATGTGCGTGCGCGCGCACATATGCACACACCTACCCTTGTAACCAAGCTCCGTGCCAGAAATCCTGCGACTAGACTTACACAAAATAATGTTGGAGAAAGAAGTGACACAGCTTTTTCTAGTAATTTTTGTCTGTATCTAAGATCTTTTTTTTTTTAATGGAGGTAAATCGTGCACGGTAACCATGAGCTCTACCACTGAGCTATTACCCTCCCCCTAAGATCTTATCCTTTTTTATTATAAACAACAAAAATTCCTTCTGCAATCATGCCAGGACCATTTTTTTCCACCCAGGGGACAAGACTTGCTTAACCTGTATCCTCTGTGTGTGCCTGATACAACACACATCGCTAAAATCCAACCCAGGATGACATATAGGAAAAGTTTGAATGAATGCTTCTGACACCGACCTTGAGAGATGCTCTACAGTTTAACAAACACAGTGACACAGTTAGATTATTAAGTTTGAGATGCTCCCTCCCAGAGCTTGCTACTTATTTCAAGTCTCTAAAACAGCATCTCACCAGAGAGCCCATCCTGACATGTCCTAAGTAGCGATCCATTCATCCCACCAACACTCCCCACTCTCTGTCCCCCTCTCAACGACTTATTTCTTCATCGCATCTGTCACTACCCGACAGTCTGGCATATCTAATGTTTCTGACAGTGTACTTTTTGATAAGTAGGCATTTGAAAATAGTGTACACATTTTTTAGTTTTTTCTATTTTGGCAAAATACCTATGAGGTCAAATCTACTACCTTAACCACTTCTAAGTGTAGAGTTTAGTAGTGTTAAGTACATTCATATCCCTATAAAACATTATCGTCAAACCTGAAACCCTGTACCCATTAAACAACTCCCTATTTCCCTCCTTCCACCAACACCAGCAACCACCCATCTCTTTCTCCAAGAATCTGACTATTCTAGGAATCTCCTAAGAGGAATCACAGTATCTGTCTCCTTGTGACTGGCTTGTTTCACTTAGCATAATACTCTCAAGGTTCACACACTGTATAGCCTCGTATTTTTAATGTAGCAGAAGGGCAAGGACTTTGTCTATTTTGTTTAGTGCTATATATTCCTAATCCCTAAACCAATCCCTGGCACACAGTAGGTGCTCAGTAAGTTTATGTTAGATGAATGAACGTTCCCAACGCCAGCCTTTTAAAGGCGCTTCGCAGCTTACACAAAGGACATGCTCTGCATTATGACACTCACTCAGTATTAGAAAACACTGGTAAGACTGAATGTATCTGGGAGTGGCTGGACAAGCTCATGAGCATTCTAAGTTGCTCAAATGAAAAGCAACCACTTTCTTTTAGTATTGGATGGCTCATCTTCAAAAGACAAAGCCTGTACAAGGCGTTAAGGGAGAAATACATGCATCAGTTCAAAGAGAACATGTTGCCTCTCACCAGTTTCTGGATGTGCTGGATAAACATCAAGGGATCCAAACAATGACAGGAGGGTGAAAGACAGTGTCAGAAGGAAGTTGCCAGAAAAAAGACGCACTGAGACTCCTGAGCAGTGATGTCAGTTTATTTAATGCCTCACTGAGAGTGAAGTTTCTTCCCTCCCTATGAGGAGAACCCACATAATGAGTGCAGCAACCTGGACGGCTTCCACCCGCCTCACAACTCTGTCGTCAATTGTTCTGTGACACACACAGCAAGATTCCCAGAGCAGAGCAGCGAGCCAGCCTCACAACAGGTGAAGGCGGCCAGAGGCTGTCATCATCGCCACGGCTGTTCAGAGGCCCATTTACACTAGTAGGTCACTAGTCTCCTACCTAAAAAACTGAGATGCTGTCCCTCTTCTCCTCTCCAAAATGATAAATAGCAATGACTCCCTTTCCAGAGAACTTTAGTAAGTTCTAAAAGGGTAAAATCCAAATTCCTAGGCTTGAAACTCAAGGTGCTCCACAGCCATGCCCCAGCCTACCTCCGCAGGCCCATCATCCAGCATGACCATCCTTCATGCTTTCCACATTTAAATCCTACTCTCAATGTCCACAAACCCCCTGGGCCTTCTTGTCTCCATGCCTCGTTCTAACAGGTAAATTCCCTCTGCTATTAACTTTACCTCACCCTTCCCTCTACATGTCTCACCCGTCTTTATTTTGGGACTTGTCACTGTTTCAAGATGCATCACCCCCATCGGTCTACAATCAGGCAATGTGCGTTTACCCAGCTCCGACGATGAGCCAACATATTTAGCAGCTGGGAGAACATGAGGAATTGAACAGGGAAGTCTCAGGCTAGCTCCTCTCTCAAAGAATTCCTCCTCAGCCACAAGTGGCGACCCTGGGACCCTGCTATGAACGGGGGGTATTCCTGTGCACCCCTCACCTCCTCCTCAAAGCGTAAGGCAGCTTTATGTTTTTCTTGTCCTGGAAAATTCAGTGCAGTGTTGTCTACATGGTCACTTCATACATGGTCACAGGAGGCATCACAGGAGGACAAGAGGTGTTTGGACTCTGGGATGACAAAACCTGACTTGAAGTCAACTATGATCAAACCACTGAAGCCTTGGTACTCACATCTTAAAACATGACTATTACTCACTTATCTCTCTCAGGGGAGGCAAGCACCACATAAAATAACATACAGGACCTTAGTTTTTAAACTATCAAATACTTTTGTAGTAAGCATTCAGGTGGTGCTAAATGGAACGCAAGCCCCTCAGAACTCCTCAGAGAGAGCAGCATACAACCCAAGAGTGTTAGCTTAGCAGTCACGACTGCCTTTCCAGCTCTCTCCACAAGTAAGTTATGCCAAGCAACAGTATTATTTTATTTGAAATACTCTAGTTGTGACAACATAGAATTCCTATGTTCTTCTTATTAGAGGAACTTGTAACTCTATAAACAGCTTGAATGTCCCAGAAGGTCATCTTCATTATATCCCCATGAAATGTTAAGAATCCATTAAAACAACAATAGTTAACCTGCCGGCCCACCCAGCTAGGGACATGTTTCCATTTTTTAAAAAAGACAAAGGAAGGGGAGTGCAAGGAGGCAAAAGTCACAATGCCACCCCAAAGTCACTGTAACTAGAATCTGCTTTACAGAAAATTCCTCTTAATCTAAATATCCTGTTACATCAGGTCAATCTCACACTCATAAAAAATGAGTTTATCCTAGACTCTCAGAGTACTTCCTGAGGTATCATTCATTCAGGCCTCACTTCTAGAGTCACATCAAGTAGAAGTTATAATTCTGCTTTCTCCCACTGAATACTCAGGAAAAGAGACTGTACGATAATCACCACAAGAAATGCACCTGTCTTCTCACATCTGAACAGCCCACGCTCAAAGTCACCATGGACCAGAAAGATAACACAAAAGTAGCACAAAAGGAAGGAAGGGACCAAGGTCACCCCTGTGCCTGCTACAGAACAGCCCTATAACCACCTGCCTGGTGTGGACGAGCGACCTGGACCTGGAGAGGACGGAGAGCAAGATGAGCATAACCAAGGGCTAGGAGGAAACCAGGATGCGAAGCCAGGGCTGCTCGACTCCCAGCTGCTTATTCTGCTATTCCCTCCAGCCATCCCACAAAACCCAACTCCCTCGGGTCCTTGCTTCGCTGGCACCTCCTGCACATCACCGTCGGATCCCAGAGAGTTAGAGAGGACACAAGGAGACCTGGGCTCTAGTCCCAGCTAACTGCCTTGCTGTGTAATGAAGGCAAACCCACTTAAGCCTGTGTCCCTCAGTTCCCCTGTCTAAAAAAATTGTCACAATAATATCTGTTCTCCTTCCTCCAAAAAAAAAAGGGGGACATCACCATGGAAATGTTAAAAATTATTCTTGCTGTTCTGATCATCAAAGTGGATTATTTAATGAAGGTGCCTTAACTATGAAATCCACAGGGCTTTCCTGTATTATTTTGACTCCGTGGGGCTGGGGTCAGCAAACTCGGCACTGGAGTCAAATTCAGCCCATTGAGTGTTTCTGTAATGCACCACACCCACTCCCCTACACACCGTCTGCGGCTGTTGTCACGACACCACATAGGGTTGAGTGCCTGTGACACACACTGTATGGGTTGCAAAGTCTAAAATATTAACTATCTGGTCCTTTAAAGCTTGCCAGTCCCCACTTTTTAGTAACCTTAAAAATCAGAGGCCAAAGAGTTGCTGACAAATTACAATACATTTTGAATTTTCTCAAACTACAATTTTCCATATGATGTATCTTATTTGTCAAAAGATTTAACACACTGTCAACAAATATACACATAGAGAATACCAATTAAGAAACCACTTCCTTTAAGTAATAAAATTACATTAAACTGGTAAATCCCAAGAAGATATCTTATATACCTAAAAAATGAATTCCTGAAATTCTCTGTATTTCTAGAGAATCACAATGTCTGAAGTGGACAAAATTATCATCTTCAATAAAATGATGATTAAAACTTGTCCCTCAGATTATCCAATAGTTTAATTAAAATAAAGAAAAGAAATAGCTCGGGATGTAAGTGAAATATTTCCCATGATTTCCAATGTGAAACAATTCAATACGATGCCTTCTCCCTTTATATTCTTATTATTATTTAATTAAACGACATGGACAACCCTTTTGTGACAGAGTTGAGTTTCGATTTTGAAATATTTTGGTAAATAATTTTGCTCTGTTTTGTACTTTAAATATGCTATGTGTATCCTGTTCCTACACATCTGCTTAAACGCCAGAGAGGAAAGTGTGCAGCGTGTTTTAACAAGTAGACTTCCTCTGCTTCTCAAATCCTTCAAATATTTAGTTTCAAAGCGAATACACTGTAAGCCAAAAAATTACCACCCATCCCCATTACTCTGTCATTCCTACTGTAAAGATTTATGAGAAATGCCAAAAGAAAGAGGAACAGACGTGATCGATGATGATGGAGGAAGAAAAGCAACAAGAGTAAGGAAGGCAATCGAGAAAAGTTAAAAATGAGAAAAAGCCTTTAAGCCCATAATAACCTAATTGGGAATTACTTTTCCCCTTCCTTGTCTATAGCCCTCCAAAAAAGCCAAGAAACAATTTCACTTATTACTGACAAAAATTCCTTAGATTTTAGGGATGAGCTGAATTTGAGAGGTCACGAGATATAAGCCATTTATTTTATGGATGAGAAAATACTAAGGTCCAGAAATATCAACTGTCACACCCTGTGGATTAGTTAGTTAAGCGGTGGGACCAAGACCGGAATCTAGTTTCCTGATCATCAGTTTAACACACTTCCCATTAGATTCAGCTCTCTGCCCTGCTCAAGCCTGACGGCACCTAATGGCTGAATTCTTTTAAAAAATATGCCCAAAGTCCCCGATCATAGCCAGGAAATCAACAATACCCTTTTAAGTAGTACCCATGGGCACAAGTTATTTTTTTTCCCAAGCATAGACTATTAAGGATAGTTCTTCGACCTCAAAAGGAACAGGAATTATAATAAAGCAGTACAATAATCAGAGAGCTAATAAGAACTTCATGCTGCCTCCTTGTATTTTGTCTTGATGGAAATCAGTTTGAAACAGACACCCCTCGCCTCAGACACATGCTCCCAAGACTAAACAGCAATATTCCATAAAAAGACCAGATCTAGCCAGTGTTATTATCTGTCTGACATTTGGGTTATTCTTGTGAGCAACTCATAAAGTAACGTGGGTGTCTGTGATTATTTGAGTACACATGGCAAACCATAATTGGTCAAAAAATAATAAAAGACATTTTTCCGTGACAAAAATACCGTATTGCATGACAACATGGCAGTGTGACAGCATTCAGTGGACCGCAGTACTTTCTCCATTTACAAAGAAGTTAAAAAGAAACAGGGCTTTTTAAAAGTAAAAAGGCTTTTTGCAGTAACTACCATAGTTCATATTTAAATTATGAAAGATTAAAAGCTTTTAAGTGCTGACAATAATCCACTAGCATATCCTCCCCGACATTCATGTCACATATCAACTTATAATTCAGTTTTTCGATACACGGCAGAAACGTGGCAAAAGATGTCAGTCTGTATCCCTTTCTATATCTAAAATACAGATTCTGACAATTTTTAGAAATCTTTTAGGATCTGGCTATTTGTGAAATAAAAGTTTAAATTTAATCACCACCATCCAAAGTTGCTAACACGAGTCAAATCTAACATAAATTCTACTTATCAATGAGCAGATAAAATCTGAAGCTGGTCAGTGCAAGCTGTGCATTAGGGCTCTGATTTAAAGCCTGTTCCCTTCTGTCCTACTGACGTCTCCCCGTCACCACAAGGCTGTGCACATGATAAGCAATAAGGGGCAATGTGCTACTTGCCATTTTTCTCAGAAAACAAAAATCAAGTTAAAAATCATTCCAAAAGCAATGGAAAGGATCTCATGAGAGCAGCGTACTCGTACTCCTAGACAGAAGCCCATTCAAGCCGAGAGCAGTGTGAATGGAGGGGTGGGCTCTAAATGCTACGATCTCATAAAACTCTATTCGGTACAGACAGTTAGGGACCGTGGAGGAACTCACCCACTCGGAAGTTCGTGGCTGTCAGGGTGTCGGCAGCGTGACCATTCTCACTAATGAGAGTGGTGGTGTTCCCCTTCTCACAGCTGTTCTGACAGCTGCCTTTGGTGCAGGTCACCTTACAGATGCTCGGAGTGAAGACCACCTTGATGCGGCCAGTGTGGTTACTCACTAGGAGCGGAGGCAGGGAGAAAAAGAACAACAAACACATCAGCTTAGTATCCATGAACTCGCCTTGGAAGGTTTAAGAAAAAAAAAAAAAAAAGGAAAAAGAGAAAGGAAAGGAGGGAGAGGGGGAAAGAGAGAGCCCACAGCCCGACAGGTTTAAGGCAAGAGGGAAGCCTTCAGTGCTCGCTGCTCTGTATCCAGTGGTGTCTCTGAAACAGGAGTAGGAAGCTTAGCAAACAGAACTCTGGGATGCACTCCAAAACCACATTTGAAGTCGAGTCACTGGAGTGGGATTACTAACCACAATGCTGCACTTTATTCACGGGCAGACAAAGAGCAGGACGGAGGGCACGACAGATGAGAGCGCCAGCCCTGACAGGCAGATGTAATGCACAGAGGTTGGCCGTGCACCTAGCGGTGAATAAACTCTTGTGTCCTCGACTTGCATACTTTCCCTGTTCTTCCACTTATTAAGTCACTATTTGCAGCCCGACCCCTGGAAATGTTTTAGGCATGCGGCATGTCTGAAAACATCTGTCTCAAATCTCCTGGCACTCCCAGCTAAAGTGATCAAATCCTGTGACGCAGCTGCGGGAGCCCATTCCTTTTTCACAACTCTGGGGCACACTTTCTCCACATTAAATTTCTGCCACCTTTATTTTGTTTTACTGTGAACAGGGTCTGTCTAAGAAAAAGGGAGGTCAGGTCCCAGGACTAAAGGGTAGCCACCATTCCAGTGCCATCCTGGAGCTCTCCCTGCAGCTCGTCACCAGCCCCAGACACAGGTATTTCTTCCATCCACACGGCCCTCTTTAAAAACCAGGGGCTATCACCTGCTGCACAGCAGGGGCAGCACCTTATCACAAAATGGGCAAGCATCTCCAAGACAGATTCTGGGTGGTAATCCTGGCTCAACCATCGTGTGACTTGGACCTGTGTTTTCACCTTTCCTCCAAAAGCGGAGAAAATCAGAGCTGATGTTTTTCCAGCCAGTTTTAACTTTCAGCATCTCTCAGGGGTCAGCAAGCTATGGCCCCAGGACCACATCTGGCCCACTGCCTGTTTTTTTAAAATAAAGTTTTATTGAGACACAGCCACACACGTTGTCTATGACTGCTTCTGTGCGATGACAACAGAGCTGCACAGAGAAGGGATGGCCTCACCCAGAACTGCCACTTGGGGCCAGGCCCCAGTATCAACTCTGGCAAAGTGTGAGACAGAAGCCCTATTTTGACATCCATTTGTGAAGTGCCCCCAGCCAGGTCCTTCGGCTTCCCAGGAGCCCAGGCAGAAAGCAAAGACGGCAGCGGAGCAGAGAGAGCGGAAGAGAGATGATTCATCTCTGAAGCGTCAAGGCTGGTAGGAAGCAGCGCCCTTCCTGCTGCCGCCGCGTTACTGCAGTGGCCAAAGGAAAGCTGGCCTTCGGGCCAGCCTGTCCTCCTCCGTCCCCTGCCCAACAGAAGAGATTCTCCCCCTGCCCGCTGCTTTGGTTTGACCAGCAGTGTATTTTCAGAAAATTGTCCCAGAAACCTCTGTAGACCCTCAATAAAATCAATTGTGGTCAAATCTGAGCTTGGAAACAAAAACCTTAACCAAAGGAGCCATTAGAATTTCGAGGTTGGAATAGGGCTTCAAAGGTTTTCTGACACAACTTTTATTTGAATGCCTCTAGTAACAGGGAGCTCGTTACCTATTAAGATGGCACGTTCTAGTTAAGGGCAGTTCCTAAGAAGTGCTCATCTTCCCTAAGCTGCAGTAGGTCCTCACAGTCAGCTGCGCCCGTTAATCCCAGTTCAGCTCCCCACAGTTTCACAATCTAATGCCTCTTCCACACGAGAGCCTTTCAGCTCCTCAAAGACACTGCCACCGAAGCCCAGGAAGCTGAAGTTAGAAGGGACGAGAAGAGATCTGCTTGGGTTGGCCCTCCACTGAAAAGAAGACAATTCTTCTGGAGGAAAAATGCCCTCAGCTCTTGTCAAATGTTTTTCCAAGGCTGTTTCTCATTCACCAGTGGTTCTAACACAGAGATCAGGACACACAGTCTGAGGTGGGAAGACAACTTAGTGGCCAACCACGTCTTCCGGCACCTTGCAAGATGGCGTTCCAGGAACTTTTCCTACTGAAAGCCAAACAGTAAATATTTTCGAGCTGTAGGCCTAAAGGATTCTGCTGCAACTATTCAACTCTACTGCAGTGACAGGAAAGCAGACTGTCAAAAAACAGTAAAGTCAGTGAATGAGTGTGGCTATATTCCAATAAAACTTTATTTAAAAAAAAAAATTTTTTCAAACCAGTGCTTTGAATGCTTTGGGGACATTTAAAATTTTTCTGGGACTGTACCTCAGAAATACTAAAAACTACAAAAGAATGCTGATTCTACAATCAGACAAAATTTACCAAGCTTGTTTGTTACTGTTCTTTTTTTTTTTTTAACAGTAACAAAAAATTAGCTGACTCTAAGTTGTTAGATCAAGCTTACAAATATCCTGAGAATACTTTGTGTGTGTAAGTGTGTGGAGCCCAAGGGAAAAAAAAGAGACAACATCATCCCACTTCAAAAGAATCTAAACTTCTATTTTTTCTGGCTCTTGGTACAATAATGAAGTTGGAAATCGGGTGCCAACTATTTTGTCTTCTCTGGCATTAGCTCGTGGTACCAGCAGCTGCCATGCAGATGCTCAAACCGTCACCTAAATTATGCTCACTTAGGTGAACGGAGACATCCAAAGAAAGCAAGCACTTAATCATTATTCCCGTTTCAACTCCCAGCTACAGTAGTCACTTTATAGGCACTTGAGAGTCTCCGGGCCTATTGTTTTTAAAACCTTAGCATGTTTCTTTGCCAGAGAAATTCTTTTTGGCCTGGAATCATCTGGATTTTCGAATGGCACAGACAATTTCATATGACTTAATTCTAATTTTTATAATGTTCACATCTTCTTGGAAGCAAAAGGTAACATTTTATTTCGTATGTCCCCCCTTGTGTTTTACAAGCATTCTGCTTCAAAGTAATCTAATTCTAAAACAGACACTTGTATTCTCAGAGGGTCGTCTTGTGTCTACAGGAAGCACCTATTTCCTCATTACAATTAATTGTAGTTTCCCATGTCAATCTCAGAATCAGTACTGAAAAACTCAACTGTTTGACACTGGATTGTCGTGCACAGCTCTAAGAGGACCTCCATAAACAGTAAGTGCATTAGAAAATATTCTCTCCTATGTCCACTCCTTTAAAATTATTCCCACATACCTAGGGTGTCATTTAAAAAGTTTAAGTTGTGAGGAGGGTGGCAAGGGACAGACTGGGAGTTCAAAATATGTAGATACTGACAGGCATAGGTAGAATAGGTAAACAAGATTATACCGTATAGCACAGGGATTTGACAACATTGTAAAATCACTATAATTCAATAAAAAAGTTAAAAATAAAAAATTTTAAAGTTTAAGTTGTAACTAACTATACTTTTTAAAAAAGAAGAAAATAAATAAGTATAAAAAATAAAAAGATTACGTTTTTAAGTACACCAAGATACACTGCTGAGTTTCAACTTCTTCACGCGTGACAAACTAAAGACAGTACTACTCATCTCTCAAGAGTTCAGTGGGAATTCAGTAACAGTGGCCTATCCCCAGGGTCCATTTGGTCTTTAAGGGGCATCTTCCTCAAATGCTTTGAATGAATTAATACCCAAGGACCCCTAGTGCCTTGCATAAAGTAGGCAACCCAATAAATGTGGAACAAAGTGACTCGAAGGATGGCTATACTACCCCACAGAGATCAGGAACGCACAGGATGCTGGAGGTCATTCTGGTCGAACAGCCTGGTTTCACCAGTCTAGAAAGTCACACCCATGGGTCAAATCAGAGGAAGAAGGTCATCCCTGGCTGATGAAGAATTACGAGTCTTGAGAAGCCAAAGTCAGACCTGTCAGGAGTTCACAGGGTAATTGTTCGTATAGCTTTCATGCTAGGTCCCTCTGACCAAAACATGTAATTTTTACATCTCTGTAGGTCAATCAGCCCCAAAAATCTTAAGCAAGCACTTTCAAATTTGGGTTTTAGAGTCCTTGGCTAGAAACAGATTGCCTGGAGCAACACAGCACCTCCACTGGGCCTCCTTGTCAGTCAAGACACTTACGAGTCAACATCCTGTCTGCAGCTTCTGCCAGACCCTGCGTGCACACATACCTCTGGGATGAGGTGCTGGCACGTGGGCTACAACAAACCACAGATGTTCAGAGCGGATGGCAAACGGGATGGAGGTGAAGCCGATACCTTCCCTAAGATACGCTTTCATTTCTGCTTCCCCATCATTCATGACAGAGCACCATTCAGAAATGTAAACACTGTCCTTGACAAATGGACTTCAGTCGAGAAAAGAGCACAGCTGTCATCTTTCAGTCATTGAACTCGGATGGGACCAAAAGCAAAGGCAGCCAAAGAAGTAAATATAACAAGTTCAAGACTCATATCAGAGGTCATGAACAAAGAGTCTCTCCTCCGCACTCATCCAGAACGCTGCGACAGCCCAAGAGCGGTCATCCAGCTTCAACAAGGGGGGCCGATGAGCACAGGCACTGTCCTCAGGGAAGGAGACAGAAGCAACCTCTCTGTGGCTCAAAGCCACCACCCTGCCCTGTTGACTGGGGCCTGTTTAATGAGCCTTTGGAGCTCAAACAGTACACAGGTCACGTGGACGAGAAACTGAGCTAACAGCTCATTCTTCCACTCTGCGGTCCACTGCTTGCCCGAAGGCCAAGAATTCTTTGAAGGACAAATTGTAGAAGGATGAAATAATGCCTAGGATGACAGGACTTGACTGTTCAGCTCTCCAGGCTTGCCTGATTCCTCCTGGACTATTAAAATAATGCCCATTGAATACTCTGTTCCTCCAGAAAGGAGCTATGTAAATAGAAATCAGTATCAAATCTATTACTTCATCAGATTCCCCCCGGTCATGGAAAATTCTCCAAGAGGAAAACTCAGAGATCTCCAGTTCTGCTGTGGGTACATCCTCAGATAAGAATCTAGGCTTACATTCCAGCACCATCTCTAGAGTTTTTCCACAAAGAACTAAGTGAAGAGAAAAGAGAAACAGTTGCTACACGGGTGATACAATTTAAAAGGGGGGAAAAAAAAGAAATCGTCTGAGCTTCCTCCTCCTTTTAATTCTCCCGAAACAGTCACTGAAGGAAACCATATCAGTTATTCATTTCCCCCAAATACATACAGGATTTCCTTCCATTTTCTTACATGTAAGGAGACAGACCTTTAGAGAGGCAAAGGAGGAGAGTATATTAAATCATCTAATACAAGAATAAAGTTCTGGATATAATCTGAGTTCCTTGAAGAATCACTTATTTCTCATCAAAAAGCAGGCACTAAACATTTGCCATGTGTAAAAATGTAAACACCGTCCCCCAAATACTTTTTTGGCAGAAATGCAGCAGCTGGCTAGTTACACACACTCAAGTATGGCTTCACTTTTTATTTCACAGTGAAGAGGCTCTGCAGACACGGGCCCACCTACCGAGCTGGACCCAGGGCTGTCCTGCCTGCCTCCCAATGGACGGGTGGTCCCACCTGAGGCCAGTCCCTCCACAGCAATGGATCCCCTTTCTCCCTTGCCCAAAGACTTATTCCCCATTCATTCCCATTGCCGTGCAAACACACTGTCCTGCAAGTCATCTGTCGGGGACACCTCTCCCCTAGCTGTACCCATTCCACAATCGCAGACAGTGCTCTATTTCTCAGCTCTCCTCTCAGCAAAACTCCTCCAAAGAGCTGCTCTCCTGGCTCCACTGCCTCCCCTCCCATCCTCTCTCGAACCTGCCACAGTCAAGCTTTTGCTAACAGCACGTCACCAAAACTGCCCCTGTGAAGGTCACCCCTGGCCTCCACGTTGCCAAATCCAATGGCAATATTTCTCCTTTATTACTTCTTAAACTTTCAGCCTATTTGACACAAAAGAACCACTCTGCTTCATGATGCACTTTTTTAACCTGGCTTCCAAGGTACTCTGCTCTCTCACGGTTCCCTCCTCCCTTGCTGGCCACCGCTCCTCACAGTCCTGGCCAGGGGAGGCCCCAGAGCTCAGTCTTTGTAGCCTTTCCCTTCTACACTGACTTCCCAGATTCTCTCATCCCATTCTAATTATAGGTTTAAATACTCCACAGAACCCTGTATACAAAATGTTTAACTCTAGCCTGGACCCCTCTACCTTGTATATGTGCACATAGGTACTGCAGGGGTGTGTGTGTAACCAAGAATCCAACTGTGGGACTCTGCTAGGTAGATGTCTATGGTCTAAGGGACATCCCAAGTAAAACACTCAAAATGGAGCGTTGATTTCCTCCTATACCCAACTCTTCAAGTTCCTCTTCAAGTCTTCCCCGATCTCTGATTCTTCACCTTTTTTTTGGTCATCTGAGACTCAACAGCACATGCAAATCCTGTCAACCCTATTTACCGAGTGGACAATTTCTCACCGCCTTCATGGCAAACACTCTGGTGTAATCCACTACCATCTTCTGTCCGGATTATTTCAACAGTCTCCCAGCTGGACTTCCTGCTTCCCGCTTTACCCTGCTATAGATTTTTCTCCACACAGCATTCAGTGCACCCTTTAATGGATGGCGGTCAGATCAGGGTGCTCCTCCCCTCAGTGGCTTCCCAGCTCAATCAGAATACTCACCAAAAGCCTCACGACAGCCCGCTGGCTCTGCACAAGCTGTGAGCTCCCTGACCTCTCTAACGCCTGCCCCCAACCCACCCACTCTGGCTTCCCTGTCATTCCTCTAATACCAGGCACATTCCTGTCTCAGGGAACTTTCTCTTCCCTCTGCCTACAATACTCTTCCCCCAGATACAGGAGGTGAGGGAGGAAGCTGTCTGTAAGACTTCCCCCAGAAAGTCATATTTTCAGGAGGCTTCCTGACTACCTGGCATAAAACTGCAACACCATCCCCTCCAACACATTACCTATCCACCATGCTGTATTTTACGTTTCCCATTTATTTTTTTTCAGGGCCAACAACCTGTATTTTATTTATTTTTTTATTGAAGCATAGTCTGTTGTAATGTGTCAATTTCTGGTGTACAGCACAATGTCCCAATCATACATATACATACATATATTTGTTTTCATATGCTTTTTCATTAAAGGTTATTACAAGGTATTTAATATAGTTCCCTGTGCTATACAGAGAAATACGGGTTTTATCTATTTTTATATATAGTAGTTAGTATTTGCAAATTTCGAACTCCCAAATTTTTCCCTTCTCACCCCCTTTCCCCTCAGTAACCAAAAGATTGTTTACTATGTCTGAGAGTCTGTTTCTGTTCTGTAGATGAGTTCGTTAGTGTCTTTTTTCTTTTTTTTTAGATTGTACATATTAGTGATATCATACAGTATTTTTTTTCCCTCTTTCTGGCTTACTTCACTTAGAAAGACAATCTCCAGGTCCATCCATGTTGCTGCAAATGGCACTGTTTTGTTCTTTTTTATGGCTGAGTAGTATTCCATTGTACAAATATAACACAACTTCTTTATACAGTCATCTGTCAATGGACATTTAGGTTGTTTCCATGTCTTGGCTATTGTATATAGTGCTGCTGCTATGAACATTGGAGTATATGTATCTTTTCGAATTAGAGTTCCCTCCAGATATATGCCCAGGAATCGGATTGCTGGATCATATACTAAGTCTATTTTTAGTTTTTTGAGGAATCGTCATACTATTTTCCATAATGGTTGCATCAAACTACATTCCCACCAATAGCATTTCCCACTTACTATAAATACACTTTACAGAGTTAGCGTTTGATTACCATCATGAAAACAGACTCCACGAGGGCAGGGATATGTCTGGTCACTACTACATATTCAACATGTGTCTCATAATAAGTGCTTAAGAAATTTCAAATAAATAAGTGAATAAACTTCACTGACAGGGAACTAAAGAAAGAATATTTATCTAAGGGGTAACTGTCAGTAATGTTTGAAAAAATAAAGAATACTTCTATGAAACCTTTAGCCTCAAACCATTTATTTTATGTTATATTTGTCAGAGAGAAGTTTTTTAGTCATAAAAGTTTCAGATCGAGGGAAAGCACAAGTTGTTACTCAGGAAACCCTACCATCATTACAAAACAGTTTTCCCAAAATCATTTAAACATTACCAAAAAGTGGCCAATGAAATAAAGTACAAATTTTCAATTAAACATGTGAATGAGAGAATGACTGAATAAACAGGAAAGAGAAATTTCTCAAGCACTTTTTCAAAAGAAAAACAGACAATTATTTGCTCCCCAAATTTCACAACATATTATGCAAAAATCAGTGACACATAATGGAAACTTTCACTAATTTTATAAATAAAATTTATGATGACATCTAAGGAGTTTAGTTTTTAAACCTATTTCTGATTTACTTTGTATTCACTCCCTTTGTTAGGCAAACAACAAGGAGGAAATTAAAAACACTACTACCCAGATTCTTCGAGTCTGATGTGAATTGACATTAAGCCACAAAATCCACCCAAAAAGAGAAATACATTTTGGTTCCCAGCTCAGTGAGACTGGCAGAGGGACTAACCAGAGGTCCAGCAACAAATGTGGTAGATTTCATCCCAAATTTCCACTTATTTTAGGAGATGGGTCTTATTTCCATTTCACTCATTTAATCTTTGGTTTAGCTTGACTCGAGATTTAACGACTAAGATTTTCACCTAGAATCACAACTTTTCTCAACTCCAACCTTGCCCTGTCAGCCAGATTCCACTGTCCGCAGCAGGACTTTAAAAAGCACACCTTGAGACTATCAGACTGTTTTCATCTTTCCTTCTTCTCCTTGGAGTTTTTCCTCTTAAAATACCAAACCTACGTTCCCTTCTCTAGAAATATAATTAAAGGTCCTATTTTTATCCCTGGAACATAATCAAATATATTTGAAGATATAATACATTTTATAGTCAAAAGAAGCTAAATTTTACCCAACAAGTAGTTTACTCACCCAGCAGGCTCTGACCCAGTATTTGGGAAAAGAAAATACTGTTGGTAATAAAAGTAGAGAACTAGCAAAACAAACCAATGGCTCGCTGACATTTTCATTTTCTGACCTTTTTTCTAAAATATTTTTCTTTAACATCATAGACCCTGAGGGGATTCAATGGACCAGGCATTCTTCAGTTTACAGATGAGCAACACCCTGGAAAGCTCAGGACAGGCTGTGGACTTTAGTCCAAGGAAAGAGGTGACAGCAACGTAATTGGATGAGGTACACGCCTCAGTCCTGCTGGCCATCGTCCCATGGTGTCTTCTTCAACATGACTTTAAAAACTCCCCTATCTAGAACATGTGGACATCTCTCCTCTGCTCCTAATCCTGAATACCAGAGAACCATCCCATCCAGAATGGACAGTGGTGCCTGAAATGCTGATGATGGAGTTGAAGAAATACAACCCCAAGAAGACTTAAGTTCTTAACTTGAAAAGTAGTAATGAATAATGGGAGGGTAGTGGAGGGGCGCAGTAGACCCATTTTCTCAGTTCTGAATTGAGAAAGTAATTCACTGCCTCGACCTAGAATCCTGACCATCATGGGAACCACACTTGGGGAGGGTTAGATGAATTTGCCCAGGGACTTTAAGAGGAGTTTTTTTTGGCATCCAGGTTCAAGCTGAGTAACATACTCATCTCCCAAGGGATAAATACCATGGAAGGGATGCATTTTTTTTTTCATGTGAAATGTCTCCACTTCCCTCAAAGAACCTATGTCAGCCTTCACAGCAGCACAGCTCTAGATCCCACACTGTGGCCAGGGCTGTGGAGGAGGCTTCAGAGCAGCTGACAGGAGGACCACTGTCTCTGAATCAAGAGAACAAGCTGCCGGGCAGTAACACCTACCTGCCCTCCACCGCTCACCCACGTTCAGTCTGGCTAGTTTGCCTGCTCCTTACAGAAACAGTGGGCTAGATATGCTTCGCGTGACTCAAATTTTCTGTCCCTTAATTTTAGAACAGAATTAGGTTTTATTTATCCCCACATTTGTTGTTTTCCCAAAGAGAAGTAAATGGAGGCATTTGTTATCGGTCTATCACTCACCATTCCATAAATAACATCAGTTTGTACGTGGAAAAGCAAGTCTGACTGAAATGGATAGATATCTACTGGGCTATGTGTTTACCAAGGAACGGACTTCATGGCTTATGCACAAGCTTGACTGGGTGGAGGCATTCCTCATGAGTGTCCCCAGTTATCTATACCATTTACTTTGAGACTTAGGATTCCACAGAGTCCATGTAATTGTTGTGACAAATACTTCTAACAAAATCAAACTCCTTAAAATGAAATTAAGACTCTTCGCCCACCTACATCCGATCTAGCCTCAACTTCAGTAACCACATGTACAGCCGGGGCATCAGCTTGGTGTCCTCCCCCAAGAAAAGCTTTCCTCCCTTCTCTCCACTTTTCATCCTTTTGACCTGACTCAACTCCCCACTCCCCTCCACGATTTTCACAAACCCAGGGACAACCCAGAGTTACCATCTTCCATTGTTTCTTGGCTCTTTGCACATACTTCTATTTATGTACATTTCTCTCCTCCAACTTTCCCTCAGCTTCAATCAAGCCAAAGAAAACAGTCTGTATTCTTCTCCTCCTCTGCTATTTTTAAACACACATCCCACCTGGTGGTTCTCCCTTTTTGGGAAGGGGAAAGAGTATGTGGTGAGAGGGGAAGGACATAGGAAAGAACGCAGAGGGAGGAACTGAAGTGGAACCAGGGCAGTCTGAACTCAGGCTAGGAACACGGGGGGAGACTGACAACACACAGTGCAGTCACTTTTACCCAAACAACTAATACCTGGATGTCACAAAACACTAACAGAGCTGAATGCCATCAAGGTTCTAGTCCCTTCTTAAGGCGGGGTGTGGAAATTTCTCCCTTATGCTAAAGGCAGACACCAGGAAGAAAATGACTCATTTCACTTCACAAAGCCTAAATTCTGCTTGAAAGAAAAAAAAAAAGTCCAAAGACAAGGCAGAGAAGGAAACCAAACCCTCCATGCTCTGGACAGGCATTCTGACCCCCTGGAGTGCCTTGGTCAGGAATAGACACCTTGATGTGCCTCTGAGAGATCACAGTTCTTACATGCAGACAATGAAAATCCAGTGTGAACAATATACGGTAAATCTGAATGCCTTTTATTTAAAGAAGCACCAAGGAAGCTAAAGATATGAGTATCTTTGCAACTGTCAGAACTCCTCCAAAGTTTGATGGACTCAACTGAAAGAAAAATCTGTTAAAGCAACCAGTTGTACAAAAGAAAACTAGCATTTTTAAAGCTCCAAAGTAGAGTTATAGAATCAGGGACACCCATGCTTTCAGAACACCCAGCACAAGTTTCTCTCTGGCTCAGTTTTTAAGTGACTCCATCAAGTGCTCCCAGCTACTCTCCCCAAGGGATTACGGCCAAATTCAATACATCTCATTGCAAGACAACGTTTTAGCCTAAATATTCCTGTTCTCAGAATCATCATACTATATCTAGCTATGCTCCAGTATCATGTGATAAATAGAATAGAAAAAAATGATTAGCTGCCAATGAAAAATGAATTACTGATGTGTAACTACACACTAAGTTTTTCAGCTGTCAGCTAATTCTTTTGAGGTAACTCATTTTCAACTTCTTTCCCTTTTGATGCTCATCAAGATAAGGCCTTTCCTGTTCACCACTGATGGTTTTAAAACATGTCCACAAGGTCTCTTCTTTGTCTTTCTTCAAAAGATGACATCCAGTTCCCCTCGCCTTGAGCCTGGTTGGCCTTAGTGACTCATGTCTAAAGAACAAAATAAAGCAAAAGTGATATTTTGCGACTTTGGAGACTAGATCATAAAAGGCATGCACTGCAGCTTCTGTCTTGCTCTCTTTCTTGGATTGCTCATTCTTTGGGGAAGCCAGATCCCATGCTGTGAGAACACCTGGGGAGTCTACAAGGGGCCCATGTGGCAAAACGCTGAAGCCTCCTGCCAATCACCACGTGAGTCAGCAATCCTGAAAGCAGATCTTCCAGCCCTAGGCAAGCCGTGAGATAACTGCGGCCCCTCACTGACATCCTGATTATAAACTCCATAAAAGAACCTGAGCCAGAACCAATCAGCTATAGTAATTCCCAATTCCCAACCCACAGAAACCAAGATAAGGTTTGGGATAGTCTGTTACACTGCAATAGATAATATAAACGCACACACTCCTCCTCTGCTTTTCTGACAACACAGAAACAGTAATGTTTGGCCCTTTCTCAATGTATAGAGCACTGTCTGCATGACGGATAAACTCATGACACATGGATGGAGTGCTTACTAAGCTACAAAGCTCACACAAACACATTTCTCAGACTAGGGAAGTACAGAGGCACTCATCAGAAACCTGACCAAGGTCATTTTGTTAGGAAATGGTAGAAGCTGGGCGTTCAATGCAAGCCTTTGTTCTTTCCTCAAAAACCCAATGCCTGTCCTACACTTAATGAGCATTACTATGAACGTTGCATCACACTAAGCACTTGGAAAGGTTGGGATGAAGGAGGGAAACTAAGTTGGACTGGACCACAAACTGTGTGTTTAGCAGCAGGTGAGCGATCATATCCTTCATCTCACTTTATTCTTACAACCATTCCATGGAATAAGTGTTAAGATTTGTATTTCACAGAGAAACTAACACAGCTTCAACAGGAGAGGACACAGTAAAGCCACTCACTGACCCCACCACCAGAATCCTGAAAACTAGAGAAGAAAAAGGACACACTGCATGATTCAACCCATCTACCTGAGAAGGCTGCAGCAGAGGCCGTATGAAATAATCTATAAGGATGTAATTCATAAGCTGTTAAATGCTACATAAATGCACGAAGGTATCATTATACGTGGTCAGCTCTTTACAGAGTAACTGTGAGAAAAAAACAAACTGGTAGTGACACTCACCCCACGATATGTTATAGAGCAAAACACACGAGCAAATACGGGAAATTTTCATCTCAGGATGTTTGCTTTCATAATCATACTTATTATTAAAAACCCTAGAATAAAGTAAAATTCTACTGTGGACTTCGGTTCCTACACAATTTCCAGATAAGATCTCACTGGCTTCACATTCTTGAAAGGCATCTTGAAACGCATTTCAAACCGCAATAGGAATCCATGATTAGAAAGGCTTATTTTGCATTTGGATTATTTTTGGTTAAAACAATTCTTGCCGGAAGCTCTACGTTGAGATAATTTTTAAAGTGTGTTATGGTCATTAAAGTCCTATATATAATAAAGTTGACAAGTTTTTAAAATACAGTCAAATTGACTTCATACAAAAGTAACTTAAAAGAAGAGGTGAACAGTCATCTTTCAATGAACAAGATTTGTTTTGGCAATTTTTAACTCATTCTATTTTTGGTTCCTAAAAAACAGATGCATAACACATAGGATACAGTTTGAACAGTCAAATAATGTACTAAGATTACAATGTAACATACTGAATTACTGTGTATCAAGCAGTTAGCGCAGTGGTTGGCTGTGCTAAGCACTAAAGAGATGAGAAAGATGAGGATGGAAGCTACACAGTGTTTTTGGGGAAAACAAATGAGCCTACGTCCAAATTGCCTAATTACTTGATCTTCAGAGACAAGAATATAATTTACAATGCCTAGAGCAGATTTTTTAGAATACATATTACATGTTCTTGAGGTATATTAAGGTGTGGTTTGGAAACTGGGATCTCTGACAAGAAACATTATGAATCACTTGCTCCGCTAAGAGTATTTTAAAACTCCTTCTAAAAAAAGGTATCTAGCTTTGCTATATTTCCACATTCAAGACACGGCAGAGCATGTCCGATATGCTCTGCCGAACTTACACATATTCCCCCCAACTCCACTGTGGCTGCCTGAAAACCCGTACCAAAAACAGTGATGAATGAATAAAAGATATGACGGAATTTCAGGAGTCTTACTGAAAGTGCTCCTATCTACACTAATGAACTCCAAACTGGACATTCTCCATTCCACATGAGCAAGAATCCCTGAGACCTGAGAATGCTTCTGTTCAAAACCCAAATGGCTGCTCAGATATAAATATGGTAACACATCAGGCCCTATGGAAACCAGGCCAGGAAGAACGATTCGCTCCATGTCTCAATAGTCTTGAGGAAACGATGGAACTGACCCATCCACTCCTCTGTCCATCACCAACCCACCCCAACCTTTCTTAGAAGAGGGGTAGACAGTATGAGCTTTAAAAAAAAAAAGGGAGTGAAGAGAAGTAGGAAAGCAGATGGGTTTTCGTTCCCTAAAAAGCCAATACTGAGGCTCAGAGACGTCAGGACATGCAGGTGTCAGAGGGAAGGGTACAGACAGAACATGTGAGAGCTGCAGTCTCTGCCCACGACACGATGTGAGGAGCGCACAGCATCTCAGGGGATGGAATGGGAAGGTAAGGCTGGTGCAGCAATATGGGAGGTAAGTCCCGAGAAGATCCAGGAACAGCCACAGAAGCCAGACCTCATGGAGACTAGGGCGTATTTCAGTAACTGCTAAGATGCTAAGAGTCCACGGTACTGTCAGCAACCCGTTAGAGATTGCCCTGTCCCCAGCCCTTTCCACAAAAGGCTGCTGAACGACATTCTTGTAACCAACATTAATGTGACAGAAAGCTTCTCTCTGGCTAATGCTGCTTCTGCTTGGTGTTCCACTTCTGCCACGGTTACATACTGCTTAACTCTAACCTCCCAACACCTTAACAGAGATTCTGGTTCACTTCATCAGTATCATCCCTGCTGGGGAAAGCTCTTCGGCCGAGGAACTTTCTAAGGCAGCTAGCCAGGTCAGACTGGTTTTTCTTAAGTGCCTATCCGCTTTCTAGTCCACTCTGGCAAGAATGTGGGGTCCCCATAATAGCATTTTTACCTACATGCATCCTATCTGATTAGAACAGTACTGTCTGCTCTACTAGATTAACAGCTGATTCGTCTGGATTATTTCAAAGTCTTCTGCCTTGCTGATAAAACCATCTAAGAAAAGATGGCAAAGGAGATGGCATGTTAGTAGACCAGATATGTGTCTTTTTCAGGAAACACTGGAACCACACAAGGCCTCTGACTGGATCATTCCACCCACCCCACATTCCATCAGTCAAAGCAAGTTATTCTGGGATGAAAAAAATGTCATGAAAAAAGTTTAAATGGTCAGGGAAGTATTAACAAAAAATATATATATATGCTGCTGTCTCATGCTATAAAAACAAACTAAAGCACACTTAAATAGTCTTCCAAGTTCATTAAATATTGCCAGTCAAAAAAAAAAAAAGGACAAGAATGTATCTATCTAACTGAACCACAAAGGGATAAAATATAAATTCAAAGATTTCATTTGTGGGGATGACGATTGTAGCCCCACAGAGCAAGGCAGAGGCCTGCTTCAGCAGCCTGTCATGGAATGTAAGCTGAGCACATGGGAGGAAGCGCTCTGGTCTCTGCTGGATCTGAAGCAGGTGGCTGCAACCAGGAGAGACACCTGTAGCCATTAAGCAGCCTTCATTAAAACCAGGAGCACAGCTGCCTGGTGCGTGTGGTTGCAGGAGGTGACGGGGGGAGAGCACTACATCCCACACAAGAAGCCCAGGGGCCATCAAACAAAAGGAACCACGACCAACTCCCTCTCACCTGCTCTGTGGATGCAAAGCTTTCCAAATCTGTTTCTAGGATACAGGGATTTTTAAATAACTGTGATGGTGTTCCCAAGAGCAACCACTGCCCACTTAAAATGTTTTCATTCAATGAAACTGGAAACTTGAGGGAGCAAACTTGTGCAGCACAGTTAGGGCTACAAGAATTTTTTAATGGATACTTGCTATACGGATGATGTAAGACGCTCCAAGAAGTAAATGTTTAAGTAATACACATTCATATACTGACCGAATGTATTTGTGTGTATACATGTATTTACACATATATAACAAGTTTGCCTGTCAGAAGAAATACTCATATAACCATGTTGCAACTACCTCTCAGGGAAGCAAGGTTTTCCTCCTGCTCCAGCCATGGGTTAACTTCCACTATCTGTACAGGAGGAGCACGAGGCAACCAGGGCAGCTGGTTCTCAGCTTAACTACGTTTCAATTTCCAAAGAGGCTAATCCCAAATCAAAAGTGAAAAATAATGCACGGCTAAAATCGCAGAAAATTACAACACAAAAACTTCTGTAAGAAACAGCAAATAAAAACACAAAAAGGTACTGTGGTCTTCACTTCCTCAAAGTGGGAACAGATTCACCACAAGGCGATCAATTGCAACACAAAGAGGACCTTTCTGTAAGGTGGCTAACCCACAAGACGACAAAGCATTCTACTTCAATTCCCTTTAGATACAGAACTACTGCTCATGAGGTGTTATGAAGCATCATTTCAACTCTAATAATGATTAATTTTCTAGAAACCATTTTCCCATTTAGAAGTAAAGTCAAGTCCTCAATTTCTGGTAAATAAATTCTAAGGCTCAGGAGGCACCATCTTTTTTCAAACACAAGTTTTCTCCTCCCAAAACACTGGTTTGTAGTTTCCCACAGGCCAAACCATCAATTCACGTGTTCTATTTTTCCTTAGAAATAGTACAGTTTGATCACAGATTATTCTGGAGCCCTATAGCATTTCTCAATACCTGAATTCACATAGTCTGAACACCCAGAAATATCCCTGGATTGCTTTATTTGTTGTGAAATCCTGGGCCCTTTGGGATTAAAGCCTCTTTCCCTGGGACGGAAAGATGCCCACTGGGAATTTCGGTTACATAATGCTTTCACTCTAGGTTTTCTCCACTGTTTTCATATTGCTGGATAAGCTTCTTGGCAGTGTTTATAAGCAATCCAATAGCAACCACTTCCCAGCTATCTTAAACTGAGTGATTAAGAAACAAGAAGGATGGTCTTGTTCACATATCTCACTGGACTGGGATATGACCAAACAACCCCTCAATATAATAAACCACCCACCCTCACCACCCTCACCCCTCCAAATGAGGCACAGTGGCCACAGCAAGACTGTACATGGAACTTCTTCTACAATAGGTAATATGCCATTGGAATCCAAGTCCTAAGGACATCAACTCTGCAAAACCCTGGTGTTCACCCACATTCCTCAGAATGCTTTCTGCAGCATTTTTTATATCCACTGTGCTGTTGCTTTGCTGTTTAGGCTTTTAGGCCAACAAGGACTTTGCCAGAAATTACTGACGAGTGGGTGATTTTCTTCTGGCCATTCAAGTGTTAAGATCTACCCTGCCGTATGGCTGGGAAACTGGCTCAAGGTCCCCAATTCCCACACACAGTTGTGGGCAAGTGACCAAGCATATTCAGGAACTTGTTGATTTCACAAGGGAAAAAGCACAGAGCTTTACCATCATCCTTTCTTTAAGGCAGTATGTTTGCACACCTAGTATCCCCTTTAAATGCTAAACTTTTCGTTAGTTTGTATCAGCTTTGGGTAAGATCCTTTCTGGGTGGTTCAAATTCTACTGCTACTTTGTACCTGCTGGACTGGGATAGAGCCATTCCCCAAGACACATTAACCTCCACACGACAAGCTAAAGGTAGTCTCCATGCAGGAAAGGCTTTCCAGTGCTGAAGAATGCACATCTGTGTAATTCTCCTCTCTCCCAAGTGCCCACTTCATCCACCTCCAAAGCTTTGCCCTGGTGGGGCTCCCAACCAATCAGAACCTATCAGAGAGGGCATCTGAGACAACTGGATTGCCAGCACATTTGACATCTCCTCTCTTTTCTCTTTTCACATCCTCTTCCTACCACCCATATCCTCAACGTCAACATCCAAATAAGGCGAGGGTGGTTCTCAGGACCAGACCGCTCCTCAGCTACATTTTCAAATTGTTCCTCTGGAGGTCACCATACTGCAAATTCATCCTGCAGTTAGGAATCTGGTTCCAATTCTGCTCATCTGTACTGAGGACATCGACATTCGCCTTCATCCAGTTGCCACTCCACCTTCTCCCCTTCGTGCAAAGGCCCAATGAGCAGAGGATGAATTTTGACTTCCTTACTCTCAAGCCAACGTCCATCTGTGGTGGGTGCTCTGAACTACAGCACAGACTCCCCCCATGAAGATTCTGGAACTGGCACTGTGTATCCAGAGCCTGTCATCAACGTTCCTACCCACCTACCTGAACTGGCTGGCACAGCAGAACAGTCCAGGCCAAATACTGCCTGCCTAGCCCTTAAACTTCAGATTTGTTTTGCTAAAACAAACATCTTGGATGTTTCCTCTAACCCTCTGCAGAACCACTCTCTTCTCTCAGTCAGGACTACCAGGACAATTTAATGGTAATGGTAACATCTTCGCTCTGTCAGTCTGCAACCATACAAAACCTTCACTCCAGACACATGCATTTTTCAAGGGGAGATACATCTGTCATCAAGCAATGAGATACTCTCATGTCTTATGCTTCTTGATGTCAGAGTGAACACAGCTGAAGGCTAATGCCAGCACAATCGACCACAGTGTCACTAAAAAAGGAAGCCTCATGTGCCCAAAGGGCCCAGGCCCTTCCTAACATGGAGCTACGAGCTGCAGTCAGGCTAGAGCTGGGCTGCACGGACTTGGGAACAACGGGCTCTTTGCCTCCCTCTCAGATCCAAGACCTGAGTGGCTGTTTTATCTTCTAATGGGGGAGCTGGGAACTCCAATCAGCCATGACTGACCAGTGGGCAGCAGCTGAGTTGACTGGTCTGTTGCAAGGACTGGAAGAGGTCAGCACAGACCACAGGATCCAGGACTGTTGTTTCCTGGGGTCCCAGGACAGGTGGGGTAAGGCTTTCCTCTGCCAGAAGTGGCCTTCTGTGTGGGGCTGGGTACGTGCTGCCTGCACCAGTGTGGCTGCTAACCTAAGCAGGAAGGTTATGTTTAACAATTTAAGTACAAATGAAAGTAGGCTTGTCCTAACTTTTTATAACTCAACAGTATCACATGTTTGCCATGCCAGTCATCACTCCCACTCTCATATCTCACAGCATATCAGAAGGTAATATGGCCATTCTTTTAAGAGTCTGACTTGTATCTACTTTAAAAACTGAGGTAGTATATAACAGTGTCTGCCTTTCTTGAAATTTCAGATTTTGACTCTACTGCATTTAAATTAAGATTATGGTAGGCAACTTTAAAATATAATTAACCTTTTAAAAAGCTAAGTCCATCCTGATAGGAAAACAACTAGAATGAGCAATGAGAAATCCAATTTAGAAAAGTTAAAATTTATAAAAATTTCCAAATATTAAACTGATATAATAGCAAAAGTGGAGCAGGTGAATATTTAAATCAGATTCCCGAATTTCTTAGCTCTGGGACTCTTTGCATCATCTGCAAACCAGTTGTCTAGGGAGTTATTTCAGTTACACGGATATTTCTGCTCATCCTAAAGACTTCCTTCATTAGTAACTCCACACTGTACCTTAGTAAGCTCTCCAGGGCTCACTAACCCTGATGATTAAAACTGTCCTTCCACCATCAGCCATAATAAAAACACTATTTTCTGGTTTTAATATTAGCAAGCATCCCATGGTATTTTTACAACAGGAGATAGCATGGGGTAGATACTTATTACCCTCAAGGTCTTCTAGTGGGCTGTGCCAAACTCATCTCTACAGTTATTTGGGTTTGCTCCTGAGCAGAGGCTACTATAAAAATTTCAACTGACCATTTTTATAAGATCATCTTTGAAACAATATCATGTCCTTTCATCTTTCCTCCCTCTAGATTAAAAATACTAATAAACCAACCGCAACAGATTTTGGTTTATGTACTCAAACCTTTCCTACAAGTTACCAAAGCAGGTACTCAATAAAGTAGACCCTCTCGACCCCCTATCTTAGGACTTTGGAGAGAAGCAGTGACCTCCATTCCGTACGTTTTTATAACTATCTATTTAGAATTAATTTTGAAAGTATTTTCATATTTTTTTTAATACATGACTTTAGTATATTCAGAAGTTTGTGTAACCATGATGACTAATTCCAGAACACTTTCATCAGCCCAAAAGAAAACTCCTTACCCATAAATGGTTACTCCTCATTCCTGCTCTCCCCAGCCCCCAGAAACCACTCATCCACTGTCTGTCTGTCTGTCTGTCTGGGTTCTTCATGTAAATGGAACCAGGGGACCTGGAGTCCTTTGTATCTGGGCTCTTCCTCAGCTTGCCATCAAGGTTCATTCACACTGTGGCACATATCATATTTCATTCCTTTTTATGGCTTAACAGCCAACGGCAGGATACACCACCTTTCGTTTATCCACGATCAGCTGATAGGCAGTTTGGTGGTTCTCACTTTTTGGCAACTGTGACTAACACTGCTATGAACATTTGTATACAAGGTTTTGAGTACACACATTCTTACTCCTCTTGGGTATATACTTAGGAGCAGAACTGCTGGGTCATAGAGTTAACTCTATGTTTAACTTTTTGAGGAACTTGGGGTGATACCTTGATGTGATTCCAGCTGCATGGCCGTTACTGGGTCATCCAGTGAAAATGTTACTTCCACCAGTACCAAAAGGCTTTCTATAAACAAGCAGGTGTAACACCCATTACGTTTCCAGATGCTGTGGCGTGCTGCACTAACATTACAGGAAACTAGGCATATCACATACAAGGGGTGTCCTGGTATTCCATGATTCTCCAGCTGCCTCTGAACTAGGTGGAGCTACGCGTAAGAATTAAGGGTGGGTTGCTGGGGACAGGGACAATGAAGAACAGTTGGTTACAGACAGAGCCCTCTGAGTATCTTTTTATTCAACTTCCTATTCCAGGCACCCCAGTCAATCAGGTCCAAAATCCAGATCTTTTTAGCAGACTGATTTTTTTTTAAACTTAAGTAAAGTTGATTTATAATATTGTGTTAGTTTCAGGTGTAAAACATACCGATTCAGTATTTTTGCAAATTATATTCCATTACAAGATAATGGGTATAATTCCCTGTGCTACACAGTATATCCTGTTGCTTATTTTATATACAGTAGTTGTATCTGTTAAACTCATACCTCTAGATTTTTCCTTCCTTCCTTCCCTCTCCTCTTTGGTAACCGCAAGTTTGTTTTCTCTTTCTGTGAGTCTGTTTCTGTTTTGCATATACATTCATTTTTAGATTCCATATATAAGTGATATCATACAAGATTTGTCTTTCTCTGACTTAATTCACTAAATGTAACTGAGTAATATTCCATTGTATATATGCACCACATCGTAATCCAACCGCCTGTTGATGGGTGCTTGGATGGCTTCCATGTCTTGCCTATTGTAAATAGTGCTGCTATGAACACTGTAGTGCATGTATTTTTTCAAACTAGTGTTTTTGTTTTTTCCAGATAAATATCAAGGAGTGGAGTTGTTGGGTCATAGGGTAGTTCTATCTTTAGTTTTCTGAGGAACCCCTGTACTGATTTCCACAGTGGCTGCACCAATTTACACTCCCATCAACAGAGCACAAGTACATTCCCTTTTCTCCACATCCTCCCCAACACTTCCTCTTCATAGGCCTTTTTGTGATAGCCTTTCTGACAAGTGTGAGGGGATACCTCATTGTGTTTTTGATTTGCATGTCTCTAACAAAGATGTTCACCATCTCTCCATGTGCCTGTTAGCCATCTGTGTGTCTTCTTCAGATAAATGCCTATTCAAGTCTTCTGCCCCGTTTTTGACTGGATTGTTTGTTTTTTTGATATTGAGTTGTATGAGCTGTTTATTTTGGATATTAACTTCCTGTCAGTCTTATCATTTGCAAATATTTTCTCCCATTCCACAGGCTGCCTTTTTAGTA
The DNA here is from genome assembly GCF_048773025.1 of Camelus bactrianus. Classification (NCBI taxonomy): domain Eukaryota; kingdom Metazoa; phylum Chordata; class Mammalia; order Artiodactyla; family Camelidae; genus Camelus; species Camelus bactrianus. The sequence continues at coordinate 36,357,993 of NC_133553.1, read as the reverse complement.
GATTGAGAAACTGAGCCTCTACATCAGCGTTTGGCAAACAACAGCCAGTGGGTCAAACCCAGCCAGCTACCTAAATTTTTACAACCTACCAGCTAAGAATTTTTACATTTTTCAATGCTTGCACCTTAAATATCTAACTATCTACATATAACATCCTCAATTTGTGTCTTGGCTCATGATGCCTAAAATATTTATTATTAAGTCCTTTGAGAAAAAATCTGCAGACCCCTGCTCCAGATGATCCCCATGCAAATTAAGCTGTATTAAGAGCAATGGATAAAGCAGAGCGCTGTTATTAATTTCTCACTAGAGATATCTAGCAGCCAGACAATACCCAACTCACGAAGTCAAATTACGAAGAAGTGACTCAGAAATCTGGTAAATGCACTAGATCAAAATAGGAAAAGCAGCATGTAGACATCGGAGAGGAACAGTCAGTTATGTCATCAAAACTCTAAAAAATTCCAATGAAGTATTCATTCCTCACAAAGGATACCTTGCTAGCAACTTGATAGTCTGTGTTTCCCTGTCTAGACTGTTTTATCTGGAGAGTGCTAGACTTAACACTTTAACACATTCTGTTTTACTGAACCCATCACCCCTACATCAACTTCTTCCTACTATTCTGGTCAATTCTCTTTTCCTTTATCAGATGTCAACAGCAAATCCTTATTCACTTGATCTTTAAGCGTTGCTGCCTCTTATCATAAGCTGATTAAGTTACATGATGCTTAGAGATCTAGGTACGTATCACGGTTGCTCAGTGGTTGTGGCATGCACCACATTCCTTTTTATGGCTGAATCACCAATTGTAGGATATAACACATGTGTTTGTCTACTATCAGCTGGTGGACATTTTGGTTGTTCTCACTTTTTGGCTATTGTGAATAATGCTGCTACAAATATTTGCATACAAGTTATCAACATTAGGCCTACCAACTGGCAATTAGCTACTGTAGGCTACCTTTTCTATCTCATATAAAGAGGGAAAGAACATTTGTTCTTTACCAGCCTAAATGTTTTCTCTAGTCCTCACAGCCTCTCAAAAGCACTTCCATGGACTACTACAACACAGCAGCCCAGGTTCATCCCCAGACACAACATGCCCTCCTAATGGCATTATCTTCTGTTTTCCTAGAGTCATAAATATCTATTCCTACTGTTAGACCCTCAAATCCTTCAGCAAAATGTGAAGTTAATCTGTTGGCATTTCACTTCTTTTATAGAAGCGAAAATGAAAATACTAAAAGTTTCTGCTTTTCCTCAGACTCCTCTTACTAACTTCCCCTTCCTTTCTATTTCATGGAAGCTTTCCTTGGGGGCTCCTTTTACCCAAAGCAGAGTTGGATGTGGGGCAACAATACCTTTAGGTCCTTACTGCTACTTGTATCTCCTAGATTCTAGTTTTAATCTCCCTATTATTCTTACTCAGTTTTGGTATTTAATATCCTTAATAGTCCTGCCAAATTACCCATTTTTAAAACTTTCCAATTAGCTCTCCAGGTCTCAGTAGAGCTCTGGTCTCAGCCACAAACAGCCATGTCTCCCACCTGGTCTCTCCTACATATCTGCCTAATTTAGTTCCTCGGCCTCTTCTTAAACAATAACCAACTTTCGACAAGTTTCAGCAGAGCACTCCATCACAGTGATCGTGTTTCAGTCTAAACTGCTTTACTAGCTCCCCAGTACAGAGAAGCTACATTTAAACAGGGTGAGTGAGGCATTCATGTACAGTACAGATAAGAAACTTCATACTCTTCTAAAATGTAACTTCATCTTCCAAAAGACAGTTCAAAGGTTTGAGTCTCAAATACATACATACACATACACAGTGGGAATTTTCATTTCAATAATTAATCATCGATAATCAACCCAAACCACAATCTAGTCTCTAGTCTTAATGCCAGGGATTCTCAAACCATCTTTTCCTTACACCTCCGTGAAGTTCAGAATTCTCGTATCAATATGATTGAAAGCTTTCAAAAACTCTCTTCCTATCACATTCTAATTTTGGAAAGCTTCTACAAAATATGATCCATATAAAGCTCCAAGGAATTAAGAAGTATCTCTTCTTGGTTTATTTTTTTTTTCAGATTGAGATTAGAAAATATTATAGGGATATTTCTACAGAACAGGCTATTGAGGACTAAAATTAAAGGATCTTTAAATACAAGGTGGATACATCTATTGCTTTGTAAATAACTGGGAAGCTATCCTGTCTAAAGGGCGAGGAGATGATGTGTATGTACCATTTCTCCCTTCTTCCCTCAACATTCTAATAAATCACCTCCAATTATTGCTCTGGGGTCCAGCCACAAGGCATGAGCACAATTTTCTCAGAAAGATGAAAAGTGAACTGTACACACCTTATATTAGCTACTCTTTTTTGCTAAGTGACCGATGTTGGGAGGTGGGGCTGGGCCCCGGGAATCAAGTCCATACAGACACAGACTTCTCAAGTGCCAAACAGTAGTAAAAATCCTCTTTCGGCTTCCCACATGACTCTGGGTGGTGAAAGACAGTCCCCGTCAACCCCACCACTGGCATTCTCTTTCACTACTTGTGGCGCAGGCCATCAGTCAACGTGAGACGGAGCAGGAAGCTGCTGGAAGGAGAGCATGCATCCAACTCCCGCCTTTGACCTGTCTGCCGTCTCCCTGAAGAACATTTTCTCCAGACGCTGCCAGCAGACACTCGGTAATACTTAAACCACAAATCATCACATTCCCCACCCTTGGAGCCAGGGCTCGTCCTTGAACTTCCCACACAGTGAGGTATTAACCAAGCTGGCCACTGATACAATGGCTCCTTACAGACTCAGTAAAACCTGTCACACTGTCTGATCAATACACGAAAAAAGTGCACCTCCAAACAAAAACATGCGCTGCAGGCGGACCTCAGGGAGCACCGTCGGATGCTGCAGACACCGCACCAGGAACGCATCCTGGCTAGCTCACTAAGGAAAGTATCTTATCAATGTAAACATGTCAGACATAGAACCATATCAAAAATTAGAGCAAGTATGTCTCGGAAATGGAGCCAACTTGCAGAAACAGAATTAGAGGCAGGTCACATCTGTCTCTTCGGCAACGTGCAGGAAAACTGCCTTTCCTCTGAATAAGGAACCATGTTGCTGTCTGGTTGCTTTAGGCACCGGTGTGGGTATTTCAAAACTAATTCTTGAATTTTATCTACTGTGACACATTAAAGCCATCTACACAGAGCCAACTATTTCCAAACCACAATACAGTAACTCAGAAAGACGACTGGCAGGACCATACTCACACTGAAAAGGTGCCGCCACGTGATCTTGCCCATATCTCAGAGGGAACGAACCTTCCGTAGACTGCTCCCCCGCAATCACCTTCTGGGCAGCAAAGTACTTGGGCTTGAGCACATATTCCTGGGTCTGGCCACGATGAATCATCACATTCTGGGAGGACAGGGGTGTCACCCTGGGAAGAAATACAGTAAAGATAAGAAAGTTAATGATGGATTTTCAAAAGTCAATCAAGAAGGAAAGAGTAAGAGGTCAGTTAAACTTAGAAAGGGGCATAAAACTTCCACGCAAGGCTAATTTTTTCCTTCATTAACTGTAGTCATGACATAGGAAGAACTAATCGCTTACTCTCGGAAATCTCCAACATCAAGGGGACTCCACCTAGTCAAGAAGCCTGAGGACACATAGGCCACCACGTGGAGCCCATCAAAGGATTTACAGCACAGCTACCCTGAGTCCTCATGTAACACACGCAGAAGTTGCATTTAAGACAAAAACACCCGTGAACAGGTAACGATATAAAAAAGGTACTGAACCTCTCTGAGCCTCAGTTCCCTCATCTGTACTGTGTACTCTCCGCCACACAGGGCTAGGAAAACAAATTCTTGTAAAAATCTCAACACAGAAAAACTGAAAACTTTCATAATCTTATAAAATATAAATGATGATGACTTGGAAAACACACATTCATCATTTATTGTAGTTAACATTTATTTTTAATATTTTTATGGACTATCTCATAAATGATAACTGTACCATTTAAGTTAAATGCTTCATAGTTACTAGTTCCTAAGAATAATAACCTAAGACATAATTTTACCAATGACATGAGTCAAGACTTCTGAGGACTCTGGAACATGATTACTGCGTTTCCACCCTCCGGCTAGAACTCTTTTCTACGACGGTTCTCTTCTGCTGCATGCAGTGTATACTTTAAAATGAGCCTTCACCCAGGTTAAATCACTCCCTGAGGGATAGAACTGAAGTCATTCACTAAGACAAATAATAAACAAAGATATACCAACTAATTCTGGAAAAGGTAAACTTGCTACTAAAATTGTTAGGAAAGAGCATTTTAGCAGCAGATTGAGCCTTTGGAAGGAAACTTGCTCTCTGGTGTCATCTTGAATGTCACTGACTGTGACACATTAAAGCCTTGTGAACCAAACAAAGCATTTCCAAACTACCACAGTGTAACCTGGGGAAATGGTTTATTGGGCTCTATTCACGCTAATAAGGTGCCACAAAGCCCCAAAGACTGGCCCTGATAAGGGACTATCTGAACAAGAGGAAGAAATGACACCACGGCTGGTCACTGTGACAGGTAAAATTGTCAAGCCACCAAACACACCCACATGGTGTCTCATCAAAAGCAGGAACAGAGTCCCGAAGAAACCCAGCCTACTGGATTCTTTCCAGTTGGGACTCGTGAGCTACTGTGTGGACAAAGCATCCATGAGAGACACAGGAACAGAAGAGGCTGGGATTAAGGGTGCTTCCCTCTTAACCAGTTAGTGACCTAAATCTATCACTTTCAACCCTGCAGTCTCAGGAAAGCCTAGGAAACTATCCTGTGCCTAGATTTTCTCAGACGCAATGCCATGGGAGACCATTCTTTTGTTATTGGACGAATGGCTTAAGTTACTGAAAGCCTAATGCTTAACGTTGTAAACACTTTTGTTTTGATGATGTAAGTGTTGGTTTGAGCTTTAAGTGCGTTTGATTGGGATGGAGTAGAAAATGGGACCAGCTGGACACATCTGGTGGTGATGGAAAAGAACCATCAGGCTACTCTATCAGCCTTGTGGAAAGAGGAAGCTCTCCTTCCCATCTCAGGGGCACCTCGCTCCTCAGCTATGCTGTCAACCCTGTCACCAGGCGGCTGGGACCTGCTGAGAGACGTACAGGCTTAATCCTGTTCAAAGGAGCACAGCCCAGCGCTCCGAGAGACCCTGGAGCTGAGGCAACTAATTCCTGCTCTGACCACGCCACATAAGAGCGAATGTGGGGTCTGCCTTCTGGTTGAGGTCCTCCCTTTCTCTCCCCTCTGAACCAAGGAAGTGGGAGGCAGCAGGAAATGCGCTCACAGTACACGTACGCATAGGCTTCTTTTTCTGAAACTTAACAGAAGGGTAATGAATAAACAGGACAGCTGCACCAGGGCTAGAACTTGAGGAACAAACCTCAGCCATTACCAACTGCAGGCAGTGAGTAATGGTCCCGAAGCCGTATTGCTGTCTATCCTGCAAGGGACCCACACGCAGCAAATGTGAGAATACACAAAGCTGGGCCTCCTCTTCCCCACCTCCTTCACTCTCCTCCAATGCCAGGGTCTGAATAAACACATGTACTCACAAAGACACACACACATGAACAGACAGCCACTCTGTCTCATGCCTCATTAAGAAGCAAAGTCATAAGTGACACCACATGGGGCAAGTAGAGGCAACCGTCCCCTCACTCGTCCCACGAACAGGCATCAAGTGTCATCACCATCCTCCTGTCCTCTCACTTCCTCCTTCATGGTTGGTATTTACCTTTTCCTCTAATTTCATCCTTCAGAGTTATTTCCACTTTGGATCACCTCTCAGCCTACAAATAGATACCCTCTTCAACTCTTCTTTTTCTTCTCTCTTACCCAAGCATTTCAAGTATTTTCAATCTCCAAGGGGAGAAAAAAATAATCTTTCAGTTAGGATTTCCTCCTCTCTTCCCCTGCACCCTTTGAGAAAAAAAGATTAATGATCACTAGCATTATAATTAATTTTTAATGGAAAAGTAAGATGTTTAGAGAAAATTAGATTAAAATAAAAATTAGAGGGCCTCTGATTCAAAACGGATTTGGGGCACCTATACATTTTCCCTTCCTCCAAAGAAGGCCTAAAAATTATAGGTAAGGGGGAAAAAAAAAAAGAAAGAAAGAAATCCAGAGTTGACAGTTGGCTGTTATGCAACAGGACTGCCACACTCATCATTAAAATACTGAAATACTCTGTTATGACAAAGATCCACTGTCCCAAGCCCCTTAGTGTTCCTCTCTCCCTCCACTGGATTCCCCAATAAGTAAGAAATCCACATTTGGCAGAGCTGAAGACCCTGGGGTCTCTGCTCCAGCATCCTTTCCGATGTGTGGCACAGGTACTGACCAAGGACGCTACATGTGCTTCATGTCACTCATTCTCACACACATGAGACATTCAACAAACCCATAAGAGATCAACGCAGACTGAGAAATGCTGACTGCTGTAGCAGCATGGAGTGAGCCAAGCCTGAAAGTTTTAACTTCTTTTATCTCAGCCTACAGTAAGTACATTTACATGGAGATACAGTATACATCCATATGTATGTTTGTTTTTCTATATAGTTAAGTATTACAAAACTGTATTTATCCTTACTATGCAAAGGACACTGATACTCTCTTTTTTTTAAAACAACAATCTTGAATGATTACATTCATGTCATGACTTCCTGACTCCCTAATGGGTCAGGACACTGGTCGAAAATCACTCTGTGAGTAAAGGCACAGAGGAAGCCATGTCCTCAAGAGACCACAGAGAGGTTCTGGATGCTGAAACCAAGGAAAGCACAGGGTGATAATGTCTTCACTAAAAAGGCTACATGTGAAAGCAACTGTTCCCCCCAATTCTAGCAAAGAGAACATCCAAAGTCAGACTTCTACCCCCAACAGGGGGAAAAAAAAAAAAAAAGAGTATTCTTCTCCAGAAAAATGGAACTATATGGTATAAACCACAAAACTTACTCCCCAAGAATAATGCTCTCTCATTCTAATACATTGGGTTCCCCTAGCTTCAGGACTGGTTTCCCATATTTCCCCCCAAAAGGAAGGTTGTTAGGCAACCAGGAAGCCAAGAAGCTCCATGAGAATGAGCCTAGGGGAAAGAGGGGAGTCATGAGAATGGAAAACATGACTGAGATGTTGGAGAAACTTGACTGTGTGTGTGTGTGTGTGTGTGTATGCAATTGCTGGAATGGAAAAAGGGAAAATTCATTCCAATTAGATGCTAGGAACACACTACTTCAAGAAGCACAGAAACAGACACAGGTGGAGGGAGCAACCCACCCCCCTGTACTTGGCTTGGCGCTGAGTGGAACACCCACAGACAACACTGTGAGGCCGCTAACCACTAGACACCAGCCATGTGACCAACTCAGGTGATATCAATGTACAGAATTAGCTGGAGGCGGCTGCCAAATTCTGGAAGAGGAAGGGGAGAAGTGGAGGGAAGACAGGCAGGGCCACTGCCCTCATCTTACAAAATGGAGGGTCATGAGAGAACATGGACAACCTTGAGAGGTGAGATTGATACAGGAAGCAGCAGAGGTTTCAGTGTGTGGGTGGAGTTTGCAGAAGCAGTGAAACTCTGAACAGTAATGATGGAGAGGGAAGGTGGGGAGCAGGAGGTGAAATGAGTAAGCTGAATCTTCATCTCCTATGGCAGAAAGTCTTCAGACAACATCTAAAGGGAATAAATCTAGAACTGGCTAGAGGTCACTACCAGAAGGAGTAACAGGACTGAAGATTCAGTTAAGGGGTGAGAGGGGTGGTGAACAAAAGGAAAAAGAGTCAAACGATGATGAAGGTTTCTAGCCTGGTTGACCCGAAGGGTATTTTGGGTTCAAGGCCAAGGCCAAGGGGAAAAGTAAAAGCAAAGAGGAAGGCTGAGTTAAAAGAGGTCAGAAGAAAGGGCCAGTGTGTGAGGAAGACCATTATGTTAGTTTTAGAGACAGCAATGAGGGGTGGATCTCCGGGGAGCAGATAACGAAAGCCTCTGGGTTTAGGAATAGTGATGTGCTAAGAGGGGCCAACTTCTTTCAAAGGCAAACATGTTTCAGAAAAAAACATGGAACCACAGAGTCTTAGAGGACAGTCACATTCAGTGGTGGGGACATAAAGAGAAAATGGGGAGAAAAAAAATCAGGAGATAAAAACAAGAATAACATAGATCCAGAATTGTTAAGTAGAAGAGAGTTTCTAGGTGGAGAGGAGACTGAACCACCAGAAAATTGCTGCAGAAAAACCAAGAAAATCAACAACTGGAAAAGGCCATGGAGCTGGGTTGTAGGGCCCCGGCCCCGACAACAGTGCTGTTTCAGTAATGATAGGACTGGGGTTATGTCAGGTGGGACAGCTGATAGGTGGTTTACTGGTGACACGTGGAAAAACAGAAATGCAGGCCAGAAGTCAGGGGTAGAGCCGGCCATCTGAAGACTCGAATCTGTAGAAACCTCTGTATCTTTGTAAGCAGAGGGGAAACAATTACATAAAACTTCTTTCCCTAAAAGAAAGGATTAGTCACACACTGTTTACACTTCTTCCTTCATAGTGGCAATTTTTGGCACAAGAATGGACTAAACTTTTCCATATTTCTACTAAATCCATTATTTGACCTGTGGAGCGGGTGGGAGGATCTGGCAACACACGAGTCCTTTTCCACGTAGGAAAAGGGCTTTGGACCTCACAGGAGGGAGCCTCCAACAGGCCATAAAACATTTCCCACAGAAGGCCAGTCTGACATGAGTGAGCCCTTTCCACTATGATCAGGGCACTCAGGTTTGTAATGAGGACAGAGAAGAACCAGGAGAGGAAACAGTGCTGCAGGAGGAAGCCATGGACAAGTCACCTCCAGTCTTTCGGGGCCTGTTTCCCTTTGCAAAATTCAAGAGATCATGTGTGCCCTGGTCGTGTGCCAAATTGCTCAAAATCGTAGGTGAACGCTTCTCAAAGAAAAGAACACACCAAAGTAAATAGGAAGAGCAAGCTATGATTGGATGGAGAAAAGCTCTTTCCTGCAAAGTTCAAGGACGATGTGCACTTAGGGAAGGACAAAGAAAAGCAAACGGGAAGAGGTCACAAGGCAGCATCACTCTCTCTCTCTCTCACACACACACACACACACACACACACACACGTAAGGGGAGACAAGTGTTTCCTGTCAGTAACCCCACTCCTAGAAAATTATCTATCAGATCAAACAAGAATGAGGAGGTGAAAAGGCCACTGATGAGGAGACCCAAGGGCAGCGCACACAGACTTCCAGTAACAGAGTGAATGAGGGCTGCAGCGTGCCAGAATCAACACAGAGACAGCAAAACGAAACAAGCAAGCACCGTCATCAGAACAGGAGGAGTGGAAAGATTACACTGAAAATATCAACGGAGGGGGCAAGCAAAGAAGAAGTCTTAGACTTCAAGTGAGATGAAAAGGACAATAGGGATTGAAAAAAATAAAATTAAAGGAAGTAGATACTGGGGGGAGAGACGTGGGAACTGAGGGGGCTTTATGGTCATCATGAATAAACATGGTAAACACAACCAAGTGGAACTAATTTTCTTTTACACCAGTGGTTCTTAACTAGGGGTGATTTTGCCCCCCTCCCCCAGGGACACTTGGTATGGTATCTGGAAGCAGTTTCAGGTATCAGGACTTGGAAGTAAGGTGTTCTTACCTAGTGAGTAGAAGCCAGGGATGCTACTAAAATCCTATGATGTGCAGGACTGTCTTTTCACAAGAAGGAATTACCTGGCTGAAAATGTCAACAGTTCTGAGACTGAGAAACACTGCTGTCAATATGTCCTACTACCACCAGTTGCAGTGACCACATAAGTAAAGAGCCAGTGGCCTCTGGGAGGAGCAATGGAGAAGTCCACAGAAATGATGGAGCCAGAGTCTACAATGAAGAAATGGACAAACAACACACAACCTCCTCATGTGTCTTTTGGAAGCTACACTCAGACAGAAGGTGGCCCCTGTACTCAAGTTGCCTGGGCAGCCATCTACAAGGGATGCTAGAATATCATTAAAAACGTAATGAGATGGCAAAAACAACAACAAAATGACAGTTTTTACTAAGGTTCCTCTCTAGGGAAGGTGAGTCCCATCAACTGTGGTTTTGGTTCTGCCAAGCAGATCACATGCGTTTGGGGCCTAACACGAGTTGTCTGGAGTGAAGGAGAAAGGCTGAGAGCTGCACCAACAATTCTCCACACCCACTCTTCCCTCTCACGGTCGGCACGCTCTCCTCTAGACAAGTGTCTGACCTAAAGACACTCCCAGAGGCACCCCATGTCTTGGAACAGCCCTCGTTAGGAGAGAGTCCTCTGGACCTGACTACATGAAAACATTCAAGGAATTCTCCAACCCCCCTAATTCCACGTTCCTAGAGGAGAGGGGGCTGCAATAAAGGAGCTGCAAGGAGAGGTGACTCTAAGAAACAGGGTTGAGCAAAGCTTCCTCGTGGAAAGTTTAATAAAATTATCCTAACATCTGGAAGATAAAAAATGAACTGGACTGAAATTAAGTGCTTGAAAAAATGCAAATGGTCAAAACAACTCAATTAAAAGTCAAAGATCGTCAGACAAGACAAAAAGCAAGACCCAACTGTATGTATGCTGCTTACAACAAACCCACTTTAAAAAGACAAACATCGGTTAAAAGCAAAAGGATGAAAAAAGATGTAATATGTTAACATTCGTCTGAAAAATACAGCTGCTGCAGCTATGTTAATAAGAGGCAGAGTAGATTTCAAGCAAAGAATATTATCAGGAACAAAAAGCATCACTTCCTAAGGGTAAGGATCAATTCATCAAGAGGACATACGAATCCTAAACAGTTGTGAAGTTAAGTAACAGAGCTTCAAAATATGTGAAGCAAAAAACTTAAATTAAAACAAAAAATTTGTGGGAAATAGAAACAGATAAACCTTTTTAGTTATCACTGCAGGCTCAACACCTCTCAATAACTGACAGAACAAGTACACAAGAAATCAGTAAGGATACAGAAAGCGAGTAACACAATGAACTTAATCTAACTGACATTCATGGAACACTCTACCCAACAGCAGAATTCATGTCTTTCAAGTGCATACAGACTATTGACCAAGATGAACCATATCCAGGGCCCTATAAAAAGTTTCAGTAACATTTTAAAGGATGTGAGTCACACAAATTATGTTCTCTGGCCGTAACAGAATTAAATTAGAAATCAGTAATGGAAAGATCTTTAGAAAATGCTCCAGATAGTTATAAGCTAAAAAACAAACTTCAAAATAACCAATGGATCAAAGAAGAAATCAAAAGGGAAGTTAAAAAGTATTTTGAACTCAATGAAAATGAAAACACAACCTATTCAAATTTATGAGATGCTGTTTAAATCACTAGCAAGGAGCCAATTTGTAGTGTTAAATACCTATATTAGAGAAGAAGGTCTCAAATCAATGACCTCAACTTCCACATAAAGGAACAAGGAGAAAAAAATAAAACCCAAAATAAAACGAAACAAAGATCAGAGCAGAAATCAGTGAAATTGGGGAGAAAAGTCAGTGAAAGCTTTTTTTTTTTTTTTTTTTTTTTGAGAAAATCAGTAAAACCAATAAATTTCTGGATAAACAAAAAGAGAAAGAAGACAAGTTATCAGTATCAGGAATGAGAGGTGACATCACTATAGACCCAGGTCAAAAGGTCTAATGGAGCAGTTTGAAGAACTTCCCCATTATCAGATAACAGTCTCAAGGATATATTAAGAGCCCTTATCTTTTACAGATACAAGCTGAAATATTTACGAATTGGCTTCAAAATTATCAGAGGGAGGAGAGGAATGGGCAAAGTATAAATGAACACGGTTGGCTCTGAACGGGTAATTAGGAAAGCTGGAGGATGGATACTTTGGGGTTTCTTTATACTATTCCGTTTTTTATGTGTTTAAACCATTCTGTAAGAGTTTACAAGATACAAATGAAATTATCTAATTTTTAAAGCCTTATCAAATGAGATCATCTATTTACAAGTACTCTTAAAAGTAGAAAACATCAATAAAACTGGAAGGAAAAAATAAAGTAGAAAACGTTCCATACGTGTAAGATGGCAATATTACTTAGTATTCACAAAAAGAAAAAAGAAAACAAATAGCAAGAGGAAAAAAAGAGTGAAAGACAAAGAAATTCCAGCACTGCACATTCTCCGCTATTTTCTTCTATTTCTAATAATCAAAGCTACATGCTAATGAGCCAGATATCCTATCTGCAAAGGATGATGTAGTATCTTTCAAAAGTTTCAAAAGAACTGTTTCAAAAACTCTGAAAAGTACAGATGACTAAACTTAGTTCAAGATTTTCATGATTTATTCAGCAAGTAATCATGGAAGGAAATATTGTTAAAAACCAAACTCCTTGGTTTTGTCAAAAATGAGTTGCTACATTTGGTTACTTGGGACAGCATCCCTGAACACAAATTAAAAGAAACTGTTGCCATCTCCTATTTATCTAAAGTAAGAGAGGCCAGAGAAAAATCTAACTAAATGTAATCCAAGAAAATTGCAAAATGTAAACAATAATTAAGACATCTACCCTACCAGGGAATTGTCAACTGCAAGGACTTTTAATCAAATTCTAGGAACCAAATCCTCACTCTACCACTTACCATGGGAAGGAAGGGGAGAATTCTCTCAATTTCCTCATTGCAATATCAGGGTAATGATATCCATCCCAAAAAGTTAATATAAAGACAAATGTGAAATGGAATTGTTTTCAGTGTGTGAAAACACCTAGCACAACTCCTGATGCACACACACATGCAGCTGTTAAATTTCTTTTGCTCCCCTCCACCAATTAGGTGGATGACACAGGCATAGATTTTACCCCTCTGATAATCCTAGAGTTCATACTCAGAGATTACCCAAAGGTATAGTTAAAAGCAATGCTTGTTTCAAAAAAAAAAGTTATAGAAAGAAATTCTGAAGTTAATCTGTAAATAGTGAGTCTGGAATTTAAGTCCCATTCAGCAGCTCTAGGGTCAATTACTCATACTGTCACACCTACGAGTGAAAGCCCTCCATGAGTCTTCAACAGAGTCAGGGAACCTAGCACCACAGCCACTATGACATACAGTTTGGCACTTCCTCTAAAGGCTAAAGGTAGAGTTACCATATAGTCGAGCAATTCCACTCCCAAGTATATGTCGTCCCCAAAGAGCTGAAAATAGGGACTTGAACAGATACATGTACCCCAATGTTTACTGCAGCATCATTCATAACAGGTGAAAGGCAGAAACCATCCAAGGCATGTTCTTTGACAGATAAATGGATTTAAAAAAAAAAAAAAAAGTGACACAAACACAATGGAATATTACTCGACCATGAAAAGGAAAGTTGTGGTACATGCTACAACCTGGAAGAAACTTGAAAACATGACATGAAGTGAAATAAGCCAGATACACAACAAATTTTGTATGATTCCACTTAAGTGAGGTACCTAGAATAGGCAAATACAGAGAAACACATGTAGAATGGAGGTTATCAAAATAGTGGGAGAATTAGAGTTTAATAGGCAGTACAGAGTTTCTGTTTGGGGTGATGAAAACTTTTGGAAACATAGTGGTGATGAGTGCACAACAGCGTGAACATAATTAAAGACAATGACTTGTATACTTAAGGTTAAAACACACAGGTAAGTCTATTCAGTATCTCGTAGTAATCTATAATGAAAAAGAATATGAAAAGGAATATATGTATGTCTGAAACATTATGATGTATGCCAGAAACTGACACAACACTGTAAACTGACTGTACATCAATACAAAATAAAATTTTTTAAAAGGTTGAAATGAAAATTTTGCTATATATATTTTACCACATTATTTTTTAAAATCTGCATTAAAAACAGGCTCCAGATTCTTAAAAAAAAAAATCCAAAACTAAACAAAAAACAGCTTGGCGGTGAAAGGAGGGGAAAGGCAGGTTTCTTATCTTCCTGTTACCCATCTTTCGGTATTTCTGGATGATACAATGCAAGGCTTGTTCATCTCAGCCAATTCCAAATACATTTTTGTCTCCTTTCAGCCAACCATTTAAGATGCTAATTTTATAGTAATAATCAAATATACGGTTCTGTCCCCAATATTATCATTTCCATTTTTTCCCTCCTGCTTTCTAACACTCTTCACTTTGATAGCTGCTCCTTAAACCACACAATGAGATTTCAACCTCTGCTCCCGTAACGTTCCATTCTCCACGACACTGTAAGGAATTAACGTCTAGTCTGCCGTAAGTGTGAAATAACCTCTATCCACTTGTCTGGGAAGCCTTTCATACCTAACTTTGCTCATTCTCTAAATTCTTTTCCCAGAGCATTTTTGTAGCTGTTGTAGCTACGTGAATTTTTAGTGAACTCTCCATCCTGGACCCTAATGGCAGCTGGAAGAGACATCTGTGGTTTTTGGTTTTGGAAGTGAACTTTGTACACTCCCTTCTCACGACCTGTAAACCTGGAAGAATGGGAAAGACAGTGGGAACCTGTCAGACAAGCTGTTCTTCTACAACCTCCCCTCTGCCTAGTCCGCATCTTCCTTACATTAAACTCTGAGACAGGCAGTGAGAGAGTCAAGGATGGATACAGTGGTACCCAGATCCAAGAGCTTACTTCTGCAGGTCAGGGCATCCACAGGACCCAAGATGAAGTAAGGATAAACAACACTGAACTGGATCTGGGAATTCAAATCATACTTCTGCCTGTGCCACTGAATCTCTGAAAGCTGTGAGTCAAATTCCTCATTTATAAGGTGTAAGGATCAAAGTCCCCCAGCTCTGAAATTCAAGCACATCAAGGACTGCAGCTCCAGAACTGATCTCTAGTCACATTAAAAGAGTACTTCATAGAGGAAACTATTTTTTAATGTAGTGTTCATGTAAATATCTGTTCGGAGTGGGAAGAGACTCCCTCAGGGTTTTATTTCCCCACATTCAAACTAAATAAAATAAAAAGGGAGAAGTCTTTTGATTTTTAAGGTGAATGCAATAAACGGTGTTTTTCTCAAATGGCCTTGTTTTTTTCTATTACAATTGCTGCTAAACTAGGTCACCTAAGTAATAAATATTGAAAGCATTTAACCAAATTCAAACATCTGTTCCATTCCTCTTTCAGGGTTTGGTCCAGCTGAAATAAAATATCCACTGCCCTACAGGACCTGCAAGACCCACACAGCTGGAAATGTTGGGTTTTCCTTAAAGCCAGCACTATCCAGTGAAAAAATACGGCTGATTTCAATATGTCTGAAGCGCAATGAGTACAAAACTATATGAGAAGCAGCAAAATCTGGTCAAGCAAATCTTGCCACATAGGATAGTCCCATAGTAGGATGATAGGGCTCCTAACAAACTTTGGTGGGTGTGTGCCCCAAGCACACCTGGCATGGCAGGTGTCTTCAGAGGACACGGTGGAGGCGGCGCCTCTTCAGCTTCTGGATACACAAGGCCAGATTTGCTCTCCCAGTAGTTGCCTTATTTGGCACTGGAATTTCTAAGCAAATTATTCAAATTTCACTTTGGGAAAAATTATATTAACTTTCAAAAACAGAAATGGTGTATAAGAAGACACAAATATAGTTAATTATGAAATAAGAGATAAGAAAGGGTATCTGAAACACACGTGGAAAGTAAGGGTATTAGATAGAAAGGTCTCTTACAAATTGATGATAAAACAACTGGGTAACCCAATGAGAACAAAATCCAGTAAGAAAATGGGTCATGGGCGGGACCAAGATGGTGGAGTAGAAAGACGCCTGTAGCTCACCCTCTCCCACAAATACACCAAAACTCACATCCGCGGACCCACCCAGCCAACAAGAGCACCTGCTGAACTCCAACAGAACATCGCCCTCTTCAAAAGACAAAGATAACACGAATCTGGTAGGAGAAAAGGAAAATAGAAAGAAGAAAAAGCAAAGCAGTGCGGGGCTGGTCCCGTGGGGAGGGAGCCTCAAAGGAGGAATGGCGCTCGTTCGCTGAATCCCCCTCTCCAACAGAGAGGCCAGTGGGATGGATGGGAACCTCCGAGGCTCAGATCTGTATGGGGCAGCCCTTGACTGACAGAACCAAGTTAAACGGGCACAAGGGGTCCCTGCGACACCCAGCCAGCAGCTGGGGGCCAGGACAGGCTGCCCGAGCTGGCCAGAGGATTGGGGCAACTGCACGGAGGCAGCCCCGGGGGACTGCAGGGTGCTGAGCACTGTGGCTGGGAGGGGATACAGAGCAGAACAACCTGGGGCCCCCATAAATTACGAAAAAAAAAAAAAGCAAAGCAACACTGCTGGTGTGCCCTGGGGGGAGGGGCGCCATAGCCTTTGTCTCCTCAGACCCACAGCGCCATTAGTGGCGCATCTTGCGAGAAGAGAGGCAGTGCGCAGCCACAGCAACCATCTCCTCCTGTGCGCAGCGCCCGGGCAGGGGCCTGCCAAGACCTGAATCTGCACCTGAGGGCTCCGCAACCTCCTGGCCACCAAGACAAGCAAGGAGCTGAGTTTTGGCATGGAGCAGGGGCAGGGCTGTTCCGAGGTCTTCCCCGAGCCCACCTACGGAGTGCGGACCTGAGATGCAGCAGGCAGCTGCACAGAGCAGCGGATCTACCGGCGCTGGGAGAGGGCAAGTGGCCACCCACCTTCCTGGCAGGAACACAGCACCTAACTGCGGTGCTAGGAGGGGATGCGATCTGCTAGCTGACAGGCACTGGGAGCAGCATAGACGAGGATGCCAACAGAGGGCCTCTGGAAACAGCAAGCTGAGTTCGCAAAACAGGGCGAAGACAGACAGACTTCTCGACAAAATCATTAAGAGCGCAGTCTTCAGTGTAACACATCCTTTTTTTTTTTTTTTCAAATCTTTTTTATATCTGTTCTATTTTCTATTACCTTTTTGATTTTTACTTTTTAAACAGTTGTATATGTCTACAGTTTTAATCCCTTTTAAATTTTTCTTTTAAAGTATTTTTATTATTACTATTTTAAAAAAATCCACCTCATTTCATTTTTAATTCTCTTGGTTTTGATCTCCTGTTATTGATTATATACAGGTTTCAAATATTGTTTTCTGTTTTTTCCTCCTTTTTTAAAGGTTTTTAAAAGAGTCTCAACTCAATTGCTATTCTGCTTCAATTTGCTTTTCTACTATTGATTATACACTGTTTTCAAACCTTTTTTTGCCCCACTCTTTTAAAATTCTCTCAAATTTTTTTTAACTTTTATTCCTGCATAGGCTTTAGATAGATAGATAAATAAACTCCTTAAGGACCACAATGGATGACTGATACTCCTTAAGCCACAGTGCCAGACAGATATGAGCAATATGAAGAAGCAGAGGAACCACTCCCAGTTAAAAGAGCAAAAGAAATCCCCTGAAAGAACAATCAATGAAATAGACATTGATGGCCTACTAGGTCAAGATTTCAAAAAAGGAGTGATCAAAGTACTGAAGGAACTAAAAGAGATAGTGTTTAGAGATATAAAATATGTCAAAAATGAAATTGAAGCTATAAAGAAGAACCAAGTAGAATTGGTAAACTCATTTGCTGAGATGAGAGCTGATCTAAAGGCTGTACAAAGCAAGTGTACAAGTGACCTAGAAGACAGGACAATAGAAAGCACCCAATCAGAATAGCTGAGAGAAAAACAAATAAAAAACAATGAAAACAATATAAGGGACTTATGGGATAATAAAAGTGTGCCAATCTACGCATAATAGGGGTTCCAGAAGGGGAAGAAAGAACAAAGGGGATTGAAAAGGTATTTGAAGAAATCATGACTGAAAACTTCCCAAACCTCAACAAGGAATCAGCTATCCAAGTACAGGAGGCTCAGAGGGTCCCAAACAGGAAGAACCCAAACAGATCCATACCAAGACATATCATAATCAAGATGGCCAGAGTCAAGGATAAAGAAACGATCCTAAAGGCAGCAAGAGAAAAACAAAGAGTGAGCTACAAGGGAATCCCCATAAGGCTCTCAGCTGATTTCTCTACACAAACACTACAGGCCAGAAGGGAGTGGCAAGATATATTCAAATTCCTGAATGAAATAAAGATGCAGCCTAGGATACTCTACCCAGCAAGGCTATCCTTTAGAATAGAAGGAGAGACAAAGAATTTCACAGACAAGCAAAAACTAAGAGTTTAACAACACTAAACCCATGCTAAAAGAAATATTGACAGGTCTGCTCTAAATAGAAAAGAAGCAGGATGCTACAAAAATGAGAAACTCATAACTGGAAAGGTGATAACTATCATGAATTACAAATAGAATAAACACAAAAATGTGAAAGAAGACATCTAAATCATTAAGAGTGGGAGAGGGAAGTAAGGAAATATAGAGTATTTTTTTTCCTTTTTTAAATTTTTTGTTCTCCATAGGATGGGTTTAAGATTATATTACTATCTGTTTAATACAAACAGTTACAGTAATGTGTTAATAGACTTTCAAAAAGTCTATTAGTAACCACAAGCCAAAATCTTACAAGTGAGTCACAAAACCTAAATAAAATCCAAGATAATACAAAGGAAAATTACCAAACCATGAAAGGAAGAAGAAAAGAACAAAGAGGAAATACCAAATCAACTGCAAAAATAAGTTCAAAATGGCAATAAACACACATCTATCATTAACGACTGTAAATGTTAATGGACTAAATGCTCCAGTCAAAAGACGTAGAGTGGCAGAGTGGATAATAAAGCAAGAACCTTCAATATGCTGCATACAAGAGACCCACATTAGGGAGAAGTAACCCTACTTCAAAATGACACCTGCAACCCAATGTTCATAGCAGCACTGTTTACAATAGCCAAGACATGGAAGCGGCCTAAATGTCCGTCAACAGATGACTGGATAAAGAAGATGTGGTATATTTATTTATACAATGGAATACTATTCAGTCGTAAAAATCGACAACATAACGCCATTTGCAGCAGCATGGATGTTCCTGGAGAATGTCATTCTAAGTGAAGTAAGCCAGAAAGAGAAAGAAAAATACCGTATGAGATCATTCATATGTGGAATCTTAAAAAACAACAAAAACAAAAACAAAAACATAAATACAAAACAGAAACAGACTCATAGACATAGAATACAAACTTGTGGTTGCCAAGGGGGTGGGAGGTGGGAAGGGACAGACTGGGATTTCAAAATGCATAATAGATAAACAAGATTATACTGTATAGCACAGGGAAATATATACAAGATCTTGTGGTAGCTCACAGTGAAGAAAAATGTGATAATGAATTTATATGTATGTTCATGTATAACTGAAAAATTGTGCTCTATGCTGGAATTTGACACAACATTGTAAAATGACTATAACTCAATAAAAAAAAGTTTTTTAAAAAAAAAGAAAGAAAGAAAACGGATCAAGGACATGAACATGTAATTCACTGAAGAGAAAATCCAGAAGACTTACATGTGAGGAAACACTGCCTCACCGGAAATGCCAACTTAAGACTGCATTTGTATCCATTCTGCCAAAATATTTTCAAATTACCAAATTTGAAACAAGAAAATGATGGACCTACTGCTGACAGGGATATAAAGTGGGAGAAGAACAATACTCAGGCATTCCTAGTGGAAATGTGAATTTTAAGACTTCGGAAATCAATCTAGAATTTAAATTCAAGATAAATATATCCAATAACTTAATAAGCATATCCTTTATAATTTAAAGAAATAAATCCCAGTACTTAAGGATATCTATTTAACACATTTATTGAATCACTGTTTACAAGAGCCAAAAACAAACTACAGCAAACTGAATGTCCAATAGAAGAATGGTTCAATAGATCAACACATTTACAAAGAGTATTATGTAATCACTAAAACTGAGTTTTATCTATGTTAAAATAGGTCATAGAAAAATCCTCTAAGTTAGAAAATGAAGATGCAGACACATTCATATACTATACCCTTTTTTACTGAGCAATTAAAAAAGGCTATGCACGACAATGTGGACATGGAAAACATACTACAGCTTATTCACTAGATTATTAATATTAGCTTTTTATGAAGGCAAGCACTGTAGCTCAAGTGGTGAGGAATGATAGAAAAGCTAAAACGCAAGATTGAATTTTAAAGCTGTACATGATTTTTTCAAATGCATATGATATTCCAGTTGTATCAAGTTTTATGTCTACTCCATAAACAGAAATATAGACAGATAATTAGAAACAGAATAATTCTAAGTATACCCTATTTTATTGTCACTGCAGTAGTCTTTAAGCTAGGTGCCATACTCAAATGATACAAAATGTTAATGCTGTAATCTAGTAATACTAGAAGTTTGGTCTACTTTTGTTTCCTTATATATCTCTTTCTTTTCATCTTTTATTTTTTAGGATGTTTTGTGACATTCATAATGTATTAGCTCTATAGCTCATGGCTCACATACATAGGGTGCCAACTAAAACATTTTTGATGATATTAGTGTGCAATCCGAAAGTTTGGAGATCACAGTAGATACAATTAAGCAGGATACTTTTTACACTAAAACTCCTTCAGGAAAGTTTTTATTCACCTAGTTACCTATGGATTCTACAGACTTATGATTCTGTAGCGTCAACATTCTGGCCATTGTTTCTCCTAGGACTGGTTTATCAGCACCTTCCTCTTCCCTCCATCTCCACCCCTTCCGCCCTGTCAGAGTTACCAAGTTTTAAGTGAAGGATCTCAAAGGAGGTATTAAAAATAATTTTACAAAAATTTTGTTCTGCTCCTCAGCTACCTCCTGTCCCCTTAATATGTGATTAATCTACACCCATTACCACCACCACTTCCTTTTCTCTTACAATCTGATTTTTATATCATCTAAGTTCTTTCTCCCAAATGTTCCTGTGAGAATTTTATGAACGACCTACACATTTTAAAAAGAAAAAGAAAAAACTAAGAACTACAAAGTACCACAAAATTGCCATGGTGACCTTCTGTTCCTCTTGCAAGAACAGTAACAGCTTCATAGATCTCACTATCCTTAAGATCTCTACAGCACTTGTCATACACATAAAAATGTAAGAAGCTTACATCTCCCTATTTATAAACCCCACACAACTATACTGAGTTCCATCTGGTGTCATTCCCCCTAGGCCTGAAGAACTTCCTTCAGAATTTCCTGTTGGACAGATACATAACAAATGGTCTCCATTTTCATTTTTCTGAAAATATTTTTATTTCACCTTTGTTTTTGAAGGATTTCTCTTTGGACATAAGGAAACAAGCTATCTACTTGAAATTTTAGCACTTCAGAAACGTTCCACCCCTTTACAACCTCCTTTGTTCTTGATGAGAAGTGGCCCATCGTTTATATCATTGTTCTACTCCATGTAATTTATCTTTTTACTCTGGCTGATTTCAATCTTCTCTTTATCTTGGATTTTCAGCTGTTTTTTATGAAGTGCCCAGGTGCGATTTTCCTCGTATTCATCTTGAGGTTTGCTGAGCTGCTTTCATCTTTAAATTTGTTTTTCACCTCATTTGGGAAACTGCCAGCCATTACCTTTTCAAACATTTTTCCTGCCACATTCTCTTGTCTTCTGAGACTACAATTACATACGTACTATTTGCTATTATACAGGACTGAGACACCTTTCCATTTTTTTTCAATCATTTTTCTCTTTGTTCTCAGAATGACTGAATTTGAAGACAGATTGACAGAAATTACGTTATTTTACTTCCACTTGGGTTTTCTGTTTTCTATTTTTCTCTTACACTTCCCATCTACTGTTGTATTATGACCGTATTTTAAGTCTGCTATAACAGCTGCTTTTAAAGTCCATGTGCACTAAATTTTAGTATGTCAGTCATCTTGGGGTTGTTTCCTATTGACTGCTTCTTCTCTTGACTGTGTGTCATTCTCCCTTTCTTCTCATGATTGGTATTACAGAAAGGGTATTATGAACATTATGTTGTAGAGACCATCATCTTCTGAAGAATATTGACCAGACACTTACTTGGCTAGATTCAAGCTCCAACTACTGTTTTCCTATGGTGTGCAGGAGCTAGAACTACTCATCTCTTTCCATTTTCCACATGTTTCTTTTCATTGGGAATTTCAGAGTCTCCCCATGGATCGGCCAAGAATTTGGACAGAATTTAAGTACAAACATTGGGGTTTTCTCTTCTGCGTCTCCCTCCTTTCCTGGATGCACCTCCTCACTTTCCAGTCAGTCTGGCAACCACAAATGCCGTTCATCCCCCAGCTCCTCCAGCCAGTAACTGCCACTTTCTGCCCTACATCTAGCCTGCTCTCCATAGATTGGGTAATGTCATCAAGAACAAACAATATATAAAGGATAACTTTATCCTATGCAATTCACATCTTCCAAGAATCAACTCCCTTCCAATTTCTGTTGGTTATCAGCTGCTCTCTGGTGGCTTCAAATAATTGACTTTATATTTCGTCCAGAGTGTACAACTGTTACCTGTATGAAGGGTCACCTAATAGAAGTCTGCTGCTACTGGCATGGCCAGAATAAGAATCTTCTCCCCACTGACATTTTAGAAGCATGTTTTTACCTTCATTTCCTTTACCCTTCTCATGTCCTTCAAGACAAGAGACAGCAAAATGTGCTTATACTGGCACAAAAAAGCATAGAGTATAAATTTTAAAATGATCACATCTTACTATGCATGTTTACATTTGGTAATGCAATTATTTTTAAAGTGAGAAAAAAAAATGTCCTCTTTAGAGAAACAGGCATATGTAGGGTCTTTTCCCCCCTATCTGGAAGATAGCATTACCTTGTACATTAGCTCAGAAAACCATGGGGTTCATCATGATGTGCAATGCGACTCGCAAAAGCGATATGTCTGCCAAAGCCAGAAGATTCATGACGTTTTCAGCAACTAGGGAATTTGTAAGATCTAAGTCATTGAATAAAATAGCATCGTTATATGTTACCCACTGAGTAATGCAAGCCAATTAGAGTAAATGGCTGTATGTAACTCCCCAGACTTATCCTGCCATTCATGTGGTTAACAGTCTGGTGTTCTACATTCTGCAGGGAGGCCAGTTCTAACTTCACCGACTTCCATCAGCGTTCAGACAGCTGAGAGACTTGGAAACCATCGAGTCCAACCACATCACTCTACAGATGGGGAAACTGAGGGCCAGAGGGATGAAGTAACTTACTCAACACCAAAAAACTGAGCATCTGTTAGCAATGGCAGAAACAAGATTAGAGTCAACTCCTTGTTCCAGTATCTTACACGATTTCTCCTAGGCTCAGCAGGAAAAGAGTTTTTAAAATTAAAAACAAGAGCTTCAAAGGCAAAAGTATTAAGGGAAGTAAACAAAACCCCTAATTTTTTTTCTCTCTCACTGTTGAGCATTTAACCTTATATCCTTAAAGGCTAAAGACAGCAAAATAAACTTATTCCCCAAGAGTTGTCTAACAGAACTACTAATAAAAATAATAGCAAACAGTTCAAATACAAAGAACCGGAAGAGCTCCACGGAAAGTTACATTACATTAACTTGCATCACTCACCTGTTACATTTTATTGCCATAACCCATTTATCCTGTTAAATCTCTTTTCATGTCTTTTAGTTACACATTAAACTACCCATAGGGGACCCAGGAGATATTGAGTTCTAAGGACTAATTTGCTGAAATGTTGAAAATAAAAAGGACTGGTAAGTTCCTCATTTCTGTGAGATTTCCCATACAATGCCAACGCAGGTCCTGTGAGAACACCCTTAACACTGTCACTGCTTTCTATTACCACCATCTCTAACAGCGCTCTTCCACAGAGTTCAATTCGTCGGCTTCTGATAACTTCACAGCCATCAGTTCTCCCCAACAGAAATACCTGCATTTTTAAACCAAAAAACCAAAAGTAATCTTTGTGTGCGTATACATTATACCAGTTGCCTGGGTTCTTAAGAATGAAATCAAGAGAACAATTTGGAAACGTTTACACTGGCAAACGCAGAGCCCACTGAGGTAAAACATTAAAAAAAAAAAAATCTGGTCAGGCCTCTTAGCTGCCAAAAAAAAAAAAAAGTCAAGAAACTGTTTCAAAATGCCTGTATTGTTCTAACTGCTTCCTCCACCCCAACCCCCAACTGTTTCCACTGGGCAGTAAATAAAATCCCATCTGAGTCCCAGGGCAACCAACCGGCTATCTGACGGACTGGGAGGGAGGACGGGGCAGACCAGTAAGGAGGGTCGGAGAGGCAGGCCAAGAACGTCTGCATTTAACCATCTTAACTGCTGTAAACCAAATATTTGATTTTGCTCCCTTATTTCCCTTCAAAAATACATGCAAGTGAAACAAAGGTTTGATTCAAATGTATGAGGGACTGGTTAGAATGTTATGAATAAAATGCTCGTCTGTTGAAAGGTATGTTCCACTGGAGCAAACGTCTGCTGGAGTGAGCAGTGTGGGGACCACGCGGTCCTCTGATACTCAGGGGTGTCTCCTAAGATGGTTTCCTCTCTCTTACCCCCTTGGCTTCCTATCTCCCACCTATGACAGGAATGAAATAAAGTCTGTAAAGTTAGGAGAGACTGAAACCTTCCTGGTGAGAGGAAGGAACCCAGACCTCTGAAGCAGCCCTGTCAAGGTGGGTGGTATTTGGACAGCAGAGAACAGAGTGTACCAGCAGAAAACAAGGCCAGGAAGAGGAGGTGGGGTGAGAAGAGCTTCAGAGAGTTTAGGGTCGTGGGAACAGGGACTCTTGGGGGGTAGCTGCTGTGTACAGAGATCAAGAGTATTGGGAAGAAAGGATTTCAAGTTTTTCTGTGGGACCTAGGAGCTCCTAAAATATTTCACTCATTAAGTGTTTAAATGAAAACTGGTGATAAATTACTGTTGTTCCCTCTAAGGCCAAAAAACTCCACCTATGAAACATGTCTCCACTATTCCTCCAAGAAGAACACACTCATCCCACTGTTTGTATATAATACAGATAAGAAAATGGGGGTAAAAAATCAGAAGGAACAATCCACAAGTCTTCAGGTCTGGAGTTGGCAGCACCTATTTGATTGGAACCTACACCAAAACCCTAAATCTTTTCTATGTCAGAGCCCAGGTTGAAAGGTTCGTGAATTTGACTAGTCCTAATACAGACTGTCCTTACAATAAATTTGCTAATGAAGAAGAAGTCCATGTTATAATGGCACACCATACAGTGTCAGGGACGGAGAGAACCCAGTAAAGAAGAAATCCTTTATGTGGCATAACTGGTAGACGGACAGGCTTTGTGTGGGGGGAGTCTGAGTCCCACAGATTTGTGTGTTTTTAGCAGATTCTTAGAGGTCGATAAAAAAAAAAAAACTGGTATAGAACTATGGAAATAGACTACCTACTACTTCAAGCCCCTCACATTACAGAGAAACTTGAGATGCAAAAAGGCTGACCTATTTTCTCCAGCCACATAGCTAGAGGGACCCCGCACCTGGAGCTGGGCGTGGGGTGAGGACTCTCCTCTCAGGGCAGCAGGGGAGGCACCATCAGGGAGTGTCAGAAGGAAGAATCGCACTGAAAGTCAAAGTCCAAACGGCATCAAGGAACATTTGGAAAGCTTTCCCTGGAAGGGCTCCAGAAGCAGATTCTGAAGCTGGACTGGAGACTGGGAAATCCAGACCTGGGAGACACAACCGGGTGGAGGCCCTGAGAGCACAGAGCTTCCTTCTGGCAGCTCATCAGGCTCGAATGCCTGGGGCTCTTTGTCACTATTCTTATGTTTTGCAACTCTGCATTATGTTGAAGTAAAAGTGAGACGGGAGGGAAGAGGTCAGGGCACAACCATTGAAAAAGTAACACAGCACTGAGGATAGGACATAAACTGGTCAGAATTAACTCAGTCCAAGATGGCAGAAGAGTCACCTTCCAGCAGACCTTGAGCCTCACTGTAATACATCAGCACTCTAAATGACACAACCCAGAGGTGCAATGAGTTTCCAGACTGACCATAAAAGGCCAAAAAGTGGGTGGGGCCCAATTCCTGGAAATCCCCGCCCCTTCCCCAAAACAGCTGTAATAATACTCCCACTCGTTAGCATATGAAATTACAGAGTCCATAAAACAGAAACAGTCCCACACCCAGGGCCACTTGTGCTTTCCAAGATGACCCCATCACCCAGGGCAAGGGTAGAGTCGGGGGAGGGGGTGGAGAGGAGACAGGGCTCCCTCTTCTGAGAGGGACCACATTGTGTCTATGGAACATGTATCTCCTAGGGCGGCCTCGCTTGCCTTCTGAGATGGCCTGCACTCTGCCTATGGAGAATAAATCTACTGTTGCTTTACTATGTCTCAGTTTTGAATTCTCTCCTATGAGACAAGAACCTATTCTCTGGTAACAAAAGCAATGCTTAGCTTCCACCTCTAAGGGTGCACAGGTATCATTCATTCATTCAACTAACATTTATAAACTATCATGTGCCAGAGATACAGATAAAAGATGGGGGAGAGGGGGAGAAAGTGGTCAGGAGGGTACAGATGTTGACATCAGACAGTCCTGTGCTGGAATCCTAGCTCCTCCACTCACTGGCTGATAACCTCAGACAGTTACTGACCCCTCCAAGGCTCAGTTTCCTGCATCAGTCAAACCAAGAGAACCTCAAATACATATGGTCTCTATCACTACCCAAATTAACATGGTATCTGTTCCAAAGATGCTCACAAACCCGAGAGGACTAGACAGAATTAACAAGTTACACTCCCATGGGACCCGAGTTCTTTCAGGCACATACCAAGCACCCAAGGGAGGAGATCATCACCGCCAATGGGAGTCCTGAGCACGTGCACAAGGAGCAGAGTACAAACCTCAATTCATTCAGCTCCCTGGACGTGGACGCTCCATCGAGGTGCTTACTCCCAGAGCCGCTGCCATCCTAGACAGTTGTTAGGCACAACCAGAGGTCGTGTGTCCTGCAGAGGTCTGTCTAGACTGAAGCAGCCAAGCCTGACTCGGGCCACTTCTTCCCCGGTCACAGCTGTTACTCCAAGGCTGTGCCTCCACATTCTACCCCAACTGCTGGCAAAAGGGAGGGAAAACTGACTTCACAAGACAATCCTTTTAAAAGCCCACTTCTTCTACCAGCTAGAGCCTTCCCTGTCCTTGCAGAGCTGTAAGGAATGGTGCTGCCTTACACTTCACTGATGCATTATCACTGTTGGATTTTACAGTTCAGGTCAGATCTCTCTGCAGTATCCCACTCAAGGCATACCATCACCACCTTCGACCCCCTGCTTAAACATCATTAAGCAGGTCTGGCCCCACCACCTTCTAGCTATACAACTGTGGACAAGTCACTTAAGCTTGCCTCAGTCTCTAATGGGGGAATCATAAAAAGAGCTACACCTCGTGGCACTGTGATGAGGATAAGATGGGTAATTCATGAGAAGTATTCAGACCACACTTGATATAAGTTAAGCACTAAGTATTTTTCACCACAAGGAACTATAGTTGAGACAGAACCCAAGAGTTGAGCACAAAGTCACAAGCACAAAAGATTTAGGAACATGAGTCCCTTTGGGGAAACACCAGACCACCAGAGTCAACAACTGTTACCCTAGCAAGAGAGTAACTGATGTGTCATGAAACATGCAAGAAGAAGAGTCCAATTTTTAAGCCAACAATAATAAACACAAAGAATATCTTCAAAGCCTTTTCCACTGTATACAATTAACGCAAACGTGGTACATCGCACAATGTCTATGAGAAAGGAAACAATGGAATTACCCAAATTTCCCAACTCTCTTCTCCTGCCTCAGAAATCTACAATATTCTTCCAGAGGTAGTACAAATTTTACTTTAATGTTAAAAAAAAAAAAACTTACCAGATTTAGAATGCAGTCTAAGTGCTTACGAAGCAGATAATGCCATCACATTTCATGGTAACATTAGAAAACTGATCAAATTATTTAGATCAAATTGTACTTTGATCAAACCATTAAGTTAGTAGTACCAGTCTTCTGTGGCAGTTGTAACTATCAAATAATAGTGTTTGCTGAGCTCAGTAAATGATTCATTAGGGATTTATTAGCTTATTCTACTACTACTATTAGCTATTACTACTACTAGTAATTTGTTTGGAAAATATATAACTATATTAATGAAAAGAATCCCTGATACTGACAGAACTAAGAAAGTAAATTTAGGTCAGGAGCCAACGTATCAAAAAGTGAAAAAATTGATTTGCTACATATTAACAGGACAAACAATACCTTGTCCAATTGAAGATACATATGGTGACTGACACTGCATAATTTGCTCAATATTTTAATATTACACCTTCATGACTGACAAGGACAGGGTTTTTCAACCTCAGTACTATTAATGCTTGTACCAGATAGCTCTTTATTGTGGGGGCTTGTCTTGTGCACTGGAGGATAATTTAGCATCATCCCTGGCCTCTGGCCATAGATGGCAGTAGTACCCTCCCACTCCTGACTTTCAACCCTGTCTCCAGACATCACCAAATGTCCCGTGGGGGCCACAATCACCCTGGTGGTGACTTTTTCCTTCTCAGTTTTACCTGAAAAAACATGAATGAGAACACGAAGCGATTGTTCTATGCTGCTATTAAGTAACAGGGATTCTGCCAGGTGGTCTACACACATCACCTCCAGTCTCGTAGCCTTATGTTGTGCCCAGTAAAGAAAGGTTTAATCGGAGCCGTCCTTCTAGCTCTGAAGCCCATGGTTTGCCTATCTTGTCAGGCATTTATGGTGATCTTATTTAAATGATACACTCATATCACCATGATCATGATCAAGAAGCATACAAGTCCCCTCTTATTAAATTCACAGTTTCACTTACTTGTCACTAATAAAGACCCACCTTCATTTATTACAACCTTCATATACCCATTCATTAACTCAGTCAACAAATACATATTAAGTCCCTGTTTTGCACTGTTCTGGACCAAGGGATTCTGCGCTGAACAGGACTGACAGCCTTTGCCCTCATGAAGCTCAGTCTAGTGAGACATTTCCCAGCCATACACATGAAGGCATGAGCACAGGTGAATCAAGAACCTGCTTTAGCATTTCCTGCTTCAAAACCCTGTCTCCAAGAATGCATTGTCTATTTAACAGCAGACCTCTATTCCATCATTCTATGCGATGTAGGCAGCCACTTTTGATGTGTGTGGTACTATCCAAGAATTTTATCAAAGTGAATGCCTAAAGACTGAACTTTCCTGTTTTAGTACCACAAATTCTAATTCATTTTAAATAAATATTTAACAGAATTTTCTGTGCACCAGACAAAAACCATTCCAAGTTCTAAATCTGCATGCCTATACCACATTTTCTATGCACAAGTCACATCCAGTTTCTGGAGTTCTCTAATTTAAGACAGCAATCAGAACTCCATGGTATGGCTTATAAAGTAAACTCTTTTCAATTTCTGCAAATCAGGGAAATGTACTTAGATAATTAAGGCAAAACAAATCCTGTCTGGATAAACTCCACTGGCATTTTATAAACAAAATGACTTATATCTGTGACCAAGTTTCACAAGATGGTTTGAGATACCTTTATCATTTATATTCGGCTTTCTCCCATGCCTGCAGCTGGGGGCAGAGTGGAGGAAGTGGGTGGTGAGTGAGCTGCTAAGAAAAAGAATTTGAGATTTTTGACCTAGGGGCTAATACTGATCTACTATATGTTACCTCAATACCTTTATCTTAAAATAGAATGCATAACCTAATCTTTAAGATGATCTGAAGGAGCAAATTAAATCATCCTGAAAAGACTTCGAAAGCATTAAAAGTAAAATGTTAGTGTAAAGATAAATAGACACTGCATCATTAAGACCGTCCAGCAGCCCTTGTGTCCAGAATCCAATGTTCTGGAGACAAAAGAAACATTTAAGAACTACATCTACGAGAAAGTGTGCAAATCTGTCAGTTTTTTTTTTAAGAAGAAATGTTTTGAATTTTATTAATTGTGAAGCTGAGTCCCCCTATCAAGTTTACAACTAACCACTCTATCCAAAACTTTATTCTCTTTCTTGTGCCACCCCTCCTCCCCTCGGGATTGAGGAGAGTCAAAGAAAAGGGGTAACTGACCGAGCAGGCTCACATACGGGCCTTCCAGTGACAGACCACGACACGTCCCCATTCACTGTTCATCAGGAAAAGAGGCTATGGAAATACACTGTGACCTCCTAGGCCCCTCCATGTGGAACAAAGAGTAGGCCCTAGCAGTTAATGTTTGGGGAAGCAAAGAATGCAGAAACAAAGACAGGACAGTCAGGCCAGGGAGGAGCCACAACTTAAACAATAAATCAGTCACAAGCACTCCCAGTTCTGTTTCAGAGGTAAAGATGAGTCTGACACACATTCCTGCTGTTCTGCAGACACTAAACCCCAGCCCCCACCAGGCGGAGGAAGTTGACGGCATGCTGACCACAAGCAGGTAGCCCCAAGACCAACTGAAACCAGAAAGTTGATGATGTTGACT
This sequence comes from Camelus bactrianus, assembly GCF_048773025.1. Lineage (NCBI taxonomy): Eukaryota > Metazoa > Chordata > Mammalia > Artiodactyla > Camelidae > Camelus > Camelus bactrianus. The sequence goes on along the minus strand of NC_133553.1, from coordinate 36,327,479 downwards.
TCTGAAACACCACCCTGTTACCTCACCAACCAATCAGAAGGATGTCCACGAGCTGATGGTACTCCCCAAGATCCTCACCTCGCCTTTAAAAGACCCTTCCCCAAAAGCCATGGCAGAGTTCTGGCCTTCTGAACCTGAGCCACCCTTCTTCTTGTTTGGCACCTGCAGTAAATGCCATGCTTTCCTTCACCACAGTCCCAGGGCAGTAAACTGGCTTTGCTGCACATGGGCCAGCGGACCCAAGTTCGGTTTGGTTACAATTGTATGATTTATATTACTAATGAATTGTTACTTTGACTTTGTTCTCTCATACTGCCACAAATCTGTCAGTTTCTATTTACACTTGTAGAAGCTAAAACACAACACAAATAACCACAAGATGGGGATATTCTCCCACCAAAAAAGGAAGGAAGGAAGGGCGGGAGGGAGGAAGGAAGAGGGGGGAAAAAAACCAGTTACTACTTTTTTCTTTGCCAAAACTTAACAAGAGATGGAACAGGGCCCAATGAGACAAAGAAGTACAAACGATTCCGGCTGCTGAATCAACAGAAATTATTCCCAATACTCCTAATGAATTAAGGAACACCAGTAAACACTGTAAAGATAATGTTACTCAAGATAAAAATTAAGCAGATGATTACATCATTTGGTTACAGAAAGGCTGTGTCGTCCTGCCCAGAAGTTGTGTGGCTGAACCCTCTTGTTTCCTGGTTATAATGAAAAGATAAATAAGAAACCAAACTGTTATCAAGGACTTATTCAGGCGAGTTTTGGACCTCATGTCATCAGTCTGCAGCCGCTACACTCTCCCCTGCCCTCTGGACTAGGTCTAAGTCCTTCCTGTAGCACGTCCACTGCTAGCTACAGACTCCAGCTCCAGGTCCCCAGACATGTGATTCCTACCTTGCAATTTCCATTAACTGTATCCCCATCAGACAGTCAGAGCTGCCATCTCTTTCTCAGTAACCTACCTGGTCATCTCAGTTCCTCCAGACTAGACCTCTCTGCTTGTCGCCCTCCCCTCACGCAAGAGCTTCTCTGTACCTAAGCTCCAAGTAGCTGCCGCCAACAGCTTCCGGATGGTCCCTTTCTGCGCTACTGTATTACTTGCTTCACAATGGGCAGATACATGCAGAACACTTAGAACAATGCCTGCCATGCAAAAAGGCTAAAATACAGTTATTTCCAACATTCTAACTCCTGGACTTTCAATCTCCCTGCTTGGGACTCCCCCACCACTCCACAATAGGTCCTCTGCATGGCGCTGTCCCACCAGACTCCCCAGGCCCTCCAGACCCCACAACCTGCCTGCCAGCCCAGACTCCTTCCCATAGTCACAGCTGAGCCTGTCACCACTCAGGACCCACCACATCCAGTGGCCAGGCCACATCCACACAACATATGCCCCCAAATTTAAAATGTGGCTTATTTTCCTACCTAGTTAGATGTTGGTTTGAATCTTGGCCCTGCCTCCTACTTACACATGGTCTTATACCAGCGACTTCGGTTCCCTCATCCTCAGTTTTCCATCTGTAAAATGAGGATGCTAATAAGTATGTGACAGGGTTACTGTAAGACAGTGTAGACCCAATGCTTCACACACAGTGAGTGCTCAACAAAGGAGTTGCTTTTCACACTGTTAAGACAGGGATGCACGTGATCCATTTGAGGGGAAAAACATGATCAAGACTTAGGACCAGAATCCCACTTCTGGAAACCTGTCCTACAGATGACCTTCCGCCGGTGTGCATGGATGTTCTGGGACAGGGTGGTCAGTGTCTTTCAGAACCGTGAGAGGGGTTTTTATTAGGTAAGAGTTTGGGTGGTATGTTAGCTTCCTAGGACTATCATAAAATTACCACTAACTAGGGGGCTTAAAACAAACTTTTTCTCACAGTTACAGACACCAAAAGTCCAAAAACCCAAGATGCTGGCAGGGCTGCAGGCCTTCTGAAGGCTCTGAGGCTATACGCCCCTCTGGGCCTCTTCCAGCTTCTCGGGGCTCCAGGCTTATCTCAGCCTCTGTCATCACGTGGCTTTCTCTTCCTTCTCCCTGTCTTTTCTCTTCTTATGAGGAGGACACTAGTGCTCTCATCTTAAAGTTTTTAAATTAATTACATCAGCAAAAATTGATTCCAAGTAAGGCCACATTCCCAGGTTCCAAGGATCAGGATGTGGATGGACCTACCTTTTGGAGGGGCACCACTCAACCCACTGAAAGCTGGGACCCAGGAAGATGTTCACCACAGAGACCTGGTCAAACTGTGGAACGTGGTGGAATTCTCCCAGCTGTGGGAGGAGCTGAGCAGGGCCGAGCTGCTGAAGGTGGCACCTGAGGACGGTGTTGGCTAAGGCACCTGTTGAACAATGTGTCAGGTGGTACAATGTGAGTGGGAAAAAGAATATGCATGTTTTTAAAAACACATATGCCTATTAGTGCTAAGAATTTTAAAAGCAAGAATAAATAGGAAACTGGTGGCTTCTAGAATGAGATACAGTGAGAAAGGGACCCTTTTTGGATTATATCCTTCTGAGCAGTTGAGCTATCTGCTTGCCTACAGGATATCCAACAGAGTGCTCTAAATGCAGGTTATTAATTACTATTGCCCAGGACCCACAAGCAGCCATGGGTGAACCGCTACAGAAACGCCAAGGATACAGAGGGAAGCCTGGGGACACCCCCACTGGCAGCATCTTCCCAGGCCCCTGCACAACGTCAGGGCCTCTTTCCTCCCTGTCTTGCCCTGAAGGGGCCTCTCTGACCCACTTCACTAATCAATCTTAGCCACAAATTTTAAAGTATAAAAGCTACCTGGGCACACACACAACAATCTGATGCATGTATGTGCCACAAATATAGGATCATCAAGTTTCACCAAGTTCTCTGGGTTTCTCTAATCCTGTAAAAGCCTTCTTTGTCTGCTGTTTTCTGAAAAGTCACAAAGAGAGCATTGGAGATGGGCAGCTGACCCTCTGAAAAGAATGAGAAAGCATTTCCAGACCTCAGATCCCTCCACCTGTAATGCAAATTTAATTAACACTCAGCAAGGTCTCCTCGTGAATCAACAATTACTTCCCAGGGAAGCCTCTGGTCTCCTTAGGGAAGCCTCCTCTGTTAGAGTATCAAATGTCCTTTCAATTCAAGAAATCATTAGGAATTTAAGCTTCCTTCATTTTCCAGTGCACCAGGAGGTCACAGCAAAAAAAAAAAAAGAACATTGCCTTCATAAATGACCTTCTGGAACTTCCTTTTTCAGTGACTAATTGTTTTTTGACCTCTGAAGTTCTCCATTCAAATCGTGACATTCTGCATCTGAACAGCTCTGCCTTAAGGGCACATCCAGATAACAGTTAATACAACTTCTTTTTGAGAGTTCCAGGAACTAAACCCTTGGGTGAAGCCTGCGAGGCCTCAGCGGTGCTTTTTGTTAGGGAAACTCACTGGGGCATAGGAAACAACCACTATGCATGCCTGAAGAAACCCCAACAAGAGCCCTGCACCCAGGAGACTCTTCCTCTCCTGAACGCTGCCCCTTGCTGTCAGGTGACCCTTCCCCAAGCACAACCCTGATCCTCTGTCACCTCAGGCTTCCCACAGCCTCCTAAGACTCTTCAAGTTGATTTGTAAGACTCTCCTTAATTGAGACTCAGCCTATGGGGAAAGGGAGAGAATAAAGAAGGCATAATATTTTGAGACATGAACCAATTTTTTTCCCTTGTATATCCTCCTCCCCCTTCGCCAACCAATTCAAACTAGGCTCTTACATTTACTGTCTCAGAAGGACGTGGCCAGGAAAAAGCAGAATTATCCCACATGTTCTATCCAAAAGCCCAAGCCCACAGATGGAAACACACAGAAAAAATAACCTGGCCATAGGTACCACAGGGGATATTTCCAGAAATGAAAAAAAAGGAGTGCTGCATCAGGCAGGAGAGAAAATAGGTAGATTTCCAGGTTTAGAAGCAGAACTCCTGGGGAGGACATGAGCCCTGACAAGGTAAGAGCTTGATGGTGGGTCTCAGCAGCCTCAAAAAGATTCTCACACAACAGAGAACAAACAGACCCCAAGGACTAGGACTGGTAGTGAGTAGGACCCTGCAGGCACCGCACCCCCAACTCCTCCCACCCACCACTTTACAGAAAAGCTGAAGTCTCCCAGGCCTTCCTGAGTCATAAACAAGTAGCCTCAAGCAGTTGAGGATTAGGACAAGCCCGCAGGGCAAGTCTGCACACAGTGTGGGCTCTGACCACCCATCTCGATGATTAACTGAGACTGCTGCGCTGCTTCCCTTTACAACTTTTATGGCTGAGCAGAACCTTCGGAGATGGTTTTTGAGGGACACTGAGTCTGCCAGATTGCTGGCATTCCAGTTAAAAGCAACCTTCTTTTTTGTTACCAACGCTGTTTCCCCCAGGATCATACCCCTGCCCCTCCCTCAAATAGAACCCAATTACTCTTCTCTAGGTCTCAGGAGGCAGCTGCAAGGGGAAGAAACAAGAACTGGTTAGAACCAAATAGGTCCAAGATGGCACAGGATTTGACTTCCAGTGGACCTTGAGCCTCATTATACGTTCATTCTAATGCATTAGCATGCTATGTGGCATACCCACCAGCACATGACAGTTGACGACTGCCATGACAACAACCAGAAAGGCCCACACAAGGACAAAGGACAAGGCAACTGGCCCCAGCACACCCAAGAGGACATGATGGCAGAAGTCCAATAAAAGTCCACGTGGCCTGACTCCGAGCTGGAGCTGTCTTGACCCGCCATCTTGGCTGGCGGCTCCCTGCTCCAGTATTCTCTTTCCTTTTCCTCTTTTGAGAAGTAAAGCAGCTTTCCACATTGTCCCTCTTCCTCTGCTGTGAATTCTTTCACAGCCGGCGGCAAAGACCCACATTTGATAGGCTTCCTAATTTAGGAGTCTCGCTACCCGCTAACAGGATGTTTTACGTCCTATGGTAAATAATCTAAGACAATGATGAGGACCAGTTGCCCACCCAATCTCTTGAAAAAATATAAGATTTCACAACCATGACACAAGGCAGGGAAGCCTCACAAAAGACTAACGAGATGCTTCCCACAGTAGAGTCAAGAAAGTGAGCTTGAAACATTAACTGAGTTATAAAATAATTAGTCATACTTCTGCCACAGATAACTTTATGGACTGAGATCCATTCCCATTATGCTACCTTTAGAACTACTCCCATGATTAGAACCAATGTGCTAACAGACTCAGGTTCTCTTGGCATTATCGACCCTGAGATTTCCTTTCCTATCACATTGGAGCATGGCATTCCTTCCCCATCAGAAGCCTTTCCCCATTTTCACCCGCTTGCTCTCACTCATCCGTCAGTTCCCAGCTCAGTATCACCGTGTATGCATGTGTGTACAGTGTTAAGTGAGTGTGTAAAGTACACGTATGTGTGCGTATGCAACCATGTGCAAGCTTTATCCTGAGAATCTTTAAGGGCATAGAGCAGATACTTTTCAGCTCAGATACCAGTACTGTAACCAGACACAGCATCTCAATAACTATTCACTGAATGAAAACGAAAAGGGAACTGGGGAGGAGGGACAGATAGAGGAAAAAAGAAATGGATAAATAAAACAGATTACTTTCAAGGGTTAATTTCTATGTCAGTTATTTGCAGTAGAAAACTTTCATAGAACGTGTATTATATATAATTCACAGTATGGTAAAATTTTTAAATTACACATTTATATATTAAAAATACAATTGCATTTGAGTCTGTTTTGAACATAGATATAAAAAGAGCTTAGATTTAAGTAGATGGTGGACAAGCAGATAAAGAGAGGGAGATTTTACAAAGAACTTCTGGAATTTTGAAAAGACTTAAACAAATGGGGACCCAGACTCTACTTCAAAATGCAGTATTCCTTCACATAGCAGCATCATTTGTGTTATTTTCATTATCACTAGTCACAGTTAGAGCTTTTTTGGTCTACATTTGCAACACAGAAAGGTAGCAGGTCAAAAAAAACAGTAGTATATGGATTATGAAGAATATTTTTTAAAAGGCAGTCTATTGGGGAAAAACTGCACTGCCCATGGTAAAGAAAGAATTACAAAGACAAGGTTCCTACAGAGCAAGAGGTGACAGGGATGAGGCTGTGGGGGACACGATCCCTGCGACAGGCCCTAGGTGGCACCATTGGTCTGGGACAGCCTGGTTGCCTTTTAGAGGGAACTGGGACGGGAAAGCTTTCTAAGTCAGGAGTACATGTATGTCACAGCACATGTGCCTATCACAAGCTTCGCTCTGAAGGTTCAGATTTTATCACCTCGTAAAAATGGAAATGCTTCTGGATAACGACCACTAATCTCACATACATCCTGTTAACATCGTATTTCCTAATATTTGTTCTATATTAATTCTCCAAATTGTCTGATTGGTTCAAGGTATATAATCAGTTTAATTAAACAAATTACCACATTCCCTCCTGTTGGTTTTGTTGTTTTAGTGCAATAACGAAACATCCAGAAAGCTTCCTTTATCCTCCATCTGTGCTCCCATTTCATTGACTGATAATTTCCATCACAGCACATACTGTAATGTCCTGCAATTCTGGTTTACTCTTCTGTTTTCTCCACTAGAATGTTCCATCCTTGAGAAAAGACAGTCTCATTAATCCTTCTATCTTCTGCGCCTGATACAAATTAAGTGTTTAATTAATGTTGAATAGTTATAATAGCTAGTTAGATTATATGAACAGCAAAACAAGACAAAATTAACAGGCAAAATGAAAACATGATCATCATAAATCAATACCACAGGTGGGTAAAAACACTCAACCTTGCTGAACTGAGTATATATCAGTCTGGTTTAGTGATTAACTACTCATAAATGTCTACTTTTAAAAAGTAAGTGTTAAAGATTTTCATTAAAATTAACTCAAACTCACCTTCCGTTAAATTGTGGCTATAAAATCTGATTAGATTATAAACATTTTATTTCCTTTGAATTAAAAATAATTACCTACATAAAGACATACGGCTTCCCAAATTTTTCTTCAAATAGTTATTCCCACAATTACACATCTCACAGTAAATATACATGTACTCAAAATGAGGTTGGCATTATCAGTGCTTCTGGTCACATTACTAATATTGTTCACCTCTCTCTAATAGCATGTTAATTTTAGGAATCTAACTGCTTCAAAATTCAGATCTGCAGGCCTGGGCTGAGTGTCTCACTGCTGCACTAAAATTCTGTTGACTCTGCCCTGAAGAGTATTTGTGAGGTCAAAAATGCAGCCTTTCCATTTCCTTGAGAGAAAATGTTCATTGTGTTCCCACCACTTAACATCAGTATGTGACCAATTCCAAGTTCGTGGTGTTACAATAGGGGTTATCACATTTCATGATGAATCACCAGACTCAATCTCAAGTATTCGGTTACACATAAATGTCTCCAAAATTTATATATCTAGATGGGACGTTCCAGGCTCCACATATTTGCAACTGCGTACTGGGCATCTACACTCAAATGAGCAGCCTTCTGCTGGCAATTCAACTGCAAAGCATGGAACAGTGAATTCATCACCTTCACCTCCTGCTGGGTTCCCTTTTTCAGTGAACTGGTACCTAACTGCCTCACCGCCCACAGCCACACCTCCAGCCACACCTCACTGTCCACATCCATCAGAAATCGTGTGAAAACAACACACAATTTTTAGGTATTACCAGATACTACAGTTTCAACAGGATTTTTTAGACATTATCCTTGAGTTTTTTTGTTTCTAAATAAAACTTAGCAGTAACAATAATGCTTTCCTCAAAGCAGACAAGCGCAATGGCAGAAACTTTAAATCACGATTCGTAATTCTTTGGATTACAAGCAAAGCTAAGGTCAAGGAGAGAACTCTTAACTAGCAACGCAAAAACATTCCAAGTGGAAAGAAGAACTGTGGCCTGGCCATTGGTTCAGGAACCATTTAAGCTCTGCGATCATGTTAAACTAGTCATGGGTGACTCCGCCCTCTTTTAAGATTGACAGCTCACCCTATTTAACAGGGAGCAACACACCTCCCTAGCTCTATGGGTTTGTCTCCACTGGCAGAGCAGAGACACAAATCTCTCCCAACTTACTCATAGTCAAAATATACGTAACCCCAACCATATCCTTGATACCCCTTTCTTACTGTTGGTGCATCAGCACAGAGGACCAGTAATCATTTCAACAACTCAAAGAGGTTGAATTTATTACCAGGAAATCAGAAAGCTTTGGTTGCCTAATTCTGTTCACTAATAATTCAATCACTGAACAATGTATATAATAACCTGGGGAAAAAATGTCCCAACATATAAAAAATGATCCTTAGAAGGATATGCTTGCTAAAGTGTTTCACTTTTAAGCATCTGAAAATGAATTTTATCAGAATACCATCATATTCTAAGAAGTATGGAGTTTATCACTTGCTTTGAGTATTAAGTTTAATAACCCCCATTGAGTAAAACACACACCCCCAGCAAAATCGGTTAATTGTTAACAGGGAGCTGGGTAACTTCAAAGTCAGATGCGGGTTCAAACACACACAGGCCATTTTAACGGTGCACTTTTACAGTCCATCATTGTCGCATTTTGCCAAGAAGGTGGGAAGGAATTTTTCATAAACATCATGCCAGCATAACAGTCACAGCTGAATAATGTCCTTTTTTTTGATGGAACCAACAAATGCTTTTTGCAGTTATCTCAGGATAATTTCAAGTTATACTAATAATTTTACTGCATTCCAAATTTTGAGGCTGAAAAAAAATCACAAGGCTAAGTTAATTAGTAGGAAGTCAAAATATTTATGCAATATTTACTTTTATTTCAGAAGTCAGCTCTCTCCAGCCCTTACCTGTTACTTGATATTCTACTGCCTAAAAAGTGGGAGACTAATGAGACAATACTTCTTGAAGGGCTGTGATCCCTCAATTTCCAGCTTCAGATCACCTGCATCTTGACTTCAGAACATTGGTTCACAGGAGGAATAAAAAGTGCACTACATTACCTCCTGACCACCAAAAAAAAAAAAAAAAAAAAAAAGTGGCAACAACTTATCTGTATGTTTAGAACTCACCAAGCCCTTTCACATATCCTACTTTAATACTGAACTCAGCAAAAATGGGTAACTGATGTTTTAGAGCCAATTTGGAGACTGAAGTAGACTTAATCATTTTGAAACTTACAAACACACTTAATAAAAAAGGCAACATAAAATAAAAACAAACGTAAAGTCAATTTCCCCCCCCAAAACTTGGCAGTTCTCATAATCCCCTGACTTTGGCCCAACAGGAAAACTTATAAAAAGGAGTGATTTCTTGTTTGAATGCAATACTGAAAAGGAACCACAAGACTCATTCAACTCCCACTGGTTATTTCTGAGATTATCAAAGCCTAAGTGCACAGCAGTGCTTCACAGGTAAAGATTTGAGATTTATCTGATATACAATTTAAAAAAAACCCAACCATGATACCAGTCAAGGATTAAATCAAAAAAGAATGCAGAAAGACTAGTGATTAGGGCTTCTTTTCTGCCTGGCAAAGCTATTTCTATGATTTTTTCCCCCTAGTTCTCTCCACTTCCTCATCTGCCATTCTCTCCACAACCACTGCCCTGCCCAAGACCAGCAAGGACCACATCACTGCCAATTCCAACACCATGTTCAGTCCTCACGCTGCCCTCCCTGTGGAGGGTGACCTGCCCAACTCTTCCCTCCAGGGTTGACACTGGTGCTGATCACCACATGTCTCTGAATAACCACTCTCTGGACACATAATAAGAGTACATGTCCTCACTCCCTTTGAGGTGAGGCAGGCCATATGACATCATTTATGCCAATAAAATGGGAAAGAAAATAACCTAGGCTGAAATGTTAAGAGCCAATGCATGGCTCTCCCTAATTTCTCCCCTCTGCCATGGCAACCAGCAATGTTTCAGAGAGTGAGAATTTCCCAAGCTCTGTCAGCTTAGGTTCCCTAAAGGGCTGTCATGGACATGGCCCAGGGATGATTATGTGACACACAGCCCAAAGCAACCTGCGACAAGTATTTGCACGACCAAGAAACAAATCTTTGTTCTTTTTAAGTCCCTGAGAGTAGAAGTTTTGTTACATGGTAACCTTACTTATACTTCAATTTTCTTCCTTTCCATTAGCCTGTGGGACCACACTCTTCTGATTTCTCTCTGGCCTTTACCACTGGTACAGCTCCTGCCCCACAGCCCACCTCCTAGGTACTGTGCTAGACAGTCTCCAAGATGACCCCAATGACCCCTACCTCCTGGTACCCAAGCTCTTGTGGAATCCCCTCCTTTTGAGAGCGGGCAGAACAAGTGACTCTTTTCTAGTGAATAAGGCCCAGAGGTATGAACACTTTGGGTCAAGATCTTACAGCTAGTGGCCAACCCAAAGTTCTGATCTGGTTCCCGACCACTACACAGGTATAGTGCTCCCACACCATCCTGCCTCCTCTACTGGGGTCTGCTCTGAGCTACCACCACAGGGAGACACAGAAGAAGGCACAGCCCTGCCTTCAAGGATCTGCTTGCAAGGAATCTATAAATTAGAAATGAAGGATGGAATTTACACAACAGTGTAAAATGATTATAAATCAATAAAAAATGTTAAATAAAAAAAAAAAGAAGAAGAAGTGAAGGAACCAGTGAGAACACGCTTCTTCCAGGAGCTATAAGAATAAACTCAAGACTGGAATAGAGGCTTGCTTCTTGTAAATTAGGTGTGGTCCTCAGGCTTTGGGCAAGTTCCCAACGTGGGTGCGCAAGTCTGGGCATTCTCCTGGCACAAAACCACTCAACAGTGAAGAGGTAACCACTTAGTTGGGGAACTGGGCAGGCACCAATTAAAGGGCCTCTTCAAGCAAATCCAGCCACACTTGAAGTAAGGACCTGTGGCCACCAGCCACGGCTAGCCACCCACCACCTAACACCAGCTAAGAAGTTCCATCTTCCCAGACAGGCACGCCGCCCCACTTTATTTTACCCTTCACTTAGGGCCACAGTCACCTTGCCATGGCCCTAGACAAACTATCCTTGGCAGGGCAAGTAACCAACAATGCCAGACGGAGAAACGACAAACTCTTTCAACAAACTTTTCAAAGGGGGGGGGGAGACATTTCTGAGTTTGTTTTTTTGTGGGCAGCTGGAAAAAAAAATAAATCTACCACATACCAACACCTCTCCAAAAGGTTTCTTGCCAGGACCATGATGACTGGTGTTAAGAATGCAGGTTTCCGGCAGAGAGAATGTGACACATCACTGAGTCAAAGGCAGGTCCAGTCCAGGCTGAAAATCTTTGTCAGAACTGGGTTATGCTTCCACAGTAAGAAGTTTAAAACGAGGGCAGTGGTGAAGTCACATCAGTGAGTCACTTTCCCACACGCCGTGCTCACCTTTCAACAGAATCAAAAGATCAAGTTCTCCCAGAGCTTCCTTTGGGCTGTGAGCTGTTTCCCACACCCCGGAGTGTCTGATATTCTGAGGAAATCCAAAGCACCGCATCCACCCATTCCCTATGAATAACCCAGAGAAACTGCACAAAATAGTAACGACAGTAGGAATCTAGACAAGAGAGAGGGAAGAAAGAGGGAACTAAGAGGCTGACATTGAAACTGCACGGTATTCACGGCTCTGCTCTGTAATTGTTTTTATAGCAGTAAGACTAGTCTGTGAGCAGATGTCTGTGCTGTGGGAACCCAAGTATGAGGCCTGAGAATAATCCGGACCCATGCCTTTCAGACTACTGCGCGTGCGCATATGTGTGCTCGCGAGCACGCACGCGCGCGCACACTCTCCTCTCCATGGGTTTCAAGGGCCGCAAGGCCACTGTGACAAGCTTCCTCTTCCCTCTTCTTTCCAGGGAAGGCTTAGGAAACAGCAGGAACTCCGGGCAAGCAGCTTTGACTTCCTAGGACGTAACACCATCCTCCAGACCCAATGGGACTGTCCAGAGGGAATGGCAAGAATGGAAACTGGCCCGCGGAGGCTGGATCCTGAGGGATTGGAGATGCGTTTCCATGACCCGAAGGAGGGGCAGACAGGGCTGGGGCTCAGTGGAGTGGTGGGGGGAGTCAGTGCACAGAGCCAGCAGCATCCTCCCCCTCCTCAATCTGAACTCTCAGAAACCCGGCCTTGAGTGGGGCCATCCTCTCTGGAGAGCAGGGCCACCCAATGAGTACAGGAAGAGGGATCAATCATCTTGTTTTGTGCTCTGCCCTCAGTGCAATTTAAGAACAAGAGTAAAATTTCGGTGAGCATAACTTCTAGAGCAAAACCACCTCAGCCTCAAACAGAATTTCCTTCAGCACCATTGGTGTTTGAAATAGACCTTTATCAGAACACAAAAGCATTCATTCCCCAAGCATGGATAGTTGGAGTAAGTGAACACTGATAAAAAACAGAGGTTAGCAAACTTTTTCGATTGAAGGCCACACAGTAAATATTTCACGTTTTGCAGGGCAAGAAGTAATAAAGGATATTATACTTAAAAGAAAATGTCTCACCGATTTGACAAAATTTGAAAAATAATAGGGTACAATTATTTGTAATATAAGCCTCCTAATGTGAAGAATGATACCCTATTTGGGGGATGACAATTTGCTTAACTGTGCTTCAAAGTCAGTGTCCCTTATCAAACTCAATTGTAAATGTTAACCTGTCAATGCTGATCTCTTATGCAATTCTACGTACTTCATCTTTGCAATGTCTTTTCACACAAACAGGCAATACCAAATGCTGACAACCATAAGCACAGGATTTTAGTAAAGCATATTCATCACCAGTCTGGCATTTAATAAATTGTTAATTGTTTCTCTTGATATTTTTCTTTTAGCATGTCATTATATTGCAGATTCTTCACTTCCAATTGAAATTAGGTAGAAGTTCCTCATTTGCACAGTTAAATGGATTTGGAAATATAGAAATTTCCTTAGTACTTGCACTGAGGTCTGAAAACCTCTACTGGTACTTAGTTTAGGAAAATGTATCCACTATAACCTGTTTTGGGAACAGAGATCTCTTATTTTAACTTTTGACATCATAGAAGTACCTTAACAGCTTGATATGACTAGTGAGTCAAATACTGGCTGTCATCTAAATGACTACTTCAATATTAAGTTTTACCTGTAAGTTGTTTTGCCTTGTAGTTTTAAGTTGAATTCATTATAAAGTCCGCAGCGAAAGCTTATGTCCAAAGCTTTCAATGTTCAAAAATACTGGCTACAGGCAGTTCTTCCTGTTAAGAATTTTCATCTCAGCACTGAGCTTAATAATTTTTGCAAAGAACCAACAAACACTTTTACTACTGTTAAGCCATCAGACTGTTTGCGTAGTACAGCGAATTAGGATATCCAGCTTCCGTTTCCAACAAAAATTCAAAGGACTACCCTAAGAGAACAAATAAAGTTCACTGGCATCACCTGTTCAACAGCAAGACAAATTCAAGTATTTTGGAAGTCCTGATGATAACAACAGCCAAAGTCTTTAAATACCTTACGTTTTCACAAACTTTGTAGATTTATCCAACTAAACGCTTTTTCTGCTTTGCACACATTTTTGTCACCATCTAAACCATCTTAGCAGATTCCACTTCAGACTGTACTGAATTCATGTTTTCTTAATTTCTTTGAAAATATTCTCACCTGCAGCTGTTCTCTACAGGACATTCAAAGAGGCTCTTTTCTGTCCCTTCAAACTCTACATTGATCCCTCAAGAAAACAGCAACTGAGCCATACTGGTAGTTATCTGTCATCTCATCAAATGCCAAGGAAAACCATCCAAACCCATTTGCCTTGTTAATTAACTACTGACACTGAGCCCAGAGCACTCAACTCTTCTCACAACTGTTCTCCCCTTAAGGCTCATGGTCTGAACAGTTTTGTTCTCTCTGAACACATTTCTTCAGCTGCTGCAATCAAACATGTTTTCATTAACTTACCATCAAATGGCTTTTCTGGCTGGGCTAACAAACAAGCCACTTGGAAACTTACACTGGCTGCACCTCATTTTCAGTTTTTATTTTTGGGAAGAAACTCGGTGGTAATGAGATACTTTGGTTTTAAGTTTTCCCATTTTTTGCTGTTGCTTTCCTGTGAGCTGGGCATATTGTAATGAGTGCTTAATCTGCTGATGGAGATGTATACTCTTTCAGGGCAGTCATCCTGTCATCACATAATAAACACGATGTTTTGCCATCTCATCAGTAACAAAGTAACCCACACTCCACTGTGCCTTTAAAGCACACCACTCAGAGCCGGCTTTTCTCCTCTCTCCTTGTTTTGACATCAAGGAAATGCAATGATCATAAATAAGTCACGTGTCACTGTACAGCAATACACATGGCAGTCAACACTGTTGAGTGATACCTGCGTCACTGACGTGCAGTGCTTGGGGCAGCAGGGCTAAGTGACGAGACAGCTCTACGCAGCCTCTGTCACAACTGCTCAACTTTTTGCTAGTGCAGCCAGAAAGCAGCTATAGACAGCATGTAAACAAATGAGCATGGCTGTGCTCCAACAACACTTCACTTCTGGCAAAGCTCATGAAACTTGAGTTTCATAAATTTTCACGTTATATGTCATAAAACATTATTCTTTTGATTTGTTTCAGTCATTTTAAAATGAAAAAACATTCCTACTCACAGGCAGTACAAAAACAGGCAGCTAACTATCGATCTACATGAGATTTGGATCCATCCGCACACCTATGTCATCATCAGAATCTTACCCCTTCCGTTTGAGGAAGGTGGACAGAAAGCAGAATACCACTGGGTCTGTGAGGGAGTGGACGTGATATCAACAAAGAATGAAGAAAAGCGGGATTAGAGATGTCACAGATAAATCTTGCCCATTTCACACACTTTTTGCTGAGGTCTAGCCCATTTGCCTCCAGAGAAGCTTCGAATGACAAATTCCCTGACACCTGATTACTGGTGCGGTTGTTATTACGGTAACTACCACCATCTATGGACTAACATCCCAAGTAATGACCTTGGAGCTTTTCTGTTAAATCCTCTCTATAATATTATGGCATAGGTGATATTATTCCCCAGTAAGAAAACTGAAGTTCAGACAGAGTACATGATTTCCCACCAGTCCTACTACTGGTAAATAGCAGAGCAGGAATTGAACTCTGGCCTGTCTGATGCTTAACACTGTTGTGGACAGCCCAGGGTAGTGTGCTCCAGGAAACAGCAGATGAGGCCAGGGAAAAAAATCAGTACTTTAGCAAAGAACAGCCCCTCTAATTGGGAAGATCATTCTCTTTGACCAAGACTGAGGGTTACTAGGGGCAGACATGGTGCAGAGAAGAAAGCCAGCCACACCCTGTAAGAGCAGGAATTGAACTGCACAGCCTCATCACCTCTTGCTGGTAAAACAGCAAGGGTACAGACCCCGTGCAGAGACACCTAGCTTTAGATGAGCATGATTTCCATCCTTTCTGTGTGCCTGCTCCAGGGTCACAGGGGAAAACGTCTATCCAACTTAACTCTCCCATCCTATTCCTGGGCCCTTCCGTCTTCCTTAACATGCTGGCCTGGGAACCTGCCAATAAGATAAGGATTGAGAGTGCCCAAATCTCCCCAGTAGCTCAAACTAGATGGATAAAGGAAGCATTGGTTAGATTGCTAGAACTTATTAAGGAGCATTATCATAAGCCATTAATACTTCAATGTTAGTCTTCTAAGCTTTCATTCCAATTTCTGGTTGTGCTAGTTACTTAGAAAAGAGAAAAATGAATGGTTGTGGGGAGAGTGAACAGGTTGGAGAAGTATATAAAAAGGAAGGGTTTGATCTAGTTTGATGTATGCTTTGAAAGAGGTAGGGTTTGGAGAGGCAGAAGGGACACATGACAACAAGACAGGGAAGAGAACTACTCAAAGTCAGAGTGGGGCTGAGTGTCAGGGTCACAGATAGAAAGTATGAGACATGATGCTAGAGAAACACAGTGAGCTTAAGGCAGTCAGAGTAACATGAATCTAAGACTACAGGAACCAGACCCCCAATGAATAGGGAAATATTTCAAAACAAGGTCTGGGGAGCTATCAGATGTAGCACCTGTATAAAAGATAAATCCAGTTAAAGAGGTTAGAATGGGAAAACCAGAAAAAAACTATAGTGGTAGTCAGAAGGAGAAACACACTCTCTTGTGTTTCTGTTCTTCTTGATCTTTTCAAGGATATCTGGATAGCCCACAGCCTTGTGAGACAGAGATAGTGTCTCCCTGTGGAGCAAAGGGCTGATTTGTTTTTGTCCAGGAAAAGGGAAAGAACATCTCCTTCAAGATTAGGCAAGGCTTGCTAGCAGCTCCTTGTAAAAACGGGATTTCCTAAGCTCAGGGTTCCCTGCTTGTGACCCAAACCCATCAAGTCAGCAGCATCCACCTGGCCGTTTCCCCATGGGACTTAGGAGCTACGGGGAGCCAGCATGCACACGAAGGTCACGCTGCCAGCTGTGCTGTAATGAAGTCCTCGGTCTCTGGCTCGGGATTCTCGTGTTTTCTGTCATCATCCCTGAAAATGTGGGAGGCTAACTTGTTAGCTTGCAATCAGGACAAGATCTCACACTCTTCAATTCTTAAAAAGTTACCACAAGACTGATGTCTGAGGTTAGCAAGTTTGCAAGATACAAGGTCAACAAATATACATCAAGTGTTTTTCTATATATTAGCAGATTACTAGAAAATTCTCTGTAAAACTTGATTCCATTTACAGAGTCAAAAGCATACAACCATTAGGAAGACATTTAACAGAAGATATTTTAAACCATCTATACTGAAAACTACAAAACAGAAGTAAATGTGTAGATACACCATGTTCATGAATTGGAAGAACGGGTATTGTTAAAGTGTCAATTATTCCAAACTGATCTACAGCAGTAGTTTTCTAACTCTGTGCTCTGGGCTCCTTGACGTTTTTCAAATTACTAAGGATTCTGGAAAGCTTCAATTTATGTGGGTTACATAAATTTTACCATGTGGAAAATTTTAAATGAAAATATTTTAAATTAATACTCATTAAAGGCTAACACTTTTATGAAAATTCATTCCTCCTAAATTTTAGTTAAAATATTTGCACTGCTTTGTATTTCTGCAAGTATTTTTAATGTTTACCACAACAGAAGATAACTGGATTTTCCTGTTTCCATTTCTGTATCCAGTCTATCATGGTATTGCATATTATATAGCTTCTGGAAAACTACTGTAATCTCCTTAGAGAATAAGAGCAAGAAAGCAAATAATGCCTCAGTATTATTATGAAAATAATTTTGACCTGGTAAACACTGGAGTTTCCAGATTCAAGACAATGCAAATTGTAATCCCACTGTGCTTTAAAAAAAAAAGATAAACAGGACAAGCTGATTCTGTAATTCATATGGAAATACAAAGGGTCTACAAACTTCAAAAAACAGTTCTGAAAATCAACAAATTTGGAAGATTTACAAAATTTGATTTAAAGACTTACTTTTTAAAATATAGTGTTTAGAACAGTTTGATCCTAGTGTAAGGGTCAACAAATAGAACAATAGGCTAATAATTACCACAAAGAGTCACACAGACATAAGTTGAACTGATTTTTGATAAAAGGTGCCAAAGGACTCTGACAGGGAAACAGACTTCTCACAAAATGATGCTTAAACAACCAGACATCAGTATAAGGGGAAAAAAAAGAACCTGGATCCTTGCACACAATTCAAAGTTAATCACAGACCTAAATGTAAAAGTTAAAACTATAAGATTCCCAGAAGAAATCAGAGGAAAATATCTTTATAATTTGGGGACAGGAAAAAATTTCTTTAAAAGCAAAGAGAAATTAACCATATAAAAGCAGATAAATTTGACTTCAAAATTAAGAATTCCTGCTCAAAAGACATTAAGTTAATAGACCAGGCACAGATGGGAAGAAAAAAAAATGCAGTGTTATGCCTGACAAAAGACTGACAGCCAAGATTTTTTATCAAAAATATTTATTTTTTAAATCTTTTTTTAAAAAAAACTGCCAGGAAGATAATTAGGTTCATCCATTTATTACTTTTGGTGGAGGTCCTGGGGATTGAACCCGGGACCCTGTGCATGTTAGGTGCATGCACTTTACCACTGAGCTATACCCTTCCTCACCAAAATTATTTATTGTCTATCAATAAAGAATTCCAACTCAATACAGGGTAAAAAAAAAAAACAATAAATGAATTGGCAAAATACTGAACACACGTTTCACAAAGGAAAATATACAGATGGCCAATGTGTTCACTAAAAGCCATTTAGCACCATTAGTCATCAAGAAAATGCAAATATGCTACTATACACTCGGAAGGAAGATAAACATTCAGAAGACTGACAATATCATATGTTGGCACAGATATCGAGCAACTCTCAATGGGAGAGTCAAATAGTGCAACCACTTTGGAAAAGGCCTGACAGTTTCTTACCAACCTAAACATACACCTACCTTACAACACAGAAATTCCATTCCTAGGTATTTATCCAACAGAAATGAAAGCATATGTTCACAAAAAAGACTAAAAACAACCAAGGTGTTCAACAGATGAATAGATAAACAAACTGGTATACTGATACAATGGAATACTACTCAACAATGAAAAGGAATGAACTACTTATTCAGATGACAGTATGAATGAATTTCAAAAACAGTATGGTGAGTAAAAGAAGCCTTACACAAAAAGTACAGTGGGTATGATTCTATTTATACAAAGTTTCAGAATAAGGCAAACTATCATGAAAAGAGCAGAAGAGCAGTTTTCTCTGGGATAGAGGGTAGGATTGTGTGGGAAAAGGCAGAAAAGACCTCTTAGGCAATGTGTATACATTTCTTAAAATTCAAAAGGTGCACGTAAAAACTGTGCTTTTCAGTGCATGTAAAACTTACATGGAAGTGATAAGCAAATACTGACCTCTAGTTAATGATATGTGTACTAAAGCATTTACAGGTAAAACATACTGGTGATGTTGCATCTTCGTCTCAAAAGCATCAAGGAACCAGGATGGATTGATGGATGAATGAACACTGTAGTTCCAAGGCGAAAAAGCCACCACAAGATTTTTGGTTAGGAGAATGAAATTTTTCATAAGTATAGACTAAATTATACTCCATAACCAGTTTGATTATTTTGTCCCTAATCATCTCGCAAAAGGGGATGAAAGGAACATGCAAAACATCCTCGTTATTGTTCGATGATCTGATGTAATCAAGTACATGGCAGCAATTAGTTTTCAGTTTTCATTTGTTCAACTGTCCACCAGACCCATTTCAGAAAAAAATTTATGAAAATACAATTTTTAATTTTAAAAAAGCTGTCACACGCAAGAGAACTCCAGCTGCTATAAAACATGAGTTTTTAAAAATGTAAACACTGTGCTTTAATTTGAAAACCAGAAGCCCTTCTGACCCCAATTTTCTTTAGAAAATGAAAATTATTCTCCCTCTGATCACTGTTATTCAATACCACAAATATTTCAATCTTAACCATTATAAATGCATTTTAACCCCAAAAATTCTGACTTTTAAATTCAGTGCTACTCATAGCCTTTTAAAGTTCCCAGTCCTCCCTCCTTCGTACACACATCACACACACACACACACATATATATCCTCCAGGTGATTTACACACAGTCCAAGTTAAAATGTAAACCTTAATGGCAAAATAATTGTCATTACACTTTGGGCTTAAATTATTCCCAATAAGAACCAAAATCAACCCATAACTGAAATCCACAGAAACCTATCCTGAGTGCATTTATTCCTACAGATACTAGAATTACATACCTCTGTGTGTCCTAGAACTCTAGTGAATTTTAAGTGGGAGGAGTTAGGAAGGAGATCCCTTTTACCACTGTCATTTAGCCTCTCCACATTTATTTCCTCTCATCCCGCTTCTAACAACTTCAGAAATTCTCATCCCATCATGCACCAGCCTGTAAACTAACATAAATAATCCCTGGTTTTAGCACCTGAACAGAAGAAGGGTAAAGCGTGTGGGAGTGAAACGGAGCCTACAGTTTAAAAATAGGCCTATGTGCACAGTCCAAAGTCAGCTTGCAAGGGAGGAGCTAGGAGGAATTTCTGACATTGCCTGAACCAACATCTAGATGAACTTGGATCTTATTCCAAACTTCTCTTGCCTATTTCCTTTTTTAAAGAACTGAATGAAAGGCCAGTCTCCCTGCCAGAAGTCTAGGAACAGACCATCTTCATATTTGTCCTAGACATATCTGAAGTCTAGAAGGCATTTCTCCGTTTCTCAGGGGTGTGTCTGATTTATTTTCAGAAATACACGCCACTTTCCTCTGTCTCAGTCAGAAAGCTTTTATGCTCTCATTTTACTGCTCCAAAGTTAGTTTCAAAAGCCCACTGTAAAGCTGAATGGAAAACCTTCATCCCCGCTTGCAAAATCATCGTATGATTTCCTTACGTAACATATTTGGTATATGAACACATGTATACCCCTAACTGAACATATCCCTGTACATTTCCCACCTCTTTAGGCCCAGACTTCCTAACCACAAGCCTCTCAAATCCGAAGGCTAAGAGTGAGTCTTTGGCTCAGCATTTTTAGTCCTATAGAGCTTCTCTGTCTTACATCTCAGTGTGTCAGTTCAGCAGTTATACTGGGCACCACGGACCTAGCAAGTCTGAACCAAAAAAGAAGTCCCTTTAAGGTGTCTGAAATTAGATCCCAAAGCTCGCTTGAAGTTTCCATGTTCATTCTTTTGATTTATAGGTCTCATTACGGGGGAAGGCTGAAATAGCTCTCCTCTTTCTCTCCACTAGTGGCTTCAAAGCACTGTACGCTTGGTTACCCAAGTACATTAAAACTAATTTAAATCATCTTAAGCACCAGTGTGCTCAACAAACCAGAAAAGACCCTGGAATCCAAAATATATGGTCACATTTTATACTTAATGGGACACAAAGTAGGAAATCCATCAACATAATGGTATAGCTTGTTACAGGTACAGGCAAAACGTTCCTTAAACACTGTTCTACCTAATACCACCTTATAAAGACGAAATCTACACTGTCCTGCTCCTGAAAGGCAAACTTCATTTAATGAAGATCACTTGAAAGGATAACGCAAAGAGACCTTGGATGCATACGGCCATGAAAAGAAAAATGCCTGCATTTGTGTAAACCACAGGTAAAATTCACAAGTTGGCACTACACACTTTCCATCTTCTACTTGAAGCACTGTCACTTCAGTGCATGCATGTCACGGCACCTCCTAAGCTTAAAAGGAAATGCTTTTTCTCCTGCTTCATTTATAGTAAACTGACATACCCAGAATAAAATAAAAATAGGAACAATTGAATTAGTACCAGTTAAACAGTTTCTGGAATCGAAAGTGTAGCCAAAAAACTTGATACTGCTTTTCTGTGCTAAAAACCAAAATATGAAACTCAATAAAAATTGTTTCTTAATGTGCTATTAACACAAACTATCAACTTTGGAATACATGAAATGAATCTTCTTGCATATTTATTACACAGCTGTTATATATGATTCCATATCTAGAAATATTCCAGAACATTTATTTTTCCAAAAAGGAAAGAAAAAAAAAAAAAAAGCTTGATTCAGTGGGAAGAACTAGGTTTAAAAGTCATTCAAGTTGTTTTCGTCCTGGCTTTGCTCAGGCAAATCACTTACACTGCGGAAGCTTTAGTTTCTCATCTGTAAAAGAGGTAGGTCAAATTCACTTCTAATTTCCTCTAAGCCTCTAAGACTCTATAATCAATAGCCTTTTGCAGGAATTCGTCTCTTTGAAACAATAGCTTTTAATGCTAAATATAATTTCATTACTAAATGCTTATTACTTTCATAAACATTGGTAACTTTCTATATACTTCCTTGTAGATAGTTATTACTGGTCTACAAGAACTTCAGGGAGACCATGAAGCACTGCTCATTTACCAGTTACCACTCTGAGGAAGTGGAGAAGCCCCGATTTATCCAGGCAAGAGTAACTGGAAACCAAAGACACAGACACTGCCAGGTATCCAACTTTTCACTGAGAATCAAGCTGAAAGAGCTCCCAACGGCCAAAGGCGGGATAATTTGAACAAAATAATGATCAGATAACCTGAAGAATAAAATGAGGCTAAATTAACATAAATAAATGACTGAATAAGTGGGGGAGAAGGGACAAATCCTTGAAGAATTACAAATAATGTATGAAGATACGTCCCTGTTCCCTCCCCCCCCCATAGACAGAACTTAATTCCCTCCCCCTGAATGTGGATGGTATTTAGTGATTTGCTTCCAAAGCATCAAGTATGAAATGTGAAAATATTAACAGTGGACAAATCTGGCAGACATTACCTTAACCACAGGATCAAGGTAAATATCACCAGTGATAATTCATGTTCCTGTCACATACCCCTTGTATGATGTGGTGAAAAAGGCACTTCACCTTGGCAGTATTCTTCTCCCAAATCCATGAGCCCAGTCTAATCACAAGAAAGCATTGATAAACCCAAAATAAGAGACATCCTATAAAAATACTTTCAAAAGTGTCAAGGAAGACTGAAAACCTGTCAGGTTATACAGGATTAAGGAGATGTGACAACTGACAGACAATGGTACCTTGGTTTGGATCCTGGAACAGAAAAGGGACATTCATGGAAAAACTAGCACAAATCGGAATAAAGCCCGTGGTCCTCAACACTCTACCGACGGGAACTTCTTAGTTCTGACAAATGTGCCATCGTTACACAAAAGGTAACATTAGGAGAAAGAGGGTTAAAGATGGGAATTCCTCGTATCAGCTTCACAACTTTTCTGTAAAACTAAAATTATTCCAAATAAAGTATTCATATTAACAAATCAAGATTTTTAAAAAACATTTCAAGTCAACTGTACTACATGGTGACAGACTCCACATTAACTCACTCAATTAAAATATGGCAATAATCCAAGGAATTCTGAAATACGTTTAATAAAATAAACACTAACACCTTGTAGATGTTCCCAAAAGTCTGAGATACATTCCTAATTTTAAAACACTATTTCATAACATAATAACTCATGATTTTGTGGAATTATAAAGAAAATCCTCCCATTTTCCATAAAACTCTCCCCAGTGCAAGAGGTATCCATTAGGTACTTGGACTTCCTCACCTTTACCTCCAGGCCTGCGCTATAAAGAAGAGGACTGAAAAAAGAATCCAGAAAAAAAATAAAAAAGAAAGAAAAAGAATCCAGGAAAAAAAAAAAACAAAAAAAAAACAGTCGAGTCCATGACCTTGTGGGCAAATTATCTTCCTGAAGAGTCAACAAGGGAGAACACTGCCACTGAACCTCTTGCGGAACTGGAAATTTCCCACGCCCCGAGGAGACTGGCATCTGCGCCCTAGTCAGACATCTGCAGGCAGTGCACTGAGTGATGTGCCCCCTTTCCCAGCCTGTCTGCACGGGGAAGAGAAGTACAGCAACCCAGCAGAATGGAGCAGAGAGCTGTCACAGAACAGCCTGCACTTCCAGCAACTGTAGGGCAAAGAAGAGTGACCCTCCGTGAGCCAAGTGGACATTACAGAAAATGAGTGGGGCAGTGACAACATCTTGGGTTGGCCCCAGTGTTTTCTTCTTCCTGGGCATCCAGAGGGGTACATTTCCCAGCCTTCCTTGAAGCTAGGTTAGGACCTAGCTTGTAACTAAGTTCCCCCAGTGGCAATGTGCGTGGAAGACACTTTCTACTTCTTGCTATAGGCAAGTGAGAGTGGGTATGGAGCAATTCAATGCACAAAAAACCAGCGAGTTAGTACACTTTAAATGGGTGAATTACATGGCATGTTAATACTATCTTTAAAAAGCTGTTACCAGAAAAAAAAAAAGTGGGTGTGAGTCTGAGCCGTCTCTCCTGAACTCCGCATTCGAAGGGAAGAACCAGAAGACAAGGGGCTGCAAACAGAAGCAACTGGGCCTTTGATTCACCACTGGAGAAGAGTCAGCACGGTAGGCCACAAGTGCCACACTGGACTGGGACATGAGCGTGTTAAGCTACTGTGATCGTATTTGTTACCACAGCATAACTTGGTCTATCCTACTTAGTATGAAGATAGCTTGAGCTTTCTTGCTAGCATCCTACCAAAGGGGTTGCCCATAGTTACCACCAGTGGACATCTGTCTTGACATCCCTCTTCCCTGCCCCAAACCTCAGAAGACTGGAAGTAGACAATGTATCACTTCCTCCTGCCATTCCCTCTAGGCCAGGTCTCAGATCAGGAAAGAGGGAAACTTACTCCAGTTTGCAACTGGAGTTTCAACCCTGAACGTAACCCCAAAACCATGAAGATATCATGGCCAAGATGTGGATTTTAACAAAAGTACAATCTAAGATGGCTGTTAGGAAAAAATAAAACCATTTATTGTAAAGTCTCCTCAATAAACCAATTTCCCTTCACATCTCAGTTGCTGCTTTCTCCTGTATCTTGGCTCCCAAGACATTGACAGTTTTGAGTTTTTTAAAATGTATTTCTCTGAGATTTCAATAAAGGAGTTTGTTTTGTCCAGTATTTTCCCATTCACTTTTGGATGAAAAAGGTTTAAATATGTTTAGGGAAACTAAATTTATCTTAGACATAAACATTAAAATTTATTCGCAAGTGAACATGACTGGACACCCCTCTTTCCAAGAATCAGTGCACCACTGAAAAGTTTTTCCCTGAAGTTTTCCAAATACCACACATGCATATATTTGGTTATCAGTAAAATTTAGATTATGAGAGCTCATGGTTATTTCCCGTAACAATGGTCATATGACATGGCCTTCCAGTGGACAGCCAGAAAGCCGCCCTGGTCCTGAAGTTTCACGGCTCTGGACAGAAGAGCACGTGGAAGTCCGCACCAGCCCGTTCACCCAAGGCACAGGTATGAGACCTGGCTGTCCCCCTGTAAGTCAACGACTGGAAAATCTGACGAAGAGACACACAGCTGACTCCCAGCTTCACACACATCTGTTTAAAATTCAAACAGCTTGTGCAAACCTAACTATTCAAATAAAACTTCAAGGGACTGTACTCATTTAGAAAAGAAAGGAAGACGTGCCCACGTCTTTGGGTTCGACACTTCCAGGGGAGAGGCAAGAGGCCGGCTCGGGCTGAGATGCCTGCAAGCCTAGGAGAATGAACAGGGTGTGGGCGCAGAAACCATCCGTCTTTGGGTTAGGAATCACCAGCACCCACCCCGGCTCACCGCACACCGCGCAGGACACCAAGGCTGCCGACCCACAGCCGCCTCACAGGTCACACAACTTGGCAACTCCGGCTTCGGGAACCCAAGAGCAGCCCCAAGAGCAAGTGAGCCTTCAGACCCCAAACCCACCCCGGAGGCAATGCTGACACTGACACAGGTCCAGCTAGAGAATTCCCAATTTCAGCAAAGGCAGGACGGCCCCTGTGAGGATGAAGGCAGCCACATACCTGCTTTTAGAGCACTTTTCCTGCCTTCAGTCACTGAACGGAGAGTGGCCCTGCTGGTCTCGCTGAAGAAGTCTTGTCAAGAAGTTCAATAACCCACCCAGATTATAAAGCCAGGATGAAGCCAAGGAGAAACCTGACCCCAAGTGTTCTAAGTCCAGAACTTTTCCCCTAGACCAACGCTCTTGTACCCCACTTTTAGGACATTCAGGTGACGATACAGGTTAAGAGATTATCTGTATGATCTTATATGTAAAATAACTCTGTTCTCTCAGTGGCTGGCAAAAGTTAAGCAGCAGCATCTCAGTCTTTCTCCATCTGCAAAAAATTGAGACTCCAGAAACAGTACACAACTGACCTGTAGGCTGGCTATCAAGAAAGTGCAAGTCAGTTAACGATTATGTATTCTTTTAAAATATACAGGACTCCAATTTTTTTTAAAATATGGTAGGAGAGAATCTTTAAGCAAGCCAGACACACAAACCCATCAGTTAGAGGATCACCACCTGCCTTCTAGCTTTGCAGAGAGGTTTCTGACTGAGCTTGTTTTAAAGCTACACTAACGCTGTCTAACGAGTACTCGGCATGGGGCTGGTCCAAACTGAGATACAAGTATCACCTACACTCTGCTTCTCAAGACTCAGCACAGGACAGTCACTGTGAGATCTCATTTTATATCAATTACGTGAAATAAAGCTTTAGCTATGTTTAGTTAAATCAAGTGTACTACTGAACAATTTCACCTGTTTTTACTTTTTAATATGGCTGCTACAAAACTTACAATGGCCCATGGGGCTCGCATTGTATTACTACCGGATAGTGCTATTTCAAAGGCAGAATTCATGATCAAAACTGTCACTACCAGAGATGGAAACTGTAACGGGCCAGGCAGAACCTCCACAAGGCTTTCTCTCCTTCCCTCTAGGCTCCCAGAGCCTCACCAGCAGGAACAGTCCTGCCTCCTTCAGCAGAATCCCCCCACCCCAACCCTGCTTCTCCATAGCCGAGCCCACAGCTCCCAGATGAGCAGGGCTCCCACTCCGTCTGTGTCTGCGGGCCACTACCCTCTCTGCCTCCTCTTCCCCCCTCCTCCGTCACTGCTCCCACCTTTCCAGTGTGGAAAAGACTGAGGGATATTTCAGGGATTTTTCAATCTCTCAGAGGCCAGGATGATTTTGTAAAAAAAAAAAAAAAAAAAAAGTTCCCAGTGCATTTCCTTCTGTAGGTCA
Source organism: Camelus bactrianus (assembly GCF_048773025.1). Lineage (NCBI taxonomy): Eukaryota > Metazoa > Chordata > Mammalia > Artiodactyla > Camelidae > Camelus > Camelus bactrianus. The sequence goes on along the minus strand of NC_133553.1, from coordinate 36,300,794 downwards.
AAAGCCTCCCAACTTTTATGATCATATACATCATCAGGGAAAAATGAAAACATTTAGCCTAATCCCCAAAATATGTTCATTTACAAATTATATACATGTTCCACTGCATTAATGTGTATTATACACTCAAGTAGAAATTTAGAAAGCTGAGATAAAGATGAACTTAAGAACGTAATAATTTTGCTTTGTTTATTAATCTTTTGTTCTCACTGAAAACATTTCAGTGCCTACAACAGAACAGTGCACTTCATTTTTTAAAAAAAAAAATCTTCGTTTAATACTTTCTGATAGATCAACTCAAATGTCAAAGTTCAGTTTATTTCAGTATTTAGCTTCCATGTCTGATCCAGCTAACACACACCTGACAAGGACACAGACCCAAAAAGAAAAAAAGTGCTTACAAAGTACTCAGGTTTTAGCCTCGTACACTAATTACTCAAAGGCTTTTTTTCAAAGACTAAAAGTAATAAACTTTCCTTTTTACCTGTTAGTCAGTTGGGCTTGCCAACTAATTGGAAGATGTTTTAATTCAGTTTGAAAGCCTTTATTTGTAAGATTTTTGTTTGTTTCCAAGATTTAAGTATGAGTTTATATACAGACACAACTACCATTTTCAGCAACGAAAATTACGTTAACAGTGGAAGTATGTCCATATGCTTACTTCACAAATGTTCTCTTTAGCACAAGGTTATTAAAAGAAAAACATGACTTTCTTACTCATTATCACCTACCTGGTAAATGACAGATTATGTATATTTTTTAAGCATCTGCAGGGCAACAATAGCCACATATCATGTAAACGGCTCACTGATTTCACAATGTCTGTCTCTTGAAGAAAAATTCTTAATCCACATTCAACAACTCTCCTTTAAGTAATTGGCTCAGGTAGCATTGGTGGTACAAAAGATTATACGGATCACTTCCCATGTCATGATGAAGTACACTACCATCTATTATCTTAAATGGCCAAAAAAAACTGTCAATCTTTTCAACTGGGTAGAGATCAACTTCTATCAACAGAGTCAGCCCTCTGTGGGCAGAATGTGTACCCTTCCCTTGAGATGCTGGGGCTGTAAACCCTGCTGCTGACCTTCTGGCACCCGGACCACATGAAGGCACCAGGGTCAGTCTGTATACTATCAGTCAAGTTTAATTCCTATTTTCAGATAGAAGTATGTATAGGTAGAATGTCTGCTTTTCCCCCTTGCATCCTAGTGCAAGGTCTTACACACGTCTGGGGTGTGAGCACCTCAACATGGAAAGAGCTGCCATAGATATCAATGTGCCAGGTCAACACTGAACTGTTGCAACCACCTCCAACCCGGCTTGTTTTCCTCTCATAGTAGAAGCCACCAACACTGTTCTCCAGGAGAAATTCGGAGCATCTGCCTGCACTTCCTGAATTCCTTCATGGTTCTGGTTCTGTCTTTCCTGCCAGAACTTGGCTGATCTCTACAGAACAAGCTCAATTTCGGCCATACACCTCCTTGCACTAAATAAATGCTCTTAATCACTTTCCATCAAGACAATTCTCTACCTGAAATCCTCAGCGGCTTCTGAATTCCTGACAGCCTTTCTGTTCTCTTTACAACAGACCTCTGGAATCCACTACTCCAAAATGGTGCCAGGTAGCAACACTATGGCTCTTAATTTACAATCACGGTTCATCCCATATAGAATTCTTTGTAAGTTCTTTCCTTTAACAACACTGTTTAATAAGCGGTCCAAGCAGTTTTTCCTTTGAAATTTTAAAAGATCTTCTAAAAAACAGAGCATAAATCTATACTGTGAACAAAGAGTCTGAATCAGAATCATCTGACCCTCAACCCCTTCTCTTCTCTACAACACACCTGACCCTCCAGGTTTTATCAAAATGTCTCATTTTCACTTACATTGTCTTCTCAGCTTCACTTACATCTATTCCCCTAATAGCTATACTCCATGTAAAGCATGCTCAGCCCAATTTCTCCTTCAATGCCCTCCCCTGAGCAAGTGCTTACAGATTTCCCCCTCAACTAAAATGTCATTTCCTCTACTTCCAGCCTCTTGACTGCTGCCCATCCTTCCACAGCCAAAACCCACGACCCAGCCCAATCCACTCTCCCTCAGGCTTCGCACTCTGCACATAGAGCCCTTGTCTCCTCAAAAAGATCCTTTTTTACACTGTTTTGTCTTCTCCAATGTATAGTGTGGTACAGTGCATAAATCAGGCTCACCCTGTAAGTTGGGTTGATTTTTTATTAAACACAAAAACATCATTTTTGCAATTACAGCTACATAATCAGGAACACACATGATCTGGGGTACTTCTTCTGGTATGTTAGAAAAAGTTTTCTTGGCCAACTGTTAATTACATCAGGAAGAGAATCAAAGCTGCCTATACAAGAGCTGAAAAGGCTCTGGGCTCAATCCCACTACTTGAATGAACACCTAATTTCATCTGACGCAGGACTTCCTGCCATAATGCTTTCAAGCTGAGACACGGAATGTTTGCTGTGCCATCACTGGAGTGAATTTGCCAAGCACGCCCTCTAGGGCAGTGCTCACAGCCATCTGGGGATTAGAGGCCTCTTTGAGGCTGAGGAAAGCTATGTAACCATCCCCATAAAAACACTCATATACAAGAAGTGTGCTGACAATGCCAAGGGTGGGGGAAGCGGGTGGTCAGATGCCCCGAAGGCCTCCAACCCCAGTAAAAGTCAAAGAAACCTGGTTGGGTTTTTACAGTGTCACAGGGCCTGCAAGTCAAAGGAATTTTAGCTGTATAGACTCCTTCCCAGAAGTTTTCACATAATAAGCCAAAAAATAAATTGGTATGTTTTAAAGGAAAAATTAATATAGATGTTGAAATGACATACATCTGGTCAATATCTGGGCATAGATTAAGGTATTCTTACCCTTCCTCAAAGGGTTCAGTACCTGCTTAGATGACCCTAGGGTTACAAAAATACTCTGATCTCCCTGCCCAGTGGCAGCAACCTCCCACTGGTCTCCCCTTGTCCAGTTCTGGGCTGACAAGGATGAGCATCTAACGACCTCCCTGCATCTCTTCTTCTTGTCGTGCAATTGCTTTTCTCGTCAGAGTCAACCATCCCCGTAGCATTTCTAACCCTCCTAGCTTCCCCTGGCAACAGAATGCATCTCTGTTTTCTTTTTTAGACTTGAGATCAAAGTCCCTCCTATGCTTTCTGGCTTTTTTTCTATCTCTTCCTTTTCTCTGTCGTCCTGTTTCAAAACCACACTGAGGAAAAGCACACATTAAATCTCACCCTCACCATTCTTGTTCCAGTCAGGATCAAAGTCCATTTCAGCTTTCCTTGGCAACCACTCCTAGAGCATCTTCTTTGAATTACTTTATGAACTGTATCAAAGGCACTGAAAACCTAATCACCAAATATTTGAAAAGGAAGTTCTGCTAAAAATCAGTCATATCAATAAGAAAGCCAACAGCTCAATGAAAAACATGGATCAAAGATCAAAACAGACACTTTACCAAAGAAGATATATGGATGGGCAAGTAAACATATGAACAAATGCTCAACATTATTCATCTTTGGGAAAATTCACATAAAACCACCATGAGTGACAACTATACACTTATTTGAAAGTCACAAATTAAAACCGACACTACCAAGTGCTGGTGAGGATGTGGAGCTACTGGAACTCACACTGCCGTCGGGGACACAAAACTGCAGAGTAACTGGAAAGCAGTCTGTCAGCTTCTTACAAAACTCAGCATACACTTACCAAATGACCCTCATCCAACTGACCTAGTCAAAAAGACGCAAACAGATGTGCCTGGTACAAATTTCTATCATTGTATTTATCACACTGCATTATAAATATTTCTGCAGCTTGTGTATACCATCAGCCCTCCATATCCCAAGGTTCCACAGCTGTGGTTTCTAACAACCAGTGATTGATCAGCAGAGCTGACTGTATCATATCATTTTATTTTATTTTTCTTTTCTTTTTTCCCCCTTAAACAAAGGCAGTGGAGTTTGAATCCAGGACCTTAGGCACACCAAGCACACACTCTACCACTGAAATATATCCCCCACCCCCTCTACTGCACCGTTTTACATGAGGGACTTGAGCACCCATAGATTTTTGGTATCCACGGGGGTCCTGGAACCAATCCCCCAGGAAGACCAAGGGATGACTGTACATATACAAGTCTTCCAGTAAATTGTGAGTTACTTAAGGGCAACTACCCTGTCTTATAGACCTTTATCACCTGTTTACTTCTTAACACAAAGCTTGGTACACAGGTGTACACTAAGTGTTGCTGAATAAATAGAAGAATGAATGATATTTACCATGTGCTCCATTCTAGTCAAGGCACTGAGAATACAGACAATGGGAACGATGTGGTCCCTGTCTTCAGAAAGCCATCCAGCTAGAGAAACAGGCTTGACCAGGGGAAATGGTGAACACAAGACTATAAATGACTGACCACTAGCTGTGTTAAGAGATGCGGTAGTCAAGAGCTCTTCCTCATTCTTTGGGATCAGACAGGCTTGGGTTCAAGGTCTGATCCTGACTTCCAATCTGTCACTTTTGCAGGTTATTTGATGTTTCTAAAAGAAATTTTCCTGATCTGTAAAAAGAGGGTATTGATGATGGGGCTGTTACAGGGCAGCCAGACAGTAACTGTTAGGTATCAGTATGGTGTTACCATCATAAAACTGCAGAAATTCTCCCACAGCAGATGGCACACAGGTGCTGTCCCAAACCTCCAAAGTGCCGATCCCCCCAAGAACCCTCCACAGACCTCCCCGTAATTCACACAAGGAAGAACCTCCAGGACAGCAGATGACCTTGGGACCCTGCCTGCCCCAGGCTGGCTCTATCCTGACTGCTCTGTGCCTGTGCTGTACAGTAATGATTTGAACATCACCCGTGTTATGAGATCATGCATGTAACACGCCAGCTGTGTTGTAAACACTGTTTGCTCTCAATAAATGTTGGCTATTGTGAAAGCTCAGGGGAGGCTCTTAGGAATTGAATCGTACCCAAGGGGGATTTGACACGGGGAGGTGAAGGGAATATAAGCGACATGAGGAACTGAAAAAGAATGCGAGGGATGGGGGTGGAGTGGGTAGGAGGTAACAGCCAGTGAGGAGACTGTCTCAGGAAGAGAGGGGAACATGGGCTGAAAGGAATGAAAAATAAGATTGAGCAAGTGATAGATGGGCCCATATTACAGAAGGCTTGACATGGGTTTGGGTCTGATGGAACAGGATATGGGAAATCACTTTTTCCAACTCTCAAAGCACCTGTAGCAAAACTGCTCCCACTACTTTTACCACAATGATATACTCTTCCCTGCATCCGTACATGCCTTCCGCTGAACAAGGAGCATCTTAACAGCAAGGAAAGGGCTTTACTCCTCACTGTGCTGGGAGAAGGTCTCTCTGGAGCTGAAGTCCACAACACCAACCACTCCAAACAGCTGGGTCCACACCTACCCTCGGCTCCCCTGTGAGTTCCTTCTAACTGACAGGCTTCCTTCCGCAGCCTGCAGATCCTCACTAACCACTGATGCCCACCTCCTTGTATTAAGTCCCCAAGACCACAAAACCAAAGCTCATCCCTCAAGTAACCCCTGCTCCTTTTCTTCAGGTCAACAGCCTCTATGCGTCTCTGTCGTCCCGTACCCACCACACCGCCCTCTGCTGTATTTGGCTCTTGCCAACCACTCTCAGACTCCAAAACCTCCTCCATCAGCTCTGCTCCCTCCTTCCTTCCTACCCTACACTCCAGGATTCTTACACACCTAGTCTCCTTCCTCATCTTGTTTTCAGTCCCAAATGTAAATGATACATGAAGTCAAGCTTTCCATCTAAAACCTCAACTTTAAGCAACTATTATCAGCCTTCCCTTGGCCTGGGACATGCCTTTCCAAAACCCATTATCACCCCATATTTGACACTGACATCTTCAACTCATGGTTATCAAATTCCAACTCAGATTCCTGAAACAGAAATAATACAGGGCCAAAAAATAAAAAATAAAATAATTTTCATTCACTCCCTCAATTTAATTTAATTGCCTATGATTATACTATTATAGCCCCCCACAAACATAACATGTAATTTCTCAATGATTTAGACAAGTCTGAGATTAGAACTGGTCAGCCAAAAATATACTTGATCCTGATTTTGGCAAGAAAAGATGTTTTACTTGGTGTCCTGAGGTATTTGGCAATGTTCTTCAGGCTGCCAAGTTACAGGTGGTCGTTGCAAGGCAAGAGTCTAAAACAGCATTAAAGATGATGAGCTTAGACCCAAGAAGCAGCACACTCAAACCAGATACAATATTATTTTTTTCATTTATAGCTATATAGCTATACTAATTCAGGAGTATTAATGGTTTAGAAAATACGTATCAATAATACATATCAATGGGGCTTCAGCTCTTCCTTGTAAGAGCAGTTCTGTTTGTCCCCTCAGATGCCACTGGAGTAGAAAAAACAACCATGTGACTGCCCTTTCCCTACCCCCAAATTACTACCCCCCTTCTCCTCCCCCGTGTAATCACCAACAGCACTTCAATCTTCTCTCATCAATCCCTGAAAGAGAAGGGTGGGATTATAACATACAAAGGCCAATTTAACCTCTGAATACACTCATCAGTCCTCTAAAAGTACATGTTTGTGAGAGCCTAAGAATGCCCAAATGAAACTGCCGAGCAGAATGAAGCTACAGGGGGCGAGTTTTAACTACGGGGCTGGCGACAAAGAGACAAAGGGCAGGAACCGGAGGCACAGCCCAGAGCACAGGTGTCCCGTCAGGGTGCCAAGGGGCAGACACAGGGGAAACCGCCCCAAGCTAGCCTGCAGATCCCTGAGGCTTCCTGGTCACTTGGTTGGATGAGTCCCCACCCCAACAAGGAGGTTTTCCTAAGACTTCTCATTAGATATAAATGAGAAGGGAAAGAACGCATGAACCTCTCCAGGAACCCAGAGTATCGTTACTGAGCTGCGAGATGAGCTGTTGGCAGCACTGGGAACTTCAGGTTTATCCTCCAAATATTAGCCTTCTAATTTCTCAGAACAAAAGCTCTTTACAATAGATTAACTCAGATCGCTACTTTGGGGGCAGAACAGAGGGTTAGAGGTCCAGAGAAATTCTGCCAGTATCAGATGACTAAAACTGCTGGACGGAATCCCCAAATATGGGCGAGCTGGCAGCAGAGTAAGAGAAACTCTCAGAGGCCAGACAACTAGAGAGCCTGAATCCAGGGGAATGAGTTGGCACCACAATAGGAATTTGCCCTAGAGGGCATGTGCCATTTCTGGATGTCTCGATGACGGGTTTTAACGTGCTGTATGGGGCTCAGGGACGAACCCGGTAGCCGTACAAGGTAAGAGGTCCCATGAAAGACCACACAGCAACACTTCAGTAGGTGACCCAAAGAAAACTCCCTAAGGAGAGAGACCATGTAGGTATGTGCCTGTCTCAGCCTGGGCTTCGGGTGAACATCAAGTTACAGTAACAAAAATAATCTTGGGTAAGAATTCTTAGGTCACCTTTGGGCAGGTTTGGCAGTCAAATAAGAAAAATACCTGAAGAAAGAAAACAGCAGGAAGAAGAAGGGAAAAAAAAAGAAACAAAACCTGAGTGACCAGAACAATAGCAACTCCGGTTTATTTAATTTAAAAGTTGGCTGGGATGGGCAGTGCCCCAGGCACTTGTTAAAAGCAAACACAAAATGCCCTCTGTAGGAACATAAAACTGGATCTGGAGGAATTCTAGAAACAAAATTCCAGTGAACATTCACCCACAATCAGAAATCACAAAATGTACAAGGAAACAAGCCAGAATCAGCAGAAGGAGCACACTGCAGCCTCAATTAACAACTGCAGATTATTATATTTTGAATCTTACAATTCCAGCCTATTGAATATGTGTAAATAAAGATGACACTGAAATTATAATTAAGTGATGAAAGATTGTTATTATAGACTAGGGAGGCATGAGAAAAATCCAAATAGAACTTATAAATATAAATAATATGTAACATTTTAAATGGGTAACCCCAAAATGACAGCAGGTATAACAGACCTCAATACATAATTTGGAAGCTGGAAGAAACTGCCCTGTATGCAGCAGGGAGGCAAGGAAGAATATGAGAGAGAAACTGAGAGAGAAAGAGGGTATAACAGATGTCTAACCACACTTTTAAAACAAGAACTGGGGAGAGGCAACAATCAAAGAGAAAAGTGACAAAGAATCTTCCAAAAGGTAGAAACACGAATCCTCACATCACAATAAATCCCAAACAAGGTAAAATTTTTAAATCCAAACAGCAAAGAGAGATAACCTAGAAAGGAACAAAAATCAGACCATCAGCTGATTTATCAACAATTAACCAGCAAAGTCAGAAGACCATGGAGCAGTGGCTTCCAAATGCTTACAAAAAATAATAACAGTCAAGCTACAACTGTACACCCAGAACAAGTCAATGAAATAAAGACCCTCACCACAGGAATTTCTAGATGTGGCACTTCGAGAAAAATTGTCCCAAAGAGACCATCTAAAATGCAAGTAAGAATGGTGAGCAGCAACAAGTTTTTTTAATGGGTAAATATATGGGAAGATGCAAATAAGCATTAATTCTATAAAGCAATGATACAATTTTTAATTTGTAGGATTGAAGTTTTTTTAAAATAAAATATTGAAAAAGAACAGTACAGAACTCTGGAGGGAGTGATCCAAGTTTAAGTGTCCTAAGACCTTCTGCTGTTTGGTAGGAGGGTAAATATACTAAATATCTTTTGCCTTTGTTAATTTAAATACACATGTTTATTTGGGTAAACATCTAGGCTAATCACTGAGAATAGAAATGGAAGAAAAAATCCGAAGTAGTTTGTGGGGAGGGAGGAACGAATAGGAGAAGGGGGGGGCCCAAAAACCTAAATCAATCCAAAAAAGAACAAAAAAGAAAAATTAATTACAAGTAATAAGTACAAAATGACACAATTAAAGTTAGACCACCTTACATGGAAAATTCACAAATAATTTTACAAGTGAGTCCTACCAAACATCCAATCTTACACAAAACTTTCTCCAGGAAGGACTGAAAAGAACGCCCCACAGCTCATTCTACTATGCTAACACCACCTTCACACCCAAATCCTATCAAAACAGCACAAGAAAGCACCAGACTCGCTCATGAACACAGATGCAAACTGAAAGCGCTGGAAGATTAAAAAAGACATCACAGCCGAGTGAAGTTTATTATACGAACGCAAGGTTGTTCCAACATTAGCAAATCTTTTAATATAATTCCCCACATTAAAGATAAAAGGAAACCTTATGATCAAATCAAATGATCCAATTCAATATCTGTAACAGTCTTGGCATTCTAGCAATACAAGGGATCTCTTTTAACTTGATAAAGGGTAACTACAAAAAACCTACAGCAAATGTGCTCCATGATTAAAGGCTGAGAGAACTCTCCTCAGAGTAAGGAACCAAACTATCACCCCTCCTGCCTGGCAATGAACTGGAGGCCCCAGCCAACGCACTAAGGCGCAAAACTTAGATGTGAAGATCAGAAAAATAATCTCTCCTGATATAATGTTCTGTAGAAAACCCTGAAGAATCAGACAATGCACCAGAATTAAAAAGCAGGTCGAGCAAAGTTTCAGTGTACCAAAAATATGCAACCTCATTTCTGTATGAAAACATGTTAGAAAATAAAATTTTAGGAAGAATGCCATTACCATAGCAATCAGGAATATTAGGTCAATAGATCTCACAGAAGATGTGCAAGATCTTCATGAAGAGAGTTGTAATAATGTGTTAAGACATGAAAGACCTAAATAGAGGGACATATTTATGGATATGAAGAGTTAATATCAAAAAGACGCATATTCATCTCAAAATTATATACTGACTCAATGCAATAATCAAATTTCCAGCCAAGTTTTTAGAAAAAGGTGTGACAAACTGATTGTACTGTTACAAGGAAATGCAGCTGAGCAACAAAGAGGGAAGGCCACCAAGACTTAACTATACAATTGCAGTATTTCATGTATTGACTCGAGGATAGAGACCAAGACAACTGGACAGAGGGTCCAGAAACAGACTTACATGTATTTAAAATTTGCTTACAACAAATAGGTATCACAGTTCTGGGGTAGAGGGGTGAGAACGGGGTTTGTCAGTAAACAGTGCTAAGACAGTAAGTCACCCATATGGAAAATACATAAAATCACACCATACTCCAAAATCAATTCCAGGTGCACTCAACAAATGTGAATGGAAAAGCTTTTAGAATGTGAAGAAAAACATCCTGAACAATGGGATCGGGAAGGCTTTCTTAAACAAGATAACACTCAATTTAATTACCCTAGATGAGTAGTTTTAAACTCCTATGACAAGAGCTCACTGTTAAAAAAAAAGTGTGTGTGAAAAAACTTTCTAAAACAAAAATTTCATGGAACAAAATTTATCCTTACATACAAGTAAAACACTTGGACGTTTCCTTATTCCATTCTATAGAGATCTATTATTTGACACAAGACTGACACAAAAATGCTAATCACAAAATTGCTGGAACAGCAAAAAGCTAGGAGCAACCCAAATGCCCATCACCAGGAGAACAGACATGTAAACTGATGTCTATTCACATAAGGGGACACTATAAAAAGGGAAAACAGATGAAGCCCAGCTATGAAGCATCAGGACAATCAGTGGCTCTCAGGACGGCCCAGAGGCACCAGCATCACCTGCAAGGTTGTTAACCAGGCAACCTCTCCTCCCCAGACCCGCTGCATGACTCACGCTGAGGCGGGGCCCAGCAAGCCAGTCTTCCAAGGCCTGCAGGTGAATCTGATGGACTCGAGTTTGAGAGGACCTAAGGGTAGGAATAACTGGGCAAGACAAGCTAGCATCACAAGAACACCAATAATCTATTTAAAAGTCAAAAACTGGCTACTGAAGTGACAACGTTCAGAAGTACCAAAATACCCAGGAGAGCTATCAGCAAAGCAGGCAATGATTAATACACATTATGCTGGGGGAGGGAGAGGGTACGGGGACCTGGAAGTGTGCCTCTAAGATGATGACAGTGTTTGACCTGGTTAGACAAAGGGTATGAGCATTTTGGATTTTCATTATTACCCTTTAGAAACCGTAATACACTATATTTTGTAAATATGATTCCTAGCAAATAAAACTGCAGAGCTGGAAGAGGAAAAAAGTTGAGAACATAAAAAATTATGAACATAAAATATAGCACATATGAACCCAATTCTAACAAAAGGCCTAGAAAAATATTTAAGTACTTAGCAGGTGTTGAATATTTATGGACTATTAACTGTTTACAGTGATTCATATGCTTCATTCTATTCTCCAAATTTTTCACAACGCATAAAACCAAAAAAGAATTTTTTTTTTTTTATAGAAAGCACAGTCTATAATTTGGTGCCCACTTCACCGTCACTCCCATCTTTAAGCTTAGTCTTTTTTCTAGACTTGAAATCCAAATCCTAACTAAACACACAGACTAGCCTAAGGGAAGGTAATGGTTTTCAATTCTGGTCTCCAAATGTCCTTTTCTTCTCCAGTTTTCCAAAAATACTTTCACAAAACTCTGTTCAGATTTAATTACTTCTCACACCTCCATATCAAGGTATCTAGCCAGTAAGAAGTGCTATTTAAAAAAAAAGTGAAAGCAAAAAACCCAGAAGGTCACATATGTAAAACCTTAGTATTAAGTAAAACCGTACAACATAATCTCTTATAAAGCATACAGGGACTGCCCTAAGAAACTCACTTGTTTCTAATTTATTTTCTCCATTAGCAACGTGCTGCTAAAATCATGAGAGAATAAAGCATCACTCATACGGATTAATTCCTATCCATCTGCAATAAGGGAACCCGAGGGCTCAGCATCCAAAGAAAGGCAATTATGCACGACGAGCGAAGGAGGTGGTTCGAGGTCGCACTGCCAAGAAACGACATATTCCAGTGGACTCCAACCACCCTCTTCAAATTTTGGCATTCCATGGCGTAAAAATAAAACTCAAGTTCACTGAAAAGCAAAGCTTGCCACCTGCTGCCCAATGGCATAATCGTAAAAGTTCAAATTGTATCCACATTTTTCAACTTGAACCCTTTTATGAATTGACTGGTATGGATGCTTGCATTTTCTGTATAAATTCTCAGTATTTTTTTTTTCAAAGAATGCCAGCCCGTTTTTAACCAGATGCTATTTCAAACCCTTTACAAAACCAGGTATAACCAGTGTACTTAAAACAAAAACAAAAAACCCCAACTTCCAAACTATCATACATGTTGTGTATATAATAAATCGACCCAAACTGCAGTTGTGTTTATTATAGTATCCAGACCAGGGAAGAATTCCTTTGAAAACGTGCCAGCATTGTCCTAGGCTTCCCTGGCCTGTCATCATTCTAAAGGATATGGAATACTAAATCCATTTTCTGATCCATGTAGGCTTTAAAATCCAAATAATAATGGTTTAACTGAAGTTTATAAACATTTATGTTACAAAATTTTAGGTAGCAGCCTAGCTGCTTTTTGAAGAAAAACTCACCTCCAAGATTTCACCATTGCTTTGTCAAACTCTAAACATTTATAAACTCTTATGTACCTTAATTATATTAATTTTGGTAAGCATTTTCATAGGTTAAAATATTCCCAGTATTTTTTCATTTGAATTTATTCTAAGAAAATGAGTCGTGAAAGCACTTTAGATCTTAAGACAATAAATCTTCAAATTTTACCTCTTTCTTCTAACTGTAGATCTGTGTATCCATGACCTGTCATCCCCTCAAACAAACAAAAAAACAGCAAAGCACTCTAAGGGAGACGTGAAACTGCAAATTTAGGGGAAAAATAACACCTTAGAAAGAGAGAGAGGCAGGGAGAAAGAGGGCGAGAGAGAGCCATCCTGATAACCCTTCACAAGCCCAAGGATTCCTCCATATGCTCGCCTTGAGCCCAGGAAGCTTGGGAGCTTTATGAGAAGCAGCCCCATCACACCACATGGGTAACTCCTGAGGCCCCTTTGAAATTCAGCTTTAAAGGTTTTTGCCTGCGGAACTTGTCCATATGCAAAATAGCACCCACACTCGCTGAAGTTTTCCGGTTGTCTGGGAACTACTTTAAAGCACACAATAAAAAATAATTCATTTTCAAGATAGATGGCACCATAATGTTGCACTATTTTCCAGTGTGCATTTTTCCCGAAACACTAGAGGCAGCGTCTCCATACAAAAGAAGCCTGTGCAGCTGAAGCCAGTTAGCATTTAGATTCTGCTGTTCCTGGGAAGTATCACGCACACACAAGATGCAACCCCCCTGCTTTTTTTTCTCTCCCTGTGGTTAGCTTACCCTTTTCTTCGAAAACTCTACAGGAACTACTACCTCATGCACTACTGTTGCTCGGTGTTTCCAATCAGGCAGAAACCTCTTTTCCCAGTTGCATTTCACTGCCCACCTGAAGTGGTTTGAGTTTGAAAGACTAGTTAGATCTCCCCCCGGGACTATGTTTACTAGTCAGAGGGGTTGCCTTGCTGGATGTTACAGCAAGCTAATCATTTAACTAATTGATTTCAGACCCGTTAACACCAGAACTGGACTTTCACAGAACAGGTCAAATACTTCATTTAATACCAACAGAGAGACGGCATTACATACACTTTGTCCTATAAAAATATAGTTCTTTACTAAAAACAAAAAATTTTAACTCCTCATACTAGAAATAATAGAAAGGGAGGGGAAAAAACCTAACAGATATGGATTATTCACTGAAATTAAAGAATATTTACTTTAGCCACCAGCACAATCCCTGGCCTGTATTAAGTCCTCAATAAATCAGTGAGAGTCAAAGCCCCAGATCATTTCCTTTGGTTTCTTGCCAAAGAATTCCTAATGGGGCTTTGATCAAATCCTGATTTTTTTTAAGAACATCTAAATTAATCTGAAGATAAAGGTGATACACGTAAGTTTTTTAAAAAGAAGTGCAGTATTTCCTCACTGGGTTTGGAAAGTCTGTTTCTGTGAAAGACAATACCACCATTAACATAGCATATACAGCTTAAGCAGCATGTTGCTGGATGGAGACTTCACAAGGCCAATCATAAAAACTTTCCTAGCAATCCTAGGCCTCAACAGCTAAATTAAACAGCAAATGTAAGTGAAGTCAAAATTTCATTCTTCATTATTTAACATCACACAATAAGTAATAATTCAATTGAGGCACACTTTAATTCTTTTCATTAAGTAATAACCGAGAACACAATCCAACTAGAAACTAGATAACGTGAACCGACTAGGATACTGAGAGCCCATCAACACATAGGTGTTGTGAGTACATGTTGTGATTACGTGTACACCTGTGTGTGAGCACATGCGACTATCCAAGCTCATCAGTAGAGATCTCATGAAAGATGTGAGATTTCACGCCTAGCAGAGGAAGAACATAGGTCAGCTGATTACTCCTAACAGCACGAAAACCAAAGAGAGGATGCACAGCGATACATGCTGGAAGCCGCTGAGATAACATGGATGGTTATGCCAATAACTGTTGAGCTAACAAAAGATAGAAAATCAGAGTCTGATGAACATTTGAAGAAAAAGAAACCTTGATTTTTCTACAGAGCATGATGAACTGTCCCCAAATATGTTTTGAAGAGTGTTGGTTGATTAACACAGAAGGAAACGGAATCTGATTGTGATTAGGGGTGGGTGAATTTGAATCCAGGGACAGAGTGGAATAAGGAGAAGGAAGCTTTTAAAGGTCCCTGCCTTTTCCCACCCCTCAGGTGGGTAAGATCACACATCATTTGATTTCACGTATCTAGAGAGAAACAAATATGTCATTCCTTAGCCTGGGTCCAAGGGAAATGTTTTCTTGACTGGTAGTCTGTATTCCTTCTATTTTAAAGAATACTAGATTTGCTCTCAAGTTACTGTGAGAGGTACACAGTCTGCAAGGCATGCTTCACTCACCTGCCCATCAACCTGGGCCTCCCCCTCACACGCTCACAGCACCCTGCCTGACCTGGCTCCCACAGGGAAGTCTTACATACTTCTTCAGTGGGATCTCTCAATTTCTCTCACTCTACAATCCTTTCCCCAACTGTCAAGCCTTCCATCATCTGGATCTACCCCCCAGTCTCATTTCCTACTGTTCTTCAATTCCCTCTGAATAGATAGATCCATCTCCTGTGTGTCCTGTGGAAACCAGAGACTCATTCCCACTGTACTTTCCCATCTTGTTACATCCTTTACTTAAAGGCCAGCCTCCCCTCCACTGTTCTAAGTCCTCCAAATCCTGGTATATCTTCCTTTACTCCAGTCCACACTGGTGGCCCCTTCCTTATTCTTCACTCGAATTTATAACAGATTCCACATAATCTACCAGTCAACTGGGTATTATCCTATACTAACAACTATTTGTCAGACATGTTAGCCTGATCCCTCCAACCAGACTGCCTAGAACAGTATGTGGCACGTGGTTGGAATAAATGTGTGTTGACAGACTGAAGGAATCAACTATAATAAACTGAAAATTTGTATTGTGGAAGTGAGAACAGAGCTTCTGTCTTCATTAAGATGAGCCTGGGATATGGCAACCAGCTCGAAATGTCTGACAACTAGTTAGGCTTAGAAAGATATAGATGATTCAGTTGTACCTACAGATATGTGTCTGTGTCAATCAACAAGTCTCCCATAGGACACAAGAATTCTGAAATAAATTACCCAACGAATCATAGATTGTATTCTTGTCCTCATGCACAAGTGGAAATTTTCAAAAATCCAATTTAAGAAATTTCTTTCAAACTGGGGGATAAAAAAACTCAATAAATACCAATAACATTCTTTGCATTCAAGGAATTTGAGAGTTGAGAGTTCTTGAAATGTTCAACAAAAGGATCTTTAATTGGAAATGAGCTCTTACAAATTAGAAAACACAATTATAAGAACATGTAATATGAATTACATGTGATTTAAATGAGGTAAAGACTGTAAATAGATTAGTCACATAAAAATGCAAAGGGCTAATAAACATGCGGAAAATACTCAACCCCAATTTAAAAAACTAAGGTAAACAAATTGATTCTGTGAGCATGTGATAAAATCACACTTCATAGGGATATTCAAAACCACTAAGACTTTCCAGACTATCATTTATTTATCAAAGTCTTATTTGACAGTGGCCACACTTATTCTTTTCAAAATATTAAGGATCTGAAATGATCTAATATACATATGTCACTGACCAACATATATACTTCCACATAAAAATCACTATGTTAAATGACTACAAAATAATACAGCAACAAAGAAATTACCCAAAGAGACTGCAAAATGTTTCAACCTTATATAAAGTATTTCTCATGTATGCATACTCAATTTTCCAACTATTTAGATTCCCAGGTCCCCTTCCAAGACATTAAGCCAATTTAGTTGTGAAATGCTTGCCTTATACATGGAAATGGATTTTTTAAAGCATTTTTTTCCCCTCCTTCGAATAGCTTCTTAGTTAAACCAGGAGATAAAGAGAAGCACAGGAATGGAAGAGAAACAGAAAGAGAAAGAGAGTCCCAAAAAGGACCAAGGAGAAAAATGGTTATTTGTTCCCACAGAATGAGAAATGGGAGAGAGCACTTCCTTTCAAATTTCTTTTTTCAAAGTAAAGTGCATCCTAATCTCCTCAAAATGTCTGTCATCTTCCTGTTTGAGTTAAGAACATCCTTCCTAGGAATACAATTAGGAAGGATTAGCTGCTGCATAAAGAGGCTTTGAACAAATTAAGAATGATGTCTCACTTTAGATTCTGTCCATCAAATCTCCAAATACCAGCACTTGGCAAAACACCAACACCAGGCAAAAAAAAAAAAAATTAAAGGCAGTGCTGTAAAGCAATAAAAGTGATGTCTATGTCAAGAAAGCCCTAAAATGAGAATTTTTAAAAATAATTTCTGTATCTATGGCAGACAGGCTAGCTAATTTTTCAAGATTTAGGAACAGCTTCTCCACTGGTGACTTATTAGAATGAAATAATGGTCACATTTTCCCCATGAGACAGAATACATTCTGAACTAAATGACTCTTGATTGTTTTGAAAATAAACAACTTGTCAAACAAGAGTGGTTTGCTTGAGGATCCATGCGACGACAAAAATTTTTCACTCCTCCATCCTTTGTATCTATATTTTGGGCTTCAAAAATACTGTGCAAATATTTTTTTCTTTTTTTTTTTTTTTTTTTGTATTTCGGTACAGAGAGTCAGGCTACAGCACATAAAAGACGACAAGGGGAACATGGACTAAGAGGTCAGATTCAAGGCGCAGCTCAGCGGCTGCGTTTCCGTGTGACTCTGGGTAAGGCATTTGCCCCTTCAAGTTATAAAACATTGTGGTCTGCACTGCACTAGTTGAAAATTTTGGAAGATTGAAAGAAAAATAAAAAGCCTAACTAATACATTCTTGTTCTATTTTCCATGATGTTCAAATAGCTTTCAAAAGGTACAAGTACCCAGGATTCATTCTATTCAAAGATACTGATATTGATAAAATATTTCTTCTGTGTTTTGTTAAGAGTTAACTCCATGAATCGCATCACTTTGGAATCATATGAACTCTAAGTGAAAAATAAAGTCTGCCTGAATGTCCCTGTTTGCTTTCTATGAGAGTCAAGCCAATCTTACGTCAAGGTTCAAAGCAATTAATATTTAATTAAATACTCATGAGTCCTAGGAAATTCAAGCTCGTAAACTTGATTTATAGTGTCAGTTTCAGTAATTTTCCCAAGAGAGTGGCTGCCTGGCCTCTGCTGTCACTTTGCCTGTTTGTTAACGTGCCCTATGTCTATTACAGGCATTCTAGGAAGTGCAAGGAGCAAGAACACTTGGCATTGCGATGTCAAGAAGAGAATATCCAGAGAACTAAATGGAGTCTGATCAATGGAAATTCCTGTTAGCGTCCAGAGATATACAGGACGCAGGCCCCATCATCACCTACGGGTACTGCAGAAGAACAAGACGCCGGGGCTAAACTACTGCCCTGAAACAGCGTGTGGGAGGACAGCGTGAGCTTCTGCCTACTCAGATCAGTGACTCATTGAACTCGTCTCTTCTGATTACTCTGGGGAAACTGAGGCAGCTTAGAAGACGGGCTGATATCTGCATTTTTGTGGTCAGACCTTCCGATTCAGAGCAGTCATATCATCTACATTTATTTGTGCACCACGTAAGCACCATGTCTGGTAGAGGAAACCACACAAATTGACATGAACGCTATGAAGGGAGGAGGTGGGGGAACATGGCGCTGGGACGGCATCTTTCAGGGAGGAAGGGAGGTATTGGGGAATGCTTTCCTGAGGAAACGGAAACCAGTGAATGAGCAGGTGTTAACAGGGAAATGGAACATGTATGTACGTGCACACACGGCTGCAGGCAGAGAAAATGTCAGGAAGGAGCAGGGCAGAGTCAAGGGGCTGCCTGTGACATGGTGACAGGTTGTGTGAGCCCATGGAGTCTGACCATCTAGGAGTAGAGAACTAATCTTTATCCTCAGAGCACAGAGAAGCCAGTGAGGCTCTCATGCACAGCAAGACATGACAAGACTCACATTTTGAAAAGATCCCTCTAGCTGTGAACTAGATTTCATAGTTCATCAAGTCCCCAGCAGTTGGCATCCAGGGGACAGTCAGAGCCTTTCCGTCTCACTCCTGGAAAAGTCCCCTAACTCTAATGGGAACAGGAACACTTTCCAATCCACTACTTAATTTTACCCTGTCTTTCTGGTTCCTCCTGCTATCCTGCATAAACACATCAGCATCTTGTCCAAAAACTACAGTCCTGAAAAATGACAGACATTTTTTCCAGGATTAGCCAATCAAGGGTTTCTCTCCGCCATCGTGGTTAATGGGCATTCTTTCCACTGAGAAGTTCTTGTCTCTGGCACCCTAGGATCAGCTATTTCTGCTAGGTCATCTCTAGTACATTTAAGGAACAGATAAAAAGGTAAAAAATACACTCAACCTCGAGAACGTCACTGAAAACATACTAGCTCGAGGCACACTGATCATACACGTTACCTCACTCCGCTTGTTATCGCCTACTCACGCCTCTCTTGTATGTGAGGTGTTCATGTCACCTCCCTCACACAGGACCCACATCTTACAGGTTCTTCATTCTGAACCCAGGCAACTCGAGAGCAGAAAACTGCTATAAACATTCAGTCTTATAATTTAGTCTACACTTTGCTCAAACATAAACAAGTGCTTAAGCCAAGGAAAACAAGGAAAGAGGATTTAGTGCAAGCCCAGAGGCACCTGGGAAGGGTCATGGGCAGTATCTATGGAACGCCAGACAGATCCAAATGGAGACAGGAATTTTTATTTCACTCTGTGCGACACCCAAAGTCAAGCCCTAAAAATCATTCTCGTGTTTAGCATCAACCACGCACGCCAGGCCTAATGCTCACGGGTCCCACGTGTCAGCCAAACTGCACTCTGTTCCAGCTGCTTATCAGTGGATTCGCGTTGCAATCCCAGCTCTACTGTCAGTTTGCAGCAAGTCTTCTGACAACTAATTAATTCAATTTCCAATGCACAAATGTATTTCAATGTAGAATAATCACATGGGAAACACTTTATTGGGCTCAAGGGCCCCAGTCTTAACTGTTGAAGGGAGGGGCACCCCTAGCCCTCTCCCCACTCCTCCCGACCTCAGCCCACCCCGTCCGAACCCCCGCCCAGGAGAGCCGCAACCAGAGTCCACAGGCCACTCTGTCTAGTGGGTGGGCCCACAGTATGTCAAAAGTGGTGCTGACTTTTCAGTCCCTCGTGCCATGAGGCTAAGGGCTAAGGAGAGCCGGCCCCTCCTGGTGCCTGGCCGTCTCTAGGCTCTAGATCTCTTGGTTTTCCCCCTTTCATCCACCACAAGTGCTGGAGCATGCTGATTCCAAGATTGCAGAGAACAACGGAGGCCATGTTTTGGCCTTAAATTTATGAAAAGTGTTTAGATCTAACACTTATAAGAGTCACAACAGCTGTTTCTGCTGAAGAGTATGTTGATGATTATTTACTATCCCTTCTGATCACAGCTCACTCGTAAGTAGCAGAGAAGACTACCAGGACAAGACCGGGTCCCTGGTAATGCCCTGTGGCAGCCAGAATGAAGAAGCCCACATCCTCCTCCCCTTCTAGAACCTGTGCCTAACGCTAGGTCACACGGCAAAGGGAAGTCAAAGCTGCAGGTGGCATTAAGGCTGCTTGCTCATCAGCTGACCCTGAAATGGGGAAATTATCCTGACTATTCAGCTGGGCCCAGTGTTATTCGAAGTGTTCTTATAAATTTGGGGTGGGGGGGGTAATTAGGTTTATTTATTTATTTTTGAAGGAGGTACTGGGGATTGAACCCAGGACTCATGCATGCTAAGCATGCACTCTATCACTTGAGCTATACCCTCCCTCCAAGTGTTCCTTTTTTTTTTTTTTTTAAATGGAGGTACTGGGGATTGAACCTAGGACCTCATGCATGCTAAGCATGCACTTCATCATCTGAGCTCTACTCTCCCCACCCCAAGAAGTGTTCTTAAAAGTAGAAGAGGGAAGCAGAAGAACCAGAGAACAGCAGTGAGAGGGACTCAGCCCTAGACTGTGAGCTTTGATGGTGAAGCAAGGGCTCTGAGCCACAGGAGGCAGGCAAGCTCTGGAAGCTGGAAAGGGCAAGGAAACAAGGTCTCCCCTAGACCCTTTGGAAGGAAGGGAGCCCTGCCAACATCTTGATTTTAGCCCAGTGAGACCCCCAATCAGACATCTGACCTCAGAATTATAAGAATACATTTGAACTGTTTTAAGTCACTAAATTTGTGGTAATTTGTTACAGCAGCAACAGGAAACTAATACAAATGCCAGCAAACAAAGTGGCATTATAAAGAGGCTCACTTCACAGCCTTCCTAAATCTGAATCCAGACTCTCACTAGCTCAGTGAACCTAGGCAAATGATTTAATCCTGCACCTGAGCTGCTTCATCATATGAAATGGGGATAATAATAAATCTATGTCACATTCTTTGGAGAGGGTTAAGTGAATACTCAAAAAGCAATTAAAATAGTGCCTGGCACAGAACACTCAGTAAATATTCACTATTATTATACTGCACCAAAACACCATCCTGATTTCTAGCAATTCAATTGGAGGGCAAACCATCCCAGTATGCACACTTTTTAGTTGCAAACTTTTGAGTTTCCGCAAAATACTTCACTTACACCCTGGACCAGAACTTAAACCCAGTCAGTTACAGGCTGTCTCCCAAAACTGCTCTTGGCCAAGACATCCTTGTGGACCCAGCAGGGCACAGACAGCACGAAGCACAAGTGACCTGGCCCCCTCTTCTGCCTCTGCTACCCCCACCCCACAGTCCACCCTTCCTGCCAAGTCCTGCTCAGGAGGAGAAAGTTCCTTGCTTCCAGTTCCTCAAACACTCTCTCATCCCACAACTGTCCTCATACGTCTGCTTTTCTCAGACAGCAAAGCAGTGCTGACCAACAGATGGCAAAACATGATCACACTTTACAGGCTGAATTATGAGGTCCTCCTTGAACCCTGACACTGCTGTGTCTAGTTGGGCTCATCTTCCTGAAGACTTCATTCACAGAGGTCTCTTTCTGGAATTGGCACATATACCTACACACACAGCATTATTCATAAGAACCAAAAACTGGGAAAATTCCAAACATCCATCAAGAACAGAAAAAATAAGTTGTGGTATATTCACACGATGGAATCATCTTTGGAATGTAAATGTGAACTTCAGTCACCCACAACTATGTAGATGCATCTCAGATATAATGGTGAGTGAGAAGACACACACTGTATGATTCATTTATATACACCTCAGAAACAGAACTCATCTCTGGTGTTAGAAGTCAAGATAGCGGCTCCCTTTGGGGATAAGAAAGAGCACAGATTTAGGAAAAACAAGGCACTGTGGTGCCGGCAATGTTGACTCTTTGACATGAGTCATCACCAGGCATGCATACTTTCGATCTGTGTACCCCTCTGTGTGAAATTTCCATTTAACTTCCACTTTTAAAAAGTTTAAAAGACCCACATATAAAATGATAAAATCAGTCACATTTTTAGTTCCCATCACATCCCTGAAGCATCAGGAATGCTAAAATCCCCAGACTGAGTTCCCTGTCTTCAACTTTCTGCCACTTCACCTTTTTTCCACATCCTAAAGTAAGGCTCATCTCGTAGACTTGTTGGGCAAGTTCAACAAGGCAAGCAAAGTCCTCGGCAAACCGCTCAGGGCTTTTACGAAGCCACATGGTGTTATTCCAAGAGAAAAAAGTCACTCCTGCCATGTAAGTATTCATGCAAACAATCTTTGGACAGGGACTTAGACAATATTAGTATTTTTTTCTGCAGGCAAAACTCAAAAAAGATGTATTAAACATTTCTTGTAGCCCTTCTGCGTACCTATGTAGATAAAGAGATGACAGGCTGTGTAGTAAGCGTTACAATAACGGTTAAGCACAGAATGAAGCAGGGGGGAGGGTCGGCAGAGTGGGGGGTGGGGGCCAACACTGAGCAAGGTCCCCCACTGTCTGAAGCATCACCTGGGGAAACCGTCTGTTTGAGCACTGATCATTTCGCTGGCTTCATTCATAAATTCAGACAAGGTCCCAATCTCAACTATTAGAGCTGCCAAAAAGCTTGAAATTTCTCCTGAAAGCTTCACCTGTTCATGTAGTTTTATAAAGAGTTTTTTTCCCCCTCAGGGGTAACATGAGAAAGTCCAAATAAAGGGAATGTGTTGATACCAGGTTGCTGTTGTGGCTGGTAATCAGGAGAGCAGAATGCTTCAAGGAACATTCCACCAAGTTTCCCTTCCTTGCAGATACCATGGCATACAGTTTTTCTTTTTCTTTTTCTTTTCTTAAGACTCAACCACAGTGACAGGAAGGTAAGAGTTGGGCAGAGACGGAGGACAGTGGAGTGCCCTGCTCTCCACGGCACAGACATCACTCAGCGCTGCTCCCTATCAGCTGACCCGTGGTAAACGTGAAGGCACTTCTCAGGACCTTTGAAAGTGGAACCCATCATCTCTGTGCGGACTTTAAAGGGCCTTCCCTATATTTAGAAAATATTTGGCGTATCACAGACCCACCTGATAGACAGAGAACACACTTGAATCCTTCCTGTCTTAAAAGAGACCATTTTCTAATTTGCTTCTTTCACCTTCACCACATCCCTGGGAAGAAGATGACAGGAAAAATGGGTAATCAACGCCACTAGGTAAGTTCAGGTCCTTCAACTGGCTTGAGACAGGACCAAGCTATTTTTTTTTCCGGAGAAACTAACCACCATCCTTTGAAATGTCAGGACATAAAACGATGAAAACAGCCATCACCAGGAAAGAAAAAAAAGACTGGATTACATGTGAACTCTCGAGATAGATTTGACACCCACATCCTGACTAAAACCAGACTTCCTTCTCCAGCTCAAAGAGGGGTGACTGGGCACACTGTGTCCTGCAAAAGTGCTTCCTCCTTACACACTACAGATAAACTGCTCCCCATGTAGCAAAGTGCTGGTCATTTGCACTTATGTGCTCCCCACCACCAGAAGACATCAGCAGTGGAAGAAGGCCCCTCACGACCTCCACCTCAGGGTTCAGCGGGCAGTCAGTGCCTGAAACATGCATCGCGACTAACAAGGATAAAGACATCTTACGTAAGTCGAAACAGCCTCACTGAGCAGCACTGAGGGTTGAATACAAACTCTTACGGGAAACTTCAATATACATGTGAAAAACAATACTGACAGGTGATGAAAAAGCTCTGGAAAACTGAAGTTTAGGGTTTTGCTCCTTTGTGGAGCTCCTGGCCAAAACATACACGCTTTAACACGTTTTCACATATAGTCCTAAAGGCAGACACAGGGGCTGCACCTGTGACCTAACAGTGGCAATTCTTCAGCAAATACACTGACAGCTACATATAAGTAACATCTATAGGATGCAATTATGAAAGTAACCTGAAGTGTTCATATGGACTTTCTAAGGAATGCAGTATTATTAAGTGACATAAAAGTTCAAAGAATTAGAAAAGGGACTGCCAAAATTTGTATACAGAAAGATGAGGCATCATTTGGTCTTTTCTTTGGCTCATGGAGCATCCGTGATGTGGCCTACAAAAAATTGGAAAAAGGGACACCATAATAATCGACTTCCATGAAAAGCAGGAATGGAATTAGCAACTAGAGCAATGACTACTGCCAGAATGCCCTGACCAAAGTCTTTCCGAACCAACACCTGACCAGGCGTCTAGCACAGGTACCCACTTGGTTTTAGTCCCTGATGGGGTACACAGGATGATCTTGGCTATTTATCCATAAAGCTCTGCCAGAAACCATCCATTTGCCAAGTATCAACCACCATCAAAGACCTTGGAGAGCCATGATACTCCCAAAGAAATCTTCGAAAACAGTACGCCAGAAAGACCTCCACATACTTCCTTTCTTCCACAGTCCCAAGCCTGGACCATACCACGGTCTTTCATTAACAAGAACTCCTGAGTTCACTCCCTTTCTCTATGTTACCAGTACTACCACACCTGTTACAGAGACACCCGCTGATTACCAACAGTTCTGATGCATTTTAGATACTACAGATTAACCTCCCAAGGCAGAAGAAAAACCGTGGCATTCTTCCTACTTGAAACTTTTTCCCTTTTTTGTTACTCTTTGTTACAGAAAATTAAAAGTAGAAAAGTAGAAATTTAAAAGTAGAGAGGCTTGTATAAGAATTGTGTACCCAAGCACAGGGAAGTACATACAAGATCTTGTGGTAGATCACAGAGAGAAGAAAAAATGTGACAATGAATATACGTATGTTCATGTGTAACTGAAAAATTGTGCTCTACACTGGAATTTGACACAACATTGTAAAATGACTATAACTCAATAAAAAAATGTTAAATAAAAAGAATTGTGTACCCATTATCCAGCTTCAATAATTATTCCCTCATGGCTAATCTTATTACCTCTATACCTCAACTCACTGGATAATTTCAGTTAAAGCTCAGACATCATATAATTTCACGTGTAAATACTTTAACATGATTCCCTTCCTTACATAACTACAAGGTCATCATCACAGGCCTCAAAATCAATAATCATTCTTTTATATCATTAAATTTCCAATCAACATCAGCATTTTCATAATTGTCCTATAAATCATCATCATTCTTTTTCTTTTATTTAGTTTGTCTGCATCTGGATAGACATAATCTAAATATTATGATTGGTTGGTTAATATGTTTCTTAAACCTCTTTTAGGCTATAGGTTCCCCCTTCATTACTTTTTCTATTTTGCTTTGTGTCTTTTCAGAATCGTTTTGTTGAAGTCTTAGACTTTGACTTGGGTTTAAGCCAGTCTTTAAAAACTCTTATTACCACTAGTCTTCATTTATATCAAGTTCCAAACAAATCATATCCTAAATGTGGTCATTTTAAAATACGTTCACAAATTCTTTGATATTTCTCTCTTCAAAGAAGGCAGCTGATTAATTACAGTCCCTCAACTTAGCCACTTACTTCTAGTGAGCAGAATACGGCTGAGAGAAAGGTGTGTCATTTTCAAGACTAAAAGGGCCCTGTAGCTTGGGGACCTCTTGCTTAGGGAGAAGCCAGCAGCCACACTGTGAGGATGCTCAGGCAGCTCTGTGGAGAGGGGAGGGCCATGTGGAAAGGAAGTGAAGCCTCCACCAACAGCCATGGGAGTGAGCCCCCTACACTGGCAGCGGGTCCTCCAGCCCCAGGCAAGCTACACCTGCTGACTGCAACCTCAATGGGAGACCCTGAGCCAGAGCTTAGAGCTCAGCACCTCCTAGATTCCTGACCTGCAGAGATCGTCAGACAGTAAATGTTTATTGTTTTAGGCTGCTGAGTTTGGGGGTGACCCGTTACACAGCAGTAGGTAACTAATACACCAAACTTCCTGGCGTCACACCACTGCCTTTCCTAGGCAAGCTCTTCACCGGTTCTTTGCATCAAATTTAACTATCTCTTCAAGCTCACAGGCCTTTCCCAGAGCTGTTCTTAGACTTCCATGTCCCCAGCACTCCAAAACCTGGGAACAGTTGCTCCTTCGATTTCCAAAAGAACTTTGTATCTGGTTTGAAGTCAAGCTGTCTAAAATCAATCTGGCCAAGGGTAAAACAAATTCATCTAACAACCACCTGCCTAAAATGTGTAGTTTTAACATTACAGTTTTACCGAAGTCACTGTTCCTCAAATATGCCAGGCACGCTCCAGCCAGCTGGGGCCCCTGCCCTATCCCCTCCATCTCCATGATTTATGCCCTCACCTCCTTCAGGCCTATGCTTAAATGTCACCTTCTCAACGGAACCTTCTGTGACAACCTATTTAAAACCACCAGGGCCCTCACCCCTTCCCATCCCACCCTCACCCAGTACTCCCTGTCCATTACTACAGTTTCATTTTCTCCACAGCACTTACCACAATCTAACCTATGTTTTAATTATCCCACTCACCAGCTGTCTCTCCCACTGCAGACTGGAGGCCCCAGGGAGGCAGACATTAGGTTGAGATGTTCACTGTTACATCCCAAGCCCCTAAAACAATGCACAGGACATAGCACGAGCTCAATAAAAACTTAAATAAACGATCAAGACTGTAGCATTTCATAGGCCACATATGGATGTAACACTAAACATTTTGATATTTTAGGTGTCTTTACGTCTAAAAGCATTTTAAGGAGGCTCAATTAATTTCCTCCTTCACTAGTTAAAAACCAAACCAAACCCTGAAACACCCTAAAGTAGGTTATCTTTAAAAAAAAAAAAGGTAACTTAGGAATTGTTACATTTCTCAAAAGTAGCCAATCTGTCACATCAAAATCTCCTTAAGAGCAGAACTGGATCTTATACAACTTAAGAGTCCCTGCAGTGCCCAGATAACAGGCAAGTGGCAAAAGTTTATGAAGAAAACATCAGAATTGTCAGCATCTTGGGCCATCTATTCTCCTCATCCAAAAACACAAAGCAGGCACACCCATAAATGCACACCTGTAACAATGCTATCATAAAAAGCATCTTCATTCAGCAGATGAAGTCTCTGAAGCAAATTATCTAATGACTTGTATTTTCCCAAAGCCAAGTTAGAGCTGAAACCTTACCTTCCTCTTCGACTCACAACATTCTTGTCTAAATCACACTGCTGCTACCAAAAAAAGAAAAAAGAAAGAAAGAAAAGAAAAAGAAAAAAGGGAAGGGGGGTTGGGGGGAAGGTTGCTCCTTTATCTGACATCTGACATATGGTTCTCTCTAACAATCCATATATACACACCACAGAGGGTCAGATTCTAACAGGGGATGGTGATATTCAAGATGAATGATGTCGCTTGTAAATGACTTCACAGTTTATGTAACTAATAATGCTAGGAAAAAAATAAATAATTGCAATGCACAGTAACCTGACTCTGGATTGCCAAGGCATAGTTCAACAGAGTTGTTCTTTGTTAAAATCAAGAACAATGCTGGAAGAGAGACGTCTGGCTAGTATATAATCAAAGCTTTCTATCATTTCAAAGACACAGAGTCACATTCAAATTCTGACCCACAAAAAGCACTACTACCTTTCAGAGGAGGTCAGCAAACTACATGTCAGGGGCCAAAGTTGGCCACAGCCTGCTTCTGTGTGGCCCCACAAGCTGAGAAGCAGTTTTACATTTTTGAAATGGTTGAGAAAAAAAAAAAAAACAAAAACAAAAGAACAAGAATATTGGGTGACACATGAAATTTCTATGAACTGCAAACTTCAACATCCATAAATAAAGTTGTGCTGGCGCACTGACACTCATTCCCTGACGCATCATCTGTGGCTGCTTTTGTGCTACGATGGCAGAACTGAGAAGCTGCAACAGAAACCCTATGTCCCACAAAGCTACAAATACTTACCGTCTGGCGCTTTACAGAGAAAGCCTGCCACCCTCTCCTGCAGGGTGCAGAAGCTAGAGCCTGCCTGCCTCCAGTGAGAGCCTAACATGTGTTCTCCTCATTCTGCCTCTATTTAAATCCTAATACCATTCTTATTCACTCATTAACTGTGTGACCTGGAGCACACTACATAACCACTCTGCACCTCAGTTTCCCCACCTGTATAATGGGTTTAATAATGGTACCTTATGGAGCATCATTGTGAGTTATGAATTAATAACACATACAAAGCATGTGACCCAGTACCTGGAACACAGTACGCCCTTACTAAGCTCTGTCTCTAACGACCATTCCTTCTTGTGGAGGGCGGCAGGATGTGTTTTCCAATGGGAATGGTAGCAAAACTGTTCAATGCCAGAGCAGCCCCCAAATCGCTTTTATCATGGGAGAAGTGAAGTAGGAGGCAAGAAGAAATGAGAGGGGGGAAAAAACAGAAATAAGAGGACTGGGGAAGGAATACGAGAAGGGAAAGTTATCAGGACCCCACTCAGCAGGGACAGTAGGTGGCCTATTCAGAGGGGAAGTATAAATTAGGATAATTTCATCTATAGTAAATAACTTCTGTGGGCTGACTGGATACTAATCATCAGGTGGAAGCTATCTCTGGAGGGGAACACATTCAAAATTCCAGGCAAGTGACTTACAGATTAACTGCTGGGTCATTTTTAAGTTGAGAACTTCCTGTATTTTACATTCCTAGACAAATGACAAGTGATAGTTGCAGTGAACTCTGCATCTCGTTATCCATGGAGAGTAGCTAATTAAAAGGAAACAATTTGAGCAACGGACCCTGTCCTTACAGAGTTCTCATTTTGCTCAGAAGAGCACTTACTTCCTAACGCTAAGAAAAAACCACATTCCCATAAATAAAACACAAGCTCTTTCACCAAAAACGGACCTGCATGGCAACTGGGAGGTAAACATGGTGTTAAAAGAAGATACACTTAACCTACTACAGAGGTGGACAAATTCTCTTTCTCCCAAGACTCACCTTCTCCATGCAAAGCTGAGTTCTTACCTTTTGCAAGGACCTTTCAAAATCACACTCACTGTTTCTCTTTTAAGCTGATACTGCAAAAACTTTAAAGCAACCCCAGACCACGAAAAAAAAAGAATTTTTTTTAACTTACAACTCCACTGAAATCAAACAGCTATCTTTATTTTTCCCTTCCAACCTAGATCCCCTTAGTCCCAGCACCTGCTTTGGTTAACGCTTACGGTAGATCTTCCCTGCAGAAGCTAAACACACATAGCAAGTATTTTTAAGAGACTTGATGCGTAAACATAAGATGGAAAACCTTAAGAAAAGGAAAGAAAGACATGATTAGCCAAGTGATTTCTACAAACTCTGCAGGAAAAGCGATTTAAAGCAACGCATCCTAGAAAGTAACTTAGATGCTTCTCAGCTGGAGGCAAGGTCAAAACACTCACTGAGAATGTATCTGCTGCGAGAGTCCCACTGAAGGCTTTGGCTTGAGGGTCAAGGTCATCTGGGCCACGGGACTGACTCTCGGTAGAGCGTCTGCCTTCTTAGATGAAGTGTGCTTTGCTGCTGGCTCAGGGGGGGCCCAGGAGAAGGCAGGACTCTGTCCCCCAGAGACTGGGGACACAGTGTCCTGGGCAGTCATCGTCTCACAGGCTCTGCCCTCGGTCCCCGGTTTGCACACGCAGAGCTGAGGCCGGAGGCACATCCCTCCATTCTGGCACGGCGGGACACAGTTCGCTGCGGGAAGACAACAGAACACACGCTTTGAGGAAAAACACTGCAGACTCTGAGTCCTCCAAAGACTTCCCAGTAGCACCAGGCTGCTCCCCATGAAGATAAAAGGATAATGATGGTGAGCGTGACGGTAACAGCTCACACTTACCGATGGCTTCCTTTGTGCCAGGCAGTCTTCTCACAGACAGACAAGTTTCACCCCCCAGCAACTGGTTTAAGTAGGTATTTTATTTTGCCCATTTTACTGATGAAGAAACAGGCACAGGGGTTATATAATTTGCCAAAGAGCACACAGTCATTAGTAAACAGAAGAGCTGGGATTTGAATTTATGTGAACTGGCTCCAACATCACCATCCTTAACCGCTTTACGATAGCCGCCTCTCAGAAACGCATCAGAAACACAGGGGGAAAAGCTGAAGAAAGGACTCTGCCCTTCTTTTCCAGTTGTGTTCTGTGTACATTTTAAACATCCAAACAAGACCTGGCAAAAAACAAAAGGCCAGTCCCAGATCCAAACCCCAAAAAGTGTTACAGCCTTCATCTTGCATGAGGTATCAGAGCTTGGAGTGACTGCTGCAAAAATTTAGTCTGACCCACTTTTCTTTTTTTTTAAACAGGAGAGAAAAACCAAGGGCAGAGAGGTTGAGCGTCATCTAAGAAACACACAAATATATATGTGTATAGATGTGTGTGTACACACACACAAATATCTTTTAAAGCCAGTGTACCATACACCATCCCTAACTTTATAATGAAAGACAACCCAAAAGAAACAACCTCTTTATCCCCATTTGCTAGGATGTGTGTGCTTTGAATCACCAGACTGTGGCCAAGCAGTTTTAAAGTTAGCAGGGCTATGGGTCACAGGTGAGCTGTGAGCTGAATGGATTTTATATCACAGGCAAGGTCCCTGTGGGACCTTAGGAGTTTAGATGTTACTGACTTACTTTTCATGAGGTTAATGCCATAGGTCTGTGGGCGTGATTCCTTCAGTCCCTTCTTTATTTGTCCAAGTACATTTATTTATGACAACCTCTTGCTATCAGTCCGCCTCTGACTTCAACTCTTGGAACTGAAGCAGATCCCAATACTAAATCTCCCATAAAATTCAACACAAGACTCAGTCCACAAACAGTTACAAATAGACTGAGGGATACAAACCAGAGGAGGCTCAGTTATGGAGGAGCCAAATGACCAACACCTAAGAGCCTGGAAACCTACTGATTTTCTACAAGAAAGAGAAGATATTTTCCCTATCTGCCTCCAATGCAATTCCTATTAGTTACAGCAAATAATGGTAAGAAAGGGCTGTCAAGTGTCAGAATACTAGGCTGACCAATTTTCTAAAAGTTGGGAAGGACTTTAAAAAAAAAAAAAAAGGAAAGAAAAATGCAGACGGCTCCTAAGGTGACCCTGGGGTAAGTCAGTGAAGCTTGGCCTCTGCTCCTGTACATGTCCGGGGGCAGGGGGAGGGCAGGAGCTGCCTGTTCTAAAATGGTCCCCAAGGGCTCTTTCCATATTAGGCTTCTAGAATTCAAAGTCAAAACTATGCACGTCTAGAGTTCAAGATTCTAATTTATCAGCGTTTTCCTGGCCGGCTGATGATCGTCAGGTCCCTATGCGGCCACGGTTATTTATGGAATGTCACAGGAATGGAAATGAGCTCCACCCAGAGAGAACAGAAGTGGCCACAAGCAAGGACTGGACGAGGCTTTCAAAGCTGAGCCTCAGCCAGAGATCACCCCCTAGGCAACTTTCATGTATACATTCTCTTCATGCTTTCAATTAGAAACATGTTGCAGTTTAACATCTGAGAATGATTTCCGCTTCCCCTCCCTCCCAAGGTGTACCGCAAAATGTCTCCTAACCCACCAGGCAGGCTGCACAGGGCGACTTACAAAGGCTGGTCTCGAGATGGAAGCCAAGCCCTGAGACCTTCCCAAAACCACCAGGAATATACAAGGACCTGTCTTTAGGAGGACATGGATGGGTTAGAAGTATAAAAAGGCAACCATTTTTTTAACTCTTCAAATTTTGCACGTGGTACAGTAAGGTCAGCAGGGAAAGAATAAAAGAAAAAAAAAACTTTAAACTCACACAAAAAAGACCATGTTATATAATAGTATGACTATACCCAATACCATTTTTCTATAAATTTTAAAAGGACAATAAGGAGAATGAGACAATTTTCTCTTCTACCTACCTCGCCTGGGCTCTGGCAGCAGCCTCCCGAAGTACGCAGACAGGAGGGGTTGGCTTGAACTGGGGGGGGACAGATTCCCTGACTGCCAAGATGAGCCCTGACCCTGACATGAAAAGCAAAACTCACATCCCACAACCACGCTTATCAAGCCTTTTCTCCTACAATACTTGGACCTCGTGCAACAGTGGTTCCCACGTGTCACTTCTCCAAGTTTGGTCCTTGGACCAGCAGCAGCATCACCTGTAAACAGTTTAGCATTGCACCTCTTCTCTGGCTGCCCCTGGCCCAAAACTAAAGCCCAGTGAGCTGACTGCCCTCCAGGTGAATCTGAGGCTCACTCAAGTTCAAGAACCACTGACATACAGTATTTAGAAACCAGCAGTCCTCCACTAATGCGTTATTTTTTGAGAATTTGCATTTTTATCACTGCCAAGTTTGGTGTTTTCACACTCCAGTGACTTGTATGTTACTGAAATCTTGCTGTGACAGACATGTTTATGTTGCCCTTTTATTTTTAATGCATAAAATTAAAACTTTTTGCCATGTGACCAAATTTTCAAGATAATTATGGGTCCCTTCCAAGAATTTTTATGTTTGTCACCACCTACTTCATGGCCAATGTAAAAACTGCTGTTTTTTTAATTGAACTATAGTTGATTTACAATATTAGTTTCAGGTGTAGAGCAGTGTTTCAGCATTTTTACAGATTATACTCTATTAAAAGTTATTACAAGATAATGGCTCTAATTCCCTGTGATACACAACATATCCTGTTGCTTATGAATTTCACACACAGTAGTTTGTACCTCTTAATCTCATATCTCTAATTTGAACCCCCGCCCATTCTCTCTCCTCTTTGGTAACCACTCGTTTGTTTTCTCTGTGAGTCTCCTTTGGAAAAAAACTGTTACTCTAACTGAGGGACTGAACTATGTCGAATATTATAAATAAATGTTACAGAAGTACTGTTGAAACTGTTTTCCATCAGCTGATTCTGCATTTGCCTGGCCAGCTGTGGTTCAACGCACAGAGTAAACACTCCATCAAGATCTTATCAGTGGGCTGGGCAGTGGTTCTCCAGCTTTGCAGCACATTAGCATCACCTGGGGAGCTCTTAAAAACTCTCAAAACCCAGGCCTGACTCCAGGCTGGATGAATCAGAATCACTGAGGGAGGGGGCTCCTGCATCTTTGGTTTTTTATTTTTTTGGTTTTTTAACTCTCTAGGCAATTGCAATTTGTAGCCAAACATGACAACAGTAGGTGAGGGAACAAAATCCTACTGGACTTGCTGACAGACTCATCTTCCCAAAATGCATCTCTTTGCATTTCTTCTTCTTCATTAAAAAAAAAACTTGCAACACATTTCAGCTGCCCATGAAATACGTTCAAGACCCTCTACAGCTAGACCCCAACCCCTCTTCCCATCCTCACTGCCCCTGCTCCATCCCTGCAGAAGCTCACCCCTTCTTGCCTCTGCACACAGGGTGCACTGTCCTGAAACTCGGGCTGGCCCCTCAAGCTCCTGCTCATCTGAAACCTCCTCCTTCCCTGTGAAGTCTTTCCCAAACGCCTACCCACACAACCTCCTGCACCATTTTCATCATCCACTTCACATTTCACATGTACTGTCAACATACATTAATCATTTTTTAACAAAGCTCTCTTATTTCTCAATTAGACTATAAACCATGAGTTAATTAATTGGCTAATGCAGAATTTTCTGTGTCCTAGGATGGGAGGCTGAACCTCATCCTGGTTGACTGACTCACATCACAGTAGAGCCGTTCCTTTCCAAAGGATGCTAGAATCGAAGACGTCTATAAAGGGAAGATATTTAGTAGGCTCTTAATCCATTACATGATAACATCTACACCTTCGTACTTGGTTGCCTGCTGTTCAAATAGTCTCCAATCCTTCAAAGATGTCTTTAAATCAAAATTAATATTTAAATACATTTTGCTAATGTGTAAGGTCTGCAGTGGCATTTAGCAGTATGCTTGTTAAACAGTTTCAAAAGCCCAGATCCAATGTGTTCTAAAAGAACTCTGAACGGTCAGGATATTTGGAAACAAACTGGTCATGGATATCAAAAAGGGCTAACAGGAGCCGTGACAAATTACTAAACTTCCAGAACAAAAGCACATTAAGGATTAGCCTAAGAAGTTCAGGTGCAGTAGAAAAAAAGCTTCTGAGAGATAAGTAGTTTGCAAAAAGGAACTAGAAGTAGGGGTGTCCGTAATTCATTAAGCAGATAATCCAACAGAAGGACTTCTGCTAGAGATAAGAACAGTGAATTAACCTTCTACGTGCCCTCCCCTGATCCCAAACACAGAATAATAATTTTTAAAAAACTTCTAGGTTTAAAAGAAATGACCATGATGTACTGTTACCAAACAAGCCTTTTTTGTCATAAACAACTAGAAAACTGGATTAAAGATATAAAACAACTGTTGTCAGATATCAGACAACTGGCAAGAAAGGACTATGAATCCTAAGAGAAGGGAATCAAAGAAGTGAGCCCTAGGAACACGCCGACTGTCTGCAGGAGGCACTCTGCAGACTGTGACACAGGGAGACCACACAGAGAGTGATGATGGCTGAGGGTAGGAATCTTCAGGGCAGAGTACTAGAGAGGAGGGACCTGCACACAGAGACAGCCAAGAGATCTGCAGAGGGTCCCCTGAGTCTTCACTTGAAATGGCGCTGCACAGGCACAGGGTGGAACAGCATGAGGCCAAACTACCCAGGACCTGTAAGCTGAAAATTCCCAGTTCTGACCCCACCAGAGTCAGGACATTCAGTAGAGACCCCAAATTAAACTCCCTTTAAAAGTTAAACCTCAATATCAAAATGAGGCAAGAATCTAAGAAAATATTTGAAGAGATAATAGCTAAAAACTTCTATAACCTGGGAAAGGAAAAGTCACCCAAGTCCAGGAAGCACAGAGAGTCCCATACAGGATGAATACACATAGTAATCAAACTGAAAAAATAGAAAACAAAGAGAAAATGTTAAAAATGACAAGGGAAAAATCAACAAATAACATAAAAGAGAACTCGCATATGGCTATCCGCTGATGTTTCAGCAGAAACTCTGTCACCCACAAGGAAGTGGCATGATATATTTACGGTGATGAAAAGGGAAAACCTACAACCAAGAATACTCTACCCACCAAGGCTCTCATTCAGATTTGATGGAGAAATCAAAAGCTTTACAGACAGGCAAAAGCTAAAAGAATTCAGCACCACCAAACCAGCTTTACAACAAATGTTACAGTAATTTCTCTAGACAGAAAAGGCCACAACTAGAAACAAGAAAATTACAAAATGGAAACCTCACCAGTAAAGACAAACATATAGTGAAGGTAGGAAATCATCCACATACAAGCTAGTAGGGAGGTTACAAGACAAGAGTAGTACAATCGTCTGTATCCATAATAAGCAGTTAAGAGAAACACAAAACAATCAGATATAAAATATGCTATCAAAACCAGTCATCATGTGGGAAGGAGAGTACAAATGCAGGTATCTAAAATGCATTTGAAATTAAGAGAGCAGCAACTTAATCATGTATAAAGACCACTATACCAAAAATTCTTGGTAACTATAAACCAAAAATCCATAATAGATATACACACAAAAAAGAAAAAGGAATCCAAGCATAACACTAAAGTATCAAATTGTAAAGAAAACAAAAGAAGGGGGGAAAAAACTATAAAAACAAATTCAAAACAATTAACAAAATGGCAATAAGGACACATCTATCAATAATTACCTTAAATGTAAACAAATTAAATGTTCCTACCCAAAGACACAGACTGGTTGAATAAATACAAAAACATGACCTGTATATAAGCTATCTACAAGAGACCCACTTCAGAGCTAGAGACACATACAGACTGAAAGCGAGGGGATGGAAAAAGGTATTCCATGCAAATGGAAATCAAAAGAAAGCTGGGGCAGCAACACACATATCAGACACAATACACTTTAAAATAAAAACTGTTACAAGAGACAAAGAAGGACACTACATAATGACCAAGGGATCAATCCAAAAAGATATAACAATTGTAAATATATATGCACCCAACATAGGAGCACCTCAATATAAAAGGCAAATGTTAACAGTAACACAATAATAGTGGGGGACTTTAACATGCATGCCACTTATAGAAATGGACAGATCATCCAGACCAAAAAAAAAAAATCAATAATGAAACACAGGTCTTAAATGACACATTAGTCCAAATGGACTTAATTGATATTTATAGAGCATTCCATCCCAAAGCAGCAGAACACACATTCTTTTCAAGTGCACGTAGGGTGGAACATCCTCCAGGATAGATCACATTCCAGGCCACAAAGCAAGCCTTGGCAAATTTAAGAAAATTGGAATCATATCCAGCATCTTTTCCAACCACAACATTATGTGATTAGAAATCAACTACAATGAAAAAACTACGAAAAACACAAAAACACGTGGAGGCTAAACAATATGCTACTAAACAACCAAAGGACCACTGAAGAAATCAAAGAGGAACTCAAAAAATACCTATAGACAAATGAAAATGAAAACATCTAAAACCTATGGGACTCAGCAAAAGTAGTTCTAAGAGGGAAGTTTATAGTGATATAAGCCTATCTCAGGAAACAAACAAACAAAAAAATCTCAAACAACCTAAACTTAAGACTTAAAGTAACTAGAGAAAGAAGAACAAACAAAACCCAAAATTAGTAGAAAAAAAGAAATCATAAAGAGCAGAAATAAATGAAACAGAGACTAAAAAAATAATAGAAAAGATCAATGAAACTAAAAGCTGGTTCTTTGAAAAGATACTCAAATTTGATAAATTTTTAGCCAGACTCAGCAAGGAAAAAAAAAAAGAGGGCGCAAATTAATAAAGTCAGAAATGTAAAAGAAGTTAAAACTGACACCACAGAAATACAAGGGATCGTAAGAGGCTACTATGAGTAACTGTACACCAACAAAAAGGACAATCTAGAAGAAATGGACAATTTCTTATAAAAGTATAATCTCCCAAGACTGAACCAGGGAGAAATAGAAAATATAAACAGACCAATTACCAGTACTGAAATTGAATTGGCAATTTTAAAACTCCAAACAAAAGTCCAGAACTAGATGGCTTTACAGGTGAATTCAACCAAACATTTAGAAAACAGTTAACACCAATCCTCAAGCTATTCCCCAAAAAATGCAGAGTGAGGAACACTTCTGAACTCATTCTATAAGGCCACCATCACCCTGATACCAAAACCAGCCAAAGAAACCACAAAAAAAAAAAAAAAAAAAAAAAATTACAGGCCACTATCACTGATGAACACAGATGCAAAATTCCTCAACAAAATACCAGCAAACCAAATTCAGCAATACATTAAAAGGATCATACATCATGATCAAGTGGGATTTATCCCAGGAATTCAAGGATTTTTCATTATCCACAAATCAGTGCGATACACCACATTAACAAATTGAAGAATAAAAACCATATTATCATCTCAATAGATGCAGAAAAAGCTTTTGATGAAATTCAACATCCATTTATGACAAAAACTCTTCAGAAAGTGAGCACAGAGGGAACATACCTCAACATAATAAAGGCCATATATGACAAACCCACAGCTACCATTCATACTCAATAGTGAAAAGCTGAAAGCATTTCCTCTAAGATCAGGAACAAGACAAGGATGCCCACTCTCACCGCTTTTATTCAACATAGTTTTATAACCACAGCAATCAGAGAAAAGAAATAATAAAAAAAGGGATCCAAATTGGAAAAGAAGCAGTAAAACTGTCACTGTTTGCTGATGACATAGTATACACAGAAGACCTTGAAGACACTACCAGAAAACTTCTAGAGTTTATCAATGAATTCAGTAAAGTTGCAGGATACAAAATTAATACACAGAAATCTGCTGCATTTCTATACACCAACAATGAAATGTCAGGAAGAGAAATTAAGTAAACAATTCCATTTATCATTGTGTCAGAAAGAATAAAATACCTAGGAATAAACTTACTTAAGGAGGTTAAAGGCCTGTACTCCAAAAATTGTAAGATGCTAAGAAAAGAAACTGAAGATGACACAAACAGATGGAAAGCTATCCCAAGTTCTTAGATTGGAAGAACTAATAATGTTAATATGACTATATTACCCAAGGCAATCTACAGATTCAATGCAATCCCTATCAAATTACCAATGGCATTTTTCACAGAACTAGAACAAAACAAATTCTAATTTGTATGGAAACACAAAAGACCCTGAACAGCCAAAGCAATATTCAGAAAGAAGAACAGAGCTGGAGAAGTCAGGCTCCCTGACCTCACACTATACTACAAAGCTATAGCAATCAAAACAGTATGGTACAGACACACTGACCAATGGAACAGGATAGAAATGCCTAGAAATAAACCCACACACTTATTGTCAATTAATCTACAACAAAAAAGGGAAGAATATATGATGGAGAAAAGACAGTCTCTTCAATAAGTGGTGCTAGGAAAACTGGACAGCTACATGAAAAAGAATGAAATTAGAACATTCACTACCACCACATACAAAAATAAACGCACATAGATCAAAGACCTAATTGTAAGATCAGGTACTATAAAACTCCTAGAGGAAAACATGGGCAGAATACTTTTTGACATAAATAGCAGCAATATCTTTTTGGATCCATCTTGGAAACAAAAGCAAAAATAGACATATAGGACCTAATTAAACTTAAAAGCACAGCAAAGGAAACCATAAACAAAATGAAAAGACAACCTACAGACTGTGAGAAAATATTTGCAAACTATGCAACCAACAAGGGATTAATTTCCAAAATACACAAATAGCTCCTGCATCTTAATATCAAAAAAAAAAAAAAGAATCAAAAATGGGCAGATGATCTCAATAGACATTTTTCCAAAGAAGACATACAGATGGCCAACAGGCACATGAAAAGATGCTCAAAATCATTAATTACTAAGAAAATGCAAATCAAAACTATAATGAGGTATCACCTCACACCAGTCAGAATGGCCATCATAAAAAGTCTACATATGATTAACGCTGGAGAGGGTGTGGAGGGAATGGAACCCTCCTACACTGTTGGTGGGAATGTAAATTGGTGCAGCCACTATGGAGAACAGTATGAAGGTTCCTTTAAAAACAGAATTACCATATCATCCAATGATCCCACTCATGGGCATGTATCAGGAAAAAACTCGAATTCAACAAGATATATGCATACCAATGTTCACAGCGGCACTTTTTACAAAAGCCAAGACATGGAAGCAACCTGAATGTCCATCAACAGATGAATGGATAAAGGATATGGTACATATATACAATGGAATATTACTCAGCCACAAAAAAGTGAAATAATGCCATCTGCAGCAACATGGATGGACCTAGAGATTATCATACTAAGTGAAGTAAGTCAGAGAAAGGCAAAAATTATGTGATATTGCTTATACGTGGAATCTAAAAAATGATACAAATGAATTCATTTACAAAACAGACTCACAGATATAGAAAACAAACTTACGGTTACCAAAGGGGCACGGGGGGAGGATACCTTAGGAGTTTGAGATTAACATATACACACTACTATATATAAAACAGATAACCAACAAGGACCTACTGTATAGCACAGGGAACCATACTCAGTATCTTGTAATAACGTGTAATGGAAAAGAATCTGAAAAGAATATATATATATGAATCACTTTGCTGTACACCTGAAACAACATTTTAAAGCAACTACACTTCAATAAAAAAATTAATTTAAAAAAAAACAGGCAAGAATTTTACACAAAACTAACACACAAAACAGTTAAGAATATAGATGCAAAATACCTAAATAAAATATTAGTAAATCAAATGAAATGCAACAGTGTTTCAAAAACAGAAAAGCCAAATTAATTCCAGAAATATAAGGACTTTAACTCTTTTAATTGAAATACAGTTGATCCACAATGTCGTGTTAGTTTCTGGTGTTAAGGATGATTTTAATGTCAGCAAATCTATCCATGGAATTCCCCATGTTAAAAAATTAAATTCAAACTTACTTCGATGAATGCAGAAAATCTTCCAATAAAATTCATCACTTATTCATAACAACGAACAAAAACATAAGCCAATTAGGAATACAAAGAGGTTTCCTTGTTCTGGTAAACAGTACCTACGGCACACTCCATGACAAAGAGCGTACCAAGAACTACAGCAAATATTATAATGAAACTATAGGAGCATTTATAGCAAAACAGGAAACAAGTCTAAATCCCACAATAACTTCTATAGTCAATGTTACACTGTTAAGTCCCAACCAACATGCAAAACAAGAAAAAAGAAAGAAAAGGTCTAAGAAATAGAAAGAAACAAAAGCATCATTATTTCAGTTTACCTAAGTGTCTACGTAGATAATACAAAAGACTCTACAAACTACCATAACTGATAAGACAATGTGCTAATGATTCAGAGATAGATTTTTAAGCTTTCTGTTAAATTTCATTCATGTGGTTTTCTAACAGAAAGCTTAAAAACAGACTTAAATATAAGTGGAGCCTTGCAACATGATGGAGGAGCTTTAACAACTTTGTCGAGAAATAATAGACAATAAATGGGATTGGGAAAGAAAGTCATTCATCTAAAAGAATTAAAATTAGATCCCTACCCAACACAAGAATATACGTTCCAGATTTAAAACGTTTAAAAGACAATGTGACAGAATATTTTCATGATTCAGGATAAGAAAGAATTTCTCAAATACAAAACAGTAAGTGAAAATCCAAAAGGACTGATGAATTTGACTCTATCAAAAAGTTAAAGGACACAATACAAAACACTGAAACACAGTAACAAAGAGAAGACACTTGCAAAATATTTAGCAAAGAATTAGTAACCAGATATATCTTAAATTCCTAAAAACCAATAGGAGGGGGAAGGGTATAGCTCAAGTAGTAGAGCACATGCTTAGCATGCAGGGGGTCCTAGGTTCAATCCCCAGTACCTCCGTTTAAAAAAAAGAAAGAAAAAACCCAAATAATAAATAAATAAATAGACCTAATGACCTCCCCACCAAAAAAACAATTAAAAAAAGGGGGGGGAAATGGACAAAGGATATGAATTGGCTGTTCATAGATAATGAAATGTGAAATGTGAAAAGATACTCAACTTCGCCAACTATTAGAGAACTGAAAATCAAAACAAGACTGAGATGCAATTCCACACTCAAGAGACTGGCACTAAATCTGTTACCACCAAACGTTAGCAAAGATACAGGAAAATGGGAACTGTTATACATTCTTCATGTTTGTGGGAGTATATTTGCTACTCACCTCTATACAAAGCAACATGGCAATATTTAGTAAGGTTATCACATGAAAACCCTAATACCCAGTAATTCCACTTCTAGCCTGTCGTGTGCTCAAGCAGACATATACAGGAATGTTCACTGCACATCAATTATATTAGGAAAATATGGGCATTGGTAGATGAATTGGTAAGTGAACTGTGGTATTTCATAATGGAATATTACACAGCAGTTAAAATTGTCATCTAGATCTATACACCTAGCAACATGGATGAATCTGGAAAATAATGTTGACTGAAGACAAAGTAAATTATAGGATGCTACTTTATGGTACTGTTCTTTACATGATCATATCATAATAACCATGTAATTTTTTAATTCATCATACTCTGCTTTTATAGATACATATGAAATCAAAAAAAGCATAAAAATATGTACTGAATTCACACAAAATTCATGACAGTGATCACCTCAGGGAAGGAAGTGGAACAATTCTAATAAAGGAAATGGATCACTTAATTGGAATTTTTTTCCTTAAAAAAAAGGCGGGTAGCAAATATGACAACAGGTAGACCTGTATTAGCTATGGGTAGTAGATACATAGGTGATTACTGCTGTATGCTTTCTACTTTTCTGTGTATTTTTCAATTTTTCAAAATCAAAATAATTTTCAAATAATCCAACAAAGGGCAATTGAGAACTGAAGAGAGTTAAGCCTGATCCTTAATCAGAGGGTGAAGGGGTAAAAACAGGGATGAGGACACTCAAGGTGGCAGAACTGCCAAAGGGGTAACAACGAACTCAGTCTGCACATACTGGGCTTGCAGGAAGCCAAGATCAGGACCTGGGTGAGCAGGGTGGATGTCAAAATCCTACTCATCCTGGCTGCCCAGCTCATCTTCTAGAAACACTCATCATTTGAAACAAACTCTCAATTTTTGACCCAAATACTCTCAGATTCCTTCCACATTTGACTCCTATTTCAGTTTAACAAGCTGATTCCAGTGTTCTTTAAAAGTTCAGTGATTGTATTTTTAGGAAGGATCCCATGCCCTGAAGCTCAGTCTCTATTGCTTTTAATTCTAAAAAAGTAACTCTTAGTTATATTTAAAACTCGCCCCAGCCCACACAGGGCAAACACAGTGACTCTCTGCCCCTTGCCTTTCTCTCCAAACAAGTTGCAGCATGTCTACCGCATGTGTCCCAGGGAGAAATGTGAGTCTAACTGTGTCGTCTGTGATCAGAGACAGCAGGTGAGAAATTGCTTTGCTGTGTGTGTCTTCACAGTAATGCCCAGCTGCCCTTTGAAGTCATTCAAGAACACTCAGTGATATCAGATCACAAGAAACAAAGCATGAGGTCACACATTTCAATCTACTCTCACCCTGTCCGCTCCCTGTACCAAACCCAAATAAAATGCTGCTCTTTCGTTGCAAGTGTCTCTGGATCAGCTTCTTCCAAATCCCTAAAGAGCAAAAAACAGTACGATTACATTCCAATGCCTTTTCTATCCAGCCTTGTGAATGACGAAGAATTCCACAAAACTAAATGCTCTAGACAGTAAACCGAGCACCAAGACATGTAATAACTCACGGGTTTTGCTCATTACAAACATCTCTCTGGAAAACTTCAGGTGTGTGTGCGCTTTCACTGTTCTCTCCCCTCCAGGTCAGTCTCTCTTCCCACCCTTTCTAGGCTGTCTGCTTTTCTAATCTACTCTCAAGGGACAACTTAACCAAGCAGATAGCCAGATGGTTGAGCACAGCACACATTACAGAGAATACAAGTCACAAAGGTTGCAGGCAGAATCTCATAGCTTTATGAGGAGTTTAATGCCTTTATGTCAAGGGCTGAGCCCTCATCTGACTAATTCCCCACGAGTTGTGTTCTGGAAGGTGGAGGTTCTGAAAGCCCGAACTCAGCAGGGGTAGCTTGTTACCATATGATTTAATTTAAAATAGGTGGTCAGCTAAGGCCAACACACTCCTCCCAATGCCACCAGTAACTGTGAAATCACTCAGAGGATAATATCATTAAGTCATAAGTCATGTAACAAAAAACTACCAGCAGTTTTTCTGGGTTCTGTTTCTAACTCTTACTACTGCCATTTTATTTAGTTTTTTTTTCTCAAGTCAGTGAAAAAGAAAAGTGAAAGATCTACAGTTTAGACTGTGTAAATATTTGATTCAAAATAGCAAAAGAAAAAAGAAAAACCAGAAAATTTTCAGGAAATGCTATTATATAAAAAGAACAAAAGTTGTCTTCAATAAAATAAATCCAAAATCGAAAAAAATGAAAAAAGGACAGAAAAAGACAATGAAGACAAAAGAAAATACAATTAGTAAATAAGCCTGTGGTAGAATGTCTAAATTAATTAGGTCATCAAAAGAAATGCAAACTAAAACAAGGACGTACAATATTATGGCTACTTAACTCTTTTAAAACAACATAAGACTATTAATACAAAGTATCACATGTCCAGCTGTCCAAAGCTGCGTTATTTATACCAGTGAAAAATGCAAAAGCAGCAAACAGATTGAGTAAAGTATGGTATTATATATAGCCTTTCAAAATTAGAATTATAAAGTGACATTGTTAGTTTTTAAATACTATTAATGCGAATAAGGACAGAAGGTTATTTTGTTATTCAATCAGTCACTGATTAAGCACCTTCTCTAATAACACTATAAATTTGTGTACTAATGCTAGTACATATGTATGATGAACACAAATTTCTGAGAAATCTTGGGTTTTACAGACTAAACTATTATGCACATATGCAATTAAAATGTATAGGTACAATTTGATATGTATAATTAAAAGTACAATTTAAAATGACATCTTTATAGTTTATTGGAAGAAAGACTATATATTTCAAAATAACTCTTTAATCTCTGTTTCAATACCATCATATCTTTACTCATTATTCAAACACTGAGTCCCTCCCCCTTGTATGCTACTGTACCAAGAACTGTGGATAAAAAGATGGAGAAGACAAATCTGCTCTCAAGGAGATCAGAGCCTAGTAGGGAAGACATCCAAGCATAGG
The DNA here is from genome assembly GCF_048773025.1 of Camelus bactrianus. NCBI lineage: Eukaryota > Metazoa > Chordata > Mammalia > Artiodactyla > Camelidae > Camelus > Camelus bactrianus. The sequence goes on along the minus strand of NC_133553.1, from coordinate 36,256,475 downwards.
GGTAAGAAAAATCACCACAGAGTTATGTGCTGGAATAACGATGTAAAAGAAATGAGAAATGAAGGGCCCTAAGTGGGCAATTGACAAATATTTTGAATTATTATATTCAAGGGACCAAAAAGGAAACAAGGAATTCTTAGAATGGCTTGCTTCCTTGAGGATATAGAAAATCATCCCTGCCCAAGCTCTCCCACTGATGGAAGCGGGCACTGGGGTGAGTTGAAGCTGGACTCCAGGGTCACACAGATCTGAGTTTGAACCCCCCATCCCAAGCTGGGTGCCCTGGGGCCAGGTGCCAAGTCTGACCTGTGCCTTAGTCCTCCACTGAACAAAATCCTGAGTGACAATTCTGCACTCTGTTTTGCACCAGGCACATTCACGTGCCCTGTGACTAGAAATGTAGATGAGAAAACACGATCTCTGTCCCGTGGAGCTCACAGCCAAGCCGGCAGGCCAACAGGAACAGTGATTATGATTGTTACAAGCATTTAGGAAAGGGAATGGTGTGCGGTGAGGGCCCATCCCAAGGGGATTCCGGGCATTAGGAAAGACCTCTCTGAGATCATGAACTTACTATGATTTACTATGAGATCTGAAAGTGGAGGAATCAACAACATGTACGCCCATGTCCCAGGGCGTGGGGCCAAACGTGAGTGGTGAAACCTGTCACAAAGCTGTCAAGAAGCAACATGCAAATCGACTCTACTAATTCAGAAATGACTCTTCATAAGAGGTCAGGTTCGGGGGAGCAGGGAAGGAATTACCATATATTCTTACATCTATGTGTCCAGAATGCTGATCTACTACGATTTAATGTAACCAGCAGAGACACGACCCTGTGAGTCGGGAACAGAACACTGATGACCATCACCACCACTGTAACTTAACGCTGCTCTGGATGTTCTAGTCAGCTCAGTTCTATACGGAAGAGAAGCGTGAGTCAAGCCAGCTCCGGCACTGCCCAGGGGAGTGTCCACGGGTACAGACTGTCTGCAAAGCAATCGACCATATTTTAGGATTAAGCTCTAAGAACACACACCACTTGTGTTTTATCATTCCTCATCTAGGAAAGTTTATATTCAGATGCGTCCACTGCAGTATTACAATCAATATAGTGGTAAAAAGTAGAAATATCCTACCCATAAAACAAGGAACACACAAAAATCATGAAATGTGATTAAGTCATTAAAAACAATGTTTTAAAAAACATTTTTAATGACATGGAATAATGCTTATGATGTAATGCCAAGTTAAAAAGAGAAAAAAGAAAAAAGTGTCTCCCACTCTCCCTAGAAGTCACTCCAGGCAGCTTGCATCTTCCCTGTCCTTGCATCTGCTGTTGGCAGAGTCGCCGGTGACTTTGTGGCTGCCAATCCAGTGGGCCTTCTCCCTTCCTGACCAAGAGCAGCACTGGATCGGTTCCTTTCCTCCCCACCTCCTTCCCTCACCTGAGATGTGGCCCCGCCAGCCTCCTTCCAACCACACCGCCAACCTTCTCAGTCTCCCTCCGGCTCCTGTTTCCTTTCTCGATCTCTCAGTGGTGAAACTTCCCAGGGCTTGCTTGGTCCTTGGACCCTTTTTCTAATGGTTTCATTCAGTTGCACAGCTTTGATTTCCACCTCATTGTGCCCTAACTTAGACCTTAGGCCTTGTCCTCTGATCTGAACTCCAGATTTCCACGTCCAGCCGCCTTCTCGGAAGCTCCACGTGGATGTTTAGCAGGCTGCTCAAACTCAGCACATCTTGATTCCCCGACCCTGACTCCACAACCAGCTCCTCCCCGGCACTCATCCCTTTAACAGGCATCACTGTTGGCCAAGTTGCTCACCAAGCGTGTTAGTTTGCTAGGGCTGCTGTAACGTAGTATAACAAGCTGCATGGCTTAGACCACATGGTCACTGTCTCAGTCTGGAGGCTGGAAGGCTGAAATCAAAGTGACAGAGGGGCTGGTTTCTTCTGAGGGCTGTCCCATTGCTCTCTCCCAGCTTCTGGTGGCCTCAGGCATTCCTTGGCTTGTGGATGCTGTCACCACAAGTCTTCCTTCTATGTGTGTCTCACCACCTGCCCTCAGACCCTTCTCCCAGCCACCTTGTCCCCTGCAGTCTATTCTCACCAGGGCAGCCAGAGGGATCCTGTTAGAACCAAAGTCAAATCACATCACTCTTCTGCTCCAAACCCTCCACAGGCTTCCATCTCACTCAATGAAATGCAAAGCCGCAAACCTCTGCCACCTCTCCCATGTCACTTCCTAGCACGCCTTTAGCACCATACTGGTTTCCTTGCTAGTCCCTGGGCAGACGATGCCAGCTTTCACTGCAGGGCCCTTGCACAGGCTGTTTCCCACCTGCAACATTCTTCCCTAGATGTTCACGGGTTACCTTTCGCACATCACTCAGCCTCCCTTGTGACTGTGCCAAAACTGCAATCTCTGGGCCTTGACTAGTCTGCTGCATTTTTCTTCAAAGCACTTATCCCAAATGTAACATTCTATTATTTATCTAATCATTGTTTGCTTCTCCCACTCAAATATCAGCTCCACAGGAAGAAAGACTATTTTGGTTGCTGCTTTTTCCCTTGGGCCTAGAATAAGATCTGGCTCACAGAAGATAATAAATAATTGCTGATTGAAAAAACACATGAATGAAGGCTGGAAGAAAACTATACTTAATGCTAACATGAATTATTTACCTAGGAGGGGTGAAATTATACAAGTTATTAAGTTTTTGCTTAAACCATACTATATATTCCAGATTTTCTACAATGGCCTATTATTAATAATAGCATGGCAAAAAATCAACAAAACTTCACTGAAAAGAAACGTTAATTCACCTAATGCCAAGTCTAAACATACTTAAATTTTTAAGGGGTGTAGGTCCCATAATCTAAACAATATGTGAGACAGAGTACCATACACTAAACTTTATGATAACCGTACTATATTGGAACATAAATTATTTCTACTTTGAAACTTAGTCTTGACTTACTATGACTGGGTAATATGTCCAGCACTATTATTTACATGTTTAATCTGTTTAAAAAGCTGACATTTATTTTCACCGACCAAAAATGTTGACAAGCTTTTTTCAAAATCAGAGCAATTAAAACATAACCTTTATAACCTTTTAAAAATGAGATTAACTTGTGTATTGTTATGGAAAGATGGCAAAAAACTGATGTGAGAAAGTTAAGATTACAGATCTGTATGTATAATGTGATCCTATTTTTAGTGTATAAATGAGTACATATTATATGATTTTATATGCATTAAATTTGGGGGGAAATACATATCAAATGTGATCACTTTAGTTTTTAGAATTATGTGACGGATTCACATTTTCCACTTCATATATTTGGTATTGTTTGAACTCTTTATTAAATGGAAAACCCAAAAAAATAGGTAATTTGTATTATTTACTTTTTAATTGATGTATAGTTGATTTACAGTATTGGTTTCAAGCATACAACATAATGATTCAGTATTTTTACAGATTTTACTCTTTTTAGAGATAGTTAATCTTGAGAAAGCCAATCAACATGGGTCTTTGAGATTTTTTTGACTTTCTGGAATCTTCCTGATTTTCCTTTTTAAATGTGAGCTTTTTATACCTTTTAAAAGTCAAATCCTGCAACACTTTTTTTTTTCCCTCTTCCTAAACTTGTGCAACAGGAATGAGCAAAGAAATAGTAAAGTGTTAATAATTTATTAAATAAAAAGGATAGGATTGTAAAAAAAACTTTTTTAATAAAAAATTAAGCTTTATAAGACCAAAACGACTTGAGAATTGAGTATCTGAAACTTGGATTAAAATAAAGGAGGAAAAAACAGACTAAGGAAGAACACATAACTTTACTGTAATCAGGGAGTGTCACCAAGTGGTAAAGAGCCCACTGAAGCCAGGCAGCCCAAACCAACCACAGCTCAGACACTGACCAGCTGCGTGCCATTACCTTTTTTGCATCTCAGTTTTCCCATCCATGAAATGGGAGTGATTAAAAAAGAGGGTTTCTGTAAGGATTAAGTGAACACATATATTCAAAGCACTAGAAGCACTAGGACAGGGCCTGGTTCAGAGCAGCATTTGACAAGTGTCAGCTGTTATTACCTCACCCACCAAATTCACCCCACACGTGCCCCAAAATAGCCTTTAAGGAAGCTTTTTAGAAGCAGCTCACTTCAATATCTGGCATAGAATTTTATTTCCACCATGGGAATTTTAAATTTACCCATGACAGCCTTTCACACTGAATCAAACATAATAAGCTACCCTTTTCTCTGTCTTTCCCACATGGAATCATCCAGAATAAAGCTGTGGGTGGCAAAAAAGTGACAGCGAGCATCATTAATCTAAAATAAAATATTACATGATTGTTCTCAGGCTCAAGACTCCTACTTCCAAACAAATTTTCTTAACTGGAAAAATAATAGCTACATGAGTGAGACAGAGCCTTTAAAAATTCCCATTTTGACAACATTCCTTGAGATAAATTAAGAGTATTATATGACCAAGGATGGGAATACCCTGGAAGACATACAATCCAGGCCATGCCAAAGACTTCCCTGGCTAAAATAAAAACTTATAAATGGCGCTGATGCCTGAACATCCCTGTAGAACACAAATATTCAACGGACGGTGGACATGGCCCCAGCTACAGAGACCACAATAATTAGGCTCTAATACCCCCAAAGGGAGCAACAGTTGAAGCCTCCTTGTGACATACAAGGCCATGACTCTAAATGCAAGGAAGCTGCACAGTAGGTGATTGTACCTGCAAACACTCCTCTGGCTACCAGCTCAATTATTGTGAAATCTGATACAAGCATTTTCAGAACTGAAGCGGAAATAGAACTATGGACTTCAAGGGCCCATCAGCAAGCAATTCAAAGGAAAAAGCAGAGCTCTGTTTTCAAATAACACATAAAATTAAAATTGTTTAAATAGTGTGTCTCCTTTCCAACATTCGTCTGAATAGAGAAATTTTTCTAGTAAACACTGTGAATGTAAAATGTTCCTTTTATCCGTAGACCTTCCTACTTTTCATATGCTTTTAAATTGTTTTTTCACCTAATTGATCTCCAATGTCCCTTCTATAATCTCAGATCATCTCAGAAGTAAAAAAAGAATGTGTAATCTGTGAACAAAGAGAAATTTAATTATTAAGAGCAGAAATTAACAAGAATTACCTTTCTGTTGTCAGTTGTCAACTTTAAAAAGAATTATTTTGACCTAAAACACTATGCCGACAGTGTTAAATAATGGATGATGGTCATATTCTTAATGTTTTTATTTTCCAAGAAAATAAATGATCATGTAAGTTTTTAAGGATTTTTTCCAAGTAATTCTTTTTATTGTTCAAAATATGCCATAAATAGAGAAAATATTTGCAAAAGGCATGACCAATAAAGGATTAACATCCATCATATATAAACAGCTCATCCAACTCAACATCAAAAAACAAACAACCTGATTAAAAAGTGGGTGGAAGAACTGAACAGACATTTTTCCAAACAGGAAATGCAGATGCCAAGAGGTACATGAAAAGATGCTCAACATCACTAATCATCAGGGAAATGCAAATTAAAACCACAATGAGATATCACCTCACACTGGTCAGAATGGCTATCTTCCAAAAGAAAGAACACAAATAACAAATGTTGGCAAGGATGTGGAGAAAAGGAAAACCTCATAAACTGTTGGTAGGAATGTAAATTGATGCAGCCACTGTGGAAAACAGTATGGAGGTTTCTCAAAAAATTAAAAACAGAACTACCATATAACCCAGAAATTCCACTCCTGGGTATATATCTGGGGAAAAACCCCACTAATTTGAAAAAATACATGCACCCCTATGCTCACTGAAGCATTATTTACAATAGCCAAGATATGGAAGCAACCTAATTGTCCATTAACAGCTGAATGGATAAAGAAGATATGGAATACATACACAATGGAATACCAGTCATAAAAAAGAACAAAGTTTTGCCATTTGTAGCAACATAGATGGACTTGGAGGACATTATGCTAAGTGAAATAAGAAAAAAACAAACACTGTATGATATCACTTATACCCAGAATCTAAAAAATACAACAAACTAGCAAATATGACAACAAGCAGCAGACTCATAAATATAGAGAACTAGTGGTTACCAGTGTGTGGAGTGAAGCGCAGGGGCAGTACAGGGGTAGGGAGATGGGAGGTAAAACTACTGGGTGTGAGGCAAGCTACAGGGATGTACTGCACAACACAGGGGAGACAGCCAATATTTTGTAATAACTAAAAACAAACTGTATGAAAATTTTTTAAATATGCCATAACTAACCTACTTATTTTAGTAGTAATTTTATTTGTCTGTTTTCTTACAAAGCAGAACTGCTAAATTTCCTGCCAATCAATTCTGGAAAAACATAATTAAGAAAATAAACCTGACAATCCTGGAAGCAGAGATTTTAACAAAGCTGCGAAAAGTACAATAATCACAAATGTCTCAGAAGTGCCTGTGGAACAGATTGACTATGTTGTCACTTATTCTCAAGCCACAATCCCCTAAAGATCACGTAGCTATTTTTTTTTCTTAGATTTCTTCCCATTATTTGTCATCACCAGCTCATATCCTGATTAGGGGCAGGTTTCTATGGAGTGAGAAGGAGGAAGAAACAGGAAAGAAAAAAAAACTATTGTGGTTCTTTGTGGTAGTCTCTAAAGATGGCCCCACATCCACCCCTCCCCACCAGCACATGCTGTTCCTCCCATCAAAAGGTGGACCATATGTCCCTCTCCCTTGAATCTGAGCTGGGTCTATGACTATCCATTCTACCAAGGAAATGCACAAGGACCCTCCTTAGACCTCAGAGCCCAAGCATTAAATAGGCCAGGATGCAAAACTTCCTCCCTCTTGGAACCAAGCTGCCACGCTATGGGCAAGCCCAAGCAACCGCATGGAGAGGCCCATATGAAGAGAACTGAGGCCCTCAACCAACCGTCCCTGCTGAGCTCCCAGCCAACAACAGCCAGAATCATCTTACCAGCCATATGAGCGTTCTATCTTGGAAGTAAATCCACTGACAAGCTCAAGCTCCTGACACATGGCACGCAGACAAGTCATCCCTGCGGAGCCCTGCCAAACTGCAGAATCATGAGTAAAAAAATGACGGTGTTTGTCTGAAGCCACTAAGTAGTAGGATAATTCGTCTTGCAGGAACAGACAGAAGCAGAAGCAATCTTCCTGAAGAAGAATCATCATCTCTCATTCCAGGGTGTTGCTAATTCTACCATGCTAAATTATCTTGCACCAAGCACTTAAAAACTGTGGTTGTATAATCAAGTCTTCCAAATAAAAATTAGCATGGATGTGATTAATAACTTCCTGAATCTTATGAAGCAGGAAGAAGACCCCGCACAGGCCTCTGAATCTACGCATTTTCAAGCACTGAACCTGATTAAAGGTGAAGACAGCTTTCCAGTGATTTCCTGGCCAAGTTTCCAAGTACAGAAAAATACTCATCTTTGATAATAGTAGCCACAACTGAATACCATTTTACAAATTTTGTTATACATACTTTAATCACAATTTCTAAAATAATGTAATACACACACACACACAAAAACACTACACTGCAAGAGGGATGTGAATTTTATCTTAATAAAGCACCTCCAGTAAGGTTCTCCACGCTGCAAACAACCCAGGTCATCTTTGAACAGCTCCATCTTCAAAAGACTTTTCCTTATATTGTGTGAAAATTGGCCTGCCCACAGCTTCCACTCATTGAATCCCCTTTCCACAGTATCTGAAGAAAGCTCGACCATCCTGCCTGGGTCTTATTTCCTCCTGACTCAAGATACCCATCCCTGCAGCTCCTCCTCACGCAGGCACTGGGCAACCCCCATCACCTGCTGTACAGCTCTGAGTATATTCCAGCACATCCCTGTACTGGAGAAGAGGATGAGCTGCAGAGTCAGAATGCTTAGGTTTAAATCTGGCCTTGTTTTAAACACCATCTCTCTCCCTCTGCCAAGCACATGTAGCAATTCAAGCTCATTAAGTGAATGAATGATGCAACTTCACTAAAACAAAACCCACCTCAAGCAAGCAGCAATGGGGTCTGGAACCCAGAAAGCCCATCAAAACTATTAGCTTTTATTGTTTTATCTATTGTAATTCTAGGAATGAAGGAGAAAATCTAATGTGATGTATCGAGACTGGTCAGCCCAGCCAGCGCAGAACAGGGCAGACACGGACAGTGCTAGGTGTAGTTTTTTTAAATGTCAAGCCAAGACTTTTTTTTTTTAATTGAAGTACCGTTGATTTATAATGTTGTGTTAGTTTCTGGTGTACAGCAAAGTGATTCAGTTACACATACACCTATGTTTTCTTTACAGGTTATTGCAAGACAGTGAATATAGTTCCCTGTGTAATACAGCAGGTCCTTGTTGTTTATATATTTTACATATAGTAGTTTGTATCGGCTAATCTCAAACTCCTATCTTATTCCTTCCCCACCCCGCTTACCCCTGGGTAACTATAAGATTTTTCCTTTGAGTGTGTTTCTGTTTTGTAAGTTCAGTTGTATCACATTTTAGATTCCACATATAAGTGATATCATATGATATCTTTCTCTGACTTACTTCACTTAGTATGACAGAATCTCTAGGACGCCAGGACCCGATTATCTTCTACTTCCTTCAGTTGGCAGAATAAGGAGGGCTGGAAATCCACCCCCTAAAGCACTATGGAAGAGACTGGCTCCTCTTCTAGGGAACCCCGCACAGTGCCCATCAGAGGCATGTTCATGCTCACCTGGAAGTACTCATCCTCCTTCTCAGCCAGGCCAACCCATCCTCACAGGCAGAAAAGGGGAAAGTTGTTTTGCCCAACCCCACCCCACCACATATTAAACACATTTTCTTTTCACCATCCTACGGAGGCCTGCCCCATCTCCTGCACAAGTGTAATTACCCTCTTAACTCAATTTCTGCATTTGTTCAGGAGTAGCTGGTAAGTCAGTCACCCAGGGGTACTGCTGAAAACCAGAATAAAATGTATTCCACCCCAGTGCCGACAACTACTGATTAAAAAGCTCCAGGGCTTTTTTTTAATGTAACGGTAGTTACACTCACCTGCCTGGTCAAAACATCTGATTGAGGGGAGAGTCCAGGCAGATTTCCCACCTGTGACTGGTGGTAACCTCCACCCCAGGAAGCAGGGTCCATGGGCCTGTGTCTGCATGGCCACTGGGAGGACATCGCTCTCTGACCTGCCACCGTCCCAGCTCTGTGCAGGAGTGTGGGGCTGTAAGGAGGGGAGTCCTTAAGACCATTTCCTCCGGGCCACTTTGGTCCTTTTACGACATTTCAGGGAAGGGAAAATTTTCCCTTTCCAATAACCACTGTTTGGCAAAGGCTTGCCACACTCTCGCCTGACCACGTCCCGGGCAACAAGAAGCCACTGGCAGATCCTTGTCACCGACACAAGGCAGTACCTGTGTGCTGAGTGACAAGGGTACGTGCTGCCATGCGCGTTCCAGTAGAACCATGGGGTAAATAGTTATCCGCTTCCTGAGTGAGCCCAGCAAAACCCACTGAGAACACAAACGACTGAGTCATAGCCCTAAGGCACAGAGTCCTTCATGCCACTTACTACTTACACTTCAAGCAAGACATTTCCTCATCATCCATCCTAACACCAAAGGAAGGACGACCCAATGATAAAGTATCTCCAGCAGGAGAACTGGGCCCCAGCTGCATTCACATGATTTAATCTCAAGGCGGTGGTTCTCAGTGTGGTCCCCCTGGGCCAGCAGCATCAGCATCACCTGGGGTCTTACCAGATACGCCAGCTCTCGTGTCCTGCTTCAGACATGCAGGGCCCAGTGCTCTGTGCTTTCACAAGCACTCCTGGTGATCCTGATGCATGAAACATTTTGAGAGCCAAGGTCAAATTTGAAAGTTACTGTCTTAAGGTTCTAGAATCTATGCAAAGGGCACTTCTGGGGTGACCAGCGTTCTTTAGCTGCAAAGCAGTTTGGGGCTTGGAGCTAAAGGCAGAGTCCGGCAATCCCACAGCATGAGTGGAGTCAGGGTCATTCAGGACAGTAAGCATCATGGGCAGCTCAGGGGTTGAAGGTCCAAATCACAGGAAGGATGGGTGGCTACAAGGCAGAGAAGCCGTCCTGAACTGTGGCTTGAAAGGTAAGAACGCTGACAACTTTGGAGAGGCGCTGTGCAGATGAACAGCCAGGACTCACTTGCAACATTTTATAAAAAATGAAAGCCTCTCTTCAAATGCAATGTTACACTGAAGCTTAACTGATCAAGCAGGAGTGAGTGAGTGAGCACCCTCCCCACCCTGCTTCTCCTCTTACCTCTCCCCACCTCTGTAGCCTGACAGACTTCAGTGGAAGCCTGAGGTTTCTGAGCACAGCTGGAAAAGCAGGAGCTCCCCATTAAACATGCTGATGCCGGGGCCCCACCAGACCTACTGAGAGGAGCTGGGGACAGGGTCTAGGGACCTACATTTTTCAGATTCTCCAGCCAGCTCAGAGCCATTAAGCAGTGCTAATAGGGCCTGGACTTCTACGTCCGAATCATTTGGGGGAGCCTGTTAACCATGCAAATTCCTGGGCCCTTCCCAAGCTCTACTGAGGCTGGTTCTCGGAAGTAGAGCCCAGGAACCTGCACTTGTCAGGGGGTTCTCCCGTGCATCCAGCATAAGCAGCACTCTGGCCTGAGGACAGAGGACAGACTCCATCCCACCAATTTCCACTCCCGCACTATCTGTCCATATCCCGCCACCACCACCCCTCCTCTCCCCCACCCAATCTCTCAACTCTCTCTCTCCATCTTTCACTCTCTCAACTGAAAATATAAGGAAAACTTATCCCTCCTGACCTTACTGAGACATGGAGTGCTCCTGGCCAGTTCCTGAGCCTTCACTCCCAAAGCCTGGGTGTCAAGTCACACTGAGATGCTGGAGGAGCAAGTAAGAGGCTTGTTTTGGGGCCGGACGCCTTTTCGGTCTCATCCCTGACGAGTAAGAACAGGAACTGCTGACCAGCAGGCGTCAACGCTTAGACAGGTGCTTCTCAGCGTGGTTTGCGTGATTAGAATCCCCTGTGGATCTTGAAAAACAAAGCGCCTAGGCCCCGCCCAACCCCAGAGATTCTGACTTAATTGCCTTGGGTGGGGGCAGGGTGCTAGTCTTTTTTAAAGGCCTCTCAGATTTTAACGCACAACGGGAGACAACCACTGTTGAGTGCAGGGCTTCTCAAACGTGAGTATGCAGGTATCTTGTTACAGTGCAGATTCTGATTCAGGAGAGGCAGGGGTGCCCGAGGCCCTGCGTTTCAACAACCTCCAGCTGACGCACTGGTCCACGGCGCACAGTTTGAATAGCAAGGATCTCGTGGTTCTCAAACTTCGGAATCACCTGGAGGCCTTGTTCAACTACAAAAGCCTGGGCCCACCCTTACAGCTTCTAATTCAAGTTGCCTGTGGTGGGACCCTAAAATTTTCATTTCTAACAAGTTCCCAGGGGGTTTTCACAGATGATCCAGTGAGCACACCTGAGAACCACAGAGACCATGGTTTCAAACACTGGCGTACAACAGGACAGTCTGGGGAGCTTTCAGAAACAGAAGTCCCCAGACTGAACCCAGATGACTCCTAGGCCTGGGGAGAAGCCCATGGTCCACAGCTCAGAAAGCCCCTCAAGGGACTCCTGGGATCCTCGAGGCCAGGTACCACATTCATGTCTAGAATTTGCATCCTACAAATGCAACCACGTATCTGGTGCTGATAGCAAGCTTTACCAGAAACAGAGTCTGGTTGTCATAAACACACGGGGTTAGAAGAGAAAGACAAAGCCCAGAGAAGCTTTTCTCAGGAACAACATCTATATGTAAAGTGGAGAGCAACATGGCGGGGTAGTTAATCAGTTGCACAGGCGTGAGATTCAGGAGACTCGGGTTGGGACTCCGGCTAAGCTCTAAAATGGGGGAAATGATACCTCCTTTGGAGGTTGTTGAGAAGACAGGAAATAATGTACATAACATACTTAGCAGAGGGCTGTCACTCAGTAAAATCATGTGTCCATGACAGTTCTGACAGTAGAGCCATAAAACCTTAGAACTGGATGTTCAGCCTCCAGCCAATAAAGGAAACTCCAAGACCGGTAGCACAGCCTCGCTTAGACATGCAGTATCTCAGGCCCACCCCAGACCTTCCGGATCAGATCTGCATCTTGCACATGACCCCCAGGAGATTCCTATGCACATTAGTTTGAGACCCACTGACTTACAACAACCCTACCAGCTATGGAATATATCAGTGGTCCTCAACCTTGCCAAGTTGGAATCATCTGAGGGCTTTTAAAAAATATTAATGCAAAGTCCTATTCCCAGAGAATCGGATTCAAATGGTTCAGGAGGTAGTCTGAGAACTAGGATTTTTTAAAGATCTTCTTAAAGAGATTCTAATGTGCAGCAAAGGTTGAGAACTACTAGTACAGAGTAAGTGCAGGCTTGGGGGTCAAATGGATGCGTGTAATCCTGCTTCTGCCACTCACTGGCTGTGTCATCTTGGACAGGTTACTTAATCTCTTTAGTACCTCAGTCTCCTGATCTATAAAGTCAGTATAATAATAATGGTACCCATCTCATAAAGACACAAAGGATAAAATGAGATATAATCCCTGGAGATGCTACCCCAAAAGGTAAAGACCCCGGTTCTCGTCACACCTGAAAGACAAGTTTGTAGACATAGCGAAAGATTTAAAAAGATATATTTAAAAGGAAAGGAAAAGTATAGCCCCAAGAATGGGAGGTGGGCTGATCCAAGGGAGGAAAAAGTGGCGGGTTTTGTCTCCTCTTTCTCTTATACGCTCACTCAGAGGTAGTCCTCTGACTGACTGACGGCTCTTATCCCTGGAATGCTTAGTCATGTCTGGGCCGTTTGCACATGTCCTTACCCATGGTGCACACAGAAAAACCCTAAACCACAATGTTAATTATAATACAACGAACATTGGTCATATCCGGTGAAGTCCTTTCTGCTACCACACAGTTGTGGATGTTGGGTTTTAATCAGATGATTTTTTTTTTTTTTTTTTTTTTTTTGCTGTTTCTCATTTAGAAGTAAAGCCCCTTTATGCTGGAGGCGGGCATAATGTCGTCTTCTGGACCATCCTCACTCCCCTCCACCTACCTGCCCGGTGCCCCGACTTGTCTAACTACCTAACAAGAACACACAGAACTGTGGCAGGCACAGTCAGTCCACGCAAACTAGGATCAACTGCTGTTAACTTGAGCAGGTGGATATTTAGCGTCTACTTCAAGACTTCCTGAGACAAGGAGTTCATGCTTCATGTTTCAGCGTTTTTTCTCTGTAGGATGCTTATTAGAAAGTGCTATCAATTATGAGGCATTGCAGCAATCACTCGGGTTGGCCTTTCCCACAATCCAGCTCTGAGCTCTGCAGCTGGATGGTCCCCAAATGACCCTCTACACACACGTACCCCCACACACACACACTCTCCCGGTTGAAGACCCCTTCTGTCTGGGCCATCCCTGGGAATGCAGCCCAGAGGTCCTGGCCTGGGATGAATGCACCACTTCAAGCAGCAGGAACGCTCAGCACCAAGCAGCAAGCTCTGCCTCCGATGAGCAGTGTGCGCCTGGACCAGCCACAGCGCCCTGGGCCTCGGCTTCCTCCTCCATTACACAAGGAGTCAGGCCAGGCGGTCCCCGAGGTCCCTCCAGCACCACCGTTCTTGAGTTCCCTGGGGTCACAGTGCCAGGACGAGGCGCTCACAAAGGACTGGCTTGTGTTTTCACCTCATCATCCTCGACTGAACAAAAAAGGCAGCCCTCTTCCCACTGCCTGCTCAGCACAGACGGGTGACTGACACTCCTGCAGTCTCTCAGTGATCAGCCTGTACGCTGAAATTTAACAACAGGCTTTCTCTAAAAGTCGTCTAAATATAGACACATTCTCTGGGTGAGCAGAGGATTTCCTGAAGGGTTTTTCTAAGGAAACTAACAGACCTAAATAATAAATGGTGTTTGGTTTGTACTTGTATATACGAGTGTGAGTGTGTGTGTGTATGTGTGTAAAAACAATGCGGTGACTGTGCTGGGTTTTTTTCCCTGAGAACTCTAAGACACCGGCAACCATTCGTCAGGCTGTCTCCGCTAATTTTCCTTTCACTGCATCTCTTGAAGTCATTCCTTTCTTTACTTTTAAATGAGCCTGTTTTTGGTTCTGGCTCCTCCTGCAACACATCAAAGGCTGGACTGCGCGCCCAGCGCATTCAGGACTCCCACTGCGTGCCCTGCACACTCCTTTGGGTGCCGTGACCTTCCCACCTCCACAGCCTGCCTCCCCCTCTCCCTGGAGGGCCACCCAGCTCCTCCACCTCAACACATCCAACACTGGACCCCCTCCTGCCTCCCCTCCTTTCCCACAAAGACCTGAGTTGCCCTCTCTCCCCTCTTCCCCCTGCCCCAAACATTAAACCTGACTCTACCTCCTGGATGGCGTCCCTACACCCTATTTTCCATTCCCCACGACCACTGTCGTTTCCTTCACGCCCTTTCTTCCCTGGAGCACAGCCTCTGAAGCAGTGTGTCTTCCTCTACAAATCGCCCTGCACCCCGAAGAAGGATCTGCCCCTGCCGCTCCCGGCTCCTCTAAGCCTATCGAATGCATAAATCCTAACAGCTGCCATTCATCAAGCCTTGGCTCCAGGCAGAGGGCCAGCTTCCTCAATTACCTGTCCTGCAATCCTCACGATGTGCACATCTCCAGTTTTGGACCAAGAAGCTGAGGCTCCATGACAACACCTGGATTCCAGTCCAGTGGGACCACAGTGCTGCCGGACAGATAACTGACATGGGGAAGCCAGCCTCTAGGAGCTCTTGGCTCAGCCTACCACACAGTCTTTATCACCTTCCCTTCCTCCAGAAGCATCCTATAAGCTGAGCACACCCACACCTTATGGACACAACTCATGCTTCCCACCCCCGGGCTCAGCTCATCCAACTCAACTCCATCCGCGTGTTGCTCTGGAAGTTCTCTAACGCAGCCGAGTTTGACACAGACCTCTCTCCTTTGAACCCCACGGCACTTGGTTTCCCTCTTATACCAATCTGTGTGCTTTTCTAGTCCGTTTCACACAGCAGCATACTCTTGGGTGGCAGAAACCAACTCATCTTGGTGTCCCCACATCTTCCACCCTGGCACTGAGAGTGCCTCCTATGTAACTGACCCTCAACAGACACCTGCTGAATTGAGAAAACATTGTAAGACCCTACCAAGGAGAAGATGCTGAAAAACATAAGACTCAGAAATTACATGCCATCATCCTACCCCTACCAATATTTTAAAGGATTCCTCACGTACGTGAGGACTCTTTTTGTCATCTACAAGTAGAGGCGAATGATACTAGCAAATGAATGGAAGTTATAAGGGAGCATATTTAAGCTCTACAGAATCAATTTATTTTTTTCACAGCAAATTGTCTATTTTAAGAAAAGAGTTGGTCATGAAGGAGTGAGCTCCTTGTCTCTAGAATGACTCCAGGACAGGCTAAGCGTCCTGTGGCAGAGGTGCCTGAAGGACTCCTGGGCGGGAGTAGGCATGGGGTAGCTGGGTTAGATGTCTGAGTTCCTAGATCATTTCCAAATAGGATTCCAGCCACCCCCTTCCCGTTGTCAGGACACCCACTGAAGAGGATAGGCATGTTCTGTCATGTTAACTGAAACAAGTTCCCTGAAACCCTACTCCATGTCACTCAGCCAAGCATCAATGTGTCGCTTAACCCTGAAGTAGTGCAAGAATAAAAAGTTAAGCAGTCAGTGAGGTCATCCACTGATCCCAAACCCTCATTTTTATCATGAAAGTCTACGTGTGACTTTCAAACATTTTCCAAAGCCACCAAAAGCCAGCTGAACATTTAGACACTTTAAGTGGTTATTATTTTGCAAACTTTAGTGAAAAGTTAAATTTACAACTATGGGCCGAGAAATATATCCAAATCATTAGAATCACGAAAGTTCATTTGCAGGTAATGATAGTGGACGATGAATCAGAAAGTATGATTAATGCAATTCTGGACACCGGACATTCATTTAAAAACGCCCTGGCTTCCTTGTTTGTATAGAGGTGAGTTTCCCTGCCTGTCACACGGGAGACCAGGGTTCGTTTTCCGGAAAAAAAAAAAAAGTATTGGCTTAAATGCTCTGTAGTTACAGGTATCTATGTGGGCAAATATTTAAAAGGAAAGATAAGCTAATACGAGATCATATTTTGTTTTGCAACTTTTAGCAACAAGTTCTGTGATGGGAGACAAAAAGCAAAGTGAGTAACAAATTTAAGCAAAAGAAAATAAGCACTCCCTTCTCAAGTCAAGATTTTGTCATCACACTTTCAAAAATCTGCTACAGCTATCTTTATTAACTGCGTAATCCTCCTTGGAGCCAGGGGTAGTAGCTATTATAGTCTTTGAAAGTAAACTGTTTATCTGTGAGAGATGAACTGTCCACTGTGAGCGATGAACAAATGCCAACGCTTCCCAAGAGAAAGGATGGCCCTCGACAGCCTTACGCAGTTAGAGAGGTGACTAATCTCTTGGTGGAAACCTCTGACATGCACCTTTCTTTACGTGGCACCCAAAAGCTTTGCTATTTTGTCTCAGATGAAAACGCTCTGCAGACAGGTAGAATCCTAATACCAAACTGAGTCATAAAAATGACTAATGAAACTTAGGACTTTTCCCCACACAGCTGCTTTGCAGTGCTGCGCTATGAATCAGACCAAGTAATCCAAAGACGACTCCCACACACACGTTCATTTGTTTAGCAGTTTATAAAACAGTCATCAAAGAGGGCATTCAAGAAACCTAGATGAAAAGCATCCAAATTCATGAAAATGTGGTTAGTGACCCAGACACCAGTCTTCATGTAAACAATATAAGCAAATAGTAAAGAATAATATGACTCCAAACCAACAGTGTTCAGCGTTGGGAAACTCACTCCATGTGTTTCTAATTGAAATTTTTAAAGTGGAACTCACATTAGAACTTTATGGAAAAGTTACTGAAACTAAAATCACATTAAAAAATTGAAATGTTTACCTCCCCGATACTTTATCTCAATGAGATCTGACATAAACAGTCATCACTAGGTTGAAATCTGAAAACTAAATGTGAGCTCTAGGAGCCCTCCAGGCTGGCAGAACACCCAGAGATCATGGTAATACCCAGGAGACACGAGAGACTGGGAGCTAACTGGCCAGAGACCTGTGCAAACTGCGAATGCACAGAATGTCGGCGGGCACAGTAAGCATTAGATCAAGAAAGCAGCTCCCAAAATGGTAAAATGCAGAACCTATACTTGGGTATTATTCTTGCTCGGAAATTAACAATAGCTAACACTTAACCTACTTCTAGGTAAATGCTTTTTAACAACGGTTCCCATATTTTCATTTTGTACTGAGTATGCAGATGGTGTAGCCAAGTTGGTTGTGATAAGACCATTCAAACCCCTAGATGCAGCGAGACCTAAAGCCAGCTTCACCCTTATGCCTTCTAGTTCTCTGGCCTTAAACAGCCTCTTTTCCTTTAGTCAGTCTGTGTATTTTCCACTTACAATCACAGGTCCTGCTTAGCTCAGCCTCAGGGTCCACCCCTCTCCCACCCTACCCTGCAGACACCCACTCCACCCAGCTCGAGCTGCCTCTGCGTGATCCTCCAGTCACTCCACATCCTCACCAACATCATCCTAAAAGTCCTACCTGATCCCCTGCCTGGGCTGCAGAGAGTCTACACTTCCCTCAGAAACACGGATGAATCAAATTCAATCTTCTATGTTTATAAGGCTCAATTGTGCCAACAGGGTCAGAAAGATGCGAAAGATGCATGCATGCATTCATTCATTCAGAAATATTCTTTGTGAGGATCTACTAAGCATTTAGGCACAGGAAAGATTAAAGGAACCTTCTGGCACCTGCAACTGACAGCAGAAAACACCTTTAGAAAGCTTCAAATTATCTGTGACCCTCCTTCAGGAACAGAAAGGCAGAGAAGCTTAAAGGTGCGGGAGGGGAAAGAAGCCAGATAGGGAAGGAGTGGAAGAGACAACACTCAGGTCTTCCCTGAGGTTTCCAGAAGAAACCAAGAAGTACCCCTGGAGGGTCACACAGGATGCCATCCACCACTGAATGTCCCCATTCTCAACCCTCAACATCTCCAGACCCTCCAGCAAGACCCCTGCCATCCCACAGGGGCCTGGATCCCAGAGGAGAAGAGGGGTCCCCAAGGGTATTTAACCCCAAACTATAACGCCAGCTCCAAGGGAAAGGGTCTTCTTTGTTTCTGAGGACGATACCTGTCTGGTTAACAGAAGGACGTCTCACTCAATTCCATGAGGGTGGAAGGACACATGATCCGGCAACTCCAAGAGAGGACTTGAAGCTCCCTTTCCCATAGACACATCTCCAGGCACGATAGCTGGGCTCTCAGCTGGGCCAAGCACCACCCGTGGCCCCTGGACCGAATTCTCCTATGAAGCCGTGGGGCACAGAGAAGAAAAGGATCTAGATCTGGATCTGAAACCTGCTGTGAGAATTTAACCCTCCCAAACCTCAGCTTTTTCATCTGCAAAGCAGGTGTTAAGACGGTAGCTCAACACAGGCTTGTGCGTCTTCCCGGAAGGAATCCCCGTGGAGCAGTCAGCACAGTGCCTGGTCCAGCAAGGCCTCAGTGCGTGCCCAGCGTTACTTGGAAATGGAAGACCCGCATTAGAAACCCCAGCTTATGAAGATCCTTTGAGGACACCATTTGTACAAAAGTAGGAGGCGCTCTGGAGTTCCAGCTCAAAAACAGCTTTGCCTTTCTATGCTTTTATACTAACACTTACATCCATGCTAATTTAACAAAATTAAAGTGAGAGATCTTATCCAAAGCACATGACTAATTATAGTTAATATTTACTTAAGGCTTTTCTTTCAAGTAAGTCTAAAATGTGTCTTACAGGTTATTATCAAACTCTAGGGAATAATAGGGTTTGTTTGTTTTTTTAATACTGCCTTTTTGTAGAGAGAAGTCATCAGAAGCCACAAGGCCTGGGGAAGTCACTTCTCTGCCCTTGGCCCTTACTCCCCTCCTCTGCAAATGAGAGGTTGAGAAAACATGAAAACATGACCCCAAAAGACCCCTTCCATTCTCCCATCCCAGTCCCACAGGCCCACAAGCCAAGCCCACGCCACAGGTGCAGCTGAGAAACTGCTCTCCTGTTTTGAAAAACCATCAGCAAAGGAGATTCCACAAGATCACAAGATCAGAGACGCCCTTCAAAGCCATGCATTCTACCACTAGCTGAGTGATGAAAAATGTCAGGAGAGATGAAAGGGGAACCTGAAATGTATTCAGATCCAAAAAAGAGACTTGGCCAAAAGCACATGTGGTATCAGTGGCAGAGTGGGATGATCACTTGCAACAAAGCAGAAGCAGACAGTCTTGTGCTTGTCCAGGTACACGCTGGACAGAAGATAAGCACTGATCCTCTTTGGACTAACATACGTAGCAACTCAGAGCTGTGGGTGAGGCCACCCTGTCACTGACACCACCTCACAACATGGTAGGTACCGTCTGTAAACAGCATCCGTGGAAAGGGTCCTTAGAGGACCTCTCGAGTGCCTTCAGCTAAAACCTAAAAGCATAACAAATGTAAACTGTTGTCTTCATTACCCCCAAATCCCTCTCAATAAGAAAAAAACATTGTAAAGTAAATGGCTTAGAAGAAAGCTATTTAGGACTCTTCTGACAATCTGGTTTTTTGATTCAGTGATCCAATACAGGACTCGAATGAAATGGAAGGATTATCAGAGGATGCTTCCGAGGCCCTGTGATTCATAATTTATTGTTCTTAAAATAAAATGTAATGCTGTCTACTTTGGCCATGGAACTTACCACAGGAATCTGCGATGGTGCCTTATTATTCCACTGCAATGGTATTCCTCCTCTTCAGTAAAGACTTGTGGTTAAAGCAAATCCAAACCCTCCAAACTGGAAAACACCTTTTCCAGCCAAACTATCAGGTCAGCACCATCCATGAATAAAGAGTCTTCCCACCAAAGAGACCCCCCAAGTCCAAATTCTCCCTATCCTCAAAAGCCATTTCAAACAATTCCTATGCTAATACTCTCCCAAGGGAGAGCAACATCCTTCCTTCAAAGCCCCACTCCTGCAGGCTGGGAGCTACCTGAAGACACAACCACACTTTATCCGTATTTGCATCTCCAGTGCTGGGCAAGGGGGCTGACGCACAGACTGCGTTCACTAGGTGCTTGTTACATGGGTGAATGAGCCTTGGCTCTGGGCTGCTCTTCTGGCATCTGCACATTCTTCCTTACATCAATTTTCTATTGGTGTCTAACAAATTATCACCATGCCAATGGCTTAGAACAACACACAGTTATGATCTCACAGTTTCTATCAGTCAACAGTCTGGGCACAGATTATTTGGGTCCTTGCTTGAGGGTCTCACAAGGCTATAACCAAGGTGTTGGCAGGGCTGCAGTCTCATCTGAGGCTCAAGTGGGGAGGAATCTACTTCCAAGATCATTCAGGAAATGTGGCTTCATTTCCTTGTGGCTGTTGGACTGAGGGCCCCAGCTCCATGCTGGCTCCCAGCTAGAGACAGCCCACAGTTTCCTGCCACATGGCCCTCTGCATGGGCAAGCCACAAGTCCAACAGGGCAGATTACTTTCTCCAAGCCAGCAAGAAGTCTCTCACTCCAGTCAGCTATGATGGAGTTGTATATATCATAACATCATCAAGGAAGTGACATTCCACCACCTTCGGCACATTCTGTTGATTAGAAGCAAGTTGCAGGTTCTTCCCACACTCAAGAAAAGGGAAATGCACAAGGGTGTGACCCACCGGGGTTACCTTAGAGTGTGTCTGCCACACACCTCGTGTTACGGCCATCTTGGCCTTTCCACTGACTGTCAGCACCACCAAGCAGGGTCTTAACTGTCTTCTTAGCCCACAGCACAATGCCTTCTATATAGTAGGCACTTCATAAAAAGTTAGTGAATTAAAATATAAAATATAGTCCTCTAAGTACATACAGAGATAGCTCAGCTATAAAAACGATCACAGTTGTTATAGAAAAAAAAGGTGGAGGTGGTTACCCATATTAAGACCAAAGGAGTGAGAGCTAATTTTTTAAAATCCATATTTTTAAGCCACTCCTCAAAATTTTAACACCATTTTCTAGTTGTGGCCTTGTCTACATGATATTTAAACATTTGGATGAGTCATCAAAAGTAACATCCAGGTATTTGGAAATAACTACATGCTCGCATTGGGAAGAAAAGAAAAAATATTTACTTTTCCCTAGGTATGTCTTACTACAATAACTGATGATCCAAATAAGCTCCGCCTCCCCCCAAAAAAAATATTTCTACTTGGAGAAAAAGCAGGGTTTTTTTACAGACCTAATTTTTCTTCAGTACTCAGGTAAAGTGTTTTTGCACTCATTTACTTTGTAGAAAGGGAAAAAAAGATGTGTGATGGGGAAAACACTCCCTATTTTACACAACAAGCAAACCAACTCCTTCAGCACTTTCTACAAAGGCTCCTAGCCTTACAATCGGCAATTTCTTTGCTAAATACACATCTCATAAGTGTGTCATTGCTGAAATTTCTTAACTGGGCTGTTTCCAAAGATCTGATGCATTCCTCCAGCGACTTCCAGGAATGAGTCAGCAGGACCCCAAGGAACGGCCAAGCAGCGCTGCCTCGTCCCTTCTCCATCTGAAAGTCTTCATTTACACACAAGAAAGCTTCGTTCCTTCCAACACTGAGGGCATGTTCTGGACCAGAGCTGCTCTTCATCTCACTTTTAAACTATCTGGGAAATGAGTAATGGCACATGCCCCCCCAACAAGATGTCACATTCACTCCTATTCCTTTTATTAATTTTGTAATAACTTTCTCATCATTCCTTGCCTTTGACATCTTTGATTCCAGCGCACCCACTTTAAACCCAGGGTCCTCGAGCTTTGGTGTGGATCAGTCAGCTGGGTGCTTGTGAAAACGAGGGTCATGGGTCCCCCCTGCAGTTCCAGTGTGGCAGGTCTTGGGTGAGGTCCCACAATCTGCATTTCTTACACATCCCATGGGGGGCTGCGGTGCAGAGGGGGGTCCAAGCACCACACAAAGCTGATAGATGTTACTTTGAAGAATATGAAGATGTGTGATTTCAGCATCGTCCACCGTAAAGAATACAATACAACCTGGAAGGCCCTAAGGCACAAAACTCCCATTCACTAAACGGCAAAATGGCTTCTCCAGGTCTCCTCAGTGACTGCACACATCAGCCTGGGTGTCAGCGTGCACAACTGCACCTGATCAGATCCCAGGGTTCCCATCTGAGATGGGGGAACGGCTCCATTCCATGGGGAAGGGGGAGAAAATATAAGCTTCTAGTTTCCAAGGCCTGGAGTCCAAAGGAGTGGATTTCCTTCCCCCATGGGTGATCAACAGAAGGGGCAGGGGGCATCAAAAGGAAAGGAGATGAGTTCAGCAAGAGCAGTGGTTCTCAAACCACAGCTATATCTGCACCCACTGGAAGCAGCGTTAAAACAGAGTGCTGGGCCCCAACCTCAGAGTTTCTGTTTCAGTGAGTCCAGGTGGGGCCTGAGAATCTACATTTCTAACAAGTTCCCCGGTGATGCTGCTGTCCAGAGACCATGTTTTGAGAACCACCAGGTCTGTGAAGTACCACTTAAGCAGTCTGTTATTATAGGGAGGAATGGGGCAATTTTACCAGCAAAACAGCCTCTAACGCTCAACACTGAGCATAAAAAACCATCACCCAGGGAGGTTTGCTGTAACATACAGTCCCTCATAACAAAAGGAACCGCTTACAGACATAATCTCAGGGTCCACTGAGTTAAATGAATTTCAGCTGGTCTTTCCCTCAGAAACAAGCATGACTTGGAACACTTACTAATCAAGCAACCTTCCTGAGGGTCTACTATACGCGCAGAACCACCATGTAGGCCAACTTCCCACCGGATAAAAAGTTTACAACAAAAACAGGGTCCCTGCCTTTATTTTAACTGATCATCTGTATTATCTCACCTCCAATTTTGGACTAAAAACATAACCTTTTCCCTATTAAAAGAAGAAAGAAACTAAGCTTGCTCGAAAGAAGGATTCTTATCTCTGCGCTCTACTTTTAGGAAAATAAGGCAAATCACTTGTGTGCGGGCACAGGGAATTAAGGTGAAGATTTAAGTATTTTTGCTTATTTTCAAACTAACTTCCAGGAGGTGCCCCCGGAGACCATAAACCATCGGTAAACGGGATGATCAATATTAAAACATGACACATAAGATCTGTGATCCTCCAAAACCCACTGAAGTACATTAAGCACTCTAATTTTCAAGACAAGAAATATACCAACAGATCATAGAAAAAAATTTTCACCAACAAATGAAAATTTTTCACAAAACAGCAGAAAAACTTCATTAATAATATCATCCTGGGTTTATAGGGCTCTTTGGTGAAGCAAGTTCATGAACCTCACTTTATTATCTTTACTACCAACCAAGTGGGAGGTGTAGCCAATGGGTGTTATCAACCCCACTTACAAACAGAATCGCCCAGCAGAGGCTGCCTTGGCACCTACCTCGGACTCATCCCACAGTTCGTAAGATGGGGTGGGGGGAAGCACTGAAAAAAACCTCCAAACAGTATTCAAATGTACTCCAAAAAATGTACACTCTTACTTTAACACATCCTAACCGTGCTCTGTGAACGTTCTACCATTGCCAGATTGGGATTTTTATCTTTAAAGTTTTTTCAAGGGTCTAACCTTTTATTTTTTATTTAGCACCATGTGAAGATCCCCCCCTTATTTGCCTTTTAACACAGCAGCGGCCACAGCCTTTTCTTTTTCTGACCCTCCAACTCTCACCCTATGTCCGGGCCTCGTGGCTCCAGCGATAGTGCGGCTCCTGCCACAGCTCGGCAGAGGCGTGGAGGCCTGATCCACACGAGGCTGGTCTGGCCAGCTGGGTCCAATGCAGGCAGCGGGGCTACGACAATAATTTGTGTGTGGTCTTGGGTACTTCACTGTTCTATATGCAGTTTTTCTCATCAATAAAAAAATAGCAATAAAGGAGACTGAATTTTCGATTTGAAACATTCTTTTTCCATGCCTTTCAAAGAAGTGCTGGAAAATACCAAATGCCATATTATGTTTATTCCTTATTAATAAAATCCACTTGCATTTATAAGTCCCCTATTTATGGCCTTCCACAGCCTACAAAACCTGACTGGGGAGCCAGCCCTGTCTCCCTGATCACCTATTACTCTAGACCTCACTGACAACCCAGCAAAACTCACTTCTGAGTCCCTGCACAGGGCCAGGCCTGTTCCCACTCCCGGGCCTCTGTGCTGTTCTCTTGGCCTAAAAGGCTCTTCCTCCAGACCCTTTCATATCACACAGCTCTCATAAGTCACTTCCTTACAGAGCCCTTTCCTTACTACGCCCCCTCCTCCAGCCACCACCCTCTAGCCTATCATCCAGTGTTATTTTCTTCATAGTACTTAACACCCGCTGTGCGCCAGTACCTAGCACACAGGGGCTCGGCGAAAGTGCAACAAATGAATCCATTCATTCATTCAATAATTCCTTCCTTCCTTCCATAAAAGTCCACATGCTTACTAGGTACTGAGATAGAAAGACGGCTGTGGTGCAGTCCCTGCCCTCACAGACACAGCTCACATTCCAGCTGGGAAGCACACACATGTGGACACACGCACGACTGTGACACAATGTGGAAAATGTTAAGACAGAAGAGGATCTGCGTGCCTGACAGTCACAAGAATGACCTGAATCAGGCTGGGTGATGAACAGCCCTCTCCCCATTCATTTCAATCAGGCTGGTTGATGAACGGCCCTCTCCCCATTCACTTCATTCAGGCTGAAAAAAACCTCAGAGGACTTAATTAACTGATCTGCTTGAATCTTCACAGCTACTGGAGGAGGCAGAAGTGCCCCAACTCTTGAACCAATGCAGTACATGATTCATCAAGGTGAGGTGGTATGTCTTAGCCGATTTAAGTAGCTTTTACAATGAACTGTTTTGAAGATGCTAATTGTTAACAATCCACTTGATAGGGTGTTAAGACAAAATACACATGGGTGAAAGAATGGAGATTCTATTTTCACTTTATAAGAACAATAATAAAATGAAGTAGTACCTGCAAGATTGAAAGTAAGACTGGAACTGCTTGATAATCCATAAGAAATACAAACATTTTTAGGTCTACAAAGACAAAAGATCCTCATTATTGTATGTTCCTTATTTTATTATCCTATTTCCTCTAGTGGCTTTTTACGCATTATATCTTATTTCCCCTGTGAAGATTCCCCCTTAATTCATTACCAAAATATCTCCGAAGGTTCTCCTCCAAACACTTAGTTCTCATCTTTGAATAAACGATCAGTAAAGTTGACCACATCAACTTCAGTTAAAAACACCTTCCTCCAATTTATCTTCCCACCCACTGACCAAACTCATCTTTCCTCTGGTCCAGCAGAATGGAGAGCATGTGTTCAAAAACCAGCCCATCCATCTCCTAATTTACAAAACACGACATTTCGCAAACTGTTTACTCATGTCCGTGCCAACAATATTACTCAAGCGTGGTGGAGTGGAAAAGCCACAGGGAATAGTGTCGTTGGCCAAGAGCAGTATTTGGGGATCTAAAATTACAGGGAAAATCATACAACATTCATTTTACTTAGTCCCAAATCTCTATCAGATGATGTTGAGCAGAAAGACTCTAAAATTGGCCGGGAGAAAGGAAAAGCTGTCTTAAAGTTTAAGCCATGCCAGGGTAGCCTTCAGAGAGAAAGCAGGAGGAAACAAAATAAGGTGGTGTGCCCTGAAAAGCTGTCATAATACCCAGTGTCCGTCGGGCAAGGGATACGCACACAGGGAAAATAGTGGAAAGAAAACTGAAGGGGAATGATTGCCTGAAGGTGAGAGGAAACCAAAAAGGAAGTAGAATTCTTTACGCAGTATTTGGAGGACAGTATTTACAACACTGATGCTGGTTCGATTCAATCTGACTCGATTCAGGTAGCATCTGTACTATGGCAAGGAACAGGGTCTGGGTGTTTAAAGCGACACAGAAACCCTGCTTCCCCAGAGCTTAACACTAATGGGGGGGGGGGGGGCAGACACCTCTCCCACCTGGTCCAGCCATACCCAGAGATAAGAGTGAAATCAGAGAACCAGGGAGAGGGGAAGAGGGAGCCGTGATTTTCACCAGGGGAACCCAGAAGCACCACGAGGGGTGTGTAAAAGGCTAGGGCACCCAGGAGGGGGCGGGTCTAAGCAGGCAAGCAGGAACCCCTGAGAGCTCACATCCGTCAAACACTGCTGTGCGGGGGCAGGAAGAGGGGCGGGGGAGCTGCTCTCCAAGCACTCTTTGTGTATTACTTCATGTGGTCCCCTAGCAAGCCTCTGCACAGTGGTACAGACCATCATCACGTACCTGTGCTGTGAATGCGGTGACTCAGCCTTGCCCCAGCTCTCACAGTCCAAGGTTATGTTGTGAGGAAGTGTTGACAGAATCAACATCAAGGTAGGTACCCTGTATTCTAACTCCAAAGACTGAACTTCTAACCACGGAGCTACACTGACTCAAGTTCAGGGCAAGCAAAACTGAGAGCCAATAAGGAAAGAAAGAGGAGGAAGGTAAAAAAAAAAAAAAGTAGGGGAGTAACAGGCAGCATCTCCTTGTAAGCACACTGTCTTGGGTCTAAATGACACTGTGTGCAAAGATTCTCTGTACCCAACAGACTGTGCCTACATGAAATGTTCAATCCTTAATAATACACTAGGCAAATTCACAAGCGCACATGAGCACACACAAATACAGCCCTCATGTATTTTTCCATAAGTACCAAAACAACCAATTTGTGTTACATCAACAAATTATGTACTATTTTTCCCTCCACTAGAAAGACAGGAAATATCATTAGTAAAAAGTGCAGTCAGAACAAGATAAGACCATAGTCCTTCTCTTATCTATAAATCATTGGGCTTAATTATATCAGGGAACTTTTAAAAACATGATCCTGATGGGTAGCTGTTGGATATATTATTTTCCACATTTTCCTGTAGTTAAAATATTTTATAATTAAAAATAAAATACTTAGTGGAAAAAAATACCCAAAATGTTCCAAAGTGTTTAAACTTTAAAAAAAACAACTATGTATCAATAACAATTTGCAAATTTCCAACTCTTATAAAAATACATATATTTATCATTCAACTAACTAAGGAAAACTGGGTGTAATAACCCCCTATGCAGCCATCTTTGTCCGTACTATTCAAAACTGAGCTAAAGAAATGTTTTCAAAGGCCTCCCACCTTGAGAAGTTTCTAAATTGCAAAATGCTGGGCTCGGCCTTCAGATTCCCACACAAAGGGTCATAAACACTGACCAGGGCAGGGCTCCTTCTGGATCACTGTTTCTCAAAACGTAGGCCACCTCCATCACCTGGGGTGCTTATCAAGTAAACATCCCGGAGAGTCTGACTCAAGAAGTTAGTTTAACAAACTTCCCCAGCGATCGGCTGCACAATCACATTTAAGATCCACCAATCTAGAATCTCTTCAAAGCACACCGAGGGGCCAGAGATAAAACCAAAATCACCTGAAGCCAGTTCCCTACATTTCCTACTCCCTGGAGCAGCCACACCACCTGCATTAAGGAAGGAGCCACATTAAATCCACAGTCACAGACTCTGTGGGAGCGGTCCAACCGAGCCTCCGCCCACTCATCCTAGGCTCATTGCTAGGGAATCCCTAAGTGCCCCAGGGGTGGCCCAGCTCTGAGTAGCCCACTTCTCACGTCCACAGGCAGAGCACCTATAGGCTTTTGTTATGAGTTGAATGGTGCCCCACCCCCAGAAAAAGATATTGGAGTCCTGATCACCAGTACATTACTAGGTGACCTTATTTGGAGACAAGGACTTTACAGAGGCCATCAAGTTAAAATGAGGTCATTAGGCTGGGCCCTAATCCAACAGGACTGGTATCCTTATAAAAAGGGGGAATTTGGACACAAAGATAAGACACGCATTGAGGAAAAATGATATGAAGAAACACAAAGAGAAGACGGCCTTCTGCTGGCCAGCAAGAGAGGCCTGGAACAGATCTTCCCTGTTCAACACCTTGATATCGGACTTCCAGCCTCCAGAACTCTGAGACAACAAATTTCTGTTGTTTTAAGCCACCCAGATGGTGGATCTTTGTTAGGGGGTTGGGAAAACACAGTGAATTGAGGCAGCAAAAGCTAAGCCAAAGCAGCGCTGTCAGAAGAGTTAAGACCAAGGCCTCAAGAGAGAACGTCACAGCACTGGACGTCCAGGAAGCCTAGGGCGGTAGAAAGAACAATAAACCAAGAGCTACAGCACTGGGGTGGGGTCTGAGCCCTGCCTCCTATTCTAAAAGGAGGTAATACATAGTGCCTGCCTGGTCAACACCTGCAGGGCGTGAAGATCAAGAAAATGCTCCCCACTTCTGGCTTCAGCAGCACACGTACCTATACTGGAATGCTGCACAGAAGATTAGCAAGACCCCTGTGCAGGGATGACATGCAAATTCATGAAGCAGTCATATTTTTTTTTAATTTTTTTTTAAAGAAAGAGAATGCCCTCCGCATGCTCTAAAGCACTGCACCGATTACCCTCGTCCCATCAGCGACTCCTCAGCCTCGGACTTGATCTTGGTCAGTGTTACAAGAGTGGTGACACCTCTCTAGCACTCCAAGTCGCCCTGCTCATTGCTTGGAAGGGCTTGGAAGCAAAATCTGCATTTCAGGAAAATATAACTTGAGCTCCACAAACATGTTTGAGTATGTTTGGAATATCCAAGACAACAAATGACAGGGTCAGAAACAGCAAACTCCGGCGGTGGCCAAAGGTCCTGCCAACAAGACAGCTTCCTAAGGGCCCAGGGATCGCCGGGCAGTGAACACTGCCCAAAAGCAGGCCAGGGAGGGGCAGGCGGTGTGCTCAGGCTGGCCCAGGGGCTGGAGGGCTTCACAGTGAAGGTTTAAGTACCATCGTCGCACAGAATTTATGGTTCCTAAATGTTTGTTTTAACCAGTGCTGAGAACACATATTTGACCCAGTGTGAACTTGACCTCTGGGTCCTTCTCCCTTCTCCGGGCTGTCTGTGCCACATGACAAGGTTTTCCAGCAGACCCTCCCGCCCCTGCTCCCAGCGCTGGGGCCGCGGCGGCCCTTCCAGCAGCTGCCATGGTAAACTCACTGCAGATCTACTGGCGAAGCAGCTGTCAATGGCCATAGCAGGCACACGAAAAATGTGTGATCATTCTGGGCCCGACTCCCAAGCCCGGCTAGCACGACGCTGAGCCGGGAGGGACAGGAGATGGCCCAAAAGGCCTCTGTCACCTGGAACTCCAGCTGCATTTCACACTCGCAGACGATGCCCTCTACTGCAACTTCTCTGAGCACCAAGGGCAGACGTGACTATGTCTCCTCTGTATATAATTAAGGAAAATGTCTAGGGTTGGCTTTTTTTCTTTTTTTCCCCAAAGCAGTGTGGGCTGAATGCCAGTGGAAAAGCAATGGAATATCGATTTTCTGTTTCTTGCTAAGGAGAGAACAAGTCATTTGATGTGCCATGAGTTAGTGAGTAAAAACAGACCCTGCACTCCTTACAGCTGGCTGCACTCCTCCTCTATTCATAGACCCTGGCACATGGTAAAAGCTAAACAGATATCCGTTAAATAAATGAAAGAACCATCCATGCATTCAGGGAGGGCCTGCAATGTGCCAGGTATCCGCTTTGGATTCAATCTGCCATCTTTCCTGTTCCATCCACCTCGTCCTGCCAACCCAGCCTCACTCTCATCTCGCGTTTATTCTTTTGTGTTGTCTGTTCTCAAGTCCAGTCTCCTCTTTAAAGCTGAGCCCACTGGCAATGTCTCTCTCTGGCCCGCACTTACCCTGAGAGGGGGACAAAAAGATTGGAAGAACTAAGGTGGGTGGGCTCAGTTTGGACAGAGGAGAAAAAATGCAAAAATGGAGAGAGACAAAAATGTTACCACCCTCTCAATAAATGTTAACCTTTTGGAGAGAGAACAAATATGGTGTCATCTCCTTTGCCCAAAATGGACATCACTATCAGTGGATACTCCATGTTAGTAACTAAAATGACATACCTCGGGCTGTGATTTTAACTCCCAGAGATCCACACACAGACAGTGTCTGGAAAAGCAGCATTAATATGCAACTGGTCACCTCTACACAGAGGCTGGGTGGCTAAGGCCCCCGGGGCCGCCATTGCGGCTGCCCACATCCATTCTCCATCCCCAGGGGGCTGCCACTGCCAGTGTCACATCTCTCTGACTGGCAGTTTAAGGTTCACTAAATCTTCAGTCTTCAGAAGCATTTGCCCGTGGCTCATTTCAATGACGTTTCAATCAACTAACAACAATCCAGTCTGCCGCTAAGGGGCACCTTGTTTTCATCACTGGATTAAGCAACCTGAACAACATAAACATATCCCATCTCTTTTGCAGAAATATTTTTTGGATCAACTGGAAAACAGCCTATATAAACTGAAATTCTTCAGCTAAATCCGTTCAATTATTCTCAAAAATAGAAAGACAATTAGAAGGCATCCTGGGTGATAGACTTACGTGTGCGTACATGTTTTATGATGACTTCTATCTTAACGGGGAGCTGCATGTCGACGTGCCATTGGTTCTTGCGTTTGTTAGTGCAGTAAGCCATACCCAAGTGCAACCGTTCAATCTCAGCATAATAAAGAAGTGAGAGAGGTAAGAGATCACAAATCAATGTCTTTTGCAGCCTCAGTTTCACTAGTATTTACCGAAGCAGTTACAGTCACAACAATTGGTGTCAGGATTTTTTCCATTCAATTTATGAATACCTTAGGGGAGTATTTTCTGTCTAAACAGCAAGCTTTACACAAAGAGAATTAGAGACCCACAAATAACCTAACATTTAGTCTCTTTTAAGGTTCTTTTAAAATAAATCATTCTGGGGTACAGAACAATCCAAACGACTTTCTTTCTTTTTTCCCATTAATCAAAGCTAGGCAGGATGGAAGTCATCGGCTTTTTCATTTATTCCTTGTTTTATTCATCTATATTGAGGTATAAATGACATATAAAAATTGTATATACTTAAGGTATATCATGATGTTTTGATACATGCACACATTGTGAAATAAGCATCACAATCAAGCTAATAAACACACCCATCGCTACACAGTTAACTTATTTTTTGTGGTAGGAAGACTACGATCTACACTCCGAGGAAACTTTAAGTAAACAGTGCAGTACTGTTAACTATAGTCACTCCGCTATACATTAGATCTGCAGAACTTCTCCATCTTGAGGGACTGAAACTTTGTACCCTCGACCAGTATCTCATCTCCCCCTTCCACAGCCCTAAACTACTTTAAAGCTATAATATGGAAAGGGGTCCATCCACATGTGCATTATTTGGAAAGAAGATGATGACAATAGCTGGGGAAACATACACAGGAAAAGAAAATCAAGTAACAGAAAAACAAGACAGGATTTACTTGGCTTGATCCAGTACTAAACTCTAAGAATCTTCCTGGTTTCACCAAGGCTTTCACACCTACCATTCTCTTTCACTTGATATCTGCAACTATCCTGCAAAGCAGTCAAGATTTTAGCACAGTCATTTCAGGATGGGAAAAGATAGGGTCAGAGAGGTCAAATGAATTCCCCAGAGCCACACAGCTAGTGAAGGCTTGAGGATTTAAAGTCAGGTCTCTGACCCCAAGGCCAGGGGTCTTCCCTGATGTCACACCGCTCAGCCATGGACACGAGTTTCAGGCATCAGTGGTCACCCCAGCTGTCCTGTGTGAAGGCATAAGGCTCCCTCATCTCTCTGACTCTGCCAGACAAAACAAGTCCCCCACTGAAACATATCCATCAAGTAGACACATTACTTTAGACTGACTCTGACTTAAAAAAAACACACAATCACTCCTAAAAAGGTTTGTGATTTAAGTGCCTAGCATTTGGATCTGAACTAATTATCAGCTTGGACAGAACTGGAAGGCTAACCTTTTGAGTGCTGAAAAAAATCACCTGATGGGAGAGTAATGCTGCACTGATTGCTTAGATCCTGGTGCTGTCCAAGGGCTGCCTTCTAGAAGCTGGAAGGATAACTTGACCCAAAAGCTGGAAGCATTTGTTATCGGTATTATGAGACTAAATCAACATAGCAACTTCCTCTGGAACCCTGTAGTAACTTCACCCCTAAATTTTCTGACCGGTAGCCTTCTGCAGCCTCCCTCTTTCTGGGTCTCCAGCTGGCTAGACCTAGGCACACTCACACCTTTGCCTCTATCACCCGGAGGAGGAGGAAGCCATGAGGCAATTCCTCAAGATCAAGAGAGCATCTTTGGATTCTCAAATCCTCAGACAAGCTAAGAATGGGGAACTACTCTCTTTTCAGAGACAGCACTCAACTGCATTTGCCAAATAAGCCTGCAACCGAGTAGGACCCTGTGGGGCTTTCCAGAGTCAGACCCCTCCCTCATATCCTCTGCCATAGCTCCTCTCTGAAGTACTCAGATAACAGTATCTTAAAAATTCTTAACACATTCTCTAACGGGCAGCAAGGAGCACCCGCCCACTGTCTGTAAAAACCTGCTCTGTATTTTTAATCTTGACATGGCAATATTCCCCTTTACTCAGCAGTGGCGCTGTCATGGATGGGATGTCTCCATGTAACAGGCAAAACATATATCAGGTTTTGAGCAGGAGTTACTAAAGGGAGGAGAGGGTGTGTAATTTGAACTGAGCAATTGTAAATTCAGGAAAACGCGGTGCACTATCGTCAAGTGTAATCAAAGAAGAAGTGAAGAATTATGGCTTAATCTAACGCGCTTACAACCCTGAGCATTTCTGATCTAGTGGTTTGAGCTCCATAATGAGGAGGCTGATTAGTGAGTTCATGTCTGCCATTACTCCTTGATCACAGTCAAAGTATAACCCATCTGGACATTGCTTTTTACAAAATTAAAGCCACTATGCCAAAGCCCTGTTTCTTTCGAGGACTGAAGGCATTTTTCAACAAGCAAGTTCACCAGAACGACTGTATGAAGAGAAATTTTTTTTAACTCATCCACCAGTATTTTGAAATTCAAACCATATTCAGACAAATTGCTAAATTTGACTCATTATACTGAATACTAATAAGCAGCGAAAATGTTGGACATTTCCAATCCCCATGTTTATGGTTCCAGCTCTATGCAAAAAACACCTAAGACTGCTTAACTTTTTCTGAGTGGAAGTAAAATTTCTTTATTTCCAATTAGCACCAGATAGAATTAACTTGTCAAGAGGACCTTCAAAGTACATTTCAATTTAATCTTTAATTTCACAATGCACAGGGGAACTCTTTTCTGATGCTCTCAAATCTATATGTGTCATTAATACATTTTTCAAAGCACTGCTAAGCACATGTATTACCTACAGAAGCACTGCAGGAAAACCCACCTGTCAGCTCCAGAGAACAGTAGAGTGGTGACCTCCACTCAGGAAACAGTCAGGCCTCAAGGAAGATTGTTGGCTGCTATTTTCAGAAGCTTTAACACTACTGATGTTTTATTCCAGAACAGGGCTTCCTACCACCCCTTCCCCTCCTGCTATCAACATAAAGAATGTTTTTCACTTGTCAATACCCATGTTTCAATTAATTGATTGGTTCTTCCAGTGGGAATTTTTTCCCTAGCCCCAGATTCACAGGTGTTAACAGCGTAATTAATACCACGGTTGGATGCAGGGGAATCTCGGATGCACGGCACAGTTTTGTACAATATATCCCTGCCGGCACTGAGACCATTACCCTAGTACAGCCCTTCCTGGGTGGCGATGAAGGCTGCAGATAACCAGGTGGACTGCACTGCAGACAGCATTTGCTGTCTTCAGGGCAGCATCAGCCTTTTCAAGTGACCCCTGTGGCAACTGCCTCATGTGGACAGCCCCACCTCGCCTACTATGCAGGGCTGCTGTGAACACAGAAACTTACGTTTGGTGCACCTCTGGGAGCCAGGGGCCTTACTCCAGCCGTGGCAGCACTGCCCTCCACAGACATTGACCCTGAAACAAAGCAAGAACCCTTAGTCCAGCAGCAGCAACACTCTCTTTCAGGGAACCCAAGCCTCCAGGGGGTTCCTATAACTCCAGCCTCCTGACTTCCAGAGAGTCCTAACAGGTACCTAGGATGCCCAACCCAAAGCTGCCCAAGTAGGAGGGTAGAGACGGCAGATCACAGAAGGATGGGAGAACCAAAACCTGCATAAATAACCTAGACCTATACAGGAGGGGGGAACAAGGTCCAAATAAATGGATTTCTTAACTCCAAAAGTAAAGTGCAGCCAAATGTAATTTGTGTATTATTTGCTCCTACATTTCAAATTGAATTTGAGTTTTGAAAGAAGTGTCCAAACACGGGTGAGCTCACAACGCCGGGAACCACCCCCAAAGAAGAAAAAAATAAATAAGCAAAACAAGCTTTTCCCCCACACCCTCAACCTGTGATTAACGGGGGGGGGGGGGATGTTTATGAAAGTCCAATAACAAACTATCCAACCGAAACTCCTGTCAATGCAAAGACATCCCGCCCTGGAAAGCCGACCCCACAGGTGCAGGGAAGCCAAGCCCACAATTACTAGGATGCTGAAAACTCGAGGTCACAGAACGGGAGCTAAATCGTTACAGGCAGCCCTCCTCCAAACGTTTTTTATACTAGCTCGAAGAAAAATTAAACTGAGTTGCAAAGAGAAGTTTAATTGATGCCGAGGGATTAAGTTGTAGTGACTTCATGTTTACGCCCATCTTCTAGGAGTAGTTTGGTTCGCGCACAGGAGGTTACGCCCCAGGCAGAAATGCCTTTTGTGTTTACCCGCAGCTTGTAACAATGCGGTCGGAGTTTATCCTCAGTTTCCCGGCTTCCCCGCACTCCGCTCTTCCCGCCGTGCTCGCAGCCAGGCCGGCAGAGGCGGGCGGGAAGCCGACCGCAGACCCACGGCGCCCGACGCCAGCGGCCACCGCCGGGCTCCCAGGGGCCCCGACCCCGCGTGTCCCCGCGCGGCCGGCGCGCGCGAGCAAGGAGGGAGGGTGTGGGCTTACCCCTGCAGCTGCTGCTTCTGGTGAACCTGCAGCCTCGAGCCCCCGCCGCTCTGGGTCTCCTGCGGCACTTTCGAGCGCACCGCTTGCCTGCCTTGTTTGGCGAACGGGGCGGCCGCCGGCTGCCCGCCGGGCTTGGGGTGGAGCTGCCCGCCGGGGCCCCCGAGACGCGCCGGCTCCGGCGGCGGAGGTGCCGGCCGGAGCCCCTGCAGGGCCGCGCGGCCGGGCGGGCTGGTGCGCCGCGTCCGCTCCGAGGGGGTCCCGGCGCCCGCAGAGCTGCGGCTGTACCTGGCGTTGAGCGCGACGTTGAAGGTCCGCGGACGCGAGGGCCCGCCCAGGGGTAAGGCGCCCGCCGCCAGGCCGGGGCCCGGGCGCACCACGTAGGTTATCCTCCGCACCCGGCCGTGCGCCGACGACGCAAGCAGCCCTGCCCAGAGCAGGAGCCCCCACCTGAGCCAGGCCCCCGCCATCGCGGGCCCCAGCCGGCGCCCTGGTCCCCGCCCCCGGCCGTGCGGCTCGCCCGGTGCGGCCGCCTGCGCGCGCTCAGGCTCCTCCAAGAACGGCCGGGAGCCCGGGAAAGGCGGGGAGGAGGAAAACTCGGCTGCAGGAGAGGAAGTTCTGCGGGCAGCTGAGCGGCCCCAGACCCCAGCCGAAAGCGGCGGAGAGGAGGGGGCGGGGTGGGGGTGGGGAACGCGGGGCCCGGGAGGGGAGGGGCGAGGGGCGCGGGCTGCGCAAGGTGAGACTCGCTTCTCCCGCCGTTGGCCCAAGGGGCGCCGCGCCCGGGACCTGACGAGAGTAGACGAGGGCGGGTGTGAGCGCGCGGGACGCTCGGCGGCAGCCCGGGCTGCAAAGTCTTTTAAAAAGTTTCTCTCGCCGTAGAACCGAGTGTCAGATCTGAACAGCCAATCTCCGGCAGACGTGACGTCAGGCAGTAAATCCTAATTGGGGAAAGCGTGAGATGAGCCCGAGAACGCGCCGCCACCCTCCACATCCACACAGATTGTTACTGAGGGTCAACAAGGCAGAAGTCCCCGCTCCTCAGCCCCGTGTCCCAGGAAAGTATAAAGAACTTGGCAAAGTCACTGAACGGACCTTTCCTTCTATAAGCCCCCACAGGACTCACTTGATACTGTTTGGAAGGCATTTCTAGTCATTTTCTTATCCATGTGTGCTCGGATACGTGCTGCGGATACTGGATTAAAATATCAGACCGGGCTCCAGAAAGGACTGCTCGGGGTGCGCCGAGCTGTCCACTGGGAAAGTTTTTAGATAGTTCTCTTCGGGGTTGTATACTCCGCGTGACTGCTTGTGGGTCTGCAGCTTCTGGTACCCTTCTCCTGGCTTGGCATGTACCAGGGCGGGCAGCAGGGGGCGCTCGCGTAGACGGGAAAAACCTCAACAGGAATCACCCCTAGAGGCAACCCTGCTCTTGGTGAAAAGGCCTTTAGGATAGGAATACAGGGTTCAGGATCCATGACAACGCTAAGCCAGTATTAGTATTTTTTTTTAAGTCACATCAGTTCCCTGGACCGAAAGGAAAGGATCACTCAATGGATATGACCCAAAGTCACATTAACGGAAAAGCAGAATGTCCCAGGGGAAAGAGTCCCTGAGGTAACAGTGCTTTGGGGGGAAAACCATGAAAAAAATAACATATTTACTTTTAGCATTTGAATTAAATACAATGCGTCCAGCAGAGTGCACAATCTTATTACATGAAAGTAATAGAAAACCCATGGTCAGAGCAGTCTTTTTTTAAACAGCCACTTGACTAAAAATGATGGTCTGCTTCCAAGGCTTTGGTTGTTCATATTCATATTTGTGGCTTATCCTTTTTATTTTGTTGTCTGCCAGCACTGGTGAGTAGACAGTTGGTAGCAGGTGATAATGGTTTAAGAAGAATTATTGGAAAATAACTTCAAGTTGGTCTGCTTCCAAGGCTTTGGTTGTTCATATTCATATTTGTGGCTTATCCTTTTTATTTTGTTGTCTGCCAGCACTGGTGAGTAGACAGTTGGTAGCAGGTGATAATGGTTTAAGAAGAATTATTGGAAAATAACTTCAAGTTGAGGAAACTTAATCCCTTAATCTATTTTTTCTGTACATTGGAGAAAGACCTCCAATATTTGATTTGGCAGGAGAGAACCTCTGTCCATCTGCCTGAGCACCAGCTTTATGTGAGAACACACTTTGAGAGCCACAGTCACCGAATAAACAGCACCTGGCCAGAGGCAGAGACCTCAATTCAATCCTAACACTGCCACTAAGTAGCTGAAAGACCACAAGCAGCTCACCTCGCCTCTCTGAACCTCAGCTTCCTCCTCCATAGCCTGGAGGAGTTGGATTAAAAGTCCCTTCCAGCCCTAAGAGTCTGTGGCTCTAAGAACATCCGGGTCCCTGTGGACAAGATGTGTGAGGTCACTCAAGGTCAGTCTCTGAGCCAGGCCAAAGGGAACCAGCTGAGAAGACTGAGGAAGGAGGGTGAGTGAAGAAACTGCCTCCCAGCTTGGGGTTCTGTAGGAAGGACACAGCACAAGCTAACAAATATCCACCAAGAGCTACTCTGAGGCAAGCAGAGAGGCTGACCCTCTGCATATACA
The DNA here is from genome assembly GCF_048773025.1 of Camelus bactrianus. NCBI lineage: Eukaryota > Metazoa > Chordata > Mammalia > Artiodactyla > Camelidae > Camelus > Camelus bactrianus. The sequence continues at coordinate 36,218,614 of NC_133553.1, read as the reverse complement.
GAGCATCACAGGCACAACCTTTTTGTTCTGGAGAAACCTCCTATCTGGTTAGGGAGACAAAATGTAAATAAATGAAAGCTTTTAAAAAGATAAATGGGGGAGGGCACAGCTGTGTGGTAAAGTGCATGCTTAGCATGCGTGAGGTCCTGGGTTCAATCTCCAGTACCTCTATTTAAATAAATAGATAAACCTAATTACTACCCCCCAAAAAAAGTTTAAAAGAAAAAAGTAAGTTTTAAAAAATAAAATAAAAAGATAAATACATAAAGCAATACTTTGAGATAGTAACAGAACACTCACAAGACAGGATCTGACTTGTGAGAGAGGCCAGTGTCACAGTACAACCCATAATTCTTTGTCATCTCATAGAGAATTCGTAACATGTAGGGAAAACATTTCCTCAAATCAGTCCACAGAGATTTTTACCTCTCAGGTAGGGATTAGAGAACAGCCCTTGATGTGGATGGGGGAGGGGGTGTCCAGAAGCATTAACTCCATTCCACTAACTCCAAGAGCCGGGACTGGAAAGAAGAGATGTCAGACAGGCGAAAGCCAGGAAACAGTGAAGCACAGCATCACCAAAGGACCAGACCAGCCTGTGGTGGTGGGTGAGCTGTTCCTGTGAGTCACTCCAGGATCCAGATGGACGGACGGCATCAATTAGAGCCTGTTTTGGTCGATGAGAGGCAGCAGCCTGCAGAGGGCAGAGCCTGGACAGGGAGCTGGAGGGCTGGGCTTGAACGTGGCGTGGCTGCTTCACTTCCCATGGGAACCTGAACAAGTCATTTCACTGATCTGAGCCTGTTTCCAGAGGCCATGGGGATCAACCCAAGGTCCTCCCCTTCGGGGAGAGCAACACCCTTAACCATGCTCTCTGGCTCTGCAGAAAAATGTTTTAAAAGATACAATACAACCTTCCTTCCTTTTGACCCACTGCAAAGCAGACGTGGGTATTTCACCCCAGACTTCAGTCTGATTAACCACCTGACTTGAGACAGATTCGGGTATATCACAATCAGATCGTCTCTGAAATATAACCACAGGAAGACTCTCTAGTGTAAATGTTAATCCCATCTGTAAATGATCCATGTATGTTTGTATACATGTGTGTACACACAGCCATTAACGTGGTAACATACATATAAGCAAGCAGCCCCACTCTAGTCAGGAAACTCTAGCCAAGTCACAGTTTTTCCACATCAGTCTCTTGCTGTTTACATAACTAGCAAGATAATCCTTGAAATATGTGCTGTGCACCCTGCGTACTATCATATGAGGTGGTCACACATCGAAAACCCTGAACTCACTATGATGCTGAAAGCAAAAGCCTTGTTTCTGTCAGGCACGTGGACCAGCGTTTGCAGAGTCTAGACTCAGTTTAATGCCAAGCCCCCTAGTGTGTTCAAGGTCCATTTATATTGGAAGTACACAACTTCGTGGTTCAAAAAACAAGTCTTTAAAGATCTCATAAAACTTCTTGGACTTCAGATGCTTTTTACAAAACAATACTCAGATGAGCTAAGTGTAAATGAATCAGAAAAGAGGATTATGTTGCCCATAAAAACTCATGGGTTTGAGGATTAGGGGAAGAAAGGAAGGCTGGCAAATGCCAAACTTTTAAAGCACTTTGAAACCATTAGTCAAATTCAGAATGCAGCCAGTTTCCCTCCCCCTTACACTTTATGAGTTTTGTCATTGAAAATCTTTTCCTACATTTAAGATCAGCTACAAATCAAATTTAGTGGCTGCCTGTGATCAGAACCCCTTCCACCCGCATTTTCTTCCAATCAAGGATTTCATGGTGCCTCCCTCAACCCTCTTCTAATTTCAAGAAATTCTTAGAGAGGGGAGAAGGGAAAGAGAGAAGTGGGTAGTCAGTGAGCTGAAGAGAAAGGAGAGTGAAAGCAAGAGAGAGACTGAGGAATGAGAGGGGGTCCTCAGCTAGCCTACGCAGACCTTTACGGCAAAACCAAAACAGACTTCCATTTCAGGTGGAGATCTTTGAATACAGCCCAGTTGGATTGTAGCGCAAAGTCACCCCTGGGCCAGCGAGTGCCTTTGTGCTGACCCTGAGGGCCTGGCCATGGCAATATGGGCTCTGTCCATGTGGAGTCTAACGAGGTAAACAGACCTGGAATAATTACATGTGTGGTGAGTACTGAAAAAGGAATGTGGGAAATGAGACCTGTAAAAGGAAAAGGACCAGGGGCACAGGCTGCCTTCCTATAAATTTTGAAGAGCTAATCTACAAAAGGAAACTCACCAAAAATAGAGTTTCATGTCCACTACATTTCCCTTTCTGATTATTCTGGTCCCTTCTCACCTTGAGTATAATCAAGGGTGAGTATCACACAATGGCAGTTGCTAAAGACAATGAAATAACTCTCTGTCTGCAGCGAGCAAAATCTGCTCATTAATTTAGCTTTTGTTGAGATTTTTCATACCCATTTATTGAAATTTCTGAACATAAAATGTGAAACTATATAATAATTAAATAGCTATCAATGTGACTTTATATATGCTTGTGATTCACCCCCACCAAACCTCATTGGGCTGATCAACATTCAAGAGGACACAAAGGAAATACATTCTTAGTCTCAGAGTGTGCAATTTGGAAAATACTTGGATGTACATTGAACTGAGATGCACCTGAACTCTAAGAAACACTAGTCTTTTGATCACAAAGCGGCCCCCAACTACTTGCATTTCACTTTCGTATCTCAGGTTTTAAACATTTGTTTGATCTTCCATTCAGTCAGTGGAAGTTTACCTAGTTTCCCTGCTTAAATTTAAATTCAAAGATGCCCAGACACCTGCAAGGTTGGTTGAGTGACAGGTAAGCAAACAGAGTAATGCTCTCTCCCCTCAGAGACATCTACTTACAAATCATGATCCAATTTTAAGAGGAACCTTCTGCTTTGCGTCAGCTTCAATGCTTCCTGGGTTGTTGAGTTGCTGGACTTGCTTCTTTATGTAAATTCCAGGACATTTAGTCATCATTATTTCTCTTGTCTACGTTAGAATTTTCACCCAATGGCACAAGAATGTGATGCTGCGTAAGTTTAACACTTGATCTTAATTTTTTTCCTAAAATATTCCCTCTGCCTCCTATTAAATTGATGAAAATATCATACAGTGAATAAAGGAGCCTAGAAAAAAGAAGAAAAATGAGGGCAGTTACTGTGCCACCTCTATGTATCAATTCCTAGCCAGCCTGCCTGGCTTTCTAAGACCCAAGACCTTCAAAGATGGCCTCCTTCTCCCTCTTGCAACCTCATCTTGGGCTACTCCCCTAAATGAACCTCGTGGTCTGTTCCAACTACATTTATCTACCCGTTTTTCTTCTTTCTCTTTGGAAAAAAAAAAAAAGACTGGCCAGTTGCTAGTCTGCAAGAAAGGACACCCATATTCCTGCCTCTAGTCTCTGCTCACATCATTCTCCTGCCATGTCTTCACCTCTTCAACTAAGTCCTCCTCTTTCAAAATAGAATTCAAGATCCTTCCATGAAGCTCTTTGGACCACCCTAAACCTCAGTTTACTTTCTCTTCCGAACTCCTGTAGCATTTTTCATCCATCCTAGGTGATACATGCTTTGTAGTAGACACAGAACACTTTTTGCGGGGGAAGCCTTTTTAAAATTCTTGGTCTTACTAAGATAAATCAAAACTAAGGCAAGCAGTGGTTAAGAATATTGAGTTTTGGTTATGATGCCCGACAACCAAGTGACTTGTCTTTAGCTCTTTGAAGGCAAGGTTCTGCTGAGCAAAGAGGTTTCCCCCAAGTTTCCCCCAAATGTAAATTAACCTAAATTGAGTTTCTTTACCTGAATCAAGCAATGGCCCTCTCTAGGGAAAAAAAAAATCTTCCTACCTCTAAACTGATGATTTGGAAAGTTCTCTAGAAAGAATTTTGTCATATTTGTGTCTGTAAACTATTACATTCCCAGTTACACCATTAAAATAGTCAAGGCTTTTATAACATCTCTTTTTGTTGCCCTCTCAACTTACCCTATTATGGGAGACCAGGACATACTCTGAGAAGGCAACTAGTAAAAATCCACATAAGATGGATGAACTGAGCAATATACAGGAGTAACTCACACCACCAAAGAAATACCAGTTATGCAAGGAGAGGCCTGGCTTTCTGAAGAGTGAGGGGAGACCAGTAAAACCAGCCCAGTGTCTGTGATTCCTCCAGGTTTCCCGGTTTTAAAGGCCAGGCTCCTGCTGGGAGGGATCAGGTTACATCTGCCAGCTGCCCCAGAACTTTCCACTTAACCCTTTTCAATCCACGACCTGGATGTTCCACTTCCATTTCTCTTAAAAGAAAAGAGCATCTTTCATCTTTGTATTTCCCCCATGTTTTCTTCCCAACACACAAGCACCTGGCCAAACCCCACCCCACCCCACCCCCACCTCCATGGAGCTGCCTGTGCCCACACTGACTTCCATGCCTCCATCTCATCCCTGGAGGCGTGTGTTGAGGGCAGACACCTGATGTGTCACATTCCCATTTCCTTACACGGTGTGCAAGTCCTAGTAAATGCTTGTTGTAAGTAAATGCGTAGTGGGTGTTTGTTGAGTGAATGACTGTCCCTTTGGACACCTGATTGCAATGAGCAGTCCGCAATAAGACACCTCCAACTATCTTTTTGTCATCATAAGCAAAAAGTTTGCCAAGGATCTTTAAGTTATTATCAAGGGTCTGGAGACTGAGTCATCCACCCATTTGCTGATTCATTTATTCATTCACTAGCCACTTTTGAGAGCCAGTTGTTTTCTAATTAACAAAGAACGGGGGATGGATTTTAGAAATTTTTCCTTAGGGATCTAACATATCTGAATAGATGCAAGGATTCTCTCTGAAAGTAGGGGAAATTTTCTTTAGGAGGCATGGGATAAAGGGATGGATAGATGGGATCTCTTCCTACAGTCCTCTTGCAAGTAACTGCTAGAAAATCGTTGGCAGAAAATCTATGACCTCATTGAACAGCATCTGTAGGATGTAAACGCATAATCCCGGGTATCTGCTTGCCAGGAAGGAGTAGAATGTATGATTAAGAGCACAAACTTTGTCAACCCACCGTGGCTCAGTTCGTAGTTCTGCTCCTAGGTCTGGGGGTAAACTTGGGAGCCTAGGCCCATGTTCTGGATGAATCTAGGAAGCAGCTGGCTGGGTGTTAAGGAACTAAATGCTTGAAGCCCCCTTGAACAATCCCGTTTATGAGGGAATGTTTTTGAGTTACTCAGTGCTGCCCTGGGAACCGCTTCTCAGCTGGAGGCAGTTGGAAATAGATCATCTCAGCCGTAGATCTGTCAAGGCTGCTGAGTTGTTTTTTTTGTTTTGTTTTGTTTTTTTTCTTTTCTTTCTTATCACTTTATGGTTCAGCACACAGAATAATTTCTTAGTGATCATGAAGTGTGTCCTGATAGCCAGCCCAGCCTCTGCACACTGCCTGCCCTAACTCTTCCGGTAGCCATCTCTGGAAAGATGGAGCTTCCTCCTGGGCTTCTAGAATCAAAGATGCCAAAAACTAGTGAGTCTTTTGTGTCTTTCACTTGGTGGAGCGAGGTCAGAGGATCACTATCTCAGGTGCTCTTGCCTGCAGATGGCAGGATCGGATTGGCCTGGAAAAGGATTAAGAGCAGAGACAGAAGAGGAGACCTCAGTTTTACAAAGGGCGACAGATGGTGGGAGGAAGGAAAGGGAAGAGATTCATTCCTATTCACTCACTGAGCACTTTCAAAGGCCCATAAGTGGCTCGGGAGGCTTCTGCAACTGCCAACGCAGAAAGGAGCCATGTGATAGACATTTAACCAAAAAAATGGCATTCCATGATTTAATAAACCACAAACCTGTCTAAGCTTCTATTTTCTCATCTATACACAGATCTCAGCAAGCTTTGTCTGAAAAGGGGCAGAGAGTAAATATTTTCAGTTTTGCACACCATAGTGCCTCTGTCGCAACTACTCAACTTGGCCATCGTAGCATGAAAGTAGCGTAGACAATACATAAAGGAATGGGCATGGGTAGATTTGGTCTGTGGGCCATAGTTCACCATCATCTTGTCTAATCCTGTCATCTAAGATGTAGGGTGTTGTGCAGACTGAATGAGCTAATCCAAGCAACATGCTTTTAGTACAGCATGCAGCAGACCAGCACTCAATAAATATTAGCTATTATCATTGCTCCAGGTTTAGACTCTCCCGTGTGTATGTGCTACCTTTGCTCACCTTAGTGAATGAGGTAGTCCTCCGTGCTCCTTGGGAGATATTCCTGTCCCTCCCCATCTTGAGCACATAGAGGGTGACACAGATGGGTTCTCTGAGAACCCTGAGATGGAGTTTAGGGTCCAGGGTATTTATTTAAGGACTGTGCTTAGGAGTAACCTGTGGGAAGAAGGAGAAGGGAGAAAGATTGGGCAGAGGGAGAAGTTGAATAGCCCAACAAACGCACAGGGATCTCTGAAGCTAAAATGGCCATTAGAGTCATCCCACATTGAGTCAAAGTGGCTGGGCCTTGGTTCCCCTAACTGGAGCGGTCATTGGATGTGGGCTGCCCTGGGAAAGGAAGGGCCTAGGGTGAGGCAGGTCTGCGGCTTAGGCACTCCTGGAGGGGCTGACAGGTGAAGACTGTCTGCTGACAGCACGCCCAGCAGCAGGGGCAACAAGAGTAGGAGAGGAAGGTGTGACCAATTCTGACCATGAATTGTGCATAGAAATGACAGGTGTCATTTGCAAACCAAGTATTTTATTGTTGTGGCAAGATCCTCCACAGCTCCTTCCTCTGTAGTGACCAGCAATTTCAAGGTGGTGACTGCTCCATCAGCCTGGGTCCTAGACCGACAACAGTGAACAGTTTTTTATCAACCTGTGCTGAAAACCTGATGTGAGCAAGAGTTAAAGCCACTGAGAGTTTAAGGTTGTTTGTTGCTGCTGTATTGTTAGCTCTCCGAGTCCTCAGCTGCTGCACTGGATGGATTTGAAGGTTCTGAAGTGAAGACACATCAGATAATCTTCCAAAATTAGGGAACTGGTTTGAAGCCACCATCATCATTGCCGGCATCATCATCAGAGCTAATGCCAGCATTTACCTGAATTTTCTAATTTAATTCTTATAACAACCTATGTATAACACAGACTTATTACCCTCATTTTAGAGATTAGGAAACTTTTATAGAGGTTCATTAATTTGCACAAGGCCAGGGGTCTGCAAACTATAACCCACAGGGCAAATCCCACTCACTCCCTGTTTTTGTAAATAAAGTTTTATTGGAACACAGCCATGCCCATTCATTACAAAGTATGTAATTATAGTTGCTTTCATGATACTGTGGCAGAGTTGAGTAGTTGCATATGGTCTGCAAAGCTGAAAATACTTACCATCTGGCTCTTTTCAGGAAAAGTTTGCCCACTCTCCCTCTCTTCCCCCAGCTCTTCACAAGGCCTGGTTCCAAACCAGGTTGTCTGACTCCAGAGACACCACTCATAATTCAGATAGAAGTAAACACTAGGTAGGCTTGAAGCCTCTAGGGGTGTTATAAAACTTTCCCATTTGCATTATCCTCACTGTACATTTTTTCACTTACAATTTTCATGACATTTATTTCCAGCATTATGACAGCTTCTGTATACTGAAAATCCTCCCCTAAAAAAAACACTCAGAAAATGCTGGATAAAATGAATAGCTGACTTGGCAAGAAATTAAGGTGAATCTTCAGAGGCTAAAAATGAAGTTGAAGCCAGAATCCAAAATGAGCATGGTGAATGCTCACTGAAGCAGGCAGCAGACCCCTAATGGCATTTTCTGGGGGTGGGGGTGGGGGGGATGACGAGGCAATAAACTGTCAGCATGGACACTTTGGAATGAGTCCCCATAGGCCCAAATTTCCACTGCAAGAGTGGACTAGAAAATATTTGCCCTGCAAAAGGAAGACCGCAAAAAAAGGGGGCTGGGGGTGTCTCAGCTTTGATTTTGGTTGAAGGAAAAAAAGGCCCCTACTCACTGACAGAGGTAATAACCACAATCCAAACCTCAAGTCTGGGGTTCAGATTCACTCTACGTGCCTATTCTGAAACTATTTTAAACCAAGGAAACTGATTTAAAATAGTCCTAGATTATTAGCTCCCTAGGCACTTGGCCAAGTAAACACAAATAGAGGGAACATCCTCTCAAGTCTCCTAAAATTCTCACAGATAATGCCCCAACAAAAATGAGCTCACAATGAAAAATTAGAAGACCACTCACAGAGCAAGACATCGCGAGACAGAGTAGCAGCAAGATCAAGCAGCAGAATCAGACAGAAAAGGTCTTTGGATGTTAGAGCTACCATGGGTAGCGGGGCTTGGCACTTACCACGTGTAGCAGGGCTTGGTTTTATAAAGGGCCATGTGGTATATGTTTCAGGCTTCGCAGACTGTGCAGTCTCTATCAAAAAGACTCCACTTTGACGTTCTAGAGTAAAAGCAGACACAAGCAGTATGTAAACGAATGGGCTCAGCTGTGTTTCAATAAACCTTAATTTAAAAAAAAAAAAGGAGTGTGCCAGATCTGTAAAATAAGTATATTTTAAATATTTAAAGAATTTAATATATAAGTAGAAAATACAGTACTATCATTAATATCCAGGCAGATTCTTAACTACTGGAAGTAAAAGTTATAGTTGAAATCTTAGGATTCAACATATGAGTTTACTAGCAGATTAGAACAACTGAAAAACATAGTTAGCAAGTTGAAAGTTGGATATGACAAAATTACTTAGAATATAGTACAGAAAGACAGAGGAGGAAATTATGAAAGAAAGATTAATAGATATGAAATTTGAGTGAGAAGTGCTAACATTTATCTAATCAGAGTTCCAGAAGGAGTGAATAGAAAGAACAGGAGAGAGGTAATACTCAAGAATTTCCATGGATACTTCTATTTAGGACCTACAAATCTCCAGAAAATATACCCAGACTAATCCTGGCAAATTGCAGAACATTAAAGACAAATTAAATAGCTTTAAAAAGCAGCCCCCAAAACAGACAGCTTAGCTGTTTGATATCTGATTTCTCATGAACAAGAGCAGACACCAAAATACTGTAAGCTAATGTCTTCAGAATGCTGAAAGAAAATAACTGTCAATCTATAATTGCATACCCAACAAAATTTGTTTCAAGAATGAGGATGAAATAACGATTTTTATATGAACAAAAGCTAAGATAATTTATTACCAACAGACTCGGTTAACATTTAAAATGCACAAGAAATAAAGGAACTTAAATGTATATATACTTTAGGAAGAAGGAAAAGAATCACCAAAGGGAGACTGGAGGTTTAAGAAGGACAGTAACCAGTAAGCAAAGAAAGTGGTAATCATGTGAATAAATCTAAATAAACATCAACTCTAATAACTTCTAATCTGTGAAGTTAAAAAAAACTGGGAGGGGCACATAAATAGAGGTACTATTCTGTCTCTTAACACGGGCACATTAAGTGTTCATGAGCGTGTGTGTGTGCGTTTGCACGTGTGCTGTACTATCCTCTATGTAGGATGTTTCTCAAGCCATTTTTAATAGAAATAAAATACTGGACAATAATAGCCCCTAAACTGGAAAGAGTTAAAGCCCTCTAAATTTCAGGAATATAATTTAGGGTAAATATAATTTAAAACTCTAACCATTAAAAAAATTAGAAATGGAATCTGAAAATTCCAAACAACTAGAGGAGAAGACAATGGAATAAGAACTTTATAGGACAAATAGAAAGCATGAAAAAGATAGTAAAAATAAATGGAAATGTATCAATGATCACAAAAAATAATAAATTAAACTTGCCAGCTAAAATTTCATTTCTTTTAACCCAGCTATATTCTTCTTATAAGAAACACTTAAAACAAAAGCACAGCAAATGTTTGAGGGTAAAATAATCGAAAAAGTTTTTAAGGCAAATTAATTTTCCCAACAAATAAAAATAAACTTCTACTTGCTTTCTGGAGTAGGCTTGAACTCCTCGTACAAAGTGACGTGTTATAATAAAACAAGAAGAAAAATTGAATATGAAGATAAATGAGAGATTACCTGTGTTCAAAATTAATACTCTCTAACAAACCTGAAAGTATGGAAAAATAGCTCCACTGGTGCTATACCTGTAGAATTCGAGCAAGCCTTGGCAGAAACCTGGGGTTTAACAGTGAGTTAAAAATAAATGCAATTTATCATTATTCCAGTTTGGGTCAAATTTCTTGACATAAAATGTAGTTTATAAAATAATCAGATAACATTTCAAAATAACTTGTATTTTGGGACAAAGGATGGTGAAATCATTCTTCATTGTATTAATATCACTCTAAAATTTATGAAGCATTGTTCATTTAAATATAAGAATTCTAGGGGAAGTATACAATAAATTATTTTGAAATACAAATGGATTTTAAGTCAGGGACAAAAAAATATACATAAGGGTGAGTAACTGCTGCATTAAAACAGAGAAAGATTAGAAAGAACCTAACTGAGTAACACAGGAATGGGTAAAGTGTGAAGCATGTGTAGAATGAAACATTTTTATAGCTATTTTAGTGACATTGGGAAATACCCATGATATAATTAGTGAACAAAATAATATACAAAATTCTAAATACAAAATGATCATAAACATATTTAAATGTAGTAAAATATGTCTAGAAATAGGATTAGGGGAAAAAAACAACAGAATATTAAGAGTAATAGGAAGATGAATATTTGTGTTTTCTACTTCATATTCTATTTTCCAAGTTTTTACAGTGAGCACTTTTATCATCACAGAGTAATTTTATTTCACATCTTTAATATTTTGTTAGTTTATATTTATATTATGGTCCAGAATCTCTGTGAATGAAAGAGTACGGGAAAAATGAATTCAGGAAAGAGACAACGTGGCAAGCCTTTAAGAAAACGTTTTAAGAGGCTGTTGTATTTCTAATTAGTATGTAACTTGATATTAAGCAACTTCCTCACTTAAAAGGTTCATGAAGGTGCAACAAAGCCACGCCCAGAGGTTGCTATGGCTACAGAGGTAAACCTGATTAGGTTGGTATTTACTCTGCTTCTGAGGTGAGGCCAGAGACAGAATGTCCCGGCTCCAGAATGAGACAAATCCCCTCTTTGTGCCTCTGTCTGGTCTCCTCCCCCATCTGTCCCTCCTTCCTCCCCTCCACCTCCCCTTTCCCATCTTTCCTCTCTACTTCTTAGGCTCCAGTGCAGTCAACACCATCAGACCCTGCTCTCCCTGACCCCTCCCCTTTCTGGGTCTCCATAGGGTGCTGCACTTTTCTGAGCAGCAACCTCACCATAAACGCTGGAAGGCAGGATTTCTTTCCCACTGTACCCTGGGTGCCCAGGACCTGTCCATGGTAGGTGCCAAGTAAACATTTGCTGACCAAATGAATGAATGAAAGAAATGAGTGGAGGCTCAATCTCAGTCTCTACTGTGTGTTCCTCTTCGTCTACTCTTCCTTAAATACAGTCATGCTTCAAGAGCCCATACTCAATTGCTTTTTCTTTTCCTTCCTCTTGTTTCCCCATGATCTCCCTTCTCTTTGTTTTAGCTAACATTCATATGTAAATGAACCCAACTTTTCAACTCAGCCTCATCTTTTTTCCCTCATCTGTATTTCCGTTGGACCTAAAGACGCCCCTTACTGTCATCCTTAACTCATCATCTTCCTATTAGTCATCCCTCCTCCTAAGAGCCCCAACTCTCTTAACATCACCACCACCATGCCCTCAACACTCCAGATTTATGCTCAGAGAAGCCTTTTACTCTCCTCCCACCCTCCCTGATGCGGTGGTCTCTCTGAAATTATGTCCCTCTTTCCTAATCCATTCCCACTGCCCCGTTCCACTTCTTACCAAGATCATCACCAAACCCTGAGGGATTTCTTTACTTGGAATCTGCACTTCCCAGGGCTGCTGGATTTATTTTCTAAACCATACATCTTGCTCAAAAACTCCTGATGTTTCCCTTTGCCTTCAGAATAAACCCAAGTACACAAGGCTCCTCAGTCATTAGGTCTTTTTCCTGCTTCGTGTCTCTCATCACACGTCCCCACAGCCACCACTCTACCCTCCTCAATCTCTCTCTCCTCTCCCTGTGCCTCCCCAGGCTTCTGGCTGGTCAGCACTCCCTTCAAGCAGAGTCCGTGACCATCACAATTCCCCACCCGCCTGGATGACATTCTCCACCACTCTGCCTCTCAAATTGCTCTGCTCCCTCCAAAGCCCACATGAAGTGTCACCTCCTCTGAGAAACATTTTCCCCTTTGGTTGGGATTAAGGGTGCTCTCCCCTGTGGTCCAATAGCCTCCCAATTATGCTTCCTTTTTAAAAAAATTTTTTCTTTTGTTGGGTGTTTTTTGGGGGGGAGGAGGTAATTCGGTTTATTTATTTATTTATTTGATGGAGGCACTGGGGATTGAACCCAAGACCTCGTGCATGCTAAGCATGTGCTCTACCACTAAGCTATACCCTCCCCCCATTATGCCTCCCTTTAGAGCACAGGTGAAGGTTATGGGCTACAGGTGGGTGGACCAAGGAAGACAGCGAGGTGGCCTCGAGAACCTGAGCACCGGGGATGTGAGGTTTTCCTCCTAGAGTGAGTCCAAGTCTTTGACGTTGAAACCACTCCTCCTTTTGCTTTACCACAACCAAATAATTCATGCTCTACCTCATCTCCTCACGGAACAAGATCTGGTCCATCTTCTACCTTTAAAAAGGTCAGAGTTAAATTCTGGCCCATTCCCAATTTCTCCTTCCTCTTTCCATGTGTGGTTATTTGGCAGAACCAAGAAATGGAAGGGAGGGTCACTGGCTTTTAGAAGAAGTCACTGCCAAAGGCAGCTAAAGCAACATAATATTTTCTTTGTAAAAATAATTTTGGCAGAACCTGGTTGTTTTCTGCAGACATTTTAAGCAACTAAAATGAGAGTTGGGATTGTGTTTCCAAACAAGTGAAAGCTGCCTCTGTTCCGCTCATGCTTCCCCCTACACTCTAGGAAGTGGAAAATTTATGGCAGAAGTAATTTCCTTCATTTTTCCATCCTCTTCACAAAGCAACCCCTGACCTTGGGAGCCTCCACCTAGAGCCAGAGCATAGACGACTGAACAGGAAAAAGAAACGCAAACCTTAGGAAGTAAAGGGTTCATCATACAAAGCCTTACACTCAAGCCATTGTCTCGAATGTTTTGGATAACTCGAGGTTTAGTTTAGGAAAGAAAATCTGAAACAGAACAATTACATCACAAATGGAACATTTATATAGTTACTGGGATAGAAAAATGTTCGGCGCAGGAAAAGCCTTCATGATTTCAATGAGATCCAGGTGGAACAGCCCTTCCAGCAAACATCTACACACCAGCCCATAAAAATGATGGAAAAGGCACAAGACAAGAATAAAAGCAACACCATGCCAGGTGCTCATCCGATTAAACCCACATCGTCTCTGAGCTTGTCCTTTCCAGCTGCTCCCACCATCCACTCTCCCTCCCTCCCAAGGGCTTACATCTTTCTCGTGCTTTGTGGGGTCTTCTGCGCACTGTCTTCCTCCCTTCCCTCACCAGGCAACCAAATTCTCTCCTGACCCAGGACTGGGGAGAGCCACAGGGAGAACAGAATGACCAACGCAACAAGTAATGGTGACAACGTCAGGAGCCCTTGTTGAGCACCAAGCGCTGGCTGGATGCTCCGCATGGATTCTCTCATTTAATCACGACAACGCTCAACAGTAGGTTCTATAACTGTTCCCATTTTATAGGTGTGGGAAATTAGGCTTAGAGGGGTTAACTATCTTGTCCAACATCACACAGCTGGTTAGTGGCAGAACCAGCGCTCAAACTTAATCTGACTCCAAAGTTAATCACTCTAACCAACAGCCTACGCATCTTCCCATAAGAGCTACTCATTGCAGATACCACCTGATGTACTCATTTATCTTCCCTCAAAACAAATGCAAACATTGATGCTATCTTATCCATTTTACAGATGAGGAAACATTGATATACTAGTGGAGCATATGCAGTATGCCAGGAAATACACATGGATATGTGTGTGTGTGTGTGTGTGTAGATACATGTGCACAGAATTCAGATTATTATTCATATTTTACACATGGGGACCCTGAGACTCAGAATAATTTCCTGGTTGGAAAGTGTCAAAATTTGGATTAGAACTCAAGTCTGCTTGTATCTAGTTTTGACTGCATACTCCACACTGCCAATGAATGGGCCTTTTAATAAGCCCCAAACTGCAGCCCATAAGCACATGTCCCCTCCCAGGTCTGCAGCATCAGGCGTGGTGTATGGAACCAGGTAGAATACGCAGAGAGAACTCATGGGGAAGAAAAGGCGATGGGGGAGGGAGCAGTGGGGAAGTGGGGGTCACAGGCCTGAGCTACTTGGAGACAAAACAGTTTGCTTCCCTGAGGCCCTCAGGAGAAGTCACCACAGTAGGCAGTGGAGGAAGTGGGATGTGTACGAGCAGGGCGCAATTCTAGCAGGAAGAGGAGAGGCCATGTTAGAGCAGGATGGAGAAAGACTTCCCTCCCAGCCTCATGGGAGTCAGAGGGATGGCCTCCTGCTGGAAAGGAGGGCTCCCCTGTCCCCAAAGCCCACTGCCCCTCCTCCAGTCCCACCTAGGCACAGCTCTTCCCCATACTCCCTGGACAAAAGGAAACCTGCTTTTTGTACCACAAAGAAGGCCACGTTATAATCTGCATGGGCCCATTTCTACAAGTTCTGCTCCTGTATCTGTCGTTCTTACCTGGCTCTTGATCAAAACTACACTATTAGGGAAGTTAAGAAAACCCGCCCATCTCTCTGCCAGTGTGTGCAGCGCGTAGTCCATACTGTGTCTGGGGTGATCACCCACCACTTTATTTGTGATCAGAGAAACAAGCCAAGTCCTAGAGGAACACCTTTCCAGGCACAAGATTATAAGCCAAAAAGGACTAAGAAGGATGGAGACCTGGGAAGTCAGAGGAAAAATCTTATCAAGGGATGAAGGAGAATGGGAGTCAAGGGTGAGAGAAAAGCGACAAGCTGGAGAAATGACTGGACCACTACAGGTGGTACCTCATACCTAATCCTTAGTTGAAAGTGAGAGAAACTCATCAGGCAGAACTCTTCTGTGCTAAAATAGTTCTGACTTTCATTCAAAGAGGATGAGATGCAAAGTGAGCTTGGAATGTTAACATAAGCATGGCCATTCTCACACAAGTGAGGTGAGTCATCTGCCTGAAATGCAGCAGTAGAAAGAAGCAGCAGGTTCAAAAGAAGCAGGAAGAAACAGCCTTATATGTGAAAAAGAGACGCCAAAGATGGCACCGTCCTGTGCAGGGAGCCACTTAATAAGAGTGGACACAAGATAGAATTACAGGAGGAATATAAACTAGGGTCCTTCTGGGGTGAGCATTTACCACAATGGCCCAGGCAAGGATGAGGCTTTCTGAAAGCAGACCACAGAACCACAAGCAAGCAATCATAGGGGTAGGGACTTGATCTATCTTTATGTCTGTTGGATTCAGTTTGCTAAAATAGAGTTGCTTATAAATTTTTTTAACATTCCTAGCTAACAATTTCAGTTCTCAGATAGAAGAAGAAGCTGCCATTCTGGATATAACTTTAACCAATGAGAAAGAACTAGTTTCTGGACAGAAATTATAGGAATCTTGGGATAACATGACCATGTCTTTTGGGAGTCTATAATAGCCAGGGCAGAGAGCACTGCACACATTCGAAGGCAATGTAATAATGAAGAATTCCAGTGGAAAGGAAAAGGATAAGACAGCTCTTAAGCCAATGTGGCCACACCGAAAACTTTCTCATGAACTCGTGTGTTTTAAAAAAGACCTATTCATGGGAGATAATGAGGGATGTGTAGTCAAGAATTAATACAAAAACGAACGTTTTCAGGAAGGCTAAAGCCTCAGCTACTGGGAAATCCAAGAAGCAAGAGAGATTGTAAAGGTATTCTGTGAAAGCTTCAGTTTAGAGAGAGAAAGAGAATGGGGTGGGGGAGGAAGGAGAGAGGGAGGGAGGGAGGAGAGAACAAAAGGAGAGAGATAAAAGGAAGAAGGAGGAAGAAGATGAGGAAGGGAAGAACAAGAAGGAACTGACAGGAAGATGGTGTCAGGTTAACAGGCAACAAAAGGTCCAAATTGCCAAATACTCAAATTCCCTCTTCTGGAGCAAGGAAAACAGATTTTGAATTTTAATCGTGCAGCAAAAGAGACCAAGAGGAAAGAGGAGCACACAATAAGTTAGGGAATCAGAAAAATCTAGGCATATAGATTATTTCAAACCTCTGCCCAGACAAATTATATTGTAGAGTACAAAAATGATGTGCAGATATCATCTCAGAGCTACTGGCAGTGTGTTTGAGAAATCATGGAGAATGGGAAAGATGCCAGACACCTTGGGAAATGTTCTAGCTTGCAATATATTGGGGAAAAACCCCAACAGATACTGAAAACTAAAGATCCATAACCTGGATATGATTCTCACCAAAGAGGGTGAGTCCCACTGGCCCCTGTGGTGGTTAAAACACATGGGCTTTTTTCATGAGACATGTTGCAAACTAGAGTCTTCCAACAGAGGATGGTCAATGTGATGAGAAAGTTGGAAGCCAGGCTGTACAAGGGAAGGCTGAGAGGTGAGTACAGCACAGAAATCACACAACTAAGAAAAGAATCAAAGATTTGAAATGTCTGTATAAGAAGCTGTAGAGTCATTTTATGCTGCCTTCAAAACCAGAACTAGAACCAACAGGAGACATTTTAAATAGGCATTTTTTCCTTAATATTTGTAAGTATTTTCTGTCCATTCTTTCATTCGACAAGGGTTTATTGGGCACCTACTTTGTGCCAGATTCCGTGCTAAGCACTGAGGATACATGATAGATCTTGTTCCCACCTTCACTGGACTTAGTCCTACAGAGAAAAACAATAAATAAGTAAGCAAGGAACATAACCACAGATTATAGCAAGGCCAGGAAGGAAAGAACAGGGGAAAGAGAGAGAGTAAAATAAAAGTATCTACTTTAAAGATGGCTTTAGGGAAAGCTTCTCTGAGGAGGTGACAGTTGTGCTGAGAGCTACATGACAACGAGGGTAGAGTTGTGTGAACACTTTGGGGGCAGAGAGAACAGCAGGTGCAAAGGCCCTGAGACTGGAAAGAGCTTGACTTGTTCCCAGAACTGAAAGGAGCCAGGAAGGTAAAATTGGTGAGTGAGAGAGAGGAAAATGTGAGATTGTGAGGCAAGGTGGAAGAGACAGACAGGAATGAGGGATGAGATGTCACAATCCTAAGGAATTTAGAACGTATTCCAAGAGATACAGGAAGCCATTGAACATTTTGAGCCGGAAAGTCACACGATCTGATTGATGTGTGTTTTGAAGGTTATTCCAGCTGCTTGGTAGTAAATGGATCTGTGAGGGGCTGACAGGGAAGCAGAGACAGCATTGAGGAGGCTACTGCAGTACTTAGATTGAGGGTGTACAGTCAAGGTGGAGAGAAGTTCATTTGAATTTTTTTTGAAGTAACATAGACAGAATTTCCTGATGAACTGAATATGGAGTTTGAGGGCTAGGAGGAAAAGTCGTGAGAATGATACAAAGCTGGAATCGGGGGTCAGGCCTTGAGCGGCCACCTGAGCAGAGACTGCAAAATGGGACCTGGAACCGGGCTGGCAGGATGGGCTGGAAAGACTAAGGTTGCATTTGATTCAGTGATGACAACAGAACTCCTGAAAACACATGTCAAGCACCTACTTCCTGCTGTGGGTCTCCCAAAAGCTCCAGAAAACAGGCTTCTGGTTTGGCACAGTTCTTAAACTGCAACCGGTTATACACTTTATCACAAGCACCAATAAATCGTTTCCATGGAAACTTACAGCACTCCTGGTGAAAACAACAAGAAAATTAGCAAAGTCACGTATCTACTTTGCTATATGTACAGACATATTGTATTATTACATATGCTATGTATTATATATGCATACAGCTTATAAAATTGTAGTCCTTTGCTCATAGCTTAAAATGTACAAGGCACTCCTGCTTTCCTGCTTTCAGTGCACATAATACACATTAATACCCAACAGACGCGAATGCCACACATTTTACTAAAGACAGCACAACATTCTCATCCTGCTCATCCTCCTCATCAGGAGAAACTCTCTCTTAAAATGAGAAGTTTTTGAAAGTTAAGACATGAGCCTTTCTCATGTCAGAATGGATCCTCAAACTGAACCCTCTCCGTCCTGTTTCACTCCCAATGATCTCCCTTCCACCTATGAAAAGTTTCCTCCCTCCAAGTATCATAAATATTGGACACTACCAGCCGTGCACAAGAATTTAAGTGTGGAAAGGATTCTTCGCTGGAATATATCAATCTTTAAAAGAGAACCAGGCCCTAACCACAGATAACTGTTGAGACTAGATCTGTGGGGCTGTCAGCCGCTGATACCACATCTGTCTGGCAACACTTAAACATTAGGGTTGTAAACTCCAGATCACAAACAGCGGAGCCTCAGCCACACCAAAGAAGCGATCCGTAGCTAGGCCACCTAAAATACCACTGACAGAATTAGGTTTATGTGGGAACCTAACCCTGGATCCCTTTCTCAACACTAAATTCATTTGACATCTAATACTCTTTGTTGGAGAGGAAGAGAGGAGAGAAATACAAGGCACAAAGCTGGCCAGCAGGTGTGATTTTACATGTTTCTTATTCAGGGGCCCAGGCTGCGGTTTCCACTCCAATAGGGTGTTTTGTCTAACTGTCTGGGCTGTAAAGGGTGTTGTCCCACAAACGATTTGTCACACCACGAGAGCTGCATATCTGGGGACAGAGACAGCCCATACCACATGGCAGAAGGCACTTCTCTTGTCAATTATTGTTCTCGGTGGCAGGTGATTTCTCTGACGGGATGTCATGATCTCGTCAGGACTCTGAGTCTATTGCGTGCTGGGTGATAACCTCCACCAGGCAAAGTCGGCCAGGAAGACACGGCTGTTAAAACCAAAGAGAATAAATGGCTAAAGAACTTTCACACAGTAGCAACTGCTGGATGGTTCTTTGGAGAAAATAATGTTTGAAAAAGACAGATTTTACTACCAGATGCTGGTTTTGGCATAGATGACCTTAATGAGGTTAAGGGTAGGTCTTAAAAATCTCTACTTTAGATTTTTTTTTCCCATTCAACATTTGTTTTATCCAGCTGTACCAATGAGATATCTTCATAGAAAAGTACACAATTTAAAAGATAATGGAGTCGGCCAGCCAGTTGAATAAAATATTGCAAAACTGCAGCATCAATGAAGCATCCCGCAGAAGGAGTCAACTCAGTCAGGAGTGGGCATCTGGGAGAGCTTCTCTTCTTAAAAATCATCCTGTGGGCATCTGCTCGTTTTTATCCACAAGAGAAAAAATAATTTTGATGCAATCATCAATATGAGAGAGAAGCCCAGGCAGAAATTCGGACCTGCCCTGCGGAGAAGTGGTGGAGGGTAGAAAAAGAAGACGGGAGTGTGGAGGGGAAACTCTGAAAAGTACTCAGAGAATCGGAGAATTGTAATAGGGAAGGATGGAAGAAAAACAGCTTGGGCCCCTCTGGGAACTCTCTTTTCCTGAGACATAAAACCCTTCTGGTTTCCCCTTGTCTGGAATCACAGTCCACAACACCAGAAACAGTATGTTCTTATTTTCCGTTGTGAAAAGACAAACAACCATGAAAACAATTTTAGGGTAGTTTTCATAGAGAGGAGGGAAGATTTTCTTTGCACCAAATTAATTAGGCTATTGGAGGAAGGGACAAATGCAAGGGGGAGGGGCACCAGCAGTGACAAATGTTCCCAGGAGTCCCACCAACGACTGGCTCTCAGTCATGGCCACCTGTGCCCCATCCTTCGGCTTCCGTAAGAGTGGTAAAGACTGGGTCTGCCCTAGAGTTGATTCAATTGAGCAGATCTGGATTGAATATTTATGACAGTCTTTCTGCAGATTCAGAGAACTACGTGGCCTAGGCAGATTTTCTAAGGCAGCGCCGGCACTTTGATCTTCTGGAAGCTCTGACATCTGTTCTTTTCGTCTGTGCATTCATACGCTTGTAGCAAAGCTCAGAGCAAAACCATGGAACAGCAATCTGAGGCCCTCTAAGCTTGTCCAAAACTAACAAGAGTGGAGATTTACACTTATTGAGATAATAGCATCTCACTAATGCAAGCCAAGAGGCCACCAGCCCATTTGGATTGTAAAATATTCTATGTGCTGTGGAACAGAAATACTGTTTTAGAAACAAATTCTAAGTTTCCCCAGAATAGCTGGCCCTAGAGTGCAGTATTACGGCCCAAGTTATGAGGGCTCTTAGCCCCTACACAGGACTTTAGTCATCATCTCCTCAAAGGTTCTCCCTAGTTAACCAAGGGGTGCTAGGGTAGCAGGGCCTCATGACTCAGGAACAAGGCCCCCCTCCCTCACTGGCTGCAGTCTAAAGCTACTGTGAGTACTGGGCTCATAAAGACAGCCCACCCTGCAAGGCCTGGCTCTCCTCTGCGGTGACATTTCTGAGCCCTTGGGATGCTAGAACTAGTCCACGGATCGGGAGGCTAGCATGGCCCACACGCCAAGTCTTGTGGATCAGGCTGAAAGGCCACTTGCTTGACTCCACTCCTCTAAGGTCTTCCATGAACACAGCTCCTGCAGCTTCTGAACTGACTGCCTTCGTGCGGAATGTGCTTCCTGGCTGGCCTGCCAGCCCACCCATCTCACTCTCTCCCACTGCCCTCTGGCTCTCCTAGGCCTTTCCACTTGTGAGCCCTTCATCTAACCAGGGGGTTGGCTTCTGGTGGAATTACAGGTGCCACAGCAAGTTATGGAGAAGAGGGATGGGTCCCCCTCTGGGAGGACTCATCTTCTCCATGTGAGCATTCCCCTCCCAGATTCTTGCAAGACTGATGGCTCACTCTGGGTGAGACTCATGGAGTTAAAGCCTTCACCATGTACATGTAGATGGGAAGGGGCGAGCAGGAGCTGGAAGACATGGCTCTGCGCCCATCTTAGTCATCACTGGCTGGCTGACTTGCAGCGGCCACCTCACCAAAATCAGAGTCCCACCCAGTGGACGCCGAGGGAGCACTGAGCTCTAAATGCCTGAAGGATGTGACGTTGTGAGGGAAAACAGAATCAGTTTCCTATCTTTTGATGAGAAAGTTTTATACTTGTCAGGAAAGGAATTATTATTTTCCAAGTCAGGAAAACTTTTACAGCCATTAAAATAAACCCAAGAACCTAAGAGAAATGAAAACAGGACCACACAAAACCTTGTACATAAGTGCTCATAGCAGCATTCCTCATAGCAGCCAAAAAAGTGGAAACAACCCAAGTGTCCATCAATTGATGAACGTATAAGCAAAATGCAGTATACCCTTATGATGGAATATAATTTGGCAATAAAAAGTAATGAACAACTGATATGTGGTACAACGTGGATGAACCTTGAAAAACATTATGCTAAATGAAAGAAGCCAGCCACACACACACACACACACACACACACACACACACACACACACACACACACACACACACACAGAAGCTTCATACAAAAGGCCACATACTGTATGATTCCATTTAAATGAGATACCCAGAATAAGCAAATCCATAGACAGAAAGTAGCTTAATGGTTGCCAGGAGCTGTGGAAAAGAGGGCATGGGGAATAAATGCTAATACATAAGGCGCTTTTTCAGTTTCATTGTCCAGTGTGTATAGATCATATTTTGTTTACTCATCACTGATGGACATTTGGGTTATTTCTACTTTGGGGTTATTACTAATAATGCTGTTCTGACATATTCATGGACAAGTTTTGTATAAACATATATCTGCAGTTCTCTTGGGTCTATACCTAGGGGTGGAATTTCTGCGTCAGATGGCAACTGTACGTTTAACATTTTGAGGAACAGCCAATCTTTTTTTCACAATGGCTGCACCATTTTATAGTCCCAGCAGCATGAGGGCTCCATACTCCCCATCCAGCCAGCATTTGTTACTCTCCATTAAAAAATGTTTTCTAATCACAGTGTCTTAGTGGGTCTGAAATGGTCCCTCATGTGATTTGACTTACATTTCCTTGATGGCTAAGATTCAGAGCATCTTTTCACGTGCTTATTGGCCATTAATGTATTGGAGAAATGTTTATTCACATCCTGTGCCCATTTTTAAATTTGGTTATTTTTCTGTTTATTGTTTAATTGTAAGAGTCTTTTACATATTCTGAATATTAGACCCTTAACAGATATGAGATTGCAAATATTTTCTCACAATCTGTAGACTGCCTTTTCACTTTCTTGATAGTGTCCTTTGACCTACATAAGTTTTAAATTTTGATAAAGTCTGATTTATCTTTTTTCCCCTCTGATTATCTATGCTTTTGGTATCATGTCTAAGTAATCATTGCTAAATCCGAGGTCATGAAGATTTACATCTATGTTTTCTTCTAAAAGTTTTATAATTTTAGCTCTTACACTTAGAGCTTTGATCCATTTTGGATTAGTTTTCATGTATGGTGTGAGGTAGGGTTCAGGGGACTCATTTGGTTTTACATGGATAAGCACCGTTTGTTGAGAGAACTATTCTTTCTCCATTGAACAGTCTTGATACTCTGGTTGAAAACAATTGGCCATAGATGTATGAGGTTTTTTCTGGGATCTCAATTCGATTCCATTGGTCTATATGCTTATCCTCTGCCGGTACTACACTCTTAATTAATGTAGCTTTGTAGTAAGTTTTGAAATGGGAAATAGGAGTTAGCTTTGTCCTTTTTCAAGATTGCTTGGGCTATTCTAAAACTTTTGCTGCACCTTGCATCCATACTGTGAAATGGTGTTCTCTCTCTGATGCGCCATTAAAGAGAATTAAAGAGAGCAAACAACGCCAAAGTGGCTTTGTCTTTATACTCTCCTTTCTCTGCGTTGGTTATGCTACCCCATTTTAAAATACAAAAGGATCCTTCTCTTTCTCTACATTTCACTTCACTAGCCCCATGGACTTGTACAGTATTTCTCTATTTGTAAAACCCAGAATGCATGTCCATATACACATGGTAAAAGGCACCTCTATTCCCTTTGTGCCAATGTCACGCTTCCTGGGCAAATTCTGCGGTGATTCTAAAAGGCTGGAATCCCTTAGAGTCTTGCATCTCTCATAAAGAACAAGTTCAGTTTGGGGGCCAATTATTTCTGTTTGGGGTTAATGTCGTTAACAAGTTGAACTCTTTCTAAAGAATTAAAACAAACAGTGTACAGCAGTTACAAAGGGAGAGAGAAGAAAATCTATTTTAAGAGTCAGAGGCGATGTACCTTTCTGGGAAAAAAAAAAAAAGTTGCCTTTTTTTTTTTCTATTTGAAATCAAACAGAAATACAGTTCTTCAACTATCTACTGTTCACAGATAAACTGTTGTATTGTCACAGACCCTGGCAACAACTGCATATTTTAATGAGGTGGTTGGCAGAAGCATTTAATGCTACCACCCTTCTTGTTTCTGATAAATATATTTTGCTACACTAAGTCAAACAAGGGTTTGCAAGAAGGCTTCAGAAAGGCATACAGCAGCATAGATGATCTGCTCAAGGGGCACAAGCAGCACTGGGCGGCTCTCCGGGAAGTTCTAAGTTTAACAGGTATATTGGGGACAAGAGAGTTCTTCTAAGGGCCTTTTCCTGCTTTAATTGGCTGGCTTAGAACATGCCCGAAGGCCCTCAGCAGCCCCCACAAGAGCAAAACACAAGCCCAGGCAAACCGGCTGCTTCAGCTACTCCCTGAATCCTTCCATCCTTGACTGCAGAACTTCTCCTCCATGAAAGGAAGAAATCAAATTCTGGACGCAAGAACTGTATTAAAGAGGCCCTGACTCTGGGCAGCTGTGAATCCTTTATCCCTTTTATTCTACATAACAGGAACAGCTCTGGAGAAATTCGCAGAGATGAAAATAATTTCAGCTGAGGAACTTCAATTGGGAGTGACTGGATGTGTTCCGCTGAAGACAGAAAACATTATGAGATCCAGCAAATCCATAAAGCCGTAACTGCCATGGGAGAGATGCGTGAGATTAAAAAGTAGCACCGCTTTAATTTGGAAATATATTCTTCAAATACCAAGCCAAGTGCAAACAGCAGAGACTAGCATGAGATGGGGAATTAAGTATTGTGACCTAATCCTTGAAAGTCAAAACAAAACAAAACAAAACAGAACAAAACAAAACAAAACAACAATGCTATAGTTGCAACCCCAGGTGCAAGGTTAGGGCTGATTTAGAGAAAAAAAAATTGTATTTTTAGATTTTGTTTCATAGGATATCCAATAATATGGCAAACACTGGGATCAAATTTGATGACAAATAATGCTGGCCGTGAGAAGCAGCAGGTGGTGTGATGCTAAGCATGTTTGGGGTGTGTCTCATTATTGAAATATTCTCAAACAGTGAAGAGAGGCCAGTGGAGGCGCTGGCCATGCACGGCTTCACAGCAGCTGTGTAGACCTCGGGTCTGCTGCTCTGTGTCCACGGAAACTTCTCTGCCTGAGTTTTTTTAGGATCCTCTTTCTTCCTCCCAGCTTTGACTGCACCCCAGGGCTTCTTCCAAGTGTGGGAGTGGGTCTCCCTCAGAGATGGGAGCCCGCGATCCTAACGGCCTCGTCCCTCCTCTGCTTCCGCCTGACCTTCAGCCGCGAAATTTTTCCTCAGGAGTTTGCCTTTCTTCATCCTTTTGAAAATCACCCCCCCTGGAGACAAGGTCAAAGGAGCCTGACCCCCTGAAAACCATTCTGCTTGGGAACGCCCTTCACCTGAGGATGGTGATCACTGGGGCACCCGAAATAGCTGGTGATTCCTCATCTCCACAGGGGGACATCGGCCTGAAATGGACTGACATTACAGGCAGCTTCTTAGTTCAACATAAAACAAGGGCACCCTAACAACAGCCACGCAAGTGCTCTAATGTTACACAGAGAGGATTCTATAACTTCTCTCCAAGTCACTGACATGTGGTAAAGGGGCCTATGAAGTATACAAGTCTGGGAAGACACATGGAAGGTCTAGAGCTGTGCCAGCCAATATGGTAGCCATGCCACCTGCGGCTGCTGCACACTCGAAATGTGGCCAGGGTCCCTGAGGGATGGAATTTCAAATTTTATTTCATTTCAATTCATTTAAATCTTCAATTTAAAAAGGAACGCAGTGTATAGTATTTTTCTGTAGGACACAACTTTATTGTTTTGATAGGGCTACTTTTGATTTATATCATGGAGATTATCAGTGTCGCAGTGCACATATCAGCACGTGTATTACTTCTAGTCTTTATTCTTAATTTTTAAGATATCAGTTACAGGTTGAAATGATAATCTTTTTGATATAATGGTTTAAATGAAATACACTGTTAAAATTGATTTCCCCTCTTTCTTTTTCCCCTCTAATGTGGCCACTGGGAAGT
Source organism: Camelus bactrianus (assembly GCF_048773025.1). NCBI lineage: Eukaryota > Metazoa > Chordata > Mammalia > Artiodactyla > Camelidae > Camelus > Camelus bactrianus. The sequence goes on along the minus strand of NC_133553.1, from coordinate 36,193,116 downwards.
TTAACATTATATATGTAACTTGTGTTATATTTTAATCAGATGGGACTAGTGTATCAGACAACTGATGTCTTCGGATATGGAAACAACAAAGTTGTGGCACACTTGGGAAGGAGAGAGGGTTGGGTGAGGGGTTATAATGCCATTATTTCTTTGGTTTTTATCCAAGGATAATTTCTTTCAAACAACTGGGAAAATGGAAAATGTTTAAGGTTTGCATTTTTTTATTGTGTGACAACAGTGTTTAAAATTTTTCATATATTGCCAACTGGCCCTCTGCCCCTAAAATCAGTTCTAAAGTTAAGGAATAGAAGGACTTTGTATACAATGGTCCAGGGCAGGATTGTCTGACATGTGGCCTCATGTGGCGTTATTTCAAGGGTCCACGAATCCATGTGGGCCAAGCAGTGTCTGGAGACTGAATAAACAGCCTCTGGCTACTGGCATTACAGTCTTTCAAAAGGGTAGGCATTGCCGTGATTAATAAAACGTAAGTTCACTTTAACATGTTACCAAATTCAGAGTAGTTAAGGGGTCATCATATATTTCTGCAATCAAAAGACCCTAAAAGTCAGGTGCTTTTACCTGAAGTGTTGGATCTTTGCTAGCTCATTCGATGTCTTTGTACAAATTAGAGCAAGGCATGTCAGGGATTCAAGCCCCAACTATTCCCTAAGGGTGTGACCTGCATTATAATTTGCCACAGCCCTGATATATTTTGATATTCAAAAAGTTCTTCAAACTTGAAAAGGCTAAATTGTATCCTGGAGAATACTGCAGACAAAAAAAATGTTGCCCGTCATTTCAGTTTAATAATGAATGTTGCCTGGCATCAAGCATAAGCCACTGCAGCTGCCCCAATGGTGTGCCCTGAGGGGAGTTCAGGATGGAGAAAAAACAGGATACTGGCTCCAGATAGCTAACTAAGATGCTTATCAAAGAAAAAACCTCAATAGGGTTTTTAAGCCTAAAATCGTTGAGATGTCTATTTTTTGTGATTAGCAGTAATCTTTTAATGCTTGACTATATACTTTTTTCCTAGCAAAAACTCACACATACCCTGGCTCCTCCCTTACGTCTTTGGAACAGTCTCCATGGAGCTATCTGAGAGGCTGCCTCCCGGGCTATAGTCCTCAGTAAGGCCCCTGAATAAAACATGACTCTCAGCTTTTAGCTTGTGTGTTGTTGTTGTTGTTGTTCTTGTTTTCTTAGTTGACAGTACCCAACAAATAAGAAATGGATGCTCCACCTCCCAGGACCCTGCCTTTGCCACTGTCCTGAGTCAGTGTCCTTGCTTTTGACCTGGAGGCTAGTGAGGTCTGCCCTTGTGGGCTCAGCCAGGTCTCAGGAAGAGGGTGGGCCCACTGCTGGCATTCACATCACCTATCCCCGTGGAGGCTGGAAATGGGAGCCTCTGGTCCCATTGCCCCAAAGGTTCTAGAAGGAGCAAAGTAAAAGTTGGAAGGAAGCTGCAATCAGGATCCTCTGACCTTTAATCTAGGAATTCACAGTGGAGTGAAAAATAGGCTATGTCTTCAAAATACGTTAAAATTTATTTAAATTTAGAGAACATGGTTTCTCAGCCTCAGCACTCCTGACATTCTGAGAACTCTTCGTTGTGGGCTGTCCTGTGCATTAGGATGTTTAGCAGACTCCTGGCCTGTGTCCACTAGATGCTGGTAGAGTCCCCTCCCGGTTGCGACAATCAAAAACGTCTCCAGACACTGTCAAATGTCTCCTGAACAGGAAAACTGCCCCAGTGGAGACTCATTGATTTAGAATATCAAAACATTTGTGGTATTAGCTTATTTTCGTAATTTTCATGATTTAACTTTTTATAGCTGTGAGTACATGGACTTCGGAATCTGGCATATCTAGATCCAAATCCTGGCCTACACATTACTAGCTGTGTGACCTGGGGCGAGTTACTGAACATCTCTGCTCCTTAATTTCCTCACCCATAAAATGGGGCGATAACCATGCTGCACTCGTAGAGATGTTGTGAGGGTTAATAAGACAAAGTTCTTAGTTAGTGACGATGACTATCAGCCAGTACACTCCCGGGCCCCCTTTTGTACTGGCCTAATGCCGGGTGTCTGCGGATTTACTCTAACGTCAAGGCGGCCTCTGGTTTCTGTGTCAGTGTGGCAGCGAAGAACCTCTGAAGTCCGAGAACCAGGGTTCAGACTCCAGGTGCGCTCTGGACTGAGTCACTAAACCTCTGAAACCACAGTCTTTCATCTATTTTTTAAAGAGAGAGAGGGAGGGATAATGAAAGACTCTCCCTTGCAGGGCTGTTGTGGGGATGAAAAGACGTATCCAGAGACTGAGCTTATTAATCATTGTTAGGTGGTGCGAGGCTACACGTGAATGCAGGGAAAAGCAAAGGAAGATGTTTTATGAAATTTCCCCCAAATCATTTTCAACCTTCCTGCCCCACAGCTGACCCACCCCACCCAGCCCAAGGAAATCTGCTCAAACCCCAAGAGCCCTCATACCTCATTTTGTGGACGTCTAAGGGCATCACTCCCGTTCCTCGTGGCTACCTCTGGGGGCTCCTCTTCCTGTTCCTAGAAGTGCTCCTCAGTCTCCCGGGCTGCGCTGTTTCCAAGCCCGCTCCGACGACTCCTGGGCTCTCACCGTGATGAAGCCAGACTTCTTCACGCCACGTCACACTGACGTGGACGCAGTGTCCTCCCCTCGCCAGCACTGCAGTCTCTGATTTGGCCACAGGTTCTCTGCTGAGCCTCAGTTTCCTCACCTGTAAAATGAGGCAGTTCAAGCAACCCTTTCTCCAGGAAGTGTGGCCTCACTCGGGGCAGCAGGTGCTCCTCACCTGCCATGCTGGGCATTTCTCTGTCCCTGTAAGTCCACCTCCTTTTAAACCCGTTTCCTTACTAAACCATGAGCTCCCTTACATCAAAGACTGTCCTGTTCACATTTATATCCCAGACGTAACTCCTGCCACAAGGCAAATCCTCAACAAACGTTTGTTAAATGAATGAGTGGGAGACAGTGGGAGATATTATCATGGTCCAAAGCTCTAAGTGGGACGAGCTGGGGTTTTTTTCCCTTCTCACCCTTCACTTGCCTTCACTTACCAGTTATTTGCTGGGAATACATCTTTTATAAGGTTAAGCAGAGATAGACACTAGGTTAGCATAGTAACTCATGGCTGCCAAGCTATGACAAGTGGTTAATATTTGCAAGATAAATGTGAGTGGAGTTGGGGATTTTAGTTTCTCTGGAGAAAATCTCAAGATTTGATTGCTGTCCCTTCAGAATGAAAGCACCCAGCTGAGCACCGAGGACCCTGAGAAGGGAGGTCCGAGGGCAGAGGGGGCGTGGGTGAGGAGGGAAATCCCAGTAAACCTCCAGGGTGGCCTCCGACAGGACCCTGGTGGGAAAGGAAGCAAGAGTCTGTACGATCCTCTGGGCTCCATGAGTCTTCGTAGGCACCTAAGAGTAAGATTTTCTTTCTGGAAGTCCCTGTCCCTGGAGCCTCCCACTCTCACTCCCAACAAAATAACTTGTCTAAGTAAGAGATTACATTAACAAAAAGGGCAAAGTTTATACTGTAATTTATCTGCTGTGATTCAGAACTAGCAGCTGTCCTTTTGGGCTATCCATACAGTGAAGGTTTGATGGATACTCTCCAATCCAGGAGACCACAGTTCCAGCCCCATCAGCAGGACTTACAGCCAGGTCCCAACTCAGATGTCTGGGTCCCCGTCTCCTCCCAACTTGCAAAAACGAGGTTTATGACTTCACTGTCGGTCAACTAGATAGACTAAACCATCACGGTGTTGGTTCCCCAGTAAGGACAGCCGAGTAAGAAAAAGATCCTAATGTGAACCCTGCCAATAATTTGCAATGTGACCTTTTTCAAGTCACAACTTTCCTAGATTTCAATTTTCTGACCTGTTCGGGGGAACTATTACCACTAGTTATACTGAGTCCACAGGGATGTTGTTGAGATAAAATGAGACATTAGATTTAAAAACATGTCAAAATGGTTAGGTGTTCTGCGCCTTCAAGAGACTTTTGTTACCAATTTGTTAAATAACTAGTGTGTGAAGGTTTCCATTCATTCTGTGGACTAAGCGTGGAACTGAGGCAGCTGCTGGATGTTAGTGGGGAACCAAGAGGGTGGAATATGAAATGAGAAAGATGTGTTTCCTGGCCTCGAGCGTCTCCGTGTCCCAGGGGAGATAAAAGCACACACAGCAATAAGTCTCAGGCAGAATGTGTTAAACACCGGAGAAAACAGATAAAGTGTTTCTGGGGGCAGCTTTCTTCTAACCACGCAGACCATTGTCATCCACAGCCAGCAAACACCAATCTCCAGGGAAGCCAGAGGAGGGACATGGATTTGGGGCGGTAAGGTCTATTTGCTACAGTTTTTAATTCTGATGTGAGTTGAATCCAAAGTTAGACTAGTTGAGCGAGACGGTTTTGCAGCTGTTTGGACAACACCATGGCCAGAAGGTCTAATTCAAAAAATTAAAAAAAAAAAAAACAACAAAAAACCATTTGTCAAGCAGAGATGAAAGTCAGCAGCAACAAGCCCATCACGGAGACACGAGGTGCTACCCAAGGAACATTCAGTGAGGCTTTTCCAGGCTGGACTCAAACACACATCTGCATAAAATGTAAAACAGAGAATGTGTTCAAGGGCTGGGAGCTGAAGGGAACAAGGAAAGAACATTTGGGAAAAGTGCAGCAGCTGCTTTCAAAATAGCCTTTCCTCTGAGCCCCAAGGGAGACGGGAGAGAAAGTACGGCTCGTCTGCTCCAGTGCTTGGCACTCACTCGGCCTCCAGAGCACCCACGGTCCTTGGGACGACCCGGGGCTCCAGTGGAGACCGGTGAAGTGGAAGACTCCCTACTCTTCTGCCACAAGTCCTGGTCACATCCCAGTCCTTTCAGACACAGGCTTCTCAACCATTTCCTGCCGATCAAAAGAGGACGTCAGGCTGGGACATCTCGGTCAGGAATTTTATTCCCTAAGTTTCTCCCTGAGTTTTCCTTTGCTCAGTTTGACTCTTTAATTTTGATCTAGTCTCCGAAGGCGGCCCTAAACCAGCTCCCTCTCAGGTACGACCAGGACCATTTACGGATGGAAGTCTAATGCATCCCTTGATTGTCAGTCAAGTTATTAGCAGGGATGGATACATCATAAATGTCCACTGTGGGACATTCATAAAACCAAACACATACATAGTTCTTTCCAACATTCCTTCAGTTATTTTAAGGAAACACTCTTTTGTTCTAAAGTAGTGTGTCAGCTGGGACCCACCCGTCCACACAGCTTTGGAAGCACATCCTTTAGGCCTGTGTTACTCTCTTCCTCACCCTCTCATGTGTACTGCCTGTTCCACAAAGCTTGCTTCCACAAGTGCCTAGAACACTGACAGTGATGGCACTGAAACCCCAGACTTGTAATTCTGACTGAAAGAAAGAGCCCCAGTTTTTGCCATATTAGTTCCGATGGCCTCCTGTAACAAATTCTCACAAACTTGGCGGCTGAGAGGTCAGAATCTAAAATCAGTTTGCTGGGCCAAGGTCCAGGTGTTGGCAGGGCCGGACTCCCCTGGGGGCTCTGGGGGAGACTCTTTTTTCTCCACCTTTTCCAGTTTCCAGAGTTGCATTCTTTGGCTTGTGGCCTCTTGTTCCATCTCCAAAGCCAGCAGTGTAGCATCACAGTGCAAGGCCGTATTTCCTTCTTCTACCGAGTCAGATCTCCATTTCCCTCTTATAAAGACGCTTGGGACTGCATTTACAGGCCACCCAGGTAACCCAGGATAATCTCCCCACCTCAGTATCCTTAACTGAATCATATTTGCAGCCTCTTCTGACAAGGTAACAGCCATAAATTGCACGGATTAGGACTGAGGTATCTTTGGGGCCATTACTCACTCGACCACACTGTGGCAGATGCACCCGCCCTCTGCCATGGATCTGAAATGTTGTTCAAGAAAGGCGACGCATCCCTGGTGCCTGCTGCATATCATGGATCTAGGATGACCCACTGTCATGTAATTGAGAAAAAAAAAAAGTAAAAATCTAATCATAATCAGGGCAGAAAGCCCTTTGGTGTTCATTACAGTGGGGCCTCACTAAAAAATCAAAGAAACAGAGCCCTTCATTTAAGCATCCCAGGTGTCTAGGTTTGGAGGCACCAGGGGAAGAACATGGAAGCGTCATGAGAAAAGACCACACTCCAGGCTCACTCCTAACACATGCAAGGACCATGCAAGAGCACAGACAGAAGCCCACACTGCATGTGTCTAGAATATCAAAAAGTACAAGCCAAGATAACATAAAAGGAAGTGAAATATGTTTTCTCTTACACTGACCAGCAGACCTTCACAGTGACACAGAAGCCATACTTGAATCAAGGAAACCTGGGTTTCCGCTGTTTGGTCAGGAAGCTCTGCGAGGGCATGGGGGGAGAGAGCCATGGCCTCCAGCCCCTCCTCTGCCCCCACCTCCTGCCACCACTTCGAGGGGCTCCATCACCTTAGGACACTCCAGCCCACACGGCCTAAGCTCCATCCTCACTTCCCCATAAAAAGCTGCCCGTCGGCCACCCCCAGGCCCAAGGTCAGTGCATCAGTGGCGCTACCTGCCCTCAGATGGGCAGACAGAGCAAGAGGATGGGGCAGGCCCTCGGAGCTGCCTTAGGGACTTTTGTGCAGAGAACTCGGGGTTCTAGTCATCCAGATCACGAGCTGGAACCATGCTTCTCTGCTGAAGCACTATTTTTGTTGTGTTTTTAAAGTGTCCTCTCCACTACAGACCAACACTTCTATAAAATACAACTTAAATGACTGAGAAGTGTCAAATTGCCATAGAAAGTACTGAACATTGATTTAGCTCACTGTGGACCAGTGGCAAACAGACCATACTTGGTGCATCACTAGACTAAAAGATGAACGTGAGTGAATTCGTGTTCTCATGTCACTACAAATACTGATACTGATGACCTGGTAGTTTCCAGGGGTCAAGAGTCCAGCCATGGTTTAGCTGGGTCTTCTGCTCTGGGTCCCACCAGGCTGCAATGAAGGTGCCAGCCAGAGATGGGGTCTCATCTGAGGCTCAGGGTCCTCTTCCAAGCTCACTGGTTGCTGGCTGAATTTAGTTCCTTGTAGCTGTAACTATCAGCAACTTGCTTCTTCAAGGCCAGCAGGAGAATCTCTCTTGTCAGGAAAGGCTCAGTTCCTCTTTTAAGGGATTTGACCAATCAAGTCAGGCCCAGCAGGAACAACCTCTCTTTTGATTAACTTATAGTCAACTGATAGGAACAATAACTACATATTCCAAATGCCTTTGCCGTATAACATAACCTGATCACAGGAGGGACATCCATCATATTAATAGGTCCTATCACAGGGAAAGGGGAAGACATAGGGGGTGAGAAGGTGGCATCTTAGAATTTTTCCTACCACAGTGGACTTAAGGTGGTTATATCATGTGGCCCTGTGGACTCTTCTCTTCATGGTCAGAGGGAGGCCACAGTATGATCTTGGAAAGCTCAGGGCCCAGGGCAGAGGCCCTTGGCCCCTGAGAGAGGTTCCGCCCCTCCCGCCACAGTAGTTTAGGATTAGAGCTAAGTCAGCATCCCCCTCAGGAGCCCAGACTCCAATGCTGAAAGACACTCCTCCCTTCCTTTGCTTTGGTGCCAATATTCCTTGCCTCCCCGTAACCTTAGTAGCGCTTATGGACAGACAGGATTGTCACAGCTGTATTAAACCCATATTTTGTCATTCTGGAGCTACCAACAGTTGGTTGCTTGGAGATTAACATATTATCAGTAAACACCAGAAACCTCCAGTCCCCTTTCTATCAGGAGCTGAGAGTTCATCTGGGCTCCTTGTTTACATCACTGTGCATTCCTAGAGATTACTGCTGGATCAGCCTATAAGCATCATTCTGATTCAAAGCATGGGAATATTGCTATGCATGCCGTGATTTTAATGCAAAATGACTGATTTATTAAACAAGCTAACAGAAAGTTATACATTCAAGTGAGCTTTGGCCTTTAATATAGTGTCCTTAGGAGACTGTATTCTAATAGTAATGAGACTGCCATTGTATAAATCATTTTTGCAATTCCTCCTTGGGACAAATCTTCAAAAGCCTGTGGCATACTCTATTTAATAACCCGGTGGTGGAAAATCTTCATCTACTGATAGTGACTTTAATTTGGGGGGAGAATCATGCCATTCAGATCCAAAGGTCATGATCAACTAATTTGTAGGTAATCTAGCTGAATTACGAAAACAAGGTACACATAAAAGTGTTCTTCCCAAGTTGTTTGTAACTGTACTCAAAGTAGTACGCACAATGACCAAGTTATTGCGAGTAAGATCACAGCCTACCAAAGTGACTCCCTTGAAGAATAACGTTAACAATTAGTGCTTTACGAGTTACCGAGGGGGCTATCATGTACAGATCTCTTGAAATAGAAGGTGGAAATATTTTTTATGATTAACTGCCATTAAATGAAAGAAATTGAGGTGCACAGAATATCTTTTCACAAGATCTCACAGCTGGTAAACAGCAGAGCCATCAAACTCAAGTCTTTAAACCTCAAATCCAGGGGTCTTACCATGAGACCAGGAGGGGCAGATCTACAGCACTTGTGTTTCCACTGTCCCCAACCAGGTTCATGGCAGCCCTTGCTAGCTGCTAGAAGATCTGGCAAGGCACTCTTTCCGCTGAGCTAGATTCAGACTCAGAATCCCAAACACAGCTCTTTAGGGAGCCAAACAAATGAAGCTGGGATACTCAACTTACTTTTCCTTTTGCATTATACCATGTTCGAGAGGACAGCATTCTTTGCTTTGTTTTATTTTTTTGAATCAACAGAATGCAGTAATCCAATCAAAAAGGACAGTCAAATGTGCTTGCACTTATTCAAGAAATCAATCATCTAAGTTATAAATAAGTAGGTCATTTGTGTCCTTTTTTTTTAGATTCCACATATAAGTGATATCATATGGCATTTTTCTTTCCCTTTCTTGCTAACTTTGCTTAGAATGATGATCTCCAGGCCTATCCATGTTGCCGCATAATTTTACTCTTTTTTATGGCTGAGTAGTATTCCATTGTATAAATATACCTCATTTTCTTTACCCAGTCCTGTTGATGGACATTTGGGTTGTGTCCATGTCTTGGCTATCATAAATAGTGGGAACAGTGCTCATTGAATGTACAATTTCTAGTATGTTTGCTTAAAAATCAGAGTCCTTACTTATTATTAAAGCCACACAATGTGTCAGTTAACTCTTTGGCTTTTAGTATGTGTTCCAGGCCATGAAACCTTAGGGTTTACTGGGAAATAGTAAAGCTAGGTGTTCTCCATAATTCACATTCCTCTTCAGAGGTCCTCTGAAGAATTACACAAGCCCACCTACACAACACACAGCTCTGAAGATACTCTCCTCTCCCCAAGCTCATTGTGTCTCCAGTTAGTTCTGAGGAGCCACTGTCCAACATGAAATCAGTACCATATAAAATGGCATAACTACCTGGCTTTTGGAATTTTAGGGTGTGTCAGTTTCCATGTACATCAGTTAGTTTAAATTAAGTTGTTCTATTTTTAAATTTGAGTTTAGTAAAGCAATCTGATAGCTTTGTTGATGGTCCTCCTAAGGTCTCAACTGAAGCTGATTTCTATTTTCTAACTGCCACTACTTATTTTGATTTTAGGTTTGTGACAGTAAATTAGTGTTTCTGAAAGAATGCCTGAGAACTCCTGCATCAGAGTCATCTAGGGAATTTTTTTAGTACCCTAGGTATGTCTGGTGTCTACTGGTGTTTCTCAGGAATATGAATTTTTAACAAGTTTCCTGGATGATTTAAGAGATTTAAGAACAACTGCAGGTTCTACTTCCACATAAAATGTACACAATTGTGAAACACTGTTGCTCTTGCCAAGGGAAAAAATCTATCTATACCTACATCTATATCTATATCTGTCTGTATCTTTAACTCTTTAAAGCCAGTGAATAGTGAAGAGCTGTGAACATAAAGAGGAGTAACCAAACTAAATTCCTGAAAATTCTAGACACAGGAAAATAAAAAGCATTGGAGATTTTGAAGAAAGGTCAATATAAGTGATCTAAACAGAGCACAGTGGAAAAAAAAAAGATTAAAAACAAAGATATTAGAAACCCAGGCAACAATATCAAATAGTCTAACATACATGGAATTGAAGCCCCAGAAAACTAGGAGAGAGAAAATTGGACAAAGAAGTATTTTTATATATTAAAAATGTTAAGAATTTTCTGAAATTGATAAGATGTTAAACTACAGATGCAAGAAACTCAGCAAATCCCAAGCAGGATGAATACAAAGAAGATTGCCCCTAGGCATGTCAGAGTCACCGAAAACCAAAGATAGAAGAAAAATTCATAAAAGAAGCCAGGGGCAGGGGTGGGGTGGGTGGGGAGACACTTCACATTTAGGGGTAGAGGGGAGGAGAGATGTGGATGACACCACCTTCTCATAAAGAAGAGTCAGCACAGGGAACTATATTCAGTACCTTGCAATAACCTATAATGGAAAAGAATCAGAAAAGAAGAGAATACATATATATATATATATATCTGAGTCACTTTGCTGTACACCTGAAACAAACACAATATTGTAAATCAACTATACTTCAATTAAAAAAAAAAAAAAAAAAGGAAGAGTCAGTTCCTGGGACTCCCTAGTGAATATGTACTTGTCTGGCCAAGACTGGGGCTTAAGAGACCACAAGACACTGTTTTGAATTGATGAGATGCTCAGAACTATGGCAGAACGAAGCCAACACTGAGAAGAGGATAAATCCAGAAAGCCACAGAGAAGCGGAGCCAGAGCCCCGGTGTGGCTTAGGTGCAGCATGCCTACTTTAGGACTTGTTATGCAAGATAATGAATCCCCTCATGGCTCAAGCCACCCTGAATTGGGTCCAAGGTTTCTTGAAGCTAAAAACACCCGCACCAACACAGCATCCCACAGACTCTTTGTTATTGAGAACATGTATGCCTGGGAATCTTTGCTCCAAACCATCCCATTTCCCAGAGGTACTAGCCAAGGAATTCATCCACAAACCAATGAAATGCTCAGTCTTTGTGGTCAAATGCCCTCTGTCTACCCTCTTCTTTTCCTTAGTTTTATCCTCTTCAACAACTACTCAAAGACACTTGGTACACTGAAATCACTCAAGCAATAATACCAAAAGCTACGTGATGCTGATTGGAGACACTTGAAGAGAAACAATGCTTTGAATTACAGCATGTTTCCTAGTGTTATTGAATAACACAAAGTAGGACCCACTTAGCCCTATACCCCAACTGCGTAATTCATCGTCTGGCTGATTTGGGAATGCCAGAGTGCTTTTGGGGGCCCTCTGAGCACTTCTTTCCTTTCCATTCCTTTTCTTGATTGCTTTCAGAAGAACCAAAAACAAACAAGGCATGTTAATTACTAAGGGCTATTCGTTATTTTGCTCAAAGCCTCAAAGCTTGAAAGAATCAGAACAATTTATTTTCTGAATTCAGTCACCACAATTTCTGAACCAGCCAACATAGGGACAATCTTTAGCACTTGTTGACAGTGTTCTTTCACTGCAAGCTGTAGTGCCCCTAAAGCAATGTTATAAGAGGGTCCTGTGGACTGAATGCAACAATCAAGTCTTTTTCTAAAGATGTGCAGATAAGATTGCTTGGGAGTTGGGAAGCGACTTTATTCTTGGAAGCCTAGTTAATTCCAAATTAACATAATGTTGAAATTTTCCTTGCCTACCCCAGAAGGGTAATGTCCCCTGTTTTGTCAATTCTATAATTTGTATATATTTACTTTTGTCCTAGTAGATCCAGAAAAGTACAGAGAATAATAAAACCAACATCCATATAGTAGCCAAAATGATTTAAATAATGCTAACATTTTGCCATAGCTCTGTCACGACCAATTATAATGATGGATATCTCTACTCGACTCATTAAATAAATTAAGTGAAACCAAGAGCCCCATTTCCATTTTTCTCTTTAAGGGTCATGTACAAGGAAACCTTTCAATTCTGAGCCTTTTGCAACCATGATTTCAAAACAAAAGAGACACGGGTTCAGGAATAGACCATAAGTACTCCAAATGAGACTTTAACATGGTTCCATTGCTGCCTGGAGATGGGCTATGGCCGGTGAGGGAGTCTGTGGGGGACATTAATACAGGACATTTAGCAAAGATAAATGTTCTATAAACACCCAAGTGGCTAGATCTGATGATCAGGAGCTTCAGGGAAACAAAGTCTAAAGCTACTCAGGTCTATGCTTTGCTGATTTCCTTTAATGCTTACGTATTCCAAGATTTCACTTTATAAGCATCTTCATTTTAAATAACATCCATACACAGCTTGAACTGCAGAAGTTTAGACACTAACCTCCTACCTGTTCCCCTATTTAGTTAACACTCATAGTCACGCCTAACCGTGTGGGTCTTGAATGACTTTCCTTTCTTCCATATATGAACATAATAAAGTTCCCCTCACCTCCCACACCAGACATATAGCTCTGTCAAAATTTCTTTTTAGAGCATTTATAGATTTTTGTAGTTTTCCCTGGTTTACAACCATCCAAGAATAAAAGCAGAGTTCAAAAAAGGGTTAAGCAATCAGTTGACAATTACAGGCATCCCTAACAGGGATGAAGAAAGCAAACAAACAGCTGCTTAACGGATTTCACTTAAAGCAAAATCATCTCGTTTCCCCTCTTTACACTAAGGTGTGGTGTCCTGGAGAAGCTTAAAAAGTTAGAAATCAAATTCTGCAAATAGATAGCCGTGATGATTATACAACACTGTGAATGTACTTCATGCCACTGAGTTGCACATTTAGAAAAAATATTAAAATGGTAAATATTATGTTTATGACAACAAATATTTTAAACTAGAAATTATAAAATATTTAAATAGTTGAAAAATAGACCAAATGAAATTGTAAAAAAAAAAAAAAACTAACATTTTGTCATGCCTTTTGGGCAAATAGAAAGTCTTTTAGAGTTGACAAGACGCAAATCTAGGTAGAATTTACCAGTACCACGTGTAATTCTATTTCTCAAACACTCTGTGGACTGAGGTCCACTCATGCTTTTTGCTTCCTAAACCAGAAAAAGAACAGGATAGCTGATGATTAAAACTACAAGAGATTCCAAATTTAAAATATGGTTTTACTCTGCTTCTGGACAGGACCCTTTCTCCTGTCTGGGCTCTGCAGTGACAGTCAGTCTGGTCACCCAAGTCCACATGGCATTATTTGATATTTAAAAAATGCAATTTTAATCTGTGTTAGGTCATACTTGCTTACTTTGATATGCTTTTTTAGCACGATATGCTTGAGCTACGTTGTGTGGATCAGGTTACTATGGAAAAGCCCTAATCAAGCTGTATATGAACTTTGTTAAACATTTAGCATCTGTTTCCCCAAATCCACTAGTAAAGGACTCAAAAGGTAATAAGGTGAACCAGTTCATTTTATGATAATGACCTGTCGCCTGGAAAACGTGTGCCTTACGTGCCCCCAAAATATCTGACTACAGCCAAACAGAAAAACAAGTCATTAGAATTTCTCCCTGACAGGGCCTTAGTTTACAACCAGCCAGTATATGATGAAAGTTTATGCTCCTTTTCCACATAAGTTATTTTTCCAATAGAAAATTGTTCCCAGCTGTTCTGACCCAGATGTGTTGGCAGCCCATGCTGTGAGGACCATTTTACAGGTGATGAAGCCCTCACACGATAAAGTTTACACAACTTATATACAGCTGGTCTCCAATACAACTTTGGACTTCTAATGCCACCTCCTCAAAAAATAAAAAAAAAAAGTGATTTCCTGGCACTTCACTTGGGGCACAGTTAAAAGGAAACTGCAGTGCTGTAGGCCCATATTTATGTAGGCCCTGGGCTTAGGAAGCTAGAATAAGATAAATGACCCAGGTTCCCCCTTCTCCTCAAGAATTCAGCCTGCTTTATCTGGAAACCACTCTGGACCACTAAGAAAATGATCAGAAATTGTCCCAGGGATTTGGCTTCCAGGAGAGGTTAAGTCATGATGTCTGAGTGAGCTCAAGTTGACATTCATCTTTTAGCTTTACCTTATCCCATTCTAGACTGCACCAATTCCCCTCTCCTTTCCGTTTAAATAAAAGGTCATTTTTTAAATGAACAAGTTGTTTGTAAAATTAGTGCAAGATCACCTTTCATTGGGAAGTCATAGGAAAACCAAAGCAATGTGATTGATAATCTGGGTGACCATACATCCAGGTTTTTCCCAGGACAGTCCCAGGCAATTTAACGTACATCAGATGCTTAATTTTTCAAACAAAACATTATTAATAATAGTGGAAATAGACAATCTGAGATGGGTTTAGTAGACCTCCACTTGGCATTCCCAGCCTCTGCCAGTCTTAAAGAGCAGTGTGGAGACACATGCAGTAAACTGAGTTCTCACTTTTTCTCCTGGTAAAATCTGAAGAATGACCAGTCATAACTTTCTCTTTTTTCCCAGTTGTTCCCTGATGAGGTGCAACTGACACACTCTTTGAAGAACAACATGGTAAAACAGTGTGCCCAGCCACCAGTTCCGAGGGACTCTGTGGTAGTGAGAGAGCCTGCCGTGACTTAGGTGGTCCATGAAGCTGCCCGGCCACATGCTGGCAGGGTCAGTGGGAAACTGAGAAAGTGCAGGGTAGATGTAGGTGAAACATGTTAAGGGAGTGGGGGCTGGGCAGCCCCATCATGGAACGTACAGACTACAGTTTGTATACTCTTGCTTACAGTGGTTTTGTCACTTACCATACAGTGTATCTACAACCAGTACTTACTGCACTGTTGGGGAACATTTTTTCTTTTATAACAAACTCTTTGGAGCGCAATCAGCTTCAAAAGATCAAAGTACAATTATAGGGAAAAATTAAAATATTAAAGCTGTAGATGAATGTATAATTTTCATAAAATATTTGTTGACATCTTGCTTCCACCACCATAGGGATATCATAATGCTATCGCTGGCTACATGAAAATCAGTAAACAGAAATTTGCTGAAGCATCAACATTGGCTTCAAAAGTTTGTTACTTTAAGTGGGCAATGCTCAAAGATGATTTAACACAAGCAGCTCCACAAGGTATGTTTTCATGTCACTCTGTGAAGCTTAATTTTTCACATAGGTGCAATGACTGTCCTCCTAAATTAATTTCACTCATTCTCAATTCCAAATTTTCTTATGCATGCCTGACAAATGTAGTACTAGCTGCTAATAGGTCTCCATTAGCTGAAGTAGAACTATGTGAGCATTGAGATGACATAAGCATTATATTAGGGTCATCAGATGCTTCAAGTGAGGAATTTGTCAATTCTAATAAGGGTTCATTTTTTTAAAAACCAAATTCATAAAATTAAACCACTGGAAAGTTCATTTCATCAAAGGTGAAAAATCGGACATTATTTTGATTGATATTATATATCTAGTTTAAAAGTTCATCATTGAAGAGAAATTTGTTTGGAGGGTGATAAATTTTGATGGCCAGAATCCTGGTAGAAACCATATTATTACTAAACTTAGAACCTGTGGAACAGAAACATACTTGGACTGGGTAGTAGAATGTATGTATATAATTAGTATTTTTGTCCAAACAAGCTGTGGTAGTCCACCAATGGAAATGGAAACTGAGTTGTCATATTTTATACACACACAAACACACACACACACACACACACACACACACACAGAGTAACTGGATCACAAAATTCTTTCTGCCTCTCAATTGATTTAAAATATCTGAGTCTTTATGATAAACTACCTTATTAAAATCAACCTAAGTGTCCTACAATGCTCTGAATTTTGGTTTCATTTGATTCAAAATCTTCTGGAAGTCTTCAAAGGATGGAGTGAATGGAGTTTGTTTTTTTTTTTTTAATTCAGCTTTTGAACTTAAACCTTTCAGAAAAATAGAATTATTGAAAACCAAGCTGACAAACAGGCAGGACCATATACATAATTTGTGGGGCCTAGTGTAAAATGAAAATCCAGAATCCCTTGTTGAAAAATTAAGAATTTCAAGATGGTGACAGAGGGGGCAAAAGCCAAGTGTGGAGCCCTTCTAAGCACTGGGATCTGTGTGAATGCACACGTCACAAGCCCACCAAGCCAGCTCCACAACAGGAAGACACTGAAATGTATCCTGCAAAAGTAGGGGGGGTGGGGCAGGTGGATTCAATGAGCACTCAATTAAGTACAAGATTTAATTCTGAGATTCCATAACTGTGCCCTAGATGATCTCAACCTGTGAGAAGAATATTTTGATGGAGCCCCTATTTTTATTTGGATAAATTTAGATTCTGTCCCAGAATAGGATGTAATTGAGAAGGGCTACAATCCTGAATCATCTAAATTTGGGGAACCATTCAAAAGAATCGTAAACAGAGACAACTCACTCAACAAGCTGTACCATAAAAATAGTTGTCAAAGAAAGGTACTCTGAATAGAAGACAAAATTACCTGAGGAAATATTTGGACTGAGTTATTTATATATTTCAATATTTTTTAAAATCAGAATTGAGACTAGCCTTTATTTAGCAGAACTGCTCTCAGCTTACCAGATACTTCATCACTGGTAGCGAGTATTTTCTCAATTAAATATATTGTGGTCTCTAGAGAAGTCAACAGAAGTATCAGCAATTTCAGATTTATTAAACTCAAAATGCAGACAATTTTGTGGGAAAAGTTAAAAATAATAAAACTATTCAAAACTATGTTCTGCAGAATATCATGACAGGTAGACTGAGAAGCTGATTAAAATACATATCGAGAATAACTATTCTGCTTAAATATTTTTTAATGTTCACATCAACATCAAGAAAAATTTCAAATTTGCTTTAATGTAGAGATATATGTTCTTTTATTTCTTCAAGGGAATTTTACATTTAAAAATTGTTCCTGAATAGAACCATCTTATAGATCTACCAATATAAGAAAACGATTTGTTTGTCAGTAAGAAAATCTTTCAGAAAAAGTTATCATCCTAATTGTTTTCATGCCCCCTTTTGCTGTCAAAGAATCTTTTATTATTTTTCTCCCTAAACTGCATTCTTTTAAATTTTTTATGCTTTTTTAATTGAAGTATAGTTGGTTTACAATGTTATGTTAATTCTGGTGTACAGCATAGTGATTCAGTTATACATATATATATTCCTTTTCATATTCTTTTTTTTACTATAGGCTATTACAAAGTATTAAACATAGTTCCCTGTGCTATATAGTAGGTCCTTGTCATTTATCTATTTTATAGATAATAGTGTGTATCTGTTAATCCCAAATTCCTACAGAGTGTCTTAATTTGGAGGACGAATTATAATGGTTATCTTAGTAATGATAATAATGGTCACCATTTATTAAGCACTTGGGGTGAGCCCAACACTTTGCAGGCATTAGTTCATCTGACCCATAAAACAAGCCTATAAAAGGCAGCGTTGTATCAACCAACCTAACTGCTGAGGAAACTGTGCCTTACGGTGGTTTGGCCACTTCTCTAAGGTCACATAGCTGGGAAAGGATCTGGGCCCAGGTCTCCTCTGACTCCCAGACTAGTGTGCTTTAACTCATCCTTTAGATGAGCTCACCATAGATTCTGACTTAAAAAGGACACTTGCCCAGGGAAGTTTCCAGGAACAAACCCAAGATCTCTGATACAACAGTCAAAACCCTGCTGCCTCTAAATATGACTAATGTGTGGCACTGATCACTGCTGATTAACTCATACCTTCACTTTATGGCACTGTTCACAGGGATAACAGAAAAGTCCATTCAGTCTCCAACATTTATTAATCACCAATGATATTAAGGGCCCTGTGCAGACACAGAAGGAAACCAGATCTGTCTCCTCCCCCGAGACCTTTCCCTGGAGTCGGAGGCCAGGATGACATGTGCCATTTAAATCCCCTGGGGTGATGGGCCTCGCTCCCTTTGTCCTGCAAGGACTCCCCTCTGGCAGAGCCATTCTTGGGCCTTCAGGGCCCTGACCTGGCTTCTACCCTTCTTCCTCCCCCCAAGTTGAGAAGGCCATGGCTGTCTGTAAGTTTGGAGAAAGACCGAGACAGAGAAAGAGAGTACTGGAGGCCAAGGATCAGCGGGGTTGAGGTTAACCCTTCCCAGCTTTGAAGAGTATGAGGGCTTGTACCCTTGTCACAGATGTGAAAGCTTCCGGGTCAATGAGACACCTCCCCTCAAATACCCAGTGCAGTTGTTTGAGAAAGGCAGAGTGTTTATCAAGCTTTCTGGTGCAAAAATCTCCCTAATTTCAATAATTTTTCATGTTACCATTTCATTAGCATTTTGTGTAGTGGAGCTTTATCTTTATTTATAAACAAATGAAGGCAAATAGTTGCTTGGATAACTGGCCAAAGAAATTTACTCCAAAGAGACTTAACCCATCAGGAAAACCTATTTCAATTGTTCACCCCAAAACTCATGATGTTGCACAGAAAAGATGTGCTTTACTTTAACACATATGATCCTTCTCTTATAAAAGGGGACACAATGGCAGAGGTCGGGTATAGTTCAGCGGTAGAATATATGCTTAGCCTGCACGAGGTCCTGGGTTCAATCCCCAGTACCTCTGTTAAAAAATAAATCAATCAATAAACCTAATTACCTCCCCCTGCCAAAAAAATAAAACAGTTGGACAAAAAAAATTTTTTTTTAAGCAGGGGGAACATATTACCGTAATGTTTACAGACCAAGCCATACTAATCAAGTTTAGATCTGAACCGTCAGGATCTTAAGCCATATCCACTGGGTAATCAGAACAATTCTGTGCTTCTTAGGGTGGTGCTTTCAAAATTCCACTACTTACTCTATCTCAGAATAGCTGTGCACAGGGGGAAGGCACAGAATGGGACCTTTCTAGCTGGAGATTTGGAATCTCCCCTTTGGTGCCCCCGTGGGTCTTAGCTCAGTGTCAGACTTTCAGTAGGTTTCCAGCTATTATTAAGCAAACACAATTACTTTATAATATCACTGATACCAGCTTGTCCTTGGCAGGCTGAGAAAGGATTTCTGGAAAAGTTATTAAAAGTCTGTCTCCAAAATACTCTTCAAGGCCATCCTTACATAAGGCAGGATAGTACAAGATGTACAAGATGGAGTTCTTCTATGGGCTGGCAAAGAGAATTTTAGGAAATTCCCTTTAGTGGCTATTAGGAAGAGTAGGATCCACTGCTTTCTTTCTTTCCTTTTTTTCTTTTCTTTCTTTTTTCTTTTTTTCCCAAATTAGGTCCTCCTGAAGATGTAAACGAATCCCCTTTAATGGTCTAACACAGGAAAGAAAACAGCTCTTTCTAGGGCTATCAAGACATTCACATACATCTGCGTTTCATGTGGTTAGCGCGTGGGGAGGATGAGAGATCTATGACTGTCTCCCCTTCTGATGTCGCCTTCATCAGAGCCACAAAAGAACAGTAAGTACAGCAGATCCCGTGATACACTGTCCAGACTCCCTGGCGGTGCAGAGGCTCACAGCTGAGTGAGTGTTAGCTGCTGCAGGCTCAAAGCTGAGTCTGTCCTCAGGGCTTGCCCTTGGCTGGAGGGAGCCACCCAACCCCAAGTTGCACTCCTCCCTGAGAGCAGACTCCATACAGTGACTGAGGCAGGGCTACAAAGGCCTGGACAGCTCTAAAGGGCCAGCCCAGCTCCCTGCAGGAGCATCTGATGCCTCCTGTTGCAACCACATCACAGTTCAACTTCTGCTGCCCAGTCTTGGGTCCCAACCAGCTCACAGGTGTTGATCCCTGGAGCACTCACTCCCCAGAAACAATCTGCATGCAGATCTTCATCTCAGAGTCTGCTTCCTGGAGAACATGACCTAAGACAATGACTACGGAGAAAGTACCTGTGACGGATGTGTCAGCCATTTCAAATGCTGGGTCTCTAACCTGTGCAGCATCTCTACCAAGTGGGTATTATTAATTTCATTCTATTGGTAATAAAACCAAGGCTCAGAGAGGTTGTGTTCCCTGCCTAAAATTACACAGCAAGTGAGGCACAAGTCAATGTTTATAGCCAGACTCTCAACTTTAAATTCCACCTAATTTACTACATTCATGGCCCTATGCTTGGCAACAGTGTTTCCCATCGCAGATTTTTTTTAATGAAGTCTAATTTTCATTAAAATAAAAATAAAAATTATATTTTAAAGATGAATGGAGTACCACTATAAAGGGGTAGCACAAAGGAGTTTCTCTGTGGTGACAGAATAAATAAAATTTGTAATTTAGTTAACAGTATTGTACTAATGTCAGTTTCCCAGTATTAGTATTCATAATGGACTATGGTTAGTTACAACATTATCATTGTGAGAAGCTGAGTGACGGGTATAGAGGAACTTATGGTACAATTTTTGCACCTTCTTTAGAGTACAGAATTATTTCAAAATAATGTTTTAAAAGTTCTAAAGCAAAAAAAGAATGAGACATCAGAAATTTTGATGTCTTGAGAAAAATACTCCTCTAAAGGGACTTTACAAGGTATCTCACAATAATTGCTAAAGAGTAACATTAATCAGTTATCAATAAGAACTTAACAGAAATTTTTTTATGATTCATTGAGGGTTGAGTCAGCCCTCCAGGAAGCCAATCTCCCCACACTCAGCTGGCTTTAACCTTCCACCCTTAGAATCCAAATCCTCTCTGGGCCCCTAAACAAAGGGATTGCCCAACCAGCAGATATTGTCTCCCCAAGGCTGCCATCCACAGGCAGCTGTCCTGGGGCCCCGCCTAGTCCCTCCCAGTGAACTAGTCCGTCAAAATCTATAGTGGCCCTTAGATGTGAAGGATGAAGTACAGGACAGTCACTGGAGGAAGGAAGATGATGATGGGATGGAATCAGGGTTGGGAGGAGGACGCCACAACCCCGAGAAGGAAGGTGTGTGTAAAGAGAGGGGCATCACATTCTGCTCTAATCCCTGTAATGTCTCCTCCTCAGAAAAGTCTGAGTCATGAGAAGCACTCACGCTCAGGATGGCATTTACGTGGTTTCTAAAATTCTAATTTTTACTTGAAAGCTCAAATTTTATCTTTGGCACAAGTTCTAACAGCTGTTTTCCCTTATG
This sequence comes from Camelus bactrianus, assembly GCF_048773025.1. Classification (NCBI taxonomy): domain Eukaryota; kingdom Metazoa; phylum Chordata; class Mammalia; order Artiodactyla; family Camelidae; genus Camelus; species Camelus bactrianus. The sequence continues at coordinate 36,171,970 of NC_133553.1, read as the reverse complement.
TGACAGGCTCTCTTCACTCATTTTTAAGAAAATGTCTGCCAGACACTCAAGTCTGAACAACCACAGTCTGCCTGTCCATCTTTTGTTCCTTCAAGTAAAAATGGTACTCCACGGAAAAAGGAGATTATTCAGCGTGCAGCTCATACGTACAAGTGCTTTTCCTTGAGACACAATCCTACTTCCGTGTGCTTAAGAAGTGCTTTAGGCATTATTTCCTCTTTGGTCTCTCAGAAATTTAAAAATATATGCATTCAAGGGTCAAAAATTAACATTTTTTTTCTGCGTAATCAAAGGCATTCTTAAATGAAGCTGCTTTTTTTTTTTTTTTTTTGCCAGTACATGGTGATGAAGAATACAATATCCAGTAGCAAAATTTGGTTCTCTGCCTTGATTTATACTCAGACAGCTACAGTTTCACTCACCTGTTGCTCTTGTACCACCAATGCAAGTGTCAGCAAAGTGAGAAAGGGGAATCACGTCTTAGGAGTACCCCCACTCCTGCCCAGGGGTTTGCAGACCACACATTGAGAGTTGCCATAGCACAATGATGGAAGCGGGGTTGGGGATGGCGTTTTATTAGAAACAAAGTAGGTACACTGGTCCTTTTGGGCTGAGGCACACAAAGAGGGATGGAAGTTTTGTGTAAGAATCAAAGGAGGATGATAGGTTAGGCAGAGGGAACAGTGTGTGCAAAGGCTCAGAGGCATGGCATGTGTGGTGTGCACCGTGAACCTCAGGAACTCAGTGTTCATGCTGCAGTCCGCTCTGTGGCCAACACTGCCCTTACACCTTCAGAATGCATGATCCAAGAATAAAACCCCACATATCAGCATTTAACATATGCCTGGCGTGGTTCTAAGCATTCACTTAATCTTTGAAACAGCTCTACCGGGTTGATGCTATTATTATCCCCTTTTAGAGATGCCGAAACTAAGATGAGCAACAAAGAAGTTAAATAACTCACACCAGATTCCACAGCTTGGAAACGACACAGCCAGAACTGAACGCGAAGGGCCTGACTCCAGAGTCTGGTGCCATATACAGCTCCTCACGAGGAAGAGAGAGAGGCTCCGCTTCCAGTCTGGGAAATCTCAATTGGCTGGCCCAGGTCACATGCCCATCCCTGGGACCAACAGTGAAAGGGGACACATGCCCGGCTCTACTGGGGACTTCTCCAATCAGAAAGGGCAACACAAAGTATACTAGACAGCAATGAGAATGAATGATCTACAGCACGTCTCCGTAACATAATGTTGGACAAAAGCAGACCCCAAAGAGCACATCCTGTGTGATGTATAAGCCAGGATTGTGCTCACCCTTCTGGAGGTGGTTAGTGACTAGAATGAGGCACTGGGGGGTGGGGATGGGGTCGGGTGGGGGCGGGGCGTGTGGCGAGGACGGTGACGTTCCGTTTCCTGATTGGTCTCATCCACTTCGTAACAATTCATTAAGCCACACACTTGCGGACTTCTCAACAAGTATATTTTTCACTTTTATGAACTGTTAAATTTTTTACTGAGTCTTTAGTGAAAACTAGAACTAGGCAGGGCGGGTGGGGGGTGGAGATCCACGAAGAAGTTTTATTTGGTCACGGTGGCAAATGGATTTCTCAGGATGAATAAAGGATTTATGCCCCACATCCTAAAAGATCACTGGAATAATAGTGAAAACCCAAGGAGGAAGGGGCATCATGTTTCAGACCGTTTTGTTCAGGTTTTCACTCATTAGCATTAGAAAGCCAAAGGAAGGGTCGGGAACACAGTAGCACCCTGAGCAGGTGCCAGCTTCTCCCAATTAGGCCGACTGCCAGGCTCCACCCGCCCGCCGCCAGCTTGGGGATGGTGGGCTTGGCCGAGGGGAGAGGGGCGCAGCACCCCGCCTCCCTGTAGCTGTCGCTGTCCCGTGAGCGTTTTCTAGGTTGTAGATGGGTTCTCCACCTTTTCAACCCATGATCCTGTCCTTAACAGATGTAAAAATCTCACACTTTTCTTTAACGTTATTTGAAATTTCAAAATTAATTAAATATTATGACCAGAAAACAAAGAAAGTCACAGGACACAGTGAGGCTTGGTTTTCAAGCTGCCTGTGCAGCCCCCACAAAGCCCCCGAGTGTGTGCTCTGGCCTCCCCAACTCTCCCCTCGCCCCCTGGAGAAGCCTCACTTTATAAGTTACAAGCCTTTTCATTTCCTCCAAGGTTTTTGATGCGAGATTTGGGGATGTGGCCACCAGGTGGACACGGAGCTTGGCATTTATGAGCTCCGTCTGGCTTCCCAGTGGGCTGAGGGACTAAGAAGCAGACATCCCTACTTTGTTTCTAATAAAACACACAACTCCTTACTTACTAAATAAGCATCAGTTCATGGTAATAGCTAACATTTACTAAGTGCTTCCCGTATACCACACAGTGTGAAAGAGCTCCCAGGGCATCCCATCACTCGCGTCTCCCCACACACCCGAGGGACGAGGGGGTTGGAGGGGCGGAAGATGGGGGTGGTCCTCACCATCTCTGCTTTATGGCCAGTGGAACCCAGGCTCACGATGATTATGTGACCTGCCCAAGGTCTGACAACGAGGAAGACAAGGATTTGGAGTGTAAATCCCACGCAGGCTAGCCCCAAAATGCACGCCCCTATGAGCAGGCCATGCCACTATTTGGTAAATTCAGTGTTTGAACCCTTGCTCTATGACAGAAATTCCACTTGTGCACCTCTAATTATTAGAGTAACTGATGCTTACTTGGGCCCAAGTCCTGATCTGTGGGTGAAAAATGACCCCAAGGAACCCCTCCCCAACCAGAACTGACTTTAAGAGAGGGGAAGACTGGCTAGGTGACCCCAGATCTATCCCAGGACCTCCACTGTCTAGAGGTGAACCGTGATGGGGACTCCGATGGTGGCGCCTTTGAGCAGTGAAGCTGGGCTTGGTCATTAAGGACCCCAGTGAGTAAAAACCAAACGGCTGCAACACCATTGGGCCGAGGCCTGGAGGGGAACCATCTACAGTCCCCTCTCCACTGCTACTCCTCCTGAGAAGCTGCTGGTCTCCAGCAGGGGCTCACAGGCACACCATATAGAGCCGCAGGCTTCTGCGAAAACCCCATGTGAAGGCAAAGCTGACCCACTAGCCCGCTGCTTCCTGGATAATGCTTTGGCTGTCAGCACCGTGCACAGGGACCACAGACCCCACTGTCCAGAGCAGTGCCCAGTCCTTCTGCAGACCCACTACGTCTGGCTGGAGCTCTGACTTCAGAGCTGAGACTAGAAGGCTGTCCCAGGAGAGGAAAGAAGATTGTCCCTGGATGGCCCATGTTAGTGAATGGTGGTTCAGAATACCACTAATTTGATTATTAAGAGAAATAGGACCTTCTCTGTGGCCTAAGCTAATGAAGGGGGACAAACAGTTACCCTATGTTTACAAGTGGATCACTGGACATTCATTAATGGGCACACGCACACCCAGGGCTAACCCTGGCCTCTCCCAGGCTGCACACTGACTCCAGAACCCTGGGTTAGGATGCGCTCAAGGATCTGATGCCTCTGGACAGTGCTCTTCCTTCCTCCTACTCTTTTCCTCCTCAAACACAGAAGGGAGGCTTCTGGAACAATGGAGGGAGCCACTCCCTGAACCCAAGGCACCACGGGCATTGTCTCAAAGGGTCACTCACAACCAAGCGGAGTCTCCTTTGTGACCTCGCCACCCACAAATCCTGTTCACCCCTCCCTCCTGGGAAGAGGGCCACGCTTCGCACGGTCAAGCTAGAACCAAAAACCAAACACCGTTTAATCACGTGCCAGCTTCTTGTCACATTTAGAATGAGATTTAAAGAAATGAACACCCTAAGAAACAACCAGGTCCCTTTCTCACAGATTTACAGCCGTTTTCAAGTCACTGCCTAAAGCTCACAAGTATGACTTTCTAGCTCCTTGCTACTCAAAGAGTGGTCCCTGGACTAAAAACATAGGCCTCACATGGGCCCTTGTTAGACATGCAGGATCTCAGGCCCTACCCAGACCTACACATTCAGAACCCACATTTTTACAAGATCCCCAAGTGGTCTGTGTACACATTAAATTTTGAGAAGTGCTGCTCACCCAGAGGCCTTTCTTCCTGGTCAGAGCGTTTTGCCAGATGGAGGCCACACACATTGTCAGATGTCAGCGTGTACCACCTGCCCCAGCATGTGGCCAGACTTCCATAGACCATCCTCCATCTCCTGCATGGGGGCCGACATTCCCCGTGCACCGTGGGAGGTGCCACCCACCTTCCCTGCGTCCCTCTTGGTCCTCCCATGCCTCCCCTGCCCACCCCCATTCTACTCATGACGCCTTACCAGCCTTCTGATCATGCCCATCACCTTAATATTCAGATTCACCCCAGCCTCAATGCCTATTAAATGATGTCCAGTCTCCTTGGCCTGAGATTGGTGGGTTGATTTATCATTCCCTCTTCATCTCTGTTTTCCCCTCCAATGCCCTGAACCCCACTGCTCTTCTTTGCAGATTTCTGCTCACACATTTTGCCAGACTTCAACACGCTACACCACACCTCTGCTAATCCAAAGCCACAGTATCCTTCGCACTGGCTAAACACTGGCTAGAATACTTGCTCTGGGCAGCCCTTCTAGCACAACATAATCTCTGAACTGTCCAGTCAGTTCCTTCTCACACCTGTCCCTTTCCACCTTCTATTAGAGTTATTGGCCTGCACGCCTCCTGTCCCCTGCTACGTGTGAAGGATTTAAAGCAGGAGTCATGTCTTATTCATCTTTGCTTCTAACAAAGATGAGGTGATCAGTCAGACTTCAAACAAGGAACACATAATTCGACCCTCCCTTTGTCTTCCTAATCTGTATGAGAACCTCCAGTATTATGACCATATTTAAGATATGGTTGACAAATTGCCTCTTTGGAAAAATATCAAAATTTCTTTAAATGGGGCTATCTTGGAAAATCTAGACTATCTGGTCCCTGAATAGACATTCAGTAAAGGGTTGTTGAATAATGAGTGAATGAGAACAAATTATTTTTTCCTCGGTAGAGTGATGTGTTAGTTAATCCTTAGTTTCCATACTGTATAAGTTAACCACTGAAATTTGAGATGAGACGAACATGTGGTTTAAGACTCCTGGCCCCATGAAAGCAGGAATTAAGAAGTTTCTATCACAGGGATCCATGTGACATTACTCTGAAGTCATGAGGCTGATGTCCCTGCGTGGCTGGTGGAATCTCCTTGCTGCTGTGTGGTCACGCACATTCCCTCAGAAGTGAATGTCCTACCTGAAGACTCCTTTTTCCAGAGTGAATAAAGCTCTGCCAACATCTGAGCTGCCACTGAAAACTAAGGCAATAAGAGTGTTCTTATGGATGAAGAAGGAACACCTACCAGATTCAGCTGTGATGGGGAGCAGGGATGGTGATGATGCAGGGAATGCAATCATGGAGTTCTCTAATTTTGGCCACATTTGCCTTTGCAATTTACAATTAGTAATATTTTACCATGACCTTGAAGGAGAGACTTTTGTGTTGGGGCTCAGTGGCACAGAGTTACCTATATAGGGGAAAGGAAGCTTCTAGATTTGCTTAAAGCAGAAATAGTCGGGCTTCGGGTCTCTCCCCTCAGAACTGGGCTGAGGCTGGTTCCTAACCTTGAGAAATGGCAGAGATGGATAACTGTCCATGTCTTGTAAGTATTTTAGAGCATGGGGCTGCCTGATCAGCGGGGAGACGCCTGTGGAAAACTCAGAAAACCACAATCCATCCACAAGAGCTAGCAGACAAAAATATCAGATTTTCAAAATCATTAAAGTCTTAATAAAATAATCAGGTGGGAAGTACTCTTTTTATTTTTTTAAAAAAGGGACAATTCTTAAGATGCTAACTTCTCTTTTTAAATACTGTTGTAAAGCCTTAGTCTTATCTTAGCATCAGATCTCCGGGGAAGAGCCAATAAACAAAACGCCTTCAATATTTTCTCACTGGAAATTCAGCTAGAAAAACAAAATTCAAGCAGTTTTGGTGTTTGGTCACTGAATAGATTCTGGTTTTGATTACAAACACCAGCAGTTTCAAAGATCTGTTTCTAGATACCAAATATATTTAGAGCTGGGGCTGGGCACCTTTGTAGAGGTTTTAAAACGCATGGAGGAGTGAACCTTGGTGCACATCCTACCTGTACCCAGCTACCAGCAAATAGAGGTTCTGCTTAATTAGCGAGGAATTGTTTCTATTAAAACTTTAACGGAATTCATATCAGCTAAATTAACAGCTGGAGAAACACCCACGACTAAATTACATTCCACTGTTTCCAATTAAGTCAGAAGCCTTGGGTGCAGTAACCACCATTACAAATGAGGAAAGTGCCAAAAATGAACTCCTTCAGTTTTTCTTAAACCATCAACAGCCTAGGCTAATAGAATTGGCTCACTGAATATGTGCAGAAAAACAGAGTTAAGCAAGCCACCTTACAGCATTAATTGATGCACTGAAGCATTTCATGCCAAAGGCCGTGCTAGGTACAGGAAAGACTTGAACTGTGAGGCTCAGACAGGAGACCACCACATTAGAGGAGAGCAACATCTCCTGCTTATGGTTTCCTTCCCCAATGCACTTAGGGAATTACTGGCCTTCTGAAATCAAAGAGAAAAACTATCCTCAGGCTGGCCAAACACATCGAACCCTCTGGCCCCTCTGTCATTGCTGGTAGCTTTGGGTTACTGAGTCAAAATAACTATGAAGTCAATATTTATAAATCAGTTTTCAAAGATTCGTATATCCTCCAATCTCTAGAAGTATGATCTTTAGGGAAAAGTTTGGAATCTTTGTAGTAAGTGTAGCTTGGACATCTATTAGGAGGCTGTCAGCAGACTACACTGCAGAACTGATCTGTGATTTTAGGGGCTCTGAGAAGGCTCTGATGCTCCCAAACCCACTCCCTTCCTCCTGGTATGTGTCCAAAATTGTGCTATTATAGATTCATGACTTTCAACTGAGATTCCTATTTAAGATCTCCTGGAGGAGAGACTCTTGGCTATTATTATCTGTGAAGGACTTAAGCAGGTCTGGTACTGTGGAAACTTAAAAAGTGAGTGAGGTTAAGTTGCTGGTTCTGATCTTGGCCATCCAACCTGTCTATCCTTCCTTCAGTAGAGTGATTTTCTTCCCACATTGAGTCCCTTTGAAATGGTTCTTGTATCACATTATTGAAGATCACATCTCTCAATTGACTGGTTTGCACAAAGATGTAAATGATTGGTATAAATTTAGTGTGTGAGTTCTTCAAGAAATGTTTTGCACTTACTAAGATTCAAAGCCTGAATGCTGAAAAGCTCCAGCCAAAGGAGTTTCAGGAAGCAGCCAGTTATGTGCTGGAAATTGTCTGCTCTTCTGGTCTATACACAGATTTTGTACAAGGTGGACTTTGGTAGCTGGTCTCCAAAGATGATCCCCAATGAACACCTGAAATTCTCACTTTTTTGTAGTCCCATAGGACTGGACTCTGCTTTGGAAGAATTTGTGAAGAATTTGCACAAATTCTTCATTAAATGTTTGGTAGACTTCACCAATGAAGCCATCTAAGCCTGAGCTTTCATTTGTGGAATTATTACTATTATTCAATCTCTTGTTATAGGTCTTTAGATTTTCTATTTCTATTTGAATCAGTTTGAAAAATTACTTTCTAGGAATTTATTCATTTCATCTAAGTAACCTAATTATTAGTATATAGTTGTTTGAAGTATTTCTTTATAATCCCTTTTATTTATGTAAGGTGGAAAGTAATAACCCCTCTCTCATTCCTTTTATTTATTTTTTATTTTTTAAATCATTTTTTAGGCAGGGGGAGGTCATCAGATTTATTTATTTGTTTTTATTTTTAGAGGAGGTACTGGGGATTGAACCCAGGACCTCATGCATGCTAAGCATGCATTCTACCACTTGAGCTATACCTCAACCCCCCTAATTCCTGATTTTATTAATTTTGCTTTTCTCTTTTTTTCTTGGTCAGTCTAGCTGAAAGTTTGTCCATTTTGTTGATCTCCTCAAAGAACCAATGTGTCATTTTGCTGATTTTTCTCTATTGTTATCTATATGTCATTAATTCCCACTCTAGTCTTTATCATCTTCTTTCTGCTTGCTTTAGGTTTAGTTTACTTTTCTCCCTCCAGTGTTAAGGTGGAAAGTTAAGTTAATTATTTGAGATTTCTTCTTCTTTTTTTTTTTATAGACCATAAACAACTATAATTTTCCCTCTTGGCCCTACTTTAGCTGCATCCCATAACTTTTATTGTGTTATGTTTTCATCTTCATTTATCTCAAAGTATTTTCTAATTTCCCTATGGTTACTTAGGAGTGTGTTGTTTAATTTCTGTGCACTTGTGAATTTCCCAAGTTTCTTCCTGTTACTAATTTCTGAATTCATTGTATTGTTGTATAATTTTACCCCTTTTAGACTTACTGTTTTATGGCCTAGGATGTGCTCTATTCTGGAGGATATTCCATGTGAACTTGAGAAAAATGTACTCTAATGCTGTTAGGTAGAGTGTTCTATAGACATACGTGAAATCTAATAAGTTTACAGTGTAGTTCAAGTTTTCTGTTTCCACACTGGTCTTATGTCTAATTGTCTGGCCCATGCTTTGATTTAATCAATAGAAGGTACAGTGGTTAGTTTTATAAAAACAACTTGACTGGGCCACAGAGGGCCCAGATATTTGGTCAAACATTATTCTAGGTGTGTCTGTGAGGGTAGTTCTGAATGAGACAAACATTCGAATTGCTAGACTGAGTAAAGCAAATTGTCCTCCCTAATGAGCTTCATCCATCAATAGAAAACCTGAATGGAATCAAAAGGATAAACAAAAAGAGGGAATTCCTTCTACCTAAGTTTTTGAGTTGCAGCACTGGTCTTTTGCTGTCTTTGGACTCAAACTGAAATGTTGGCTCTTCTTGGGTCTTGATTCTGCCAACTTTTGGACTGGAACATACATGACTAGCTCTCTTGGGTCTCAGGCCTTTGGACTCAGACTAGAACTACATCATTGGCTCTCCTGGGTTGCCAGCTTGTCAACTACAGATCTTGGGACTTCTCAGCCTCAAAAATCACATATGCCAATTCATTCTAAGAAATCTTTTTCTTTAAATATATATACCCTATTGTTTCTATTCCTCTGGAAAACCCTGACTAATACAGAAGGTATCAGAAGTGACCATCTGAACCGACATTAAGATGGCCTGGCAGTGTTCCCTCTTGGACTTTTAGGAGTCCTGAGATACCATATACCAAACATGACTAGCCTCCTGGAGACACCACAAGGGAAGAAGAGGCCCTGACACCAAACTGAGAGTGAGAAAGGCTCAGATATGATGGTGGGCCAGGTGAACCTCCAGATGACTCTGGCTGTCAACATCTCATTGTCATCCAAACCACATGACATTCCAAGTGGAACTAGCAGAAGCTGCCTAGCTGAGTCCAATCAGCACACAGAATCATGAGAGATAATGAAAGTTATACAGCAATAGATAACCAAGAAAAAAAAAAACACCACAAATGACCATTATTGTTGTTACAGCCACATTTACCAGGCTTTTTGTTCTTTCCTGCTCACATCTCAGATTCTCCATTTAGGATAATTTTCCTTATCTGTTGGTGGCAAGCTACTGTTTTTGTTTACCTAAAAATGCCTTTATTTCACCATCATTCTTAAAAAATATTTTCACTGGGTACAGAATTCTAGGATGGCAGTTGTTTTCTTTCAATACATTATAGTTGTCATTTCACTGTTTTCTGGATTCTGTTGTTTCCATTGAAGTGTCACTCATAATAAGTAATCATTTTTGTCTAGTTTCCAAGACTTTCTGTTTGTTTTTCATTTTCTTTAGTTCTGTTGATATGTGTGGTGTGAACTGATTGTTATGACTGCCTTCTCTTGCTTCATTTGTTTATTCATCTTATTATTTATATTATTTATTATTACTATTTATTTATTTATCTTACTTAAGATTTATTTGGCTTCTTGAATCTTCTACTCTCTTTTCAGTATCTGTTAAACCTTCTTGCTTTACCCTGTATCGTTATGAAAACAGTGTGGTACTGGCACAGAAATGAACAACCAGAACAATGGAATAGAGTAGAAAGTCAGAAATAAACTTGCAGCTATATGGACAGCTGAAGTGTGACTGAAGTGATAGAGCAGAACAGTGGGGAAAGGATGAACTTTTCAATAATGGTACTGGGGAAACTGGATATCCTTATTGGAAAAGAAATAAATTTGGAGACCTACATCACATACAAAAACCAATTCCAGGTAGTCCTAAAAGACTTTTAGAAGATGATAAAGGAGAATATCTTCTCACTGTGTCAAATCAGGAAGCATAAAATATCAATTTGTTTCCTTTGAGGTGATGCTAAATTTTTTTTCACTTAGATAGTATCTGCTGTCTAGCAGATCACTTCATCATAAACGTATCTTGATTTTTAAAAAGATTTTAAAACTATTGCTAAACAATTGTGTGTCCCATGTATATGATTTTAAGAAATAAAAACAGAGGAGACATTTGTGATTTTCCTGCCCAGCACCTATTCCCCTTCATCTGGTAACAGATGCCTGAATGCTTTTGGAGACCCTCCCATCTCAGACCCTATATTTCAGTGGAGCTAACTGTACCCTCACTCCCAGGGGTGGGCAATCTGAACATCATTTTCTTCTGACCCACAGTTATAAATTCAGAGGTGGGAATGTGACCCAAGTCAAGTTAATCAAATATGTGTTTTTAAAATTTTAACAAACTCTTATCTAGTGTTTACAACATGCTTAGCACTGTTCTAAACACTCTACAAGTATTAACACATTTCGTATGTGTAATCCTATGGGAAAAGTAGGCCGTCATCAACGACTGAACAGATAAGGGAGCTATGGTACAGAGAGGAGAAGTAATTCACCCACGGTCATATAGCTGGTAAGGGGCAGGGCTGGGATTTGAATGTGGGCATTCAGCGGGGAGAGTCTATGCTCTTAACCACTGTACAACATAGTGGTTTTATTTGAGCACCAGAAAGGGGGCATTCTCTCTTCTACTGGACATGAGCTGCAGGGAGGAAACCTTGGTGTGGACAATGCAGGTAATGGCAGCCATCTTACCACCTTTAACCATCTTACCAGGTGGTTAAAGACTATCTGAGAATGGAGTCAACAGAGGGAAAGGAGGAGGAGAAAGACTAGGTCCTGATGACCTCACTGAGCCGCTGGCTCCAGTGTGCATGAAAGTCTACCCTGGACTTCACAGTTTCACGAACTATATGGATAGACAGTATACCTTTCCTTTCCTTAAGCAATCTTAATGGGGTTTTCTGTAACTTGCGGCCAGAAGCCTTGTTCCTCATACGATCAGTAAAGGACTTGAGTTATTCTGAAGTTATTCTGACTTAGTAAACAGTATTCAGAATTGCCTTGAACTGAGGTTAGAGTGCTGGGCCTTTGAGCCCCTGAGTCGCCCCAGGCCACTCTGGGAGAGATAGAACTCTGGTCCCTTGGCCATGTCAACCCTGGAGAAGGGACTCGGCAATGAGCCATCAGCAGCCAATACCCTCAGCAATCAGGGGGATGAACACCTGCATCAGGAAGGGTGATCTGGATAGTCCGCAGCATCCCCATTACAGGTCTTACCAGTCAGTCCTTAGTCGCTGTTGTCCTTATTTCACAACCTGGATTCAAGTCTAGTCTTTCTGGCTCCAAGGTCCTGTCATCTCCACTGCACATCCCTGTAGCTACCACTGTCAGGATGGTAATCCACCCTGGGAAAGCTAAGACCCTGTCGCTGTGTCCAGTGTCAATGGCAAACACGCTTCCATCACACCCACAGCTAGAGTTCATTGCTAGAAGATATATTCTACCCGGTAAAAAGATGGAGCTACTACTGACAAATATTACTACCTCTCCTATTTCCCAGGCAGTCTGTTAAGAAAGGGTTCATGTTGGGTAGAAATTTATAGACGAAATGAGGAGGGCAAAAAACTTCATGGGACTCTGTCCAGCTATACCAAGCACAAATAAACAGAAAATGTTTTTACACGCTGCCAACTAGCTCAGACAGAATTTAAGGAGGAAAAGTTATTAGTTAAGGTTGAAAGGAAATTGGCAAGACATGTATATGGCCTGGGGCATCTTTGTTCAAAAGCAGAACTGAATGTCCTTCCAGTTAGCATGCTTATGCTACAGAGTGACCATTTCCCCTGCTCCTCCCCAGCCCTACCCTGACATTTTCTCATGCATACTTAGACTTTGGCATCTTGCTTGGTGCCAGGCTGGATGTCTACAGTGTGTCTGCTCAGTCCTTCTTCCTGGGATCTGCTCCTCCCTTAGCTCCAACCAGTGCGGGCTAGACTGCCTGCCTTGCGAGGTGTACACTTGACCTTGCCCTTCTCTAAAATGTTTTGGCCTGAGCCCAGAGAAAGAGAAGCAGCTCCTCTTTAGGAGTGAAGAGTCAGACACAAACAGCCTCTCAGTGAACATGTTTTCTGCTGTGAGAAATGAAGAGGTGAAATGGAGTGTCGGTGGCACACCTTTCCCTGGTTCCCGAGGTCCCTAGACCAACCTCAAATGGGCCACACTGGAGACTGGTTCTGTGAGTCCAACACCGATGCCTTTGTTCATACTAGCCAGAGTTGGATTTCTGTCTTCAGAGTTCGAATACATCATAGACTCATAAAAACAGGCGGACCTTTGAGAGGTTATCTGAAAAGTGCTCTGTCTCCAGGCAGAAGGATTCTTAAAATAACAAAGGTGGCTACCACACCTAAGACTCCCCAAGGAAAGAAACCCCACTTCTTCTCTCATAGCCTTTATTCATTACTTAATTAACCTTAAAATTACGTATTTCTTTATTTGTCTCTTAGCCACCATGCCTTTCAAGCTTCCTCTCTAGAATGAAACCCTGATTCTCTATCACCTGAGGTCACCAAATAGACTCAGGAAGTACCATTGAAACCTGACAGGCCCTTGTTTGCATGGATCATGGAGGGTGACTCTGTCCTTCGGTTTCTGTCCACAGAACTCTCAGGGTCTTCCCTTAGAAGATGTTCTTATTCAGCACCTATCCTGACCAAGATAGAACCTCATGAGAGACAGGCAATAAAATCATTTAACTAGCTGACGATAGAAAACAGATAGGCACTGTTTATACAATCAACCTTCTTTTACTTAACTACAGCGATTCCATTATCCTGTGGCTTTCTTCCCAACCCATTTAAACATTCTGCATAAGACCTAGTTCCATCCTTTCTTTGTTTCCATGTTGGGTTTTTTTGTTTTGTTTTGGTTTTTCACCTTTTTGGCATCTCTTTGGATACTTTAATCTTCCTCAAATGTAGAGCCCAAACCCCAAAATGATGTGTGGATGAGGCCTTGAGCAATGGCAAGCCAGGTGGAGAGTTATTTTTCAACTCCTGTCTGCCAGGCCATTAATACATCCAAGTATCAAGTTTGCATTTAAAATAACATGGTGACCTTTCCCTCTACTCTCCTAGGACTTCCTGAGTGAAAACATGTGCCCAGGGACCCCTGACCATCTCTCAGGAATGAGTCCCACCTTGTTCATAAGATGGACATCATAGTCACTAGTTCATCTCCAACACAGCACTTGTGTCTCCCGTGCTTTGACAAGGGATTGGTCCAGGACATTCCTCTGGAGATGCACCTAAGGCCCAGGACTTCCCTGGGGCTTTGAACTTTTGAGATGTTCTGGGAGCCTCATCCTCTGGGGGACTAGCCACAGTTGGAATAGATCTGTGTAAGCAGCTGTGATCCCAGAAACATTAGTCCATAATTTCCATTTTGTTGAGCATTTTTGATACATCTTTGAGTATCCTTTCCATGCCAAGACCAGGCCTTTCCCTGCTTCAGGGGAGGAAGGTTTGAGGCACATGAAAGGATGCAGGTGTCCACAATCCTCCCATCAGCTGTACCCCAACTGGTATCCTCCACCCAAGAGGGTGAGGAGGCTCACAGCTGTCGTGAAGCTAAAGACAGGTCAGCCGGGAAGGTTGGGAGTAGCCTCTGGCTTAGGCAGCAACCTGATAATTATAGGACCTAATCTTGGTAAATGTAGTCAGCAGAGGATCAGGGGTGGTTTTAGTTTGTTTGGTCCAACAAGCTACTAGCAGGTTAAAAATGCCTAAGGCATGTGTGTATTTGACAGCTGATCACAAACCCGCAACAGCAAACCCCTTTAGGGACATAAAAGAAAAGAATGATATGACCAGTGACATTCTCAAATTCCCAAACACTCCTAGTCCAGAAAGGCCGAGAGAAATGCAATCTATTTTAGGGGCTTTGTCAATGACTTTTTAAAAAAGTAATGCGTTTGATTTCCCACTTAGATTATTTATCTAAAGAGCCCCTGGGTAGATGCAGATGTGAAGCCATGGGTAACACAACAAGCCGGAAGACCGGAAGACTGTGTGGGATGCCGGGCCCTGGAAATTGGGAATTCCCTCTCCTTCCTCACTCTGACCTTGCTACTGCTGCTGCCAAGGTCCAGGAACCTTCATCATTTATTATGTGAGTTTTCTGTAGTTGGAAACACTTGGGAGGAAAATTTTCCACCCTTAGAACATCATTAACTCTGAGTCTCTAATATGTATACTCTTCCATGCCCTTCCTCTATGCACTGAAAGGTTTATTGTCGAGAATGTTCATTTTGGGTGCAGTGGAACTAAGGAGACACAGGGACGGGCCCCCCTCCCCAGAAGTTCTGGTCCCTCAGGTGGGGAAGATGCTGAAATTCAGACCGAAAGGAGTTTCTTAGGTTCTGCTGTGAGTGACCTGCTCTGCCCCCTTGGAGGGCGGGATGGACCTGAGAGGGGCTGCTTTTTCAGAGTTTGAGCAAGTGTCCCCTGTGCTTCCTTAATTAGGAGCTCAGCTCAGGCTCTGAAAGGTTTCTACCCTTCTCTCCTTCATGCTGAGAATAAGTCATACAAGCAAGTTAAGAGGGAGTTTTTTAAATGGTAATTTCTTATTTCTCATGACAAAAGCAAGACATATTTACTTCAGGAGAATACAGATAAAAAGCAAAGGCACCCAAAATTCCCTCATCTTAGAGAAATCACTATTCATGCCTCCTAAGGCATGCATCCTCCCACCCTTCACCTGTGCAAGTATCACGATGAAAGTAGTAACTCACCGATGGTGCAGGTGCTGGGCTGCATGGTTTACTTCCATCATTCCACGAGTCTACCAGTCACTCCACCGCACCCTAGCAAGGCGCGTGGGCAAAGTGTGGAAGCCAGACCACCCAGGTGCTGAAACTCGCTCTGCCACCCACAAACTGTGTGATCTCCAGCAAGGTGGTTAGAGCTCTGGGCTTCCAGCTCCTTACCTGTCAAATGTGGGAAATAATACAGTGCTGGCATTGTGTGGGTTGTCCAGAGGATTAAATGAGTTAATACATGTAAAATGTTTACTGCTTGCTACCTGTGAGTGCCCAGCTGGGTAGTCATCAATTATCCCCTTTTTAGAGATATAGAAACATGTTCAGAGAAGTCAGGGACTTGGTCAAAGTCCCACAGGTATTAGGTGACAAAGCCAAGTGTGAAACTTCAATCTCTTCTGATTCTGGGTCCTTTATGATGTATTTGTGTGCATGCGAGAGAGAGAGACAGAAAGACAGCGAGACTTCCCCAGTGAACTCTCTGCTGTGAACATCTTGAGTTTACACTATAACAAATACTCCAATGCCTGGATGTGCCCTGGACCTCGTCTTGGTCGGAGGGTAGAGTCATGGGGAGCTGGCAAAGTCCTGGCTTCATACAAAGCCAGGCTGCTCAAGCTGTAACCGCACAGGAGGCCCCTAGGCTCTTGTTAACACGCAGATTCTGAGTCAGACGGCTGGGTGGGGTCTGCAACTCTGCATGTCTAACAAGTTTCCCAGCAAGGCCGGTGGCTGCTCTTCTGGGAACCACTGCAGTGAGGTTTTCAAAAATTCTGGCCAGCAAGTCTGCTTTATCCTGCACCTTCCTGCTGCTGCCTCTTTAGTTTTACACAAGCTGCCTCCAGTCTCCCCTCACATCCTGAGTCTGAAATTCTGGGTCCATCTACAACCATCCTCACAGCATCAGAGCTCTCGAGGCTGGTTACTTGGCTGGGCCCACCTGGCTGTGCTGAATCCCAGAGTCCCCAGCAACAGTCTCAACCTGGGGGACTCTGCACAGACACTGCTGTCTGGAACACTCGTGTTGATGGATTCCAACAAAAACAAATTCTGACCACGGCACCAGGCACTGGGGGTGGCAGGGAGCACAGGGGCTGTGGGGGCCACTTGGTGAAGGGTCAGCTACCACCTACCAACAGGCCCTGGGGGCGCTGAGCCCATCCATTTGAGAACCTCTGAAGTCCTGATGTCACCTCTCGTGTCCACAGCAATGCAGGTTACGGTTCCCCAAGTTTCCATCCAGCTCACCCCTCAGACAGGCCATCCCTTCAGGACACAAAAAGGAACTGACATCTGACACCTTCTGTGGAAATTCCAGGTCATGGTCAGAGAGGATGAGAGACACTGAGAAGAATCATCCCAAACACCAGACACTAGAAGAAAAGTCTGCCTTAAAATGGTCTTTCACTGTGACTCTTCCATGACGTGACCAGCCTTTCACTCAGTTGCTTTTCCCAGCAGATACCAGGCAGGTTTTGACAAAACCAGAGGTATGGGGAGCAACACCCTGGGAATGAGGACTTTCCTTTCTTCCTCAGACACACTCCGTCCGGCAGCATCTGTGGTGCGGGGTGAGGCTGCTGCTACTTTCACTAGTTTAGAACTAGCTCTCTCTCTACTGGGGATTTTCCACGGTGACATAAATCTCCAGGCCTCATACTAACAAAGTATGCTCACTGCTACCTCAATTAGAATAAGTGAACTCTCCGGAAATTCCCATAGCCTTGGCCAAGACCTTAATGGGGTGGGTTTTTTAAAGTTCCAGATTCCCTTCTTTCAATGCCAGCCAAGGGCAGGTTTCCCTGGCACAACACTACATCCCTCTCAAAATATAATGCCCCTGGATTGGAGCCCCTGTGAGCCTGCCTATGTAGGCCCCGAACTAGCAGGAGAAGATTCAAGGTACAGAAACAAGCAGAGCAGAAAGGTCATTTGTTAAGAGATGCCTGCCAGGGTTGGGGAAACTTCCTGTTATCACATACCCGAGAGGAGTCAGGTCTGGTCCCTCAGCCCTTGTGATCAGGACACTGACTCAGAACCAGAAATCTGACCGCTAGGCAGTGCCTGTCAGAGCAGGAAGCTTACAGCTGGGGCTCAAACTTGGACTCTGTGTCAGCTCTGGCGCTCTGAGCTGTGTGACCTCGCTGAGCCATTGTTTCTTTAAAATGGGGATAATGCCCCTGCCCTACCTATTCTCGTGGGAGTATTACGAGAGGCAGGTAACATCTTTAAAAGTGATTTGAAAAGTCTAAAATGTTATTCTATGCATTAAAAGCTGGGCTTTGCCGTATACCAGGGGGAAAAAAATCTGGGCTTATTGTGAAGATTAAATTAAATGAAAACACACACACGCAGGTGTTTAATAACTGGCTTTCTAAAAGGCATATTCCGGTGATTTTTTTAATCACTTGCCAATGTCTGCGGTGTAAATTAATCCTTCCACGGCTGATTTCAAAGTCCCAGCACATCCCTGAATGTCAGGTTGAGAAGAAGTATGCATAATTGACTCTCATGAGCTGGGATGAGCACAGGCAAGCACCCCACTGTTTACTTCTTTCATCCCCTCTTACAGGAAGCCCTTCGCGCAGGGCCTGAAGAACAGGGGCGCGGATCTCCTCTCCTCCTGCTCACTATCCATTCACTAGGTGAGGAAATGGCAGCCCCACCCCACCTGTTGAATCAGAATCGCTGGACGGCGAGTGCGCTAAAGCTCCAAGGTGATTCTGACACACAGCCCCATTTGGGAACTGTGGCACCTGAGCAGCAGCTCCTCGGGGGCAGGGACCACGTCCTCCTCGTGTCTGTATCCCCACTTCTAGAACAGGGCCTGACCCACGGGATGCTTCCCTGAATGACTCATTATCAGCAGCTCACCTGATCCAGAAAGGGGTCAGACCTGCACAGATGTGAGATGAGAGGGCCCCTGCCTGCGGCCATTTGCACCGCTGGGTCCCTCACTCCCCTTTGTGTCGTCCCTGCTGACCTGTGTTTCTTTAAGCTCCGCCCACGAGCCCCAAAACCACCACCCACCCTGGTTCTGCTGATTGCTGTCTGGGTCCTGTGGGGCCTGAACCCACTCACACCACTTGTCTGAGTTATCCCTTCCAGACTCTCGGGTCCCAGGGCCCCCTCCTTCTCCCGGTACCATCTAACCCGACAGGGAGTGGCGGCTGTGAGCGCATGCGTGTGTCCCCGCTGCTTCCGCCCCTGCCTTCCTCGTCCCGCAGCCCTGTCCCTAGGACAGCGTCCACCCAGAACAGGACCTCAGTAAATAGTCTCTGAATAAAGAGAAGCAAGTCACGGGGACGGAACTACAGGAAGGGAGGAGAGGAAGGCACTCCAGGTGAATTAAGTACTGCAGGAAAGACCTGAAGTAATTGGTGCTTCCTTGGCCTGAGTACAATAGCAAAGGAAAACTGATTTTTAAGCCAAAAATGTTCACATATCCATCCATCACTGAAGATGCGTCCCACCCATTTTTATGTTCTCTCTCAATCCTGCATGCCAACATAAACTACTAACTCTTTTGGCTTTCTGAAGGTAACCTGGAGAAAAATGAGATGGTGGAGTTCTCCAAGAATGGAACAAAAATGTCCAAATCACCTGTTTAAGGTACAAATACAACGGCTAAATTTTCTAAACCCCAATAGAATAGGTAACATTTGCACTGACCGAGAGAAGGAAACAGGGTCCCTGTAGAAAAATCCAGGCTTGAAAGCTACAATAAATGGTCCTGATGGCTGGATTCCTGAGCCAAAAATTAAATGTTCTTCTTCCACACTCAGAACAAGTGTGACTTCCCTGATTTAAAGAAAACGAGAGAATTAGCATTTTTTGAGCACCTAACAGAGCCTTTATGCAGACATTGTGCTCAGCATGTAAGTACTAATCTGCATACAGCCCTGTGAAGCCTT
This sequence comes from Camelus bactrianus, assembly GCF_048773025.1. NCBI lineage: Eukaryota > Metazoa > Chordata > Mammalia > Artiodactyla > Camelidae > Camelus > Camelus bactrianus. The sequence goes on along the minus strand of NC_133553.1, from coordinate 36,152,855 downwards.
CTTTTTGCCTCATTCTGGAGATGAGGGAAACACACACAGAGACTTAGGAAATATGCCCAAGGACACACAGTAAATGAACAGTAGAGTCAAAACTACCAGCAGGTCTCCCCGGCTGCAGCACGGACACGGATTCCAAATCCAGCTCCCGCTGTCCCTTTATCCTAGGTCCTCCAAAATGAATTCCAGGGGAGTCATCACGGCCGCGAAAGGAGGCAAGCCCCGCTCCTTCTCCTTCCTCCCTCCCTTCGTGGAAGCAAAGCACGAAGAGAGAGAAAAGGAGGAGCAGTATTTAAGGCAGGGAAGAGGGGACCAGGGACCAGACAGAAATTCTTAAGCTCACAGCTATTAGGTCTTTAGGTCTCTGGGCTCAAGACACCCAGAGGAATGATGTTACCTCTTTAAAAAAAAGAAAAGAAAAGAAAAAAAGATTAGAGGCAAGAAATGTTTAAGTTAAAATGGAAGGTACCTTTACTGGCAACTCATCCTGCAGAACTTGGAGTCTCTCAGTTGCCGTTAATCAGTCCCTCACCTGATACCTATTATGAGCCTCACCTGACCTCCTCCTTCCTCCCCTCCCACCCCCCACCAAGGTCTTGGACGGAAGGGAGTGTTCATCTTAGAACCCTTAGGACCTAGCAGAGTTGTGGCAGAGAATGAGGGTAAAAAAAAAATGTGTTGAGTTGAACTTCTTTTCCCCACCTTTATTCCCAGAGTAACCTTTTTAAGGACAGGAACAGTTTATTATCGAGTTTTGTACCCTAAGCACCTAGGATAGTGCCTGACACACAGGAAACGTTTATTAAACATCCATTAAGCAGGACTGACTCCAGCAAAGGTTGGTGAAAAGGTGAGTCTCCAAGGTCTGAAATATGTAAAGACAGTCTCTGTGACTTTGAGCAGAAAGTCCCATGAGGACAAGGGTCAGATCAAACTCGTTATCAAACATGGCCTGAAACACAGCTTTGGCTTCGCTCCTAACAGCAGGATTTGTGCATTTTTAGGAGCTGCATATCCATTCAGAGCACCAGGAACTGAAACCACCCTAAAATCACCTGTGACTAAGCCAGGGGCGTGAATATAGACTGTGTAGCCTGATAAACTCACAGCCTGACCAAGAAAAGACTCAACATGCCGCATCCCTTCTGAGACTAGCCCCAGAGGGACAGAGACCCTGTGGACATGTGACTGGGCTCCTTCCAAACTTGCCCTAATCACCACAGTACAGAAAGCTAGAGCCAGAGGCCGGGGCACCATTTCTTCACTCAGCACTTCTTATAAACTGGTCATCTAACGTCCACGGGGGCCCTTCCTGAAGGGACGGTGCACACCCTGTCTCCCAAACTTCTTTGGCCATAGAGCACTTCTCGAGTAGAACTTTGTCACCACCCTCCACGTCGGTGCATTCATTACATTCAGTTCCACTCACACCAGGTAGCCACTTCCTCACTGTGTCCAAGGTGGTGTTCTGGGTGCCAGAAGGGCCACACAGAAAACGGTGAGCCACTTCTGCCCTTGCAGAGCTGTTGGTCTCATGTGGGATGTGAGAGAAGGCAGAATCAGAGAAGAGGCAGGAATCAATCCAGGAGGAGGGTCAGCACATTACAGATTCCCTAAGCAAGGTGGAAAGGAGTTGGGGAGCCGGAGCACCTGGCTTAGGGGTAGACGTGGGGTCCTGGAGACGTCATGGAAGAGGTAGGCTTTGCACGGGCAGACATGAAATGGTGGGGGGAGCTGTGAAGGGCAGCCCGGGAGAAGACAGACGTGGGGAGGGACAGGCCACAGGACGGCGGGGAGGGCAGGGAGCGGTGTGATGGGAGAAAGCCTGGGAAGGTGATTTGGGGTCACATTATGAATGCCACAGGAAGAGTTTGTATTTCATGGAGAACTCTGGAAGGTTGTTAAGCAGAGGGGGATGACATAACTAGGGCCTCATTTTAGACCAGAGAGGTTTCTTCTTCTTTTTTTAATTGAAGTCTAGTTGATTAACAATGTGTGTTAGTTTCTGGTGAACAGAATAGTGATTCAATTACACACACACACACACACACACACACACACACATATACATATATATTTTCATATTTTTCATTATAAGCTATTACAAGGTATTGAATATAGTTCTCTGTGTGACACAGTAGGACCTTGTTTGTTTTATATATAGTAGTGTGTATGTGCAAATCCTGAACTAATTTATCCTTCCCCCTGCCTTTCCCTTTTGATAACCATAAATTTGTTTTCTATGTCTGTGAGCCTAGTTCTGGTTTGTAAACAAGATTTGTGTATCTTTTTAGATTCCACATATAAGTGGTCTCTGTCTGATTACCTCCCTTAGTATGATAATCTCTAGGTCTATCCATGTTGCTGCAAATGGCATTCTTTTTCATGGCTGGGTAATATTTCATTGTGCGCGTGCGTGCGCGTGCGTGCGCGCGCGCACACACACACACAACTCACAGAGGCTTCCTAATGCTTGTCCTTAGACCATCTGTTAGTTCACAAATAACTCTCTAAGGAGATGATGATTCCAACACAATATGATATACAGTGAAAACGTACTGAGTTTAATTTGTACATTACTCTACCATCTTAGAAACAACAGTGGAAAAGTTTTCCAAAGAAGATCTATTTTGTAATTATTAGTGAATCTTAAGGGTTTATGTTATGGAATGAAAGGTGACAGCTGAAATCTACTGCATTAGTTTGTCTACTGCTATTTAACAGATGGCTGGATAAACTTAGCAACTTAAAGCACACATTTATTATCTCACAATTTTTTGAGACAGGAGTCAAGGGACAGCTAAGCCAGGTCCTGTCTTTCAGGGTCTCTCACCAAACTGAAATCAAAGCATTGGCCAGGGCTGGGATCTCATCTGAGGCTCAGCTGAGTGTCTGTGGGCAGAATTCAGCTTCCTAAGGGTTATTGGGCTGAAGGGCTGCCTCAGATTCTTGCTTCCATCAGGGCTTGGCTGACTGTCTGTTCAAGGCCACCCTCAGTTCCTGACCACCTGGCCCTCTCCAGCACGGTGGCCTGTTTTATCAAAGCCAGCAAGGGAGAGAGTCTGCCTGTAAGACAGAAGTCACTACCTATGTAACCTGATCTAGGAAGTGACATCCCTTCAATATTGCCAATATTTTATTGGTTAGAAACAAATTAACCAAGGGAAGAGAATCACACAGGGCCATAAATACCAGGAGGCAGAGATCACTGGGGCCATCTCAGAAGCTGGCTCACTAACTTCCTAGCACAGAGTAAATTCATAATGTTTCAGTAATTATATTCCAAGTGAAACTATAGAACCTGGGATCAGTGCAGGAGGCAGTCTGTTTTGGTGGAACACTGCAGGCAAGAATAAATAACCCAGTGTTAATCACTGCTCCCTTTGCAAATCGGGACCCTATTGTAAGAGCAGTCTTGGAGCAGGAAAAGTGGTCCCTCTTACCTCCGTGGACCCCTCTCGCCTGTCTGCCGTGACTATTTACAGGACCAAGCTCAGCCAGGACTTTCATTCAAGTCCTCAGACTCGCACAGGCGCTGGGAAAGGAAAGACTCTCTTTTGTTCTGTGCAGATGAAATAAGATACTCTTCATTCTGTCTGATCTGGTTCATACCCCTTCCTAGGACTGCCTCTTTCACATAAAGAATGTACCAGCTACATTCCTGAAGATGAGAAACCAAATGCTGTCAGGGCTGATTTGTGATTCTTGTGATTCTCAGAGGAAGAAAGCAAAGACGGAGGGTTTTATCTAAATGCATGTAACAGTTAGAGAAAGACACTAGGATTGGCCGGGTTGGGAGGCAGCTAATAAAATACGGTGTCTTTGATCTGTAGGTCACCAGTTTGTTTAGGGTTGCCCTGAGAAATTCCCCTGAAATATGTGTTTTTGGAATTCTTCCAGGAAAGCTAAAACCTTAGGGTTATCTTTTTCTTTTTTTCTTGTAGTGCGCTGGGTTTTGATTTATCATTCCCTGTGAAGTTACGGGTGAGATTTCACCTTTACTTGTTCACAAACCATCCAGGCACACAAAAGTGCTCTCCCTGAAAGTGGTGGTGTGGGCAGCCTCAGGATTCCTATTACAACTTAAAGGGAAATCACCACCCCAGCCAGAGCTGTCGAGTGGAGGGGCCCAAGGCCTTGCTATTTCAACTTGGCCATCAGGCATCAACAGGGACTTTTTCCATCACACTACGGAGCCCAGAGGAAGTGCCACAGGATATTAAACATGTCAACACCATGCTTTTCAAGAAGAAATGTGAGAAGCTGGCTTTGGTCACCAAGATGGCCACACTCTCTCAGCGAGTCAAAGCTGGCCGGATTCCCTTAGGTTGGTACCCCATTATTTATCCAGACAGAAACATGGAAAGCACAGGATGTAAACTATGTTAAACAAAAGAAATAGAGAATTTAAAGTATACTATCAACTTATCCACATTTTGGTCTTAGGGTAAAACCACTTCAGCGTTGTAAAAAGCCATATTTTGTTTAAGGTGTTTGATAGGAGTGGGTGACTGGATGGAGACCAACCTCATAAAGTTAATGAGGTCAAGTTTGGGTTTGTGATGTCAAATTTCACCTCAAAAAGAGGTATGCTTTCTCAAAAGTCAATTTTATGATTTTCAAGGAAAAGGAGTCAGAACTCCTCCAAAAGAAGGAAAGGCCAAAAAGGTAGAAAAAGTGCAAAGATCTGGAGGGGAATACACACTCAGATCTACATTAAGCGCAACTGGACTATTTCTAATATTTTAAAGCTTTTTACTACAAACTATGACACACATTCAGAAAAATGAACAAAGCCAAAATGTATAACTCATTGATTTGGCAAAAAAACCATGTTAACCAGGACCCAGGTGAATTAATGATATTGCCAACTGCGAGAAGCCCTTCATACATGCTCCCAGCCATCACCCCTGTGCACCCACAAGAGTAACCACTGTCTGGAGTTTTGCGGGAATCACTTCCTTGCATTCCTTTACAGTTCTAACACCTATGCATGCATCACTAAGGATCATAATTTCAGCTTCTTTTTGAGCTTGATATTATATACATGGAAACATGCAGCATGCATTTTTTTCTTCATGTCTGGCTTCCTTCGCTCACCATAATGTTTGAGAGGTTCACTCATATTGCTGTGGTGCAGCTATAGTAAATTCATTTTCACTGATGCATACTATTCCATTGCATAACTATCCCACCAATTATGTATCCGTTTTACTGTTGGTAGATATTTGGGTTGATTCCATTTGAAGACTATAATGGATAATGCTGCTAGAAACATTCCTGAATGAGTGTATGTGTGAATGCGTTTGTGCTGTGCATACATGTTCACCTAGGAGTAAAATTATTTGGTCACAGGGTATGCATATCTTCAGTCAGTAGATATTGCTCAACTGTTTTCCAGAGTGTTTGTATCAATTTATACTCTTATCAGCAATGTTTAAGAGTTGTTGTTTCTCCATATCATCACCAACACTTGGTATGCACGGTCATTTCAATATTAGTCATTCTGTTGCATATGTGGTCATCTCATTGTGACTGTAATTTGTATTTGATTACTGAGTCTCTGATGACTGAATCAGAGAATGTTTCTGCAGTTTTATTGCCCATTTGGTTATCCTCTTTTGTGAGATGCCCAGTTTTTTTAGTTGAGTTGGTTGTTTTCCTCATTGACTTATAGTTTTTATTCATTTATTTTTAATATTCTGAATATGCATCCTTTTTCAGTTATATTACAAATATCTACTTCCTTTTAGCTTCGATTCCTCTTGTCATGTCTTTTGATGAACAGAAGCTCCCAATTTTAATGTAGTTCAGTATTTTTTAAAGTGTGCTTTTTGTTTCTCATTTAAAAAAAATCTTTACCTCCCTCAGTGTCATGAAAATATTCTCTTATATTATCTTTTAGAATCATTATTATTTCATATTTAGGTCTAATCACTTATAGCTGATTTTTGATGTATGGTGTGAAGTCAGGGATCAAGATTCATTTTTCTATACAGATATCTAAATACTTGGTACCATTTATTAAAAAGATTATTTTTCTCCACTGTTTTGCAGTGCCACCTTTGTCATAAATCATGTGTCTGTATATGTGTATTTCTGGACTCTATATTCTATTTCATTGTTCTTTTTGTCCTTGCATCAATATTATACTGTCTTAATTATTGTTGTTTTATAATAAGTCAATATCTGGTAGCATGTCTTCAACTTTGTTTTTCAAGATTGTTTAGCATTCTCAACACTTGAATTTCTATATATAGTTTAAAATTACAATTTTAATTTCTACAAAAAAATCTAATGGAATCTTGATTAAGACCACTTTGGACTCTAGATCTGTTTGGGGAGAAACAACACCTTCAGTATACTGAGTTTTCCAATTGATGAACATAGTATTTCCTACCATTTATTTAGTTAGGACTTTTAAAATTTCTCTGAAAATGTTTTAGTTTTCTATTGAGGTATTTGCCATCTTTAAAAAGATTAATTCCTAAGTATTTGAAATTTATGCTATTATAAATGGTATCATTTTCCTTTTTAAAATCCCTGAAGGGTGTGTATATGTATAAATTGAGATGTTGATTTTAAAATCTATATGGAAATTCTAATTTTGAGAATAATTTTCATCAGTTCTGAAGAGTTTTCAGCTGTAAGCTCTTCAAATGCCTCTTTCTTATTCTCTTTTAATATCCTTCTGAAATTCTGATTTGAAACATCCTTCTGGAAATCTGTCCTCCATGTGTTCTAGATTTGCTTTTACTTTTCTCCTTTTTGATATGAGTGGGCTGCATTATCTCCAGAGCTATCCTTTTCTTCACTCATTCTCTCTTCAGCTCTGTCTAATCTGCTGTTTAACCCAGTGGTTCTCAAAAGAGGGTGATATTATCCTTCAGGAGACACTTGGCAATGTGTGGAAACATTTTTGGTTGTCACAACTGGGAGAGGCATGCTACTGGCATCTAGAGGACAGAGGCCAAAGACGCCGGTCAGCATCCTACAATGCAGACAGCCCCCTACAACAAAGAATTATTCAGCCTAAATGTCAAAAGTGTCAGGTTGAGAAACTGGTTTAACCTATCTACTATTATTAATTTCAATTATTGTATTTTTCATTTCCCAAAATTTAATTACAGTTCTTCAAATCTTTCTAAAACTTTGTCTTTTTTTCTAAGTTCAAAGTTGATTTCCTCTTTTATTTCCTTAAACATTAAAAAATGTACTTTTCCTATATTCTGTAATTTCAACATCTGTGGTTTTTGTCAATCTTATTCTGCTGTTGTTTCAACTGATTCTTATCCATGGTGCTGTATCTATTGGTGCATCTCTGATTTTTTTTTCTTCCAGTTTTACTGAAATGTAATTGACATACAGCACTGTATAAATTTAAGATGTAGAGCATAATGATTTGACTTACATATATCATGAAATGCTTATCACAGTAAGTTTAGTGAGCATCCATCATCTCATATAGACACAAAATTTTAAAAATAGAAAAAATTTTTCCTTGTGATGAGAACTCTCAGGATTTACTATCTTAACAACTTTCATATGTAACACACAGCAGTGTTAATTATATTTATCATGTTGTACATTACATCCCTAGTACTTATTTACCTTATAGTTGAAGTTTGTACCTTTTGACTACCTCATCCCCTTCTCTCTCCCCCACTACCTGCCACTGGTAACCACAATTCTGCTCTCTTTTTCTATGAGTTTGTTTGTTTTTGAAGTATAATTGATCACAACACTATGTTAGTTCCTGTTACACAACGTAGTGATTCAATATTTCTATACATTTCAAAATGATCACCATGGTAAGTCTAGTTACAGTATGTCACCAAAGATATTACATCATTATTGACTATATTCCCCACACTGTGTATTTCATACACGATTCATTTATTTTGCAGCTCTAAGTTTGAACGTCTTAATCTCCCCCATCTATCTTTCCTCTCCCCACACTCCTCCCTTCTGGGAACCACCTGTTTGTTCCCTGTATCTATAACTCAGTTTCTGTTTTTTTATGCTTATTTGTTTTGTTTTCAGATTCCACACACAAGTGAAATCATACAGTATTTGTCTTTCACTTACTTCACTTAGCATATACCTTCTAGGTCCATCCATGTTGTTGCAAGGCAAGATTCTTTCTTTTTTTTTAGTGGCTCAGTCATATTCCTTTGTATGTATGTATGTATGTATGTATGTATGTATGTATGTATGTATGTGTGTGCATATCTATATATCTATATCTATATATATCTCACACCAGTCAGAATGACTATCATTAAAGAACACAAATAACAAATGTTGGCAAGGATGTGGAGAAAAGGGAATCCTTGTACACTGCTGGTGGGAATGTAAATTGGTGCAGCTACTGTGGAAAACGGTATGGAAGTTTTTCAAAAAACTAAAAATAGAACTACCATCTGACCCATCAGTTCCACTCCTGGGTATATATCCAGAAAAAAAAAACACTAATTAAAAAAGATACATACACCCCCAATGTTCATTGAAGCATTGTTTATAATTGCCAAGGTATGGAAGCAACCTAAGTGTCCACCAACAGATGAATGGATAAAGAAAATGTGGTACCTATATATACAATGGAATGTGACTCAGCCATAAAAAAGGATAAAGTTTTGCCATTTGCAGCAACATGAATGGACTTGGAGGGCATTATGCTAAGTGAAATAAGTCAGACAGAGAAAGACAAAAACTGTATGATATCCACTTATATGTGGAATCTAAGAAATACAACAAACTAATGAATAAAACAAAAAAGAAGCAGACTCACAGATATAGTGAACAAACTAGTGGTTACCAGTAGGGAGAGGGAAGTGGAGAGAGGCAATATATGGATGGGGAAAAAAGGGTTATTATGGGATTATGTAAAATCATGTCTGTTAAACTTTTGAAAATTATAAACCACTATAGAATTTAAACAATCTTTCATTCAATAAAAAAATTTGATATTAAGTATTAAAACTCCCTTCCATATCAGTATAAAGGAATATTTATCAAGATCAAAACATAAAACAAATTTTATTAAACAGTTTCTTAGCTTGATTTATAACTTTTAAATAATTTAGACACATGGTACGTGGGCCTCCATTTGTACTCTGGCTTGAAGCCCCACCAGGTTAAAGGTAGGCCTACTTTCATGTGTTTAATTTTAAAGCTTAGTAAATTAAATTCTTTTAAAAAGTCTCTCTCTCTTTTTCTCTCATATGTGTATGTGTATATTTATATAAGAAAGAGCCTAAAAGAATATGCAGAAAAATGTTAACGTGGTTATCTCCTACATGGGTGGGATCTGGGGTGATTTACTGTTTTTCTTCTAGCTTATTTGTATTTGTTAATTTTTTGACAATGAACATGGAATGGAACACTTATGTAATTTATTAAAGGGGGAAGGTGAACATTAATCAGGACATACCTATGCCCCCCAAAATAAATAACCTTGTATCCTACTGGGTATGGTCAGGGGAGGCAACTGAGCATGTGAAGCACACTCTAGTTCTGCTACTGATACATACTTTCTGTGAAAAAGAACTGTTGGGGGCACGAGAAGGTTTTCTGGGCAGACAGCTGTAAAAATACCAAGACACTTTTATCAGCCCTGGAACCAGACATCTTACAGGTCAAACTGATTTCAGTAAGTAGAGTGATGAAGGGCACATAGAAGACCGGAAAAATTTCTGCAGCATTGTTTCTCAAGCCCCAGGGTCATGACCCCTATAGGGATTACAGAAACCGGAGCCAAGTTGCTGGATGCCCCCTTCCAGGGACTCCACTAGTCCCTGGGACTCGAAAGACCATCCACAATGCCCCTTTCTCTTGATCATAACAAGAACTAATTGTGCTCAGTTGCTCACAAAATACTTTGCACACATCATCTGATATGACTCCTACAGCAATTCTGTCTGGCCTATAGGATGGCTATTTGCTAAGGAAACTGAAGCCCTAAGAGATTCAGGTGCTCAGGTGTGCTCACAGCTAGGAAGTGATGCAGCTGGGACTTAATTCCAGGTCTTCTAACCCTGAGTTAATCCTAGGCAGTCAATTCCCCATTTGTTCTGCCTACTCTTGCCCAGCACCAACCCAAGAAATCCTCACGATAGGAACTTGGTTTTGTTTCTCCTTCACTTCATAAAAATCCATCACATTCTTTCTTTCCTTCTGCTATCCACACTTGCAGCCCAGAAATGTGGGAAAGTTGCAGCAGAATAAAAATGCTGAGAATCATGACACTTGGGCATCGAGGTCCAGCAGTACTAGATGTCATTAAGCTCCCAACTGAGGAACAGAAGTGGTTTTATCAATGCTTATTATCAAAGGGTTTCTAAGACACTCTTACTCATATTTCTGTTAAACTTTTTTTTACTTTCAAAGCACTTCTATGTGCATCTTCCCGATCTTGTTATATAGCATCTTTTTCGTATGGATCACTGACGGGCCACAGAGAGGTTAAGGACTTCCTCAAGTCATGGAGCCTTCAAGAAGCACTTCTCTGTCTGTGAGCAGCAGTGTGTATTAATGTCTGTTTGCCTACTGAGACTGATGTTTATTTGAGCCCTCAGTCTGGAAAAAGTTAGCAATGCAAAGGGTTAGCTCCTTAACAACATTAATGTGATTTACCTCCCCGCACCCCTTCCTGGCAATAATACCACAAAAAAGATTCCAAAATGGCTGACACTTACTGTTCAGAAGACCACTTTCCTACTATCCATCTTCTGCCTCACAGTCCTTGGCAGGAGTCCCTTTCGTAGATCACAATGTTGGCACAGGGCCAAGAGATGGTGTGGTTGACTCATAGGTCACTGTGGTTTATAAGAAGTCAGCATAATAAAAAGGGAGGCAGATCTGACATCACTGGCAAGGGAAGAATTTGAGTGTTGTACCAAGTGAGCTAATTACAGCCAGCTCTGACAGCACGGGAGGAGAGAAGGCCTTGCTGAACAAGGCCAAGCCCAGGGAAGGAGAGGTCCACAGAGAAGCCCAACTACTCTACTAAGAGTTTGCAAATCTCCTCAGAATTGACATTAACTTGTTATTTATCCCCAAGTCAAAGGGAAAAAACAAAATCTGTTCAAGTGAACTCCTTATTAACCACATTCTTAACCAGTGTGAAGGAGTAGGTACTTTATAATAAAGTCATGAGAACACATACACAAACACACACACAACTGGTTTCTAAATTGGCTTCGTTGAGAGCTGCATATCCTTAGGAAAAAGTACCTCTTTGTCCACTAAGCGACTGCAATTTAAAAAAATAAGAAAAGAAAAAAGTGTCAAGATAAGTTCAGCTTTTATAGTCCATGTGGTGAAAACCTAACGCAGCTACAATTATTATTAGACCTTGGTCTGTGAAAGACTCTGTAAGAGTTAAAAGCAAGCCAGCGCTACCTTCAGCCCATAAGGGATTACTCTTTTATTAGCATAGTCTTGGGATTAGTGGAAATGTCTATCTAATGAATGCAGCTACTGTATTTGAGCACATGCCTGAATAAGCTTGTTGATTGAAACCTATCTATTTATAAGCACTTCTGCACGTTGTGAAAAATTCATCTCTATCACCACAGCATGGCGCCCACCATTTGAATAAAGGCTCTTTGCCATTTCACTATAGAGCCTGTTGAATGAACAGGGAGAAAGGAAGTGTGCTGCATCCACCTAACAGGTTTTACTCCTCACTCTTGGCCAGTAAAGTCGTTACCTTATCTAAACAGTGATTTAGGTTAATGTGGATGTTATACAAACAGAAATGGGGAGAAAAATACTTTTCATCAGACTCACCCAGGGTTTTAACCTAGCAGACTTACCATAATTTGGAGAAATTGTCACAAATAGCCCAAACTGGCCAGACCTCTGCTTACGTCACAGTCTGGAAAGCAGGTGGATTTACAACACATACTCGGTATCACTTCTTTACGTTTCTGCTTGTGAAAGCACACTAGGAGGTGTCCAACAGAAGCAAGCACAGCATGAAGAGAAAAAATAGCCTTGATGCGTAATTGAATACATCAATGCTTTCAATGTTAGGGGTCCTCACTACTGTACAGAGGCTCCATTGGAGGTAAGGCCAAGCTCTCCACCCCTACGTGGGAACCTCAAAGTCCATTCTGGGATTCTGCCGTTCTGAACCTCACCACTCCACCCACCACTCCTCAACATACACCCCAAGGCTCTGTTTCCCAGACTCAGTGCCAGCTCTCTAAGCTTCCTGAGTTTGGGGTTTGGGTGTAAAGAATAGATTTCTTATTCCCCTGGGGTTTATTTTAACTCCTCTGCAGTTAAGGTCCCTGTTTACTATACTGCTTCTTTGGAAAAAGGTAAAGACTTCATAAAAATTTTAAGGCAAAATTATCCTAAATCATCTTAACAGACCACAGACGATTGTTAACTGAGACCTCACAGAACTTCTCTCCTTGAAAAACTTTATAAACAATGACAGGCAAACTTCCCAGGTGTCCCACTGTTAGGAAGAGAAGATTGAAATCAGCTCATCATTGGAAGCTTTTTCTAGTCCCCACATAGCAAGGAGAAGGAATGCAGGCTTTAGCAGTCTTGAATTCTCACTGTTTCTCTTTCTGGAGCTTGCGAACGTTAGCTTCCTGGTGACACCACAACCCTATCTGGTGCTTGGTGAGAGCCCAGCAGCTTGCAGCAATTAGTAGTAGTATTCACGCTCTGGGAATTCAATAAAGATTAGAGGATACCATCTTTTATATTTTTCTAGTTGACAAAGCAAAAAAGTAATTCTGAAAACAAATGTTTTAATACTAAAAAACCACAGTTGAAATTTATAAAAGATAAGGCGTTTGGAAAGAGCAAATATTTAAATCATAATATAGCAATACGAAGCACCAAAGACTCTACGGGAAATGAAACGTAGCTGTTTAACAGATACTGTTACTGCCTCTGCAGCTGGGTGAAAGTGCTTTGAGAGATACTAAGAATTTGATGGGAGGTACTATTATCACAACACTCATTCTACAGATGAAAGAATCAAGCACCAGAGTGTGAAGTACTAAGTGTTAGGAGGTGGTAGAGACGAGGTTTTGACAAAACCCAAGCTTCTCCTACTTTACTGTAGTACCTCCCCACACACTTCCTTCAGTTATGTTAAACATTCACCAAAGTAAGATTACACAATGTAACTAATAGGTCTAGACCTTTAAAAGACTGCCTCTAATAGCTCTTTTGTGAGATCATTTCAAGAAAACAGAGGTGTAGGGCAGCTTCCTGGAGACTTTGGTCCAGTATAGCATTTGAGAACAGGACTGGAAGGGAATAATCCTTTTGTGACTTGGTTTGTGACAACTCACACTCACCAGTGCCATTCTACCTTGAGCCCAAAGGAAAACAAACTGAGAATTCGAAATTTCTAAAACTTGGAAAATTTTCTTCAATATTCTACTCGATTCCTGAAATCTTTTCTCTTTTCAGTATTTGTTTGTTATCTACTGGGGTTCACAACTAGGTACTGATAAAAGAGTTAATCTTCAAACTTCGTTCCCTCCCTCCCTCCCTCCCTCCATCCAACCATCCATCCCATCCATCCATCCATCTACCCACCTATTCCCCAATGGCTTCCATAAAAGATATCAGTGGACATTTAATGTTAACTCATGCTATGATATAATTTTATTGGTCTTTCTCATAGTTACTGTCTCTGTAAGAGAAACTGCTAAGACATACATCAACTGTTTTTTAAAGGCTAGTATGACACTAGAAAAGAGAAGCAGGTGGTTGAGGAAAAGAGGCACTGGCAGGCATTCATAACCAAAATTCACTGATGAAAAATTTTTAAAACTTTTTTAAATGTTCAGAATACTTACATTTGTGGATTATGTATTTTTAAATTCCCAAAGGCAGTAGAAACTCACAAAGCAGCAAGGAATAGGAATTATTCACATTTTATAAATAAGAACATGGAAAACAGCAAGGGTCAAATGACTTATACATGGGACCCAACATTCAGCAACCCAAGCCAGACCAAATTCCTTACTATGACTTTTGTAGTAAGATTATTAAGCTCAGCTGCTGCCTTCAATATTTGTTTCCAGACATTACTAAGAAAACATTTTACTTTGGCATTTTTGTAATATGGCACCATTTATAGCTGTCTTCACTCAGAGTAACCTTATTAAACAACCACCTTTAAGGGCTGGCAGTATATATAATGTGGAGGGTCAGCCTGGTTCCTAGTGGCTAATGGCTCAGTCAAAATTTGAGTTGTATCAGTTTTTTCATGCATTTTCTTATTTAGAAGTTAGACCATACCCACGGTTCTAATTCAGCTAAGCCTATATCTTTCTAACGCAAATACAAAATCTCAAGAAGTGTAAAGGTTTCCATCACTGAATGTGCTCTTTTATCACTTTTTGGATAATACATCAGCCAACCAAAGAATTCCACACACTTGTAGTGTACGATTTTTTTTTTTCCTGTTTAGACTTTTTCCAAAGAATGATCTAATTCATTTTAGGCTGAGAGAGAATAAATCCCATGCTAAAAAGTATAACTTGTTTTGCTCTTTGTGCTAAAATATTGCAAAAATAATAAAAATAGTGAATTCAATGGTAATTAGCCTAAAGAAAGAGGGAAGGAACGTTTTATTTAACATATTTCAGAAAGTTCAAACATTTGGAAAAATCACAATAGCAAGAACGTTAGCCATAAAAGAGGAATTTATTTAAAAAAAAAAATCAGTATGTTGTGTTTCAGATACACAGGTATAAGAGAAATTTCAGAAGGTGAAGCACCTTTTCCAGAAACCGTCCCCAGGATGGTCAATACTGATTGCGAAACTGGTTGCTTAGGTCTTGAAGCTCTGTTACTAAGGCATCCATAGCTGCTGTTTCATCAGCTAACTCCTGGGAAACTTTTCCACTTGCAATATCTGTAAAAAGTTGCTGCGACATAAAGAATAAAGCAGAACTATCAAAACAAAGAAAATCTCTTTAAAATAATATACAGAATATAGAATTAAAATTCCCTTTTCATAATAATACCACAACATTATAGCAGCAACTGGTGTTTGTTCTGTTCACCATCCTGGAAATGTATAAGCTGCAACAATCAAACATGCCTGAACTTGTGAATTCAAATGAGCTCTGTTCTTCAGAATGGTTGCCCTGAATACTGATTATTCGTTTCAATGTCATAAGATGGTTTTTAGATAAACAGACGTTATTCATCCAAACAAACCAAATCTATCTGTTGTATATATAAGCGAAACAAATATCCTGATTCATATAAATCATATCCTTTATGCTAATTATTTGAAAATTAATTATGGCTTAGGACTGAGGTCACAAAGATTATCAATTTTCAGTAAAAGCAAAAAAGCTCAGCAAAATAAAATAAAAGCACCCTCCAAAAAGGGAACCCTCCTACACTGTTGGTGGGAATGTAATTTAGTGTAGCCATTATTGAAAACAGTATGGAGATTCCTCAAAAAAACTAAAAATAGACTTACCATACGATCCAGCATTCCCACTCCTGGGCATATATCCAGAGGGAACTTTAATTTGAAAAGATACATGCACCCCAAGTTCATAGCAGCATTATTTACAACAGCCAAGACATGGAAGCAACCTAAATGTCCACCGACAGATGACTGGATAAAGAAGTTGTGGAATATTTATACAATGGAATACTATTCAGCCATAAAAAAGACTAAAATAATGCCATCTGCAGCAACATGGATGGACCTGGAGATCATCATTCTAAGCAAAGTAAGCCAGAGAGAGAAAGAAAAATATCATATGCTATCACTTATATGTGGAATCTAAAAAAAAGACAAATGAACTTATTTACAAAATAGAAACAGACTCACAGACATAGAAAACAAACTTCTGGTTACCGGTGGGTGGGAAGGGGAGGGAAGGAATAAATTTGAGATTTGCAGACGCTAACTATATACTATATATAAAACTAGAAACTATATGACTAGATACTATGTACAAAACAGATAAACAACTAGTTTAAGCTACATAGGACAGGGAACTATATTCAATATCTTGTAGTAACCTATAATGAAAAAGAACATGAAAATGAATATATATATGTATATGTATAACTGAACTACTATGCTGTAAACCAGAAACTGACACAATATTGTAAACTGACTATACTTCAATAACATTTTTTTTTTTTAATTTAAAAAAAAAAAGCTCCCTCCTTCTGTAAAAGGAATTGCTGTGGGGGGCATATTGCAAAACACTTCAATAATGTTACCATGGCTGAAACATTCTGGAATGCCACTCTAAGAACTGCCTGCCAAGCCAGCATAGGCGCCCAAGAAAATCAGCTTCAGGATGGCGTGTGTGTGTGTGTGTGTGTGTGTGTGTGTGTGTTAATCAAAACTGTAATTTACTCAGCTTACCATATCTTTTTCATCAGACCTGACTAGATGATTTGTTCACCAAAATCAAATTTACCATTGAAATATGGCTATATACTACCACAGATGATACTGACAGATCTTCTAAAGAGGGAACCTGGAAGATGTTTTGAAGATGGCATCATGACTGGGCTAAGGTTAGAGTTTCTCATAGTGATTCATGGAGCAAAAAACAGTCACCTGAGTGCCGAACTTCAAAAACATCTTGTAAAGCATTGCCACATGGCTGTGTAGCCACACGGCTGTGTAGCCACACCTTGCACAGCGTTTCACACAAATTGACATACCAACTGCTGCGATGTGATCAGTAGAGAAAACACCTTTGAGGAAAGTAACCTGGACTCACACAGCATGTTTTATTTTTAGTAAGAATTATGGGGCTGGGGGGCAGGGAGAGTACAGCTCGGTGGTAGAGTGCATACTTAGCATGCATGAGGTCCTGGGTTCAACTCTCAGCACCTCCGTTAAAATAAATAATAAATAAGTAAATAAAAACCTAATTACCACCCCTGACACACACACACAGAAGAGAATTACAGTGATTGCAAATCATCATAAATCTGTATCACTTGCTATAAGGTAAGGACGAAGCAGAGAGAAACTGAGGCTTAGAAAGATGGAATAACTTGCTGAGGCTCACATAGGGTGTGAGTGGTAAATCTGTTCCATCTGCAATCCCCGATGCACTGCCCTCATGCCTCCCCTGCAGCAAATCTGTACAATGACAGGGTGCTGAGGGCCAAGCAGTCACTCTGTCCTGGCCAAGCATGGACGGCACGACTTTAGGTGAGTCTCTAGGTTCTACGTAGGAGTTTGTTTCCACGAAGTCCTGGGCCAGGCAAGAAAAAATGAGCAATTCATGCAAACCAAGCCTGCTATTTAACAGTTATCTTCATTCATTTTCACTTTTAAAGTGTTGTGAAAAAGTGTTCTTTTGGAATGCAGTTCTGTTTAGCAAACCCAATTTGTTCAAAAAGTAGAACAGGTATATGATTTACTTACAAAATCAGAGATTCCGAAATATTATATGCAAAAAGGTGCTTTCAAAAGAGGTGTTGGGAAGCAATTTTTCCCATTTTTGGATAATCCAGTTGAGATATAATGAGAACAAAATGTACACACAGATGATGTTCTGAGGCCTCATTTTCAATGTTGGGGACTCTCCCACAATATGAAAGGATGGACAGTATAGGTAAGACTATTTAAGTCATACAAGTATAGGGTCACGTAAAATTAATACATTACAAGAAAAAGCTTTGTCCAGAGATAGGGAAACTTGCGGAGTACATCCTGAAGAAATAAACCATTATGGGTAGGTTAGTGATCTCACCAAAACTAGGAAACTAAGCTCCCAACTCGGGAAGGAGAATCACTGAAAAAGTCTACTACACTGACTTTCTTTGAGAGAGCTCTTGCAGCTTTCTGAGAGACACATAATTCTGAAGTTGTACTGCCCAGATGGGAGGAAATACAGTTCCCCTAGGTAAATTGAAGAAATCTGGTTCCAGCATGCAGATTAATAAGGACAGAAAAATGAGTTAATAATCTAAAGAGGTAAAATGATGCTCTGATCTGAAAACATCAGGCATTAACAAAAAATGCACACTCTGGGAAGGCTTTCACACATGTCCGGAAGCCAGCTTCACACGTCACACACTTGCTCTCAGAAGTGACTTAAAATTAGTTTGCAACCCAAGTGAAGGCAAGTAAAGATTAGAAAATAAAGTATAAACTGTGCTAGAAGTTATAGTCTTCTAAATTCTGCTTGCAGAGGTATACTTGAAACCCGGCTGCGTGGTAGAGTCAGCTGGGAAGTTTACCACAGATTTCTCAGGATCTGTCCCAGACCTGATCTGTCACAGGTAGAGACCTAGAGTCCAGTCTTCAAAAAAGCTTACTTGGTGATTGTCGGTTGTCCCAACCCTAGCACTGGTTCACAGGCTGGTATTTGTAAACTCACAGAATATGTTTTAGATGTTAAGCTAGAGTCACCCATTTTTGTCGAATCTATATACCACCTCCTTAATATCTGTCTCTAAATCAATTTTTTTATTTAAATAAAAGTCTTTTTTAAAGGAAATACTAGAACACTACTCTAAATGGAAAATAAGCAATAACGTTCATGAAATTGTAGGTTTGATGTACTAGTTCTACTTTTTCTGATATGCACTGAAATAAATATATATTAAAATCATATGGTTATGGGGGAAAGGGGTTGAGGAGGGATAAATTGGGAATTTGGGGTTTGTGGATACTAATTACTATATATAAAATAAACAACAAGGTGCTACTGTATAGCACAGGGAACTGTATTTAATACCTTGTAATAGTCTATAGTGAAAAAGAATGTGAAGAGGAAGACATATGTGTGTGTATGTAACTGAATCTGCTGTACACCAGAAATTAACACAACATTGTAAATTGACTATATTTCAATTAAAAAAAAATCAAACGTTTACCCAAGTGCTGCCAGTGGTATCTAAGGCACACTTTGGGAAAAGTGATAATATTGTTTTAATTTAACTTACAGAGAGCATTAAGAGTTGGATTATAAATATTAATTTCAAAGACTCCTAAGTCACTCACGTGTAGGGTGGTTTAGCCACTGGGTCAATGATACCCTCACCAGGACAATGAATCACCTGGGGGCGGATATCTAAAATACAACATGAGCCTAAAATCACCCCTCACGTAAAAGAAGAATTAAGAGCAGCTGATTGATACCAAAGACCTTTTACTCCTATGACAATTTTAATTAATTCCCATTTCACTCTCACCTTTGCTTTAGATAACAAGCCCCGTAAACTAAGTCGAACTGAAGAAAGCACTTGTACAGCCTCTTGGGGATTGGATTTGTTTTTACTGCATTTTATAGCCACTGAAAGACAAATATGGGGAAAACATCTGTTAAAAATGGATAATGATAATTTACAGGGACAAAAATGAACTAATTAGGCTTTCATGGTAACAGACTTCAGAAATATTTCTACAGGGAAAATTTTCATTTGGTATATGGGACATAATTTATGTGCAAGAAGGATCATTTATTGCTAAAAGGAGAATTTTGAGTAAAATGGTGATTTTTGGTGAGTGACAGCTTGTTGGGAAGAGACTCTGAAGACACACATGCACGTGCACGCACACACACACAAAGCTAATGAAATTAGGCGAAGAGACACTAGGGCTAATTGAACACAAGAGAGCAAAAACAGATGCGGCACGTCTTAATGTGGCTTCCCTCAGACTGAGTCTCTAATGAGGACTCTCGATTGCCAATGACACCAGCCAAGGAAGTGACACGCCAGATATTTACAGCTCAATTCTTACTGCATTTTCACACTCAGGGTTTACGTCACCATTCTGGAAGAAGTGATATCTACAACCTAGGTGCCTGCCTTTAGGGAACATGACCACCATCAGGCTCTAGGGTCACGAGCCACATTTGGCATCCATTAGGAAGGAGTGGGGGAGACGTCAGTCACTCGTTCCCAGCAACTCTGCCTCCAGCATTCTGGGGAGCTCATTTTCCTAAAACTTGGAATTATGAAGAGGTATAACCCTCCCTAGCAGAAGGCCCAGACTGCTAATGCTTTTTAAGAACAAGCGAAGAACTTTGTAAAAACATAATGCCTCATATTTCTCCCCTGATTTGTTCGTTTTTGTTGTTCTAAATTACGCTCACTACAAGCAGACCAATAACCAGATCCTATTTTTAAACTACACCAAACAGCGCAACAACTGAAGTCTACTTAGTACCCTGTATCTTAGAACGGGGATCGAAAACACACTTCTTTTTGAATGCAAACTCTTATCTGTTGGTGGAGGTTGCTTGTGCCTGGCAAAATACTTTTGTCAGTCCTTAACATCATCCACGGCTGGTGAGAACTCTGTTTGACATTCTTATTCCAAAGTAATAATTAGACCTTGAAAGGACGCATGGTGATCAACAATGTTACACTCATTTTCAGAGGGCATGGGTAACCTGGAGATAGTGAGGATTACGATGTCTGTGTCCCTTAACAGAGGAAGGTAGTGACTAGCACAGCTGTGGTGCTGGGGCTACTTAATCCCTAGTAACACATCAGAAACAGCCGTGAGTCTGCTTTCACTCCTTCATCGTCAGAGAAAAACAACAACAACAAAAAAAAAAAAACAAAAAAATAGAGCAAACAGACAAACACACGCTCTATGAGTCCTTTCCTCAATCCCATTTCCAAAAGGCATTAGAGAGAGACAGAGAGAACCTGCTGTTTCAAATCATCAGGAAATCCAAGACAGACATGCTTCCTCCAGGCAGACTGTAGTTAAAATGCACAACTGTTATTTTAAAAGTTTCCGGATGGCAAAGAAAGAAAGAACTTTTGCCCACTCTTTCCCAGAAAACAGAAGAGCAGAGACTGTAAATGCATACCCTCCAGACAGAACGATGGGTACACAATGACAACACTGTTAGAGAAGGCTCTCCAACACTACGTGGAGACTGCAGTGTCTTACCAAGCTTTCTGAAGCACATGGTTACTCTTAAAAATAGCAACCCAAAAGGGAATCAATCATGCGAGATTTTTTTTTTTAATGTTATATTTCCTTTTCCAGAATTGGGGGAGGCAGAGAAAAGTGATGGGGAGAAAGACAAAAAAGAGAACAGAAATAACAGAGAAACTCAGCTCTTTCTTCGACACAGCACTGGAATACAAAAGCAACACAGAAAAGGTTAAGATTCATCTTCCTCAATCTAAAATATCACTAGAAAGGAAAGGAAAGCATCCACTCAAATATGCTTAAAATGTTGTAGGAGCAGGAACACATAATTCATTAAAGTCGAAGGGAAACTTAAAAGAACGGACGCTTGTTTTTCTCCAAGTATTGCCCAGATGAGGAGGAAAACAGTACCCAAAATAGTTTAAAACCAACTTTAAGATGCAAAATGAAGATTTGTCCTAGAGTACTTCTTTAGCCTGCATATTTATATTTGACAGGCTTAACTGTCACTTAGTGATTACGGAAAATACCTTGGCTTTGACTGTTACAGAGCCTGCTGTTCACAGAAATGTTTAGGGTTGGCAAGTTGAAGTAGATCAGATAAATTCTTCAAAGTAAACTGCACCCTGCTATGACTGTGTACATAATATACCTTAGCACGGGTTTCCCCGAACAGAGCACTGTATCCACAAAGACCAAAGGCATCCAGACTGAACTCTGCCTGAGCCCACCTACCAGGGGGTCAGCACAATCCCAGCCATCCTAGACCATCCCTCCTGGTCTATCAGCCATTATCTCAACCTTTTCTACACGAAATTTCAGCTCTACAGAGTTTAACCTCTACCTTGGCTGTTGAGGGGTAGGCAGCCCAGGAAACTGGATATCTATATGCTTTTGTCAATGATATCAAAGCCCATTTCTAAATTGTCTGAATATTCTGTGACTTCTTTTGAGGCAAAGTTAAACTTGATTCTTGTTCTTCATTTTTCTCTTTTTAGTTTTGAGTTCCTTATCATACAGCTCAGATCCTCTACCCCAGAAAGAACAGAGTGGGGGTAAGAAGGTTAAGATACTAACATTTAAACCACCTGAAAGATACTGTTAAGTGTTTACTATGTTTTTACTTATTGTCCGTAACAACCATGGGTAGAAATTATCCCCATCTTCCCGATAAGGAAACTAAGGCTCAGAGAAGTTAAGTGATGGTGACCCCCAGTCACCTAGTTGGTATGTGGCAGAGCTGGT
Source organism: Camelus bactrianus (assembly GCF_048773025.1). Taxonomy (NCBI): domain Eukaryota; kingdom Metazoa; phylum Chordata; class Mammalia; order Artiodactyla; family Camelidae; genus Camelus; species Camelus bactrianus. The sequence goes on along the minus strand of NC_133553.1, from coordinate 36,130,726 downwards.
CCTGGAGCTTGGGTCTCCCTGATTTCAATGTTCTACCCTTTTTATTGTCCCTCGCTGGCTCGCTATTTGGTGTAACTATTAGTTGCAGAACTTAGAGGCGGACTTTAGGATAGGTTCACAGTCCTTGTGATTCAGTTCTTGACACTGTGGCTTCATTACTTTCTTTGCATTGCGTTCTCAGGGCATCACACACCCACATTCAAACATAAATATAAAAATGCATTACTACCTTTCACTAGTGTACTTTTCATTAATGCTGATAATTAAAAGCTGCCTTTATCTGGAATATATTTACCCAGCAGGCATACAACTTTGTATGTAAGGTCATCCCTCCCCTCAAATATTGCCCACTAAATTTCCCAAAGATATGGAATAGATTGTATTTTTAAAAATTTCCCTTGTACATGCCATAGCTCTTATGTATATTGCTATGTACCCCAGAAATCTATGTATTTTTATGGATAAATATTTTCATTTAAAAAAGAAGAACATGAGTCAGGAAAAGTTAAGACTGTCTTACTACTACATCATTAGTGCAAACAGACTGTGTGAAGTGAAGGTCAGATACAGCTGTAAAGGTATTTCATATCTCTAAAGCTTCTAACATCTGTCACTTGTTCAAACAGCATTTAAGCCTCTATCCTATTTCTTCTTATTGCTCCAAAGTGTCTATTACACATTAGTTGGTCTATAAATGTTTGCTGAATTAAATACAACAATTTCAATAGGATGAAATAATCAGAAGTTATTTGGAATAGAACTTTGCTTCTGACTAATACTTTTTCTTATCAGTAAAAATCCATTAAAATATGCTAGGGATATCAAACATCACATCAAATACCATGTGCAAGTCCTAAGGCTCTCTGAACCACTTCCTTAAATGACGTGATATCTTTCTCCCAACCACTGGACTGTGTGTCACACTTGTACGCCTTAGAGAGATACTGGAACGCCTGAGGAAAGAAAAAGAACAACATTCAGAATCATGAGAAGAATTCACATTTCAGACTCTGTTTCCTGGGAGTCATATGGAACCAATTCCAACTTGAAAAGCCAGCCTCTGTGATACGCAGCACAGTCCCTAATACTCCCCTCAAAGGGGCACAGCCAACAGCAGTGAGCAAGTAAAAGAAATCAAGTGGATGGATCTGGACAGAGACACTTCCCCCCAGTAGAAAAACAGAAACGCTTAGTTTGGAAATCTGTAAGAATTGTACATATTTCCTGAGCACTTGTAGCCATCAGTCTAAAGACCAGTTTAGAGAACCAGGTGAGAACTTGGTGAAAACTCTGAAATTACTGGGAGGTATGTAAACTCACAGACGTTTAAGACACTCTCTTTCACAACCCCGTACTTGTAGATTCCTGGGGGACAAGTCACGGGTCAGAGAACTCAGAGTACCCTTAATTCCTCATATGCAAGAGACTACGTAATTCAATAAGCAATGGAAGGACAGAAAGTAGGAGCGTGCGCACGCATGCACGTGAGTATGTGTCCTGTTGCGCTGACAGGGCATTGGTGGAAGCCAGCTGGGTGGACTGAGGGCGGAGAGAACGGCTAAGAATCCCCCAGATTAGCTGTACTGTGGCTAATTCCAAACTCACACAAGAAGTACATTTGATTTGTTGTGGGTGTTTCAGAAAGAACACAAACAGTGAGCATTCCAACCTTGGAAAGTCTGGAGGCGCCTTTAAGCTCTAAGATAAGAGGCATTAACTTGAAGGTAACGGGTCTTCCACCACACTTGTGAGAAAGGGGCAGGGCAACCTTTGTAAAATATTTTATGTTTAGATTTTAAAAGCTCTTCTCCTATATTCTTATCTAGCTCCCTTTTCTTTTTCCCCTTCAGAGTCCCCATGTCGGATTTAAACACTCCTTTGTCCTTGTACCCTGCCTACCTTAGTCTTCAGCAAGGAGCCTGCAGAAAGGGGCGCAGAGAGAATAACAAGAACCAGCTGTTCGCTGCAGCTCTGGATGGAGAGCGGGTTAAAGAGACCCTTTTGTGAAAAACAGAGAACAGCTATATAGGAAAAATTCACAGAAAGAAAAAAAGATGAATGCTTACAAGTCTTAGCCTGTCCACAATTCAGAGAGCTTATGTTAAACACTCTGAATCACAACTGAAAACTTGAGCATATTAATCTCACCTTTCAGATTATTACAGTCTTCCACCAACCATCAAGAGAGCAGATCCACTACACGTAGGTTCAAACACAAGGCAGGAGCCCCGGAGGGCTGAGGAGGGACTTACCTTTTCATTTTCATCAGGCTTGTCACTCTGCCCATTTCCATACACTTGGGCGTACAGCCTCCAGATCTCTCCATCATTTGTCACTCTTGAAGTTACTCTGCCAAGTAACTCCTGCAGCTTTCCTTTGAGGCTGGTTGCGACATCTCCACTATGGTCAGTCATCCCATCCTTCACTGCCCTGACCAGAATTTTAAGGACCTTAAAAAATGCACAGAAGAAACTAGTAAGCTAGAAACAACCAAACAATAACAAAAAAACAAAGGGCTGCCCTCACCATCATCAAAGATGATGATTGAAAACCTTGTCAGGCGTGTAAGAATATCGCCCTCCCACTTTCTAAAAACAAAACAGTCGGGCCATCCTGAACCAGGCTGGAACCGCATGCTGCCCACCTCTCCTGGTGCCCCTTTTCCGACTCCTTGGAAGGCTCTTCTTCCGCAGGGCCCTACGCTCCATGCTCCTCTCCTCTCACTCTAAGTGCTCTCTCTGACCGATCTGATCCACACCTGCAGCTGCAAAGACACTATCACCAAGTCTACCCAGTACTGTCAGCGCAGCTCCAGCCCTACTCCTCTCCGGAGCCCCAGGGTCGTGCACCTCAGTACCTTCCCGGCATGTCCTATCAATATCTCACACTCCATCTGTCCAAGAGAGAAACTTGGATCCCAGATCCCTCTTCCTCCTGTAGTCTCAGGGCCAGTGACTTGAGTGTCAACCCAGATTCTCCACTCCCTGGGTTCAGCTATGTGTAACTGACTTGATTCAACATTCCCAGTGAGTCCTGAACCCAGCTCTCTTTTAGGTCGGGCTGTTATTTTCCACCAGGACAGCAGGGATAACACTCTAATTCTGCTTAAAGAGATCTTGGCCCTTCCTGTTGAGTGACAAACTGCTAACGCATGTGTCGTAGGCATGCAGGATTCCCAGAAAGTACCACCTGTCCTTCCAACTACCCCAGCCGCTCACCATTTGGCAACTTCTTGGCCATCTTGCTTTCATTAGTCTTTACACATTCTACCCCAGATGCTTTGAATGCTGATAGATGAATTACGTTGAGCCTCACTTCGAGTTACAGTGTTATGACAAGGTACATCTGTCATATCTATATTAGGCTGTGTATCTCAAGGCTTCCTGGAAGCACAGAAAGTGCATCATCAATCATCCACTCTTGGGATGGGAGGACAGCAAAGACACCAGGATCCACCTAAGAACTAGCTCGAAGACAGTGTGCTAAGACCTTGCTACTCGGTAGGGCCCCTGGACCGACAATACTGTAAATGCAGAATCCTGGATGGAGGTGTTGATCCAACTCAGACTGAGATTCTGCATTCCCAACAAGCTCCCAGGTGATGCTGATGTTGATGGTCCACGGACCTCATTTTGAGTGGCAAGGTTCCAAGAGACAGGGTGCCACACCTTTATTCTTATTCTGAACTTCAGGGAAGGGACCACATTTCATCACCTTCTGTCACCAGTATCTAACATCGTGCCTGGAACACAGACTGATGCAATAAATACCCGTGCCTGAAACAAAGACTGAATGAACACACCTCTTTCAGAAAGTGTTGCTGAGAGAAATGCAACCAGTGTGACACCTTGCTCTGTCTCCCCATAGAGTATCCTGATCCAGGCCTGAGATGCAGCCAAGGAACTGAGGCTCCTCTGGCCCGTGAACATTTTTGAGAATGTGAACTCAGACCCATGGTCCTAATTACACACAGGGATAAAAATGAGTAGGAGAACATTCAATTGTGCTTTTTTCTTTTTTGATGGACAAGGTAAATTATCCCTGCCTGTAAATTCATACTACAATCCAACATGTATAGTTTTAAATCTGAAAGTCACAATGCAGGAGAAACGGTATGAATGTGCACTACCTGTTTTAAGTAATCATTCTATAAACATTTCAAGGATTAAAATGCTTTGAAAGAGTGGTCTATTGAAAGAGTTACTAACATGTACAGATGAAGCATACTAAATTGGTAAAATTCTTTGCTTTTTCTGGGATCTCACGGTTGGCCCAACATCCTAACCCCTCACTTTACCCTAGATGCATAGTCACGGGGGATGAGAAATCTTTTGGCCTTCTTGCCAATAAAAATGGAGAGCTGCAGTGCTGATGTTTGATAGGGGAAAAGCTGGTGAAGTGTGTGTGTGTGTGTGTGTACCGGGGGGTGTATACAGGGAACAGCAGAAGGGTAGGGAGGTAGAGTGCTTGTGTGTTGGGGTGGGGGGCAGGGTAGAGTGAAGGGAACTGTATGTGTGGCAGACACCAAAGTCCTCTACCATAAGACCTTGAACAGGAGAGAAGGCAGGAACAAACTGGTGTTTATACTCCCTATTTGACATTCAGTGGTGCTGGGTTTGGGCCTAAGAAGAGTTTTACATGGAGAAACAGATAACAGAAGTTATTCATGGCCATGGCAGGTACTGCCTAAAGGGAAGGGAACATGCTGGGTAAGGGTCAGGCTGAGGACTGTCCTAAGGAACACAACATTTAAGAGGAAGGTAGCTGAACAGAGTTCTAAGCACTAAGAAAAGGTGGCAGGAAGTGATGTAACAGAAATCAGAGAAGGAGAAAAACAAGGAGAGTCCATCTACAAAAGATCAGGACTGGAAGATTCTGCTGGATTTGGCAAGTACAAGGGTGACTGACTATAGCTAGGGCTAAAGCCAGAACAAGGAGGGCAGGAAAGATCATGATTTTCAACAAAGAGACCCACAAAGAGAATCACATGAAAACCATGAAAAGTATTAACATCATAAAAAATAAAAACCAAAAGATATCCCTCAATTACAGTATCCTGTAATACCCATTATGAACATAATTTGCATAGGCATAGAGTGTTAACAGAAAATATTCACTTAACCAGAAATTGTAATATAAAAATATTGGGAAGATAAGAAAGTGGAAATGCTGGTATATGAGGATTAAATACTTATCCACCTAACAGGAAGCCAACAGATAATACCTAAAATTTGTTTAATAAAAAATAGCCATATATAATTATTGTTATGAAATATGGAAGTGTGCAAATGACAAAAGAAATATTAAAGGCTCTCTCACCACTGGGGAGAAAGGTCTTGAGGAGGGGGTTGTGGTGAAGCAGGAAATTGCTATATTTTGTCATAAGCTTTATATTACTACTAACTTGTAAAAACTATATGTTACGTGTTATTTTAACCACACCAAAATTTAACTTAAAAATAGAGAAAAAGAATAAATACATTCAAAGACTGGCAAAGAGGAAACAAAAAAATGACAGCATGCATGAATATTCACTTACTAGATTTTAAAATTCTGTCTTTGGTGTGTGTGGGCAGAGGGGATGGGAGCAGGACTAAAAGTGGACTGTGAGGGCTTTGAAAGGCTGGTAAAGTTCTGCCTCACACTCTAAGGGTGGATCACACAGGTGTGTTCCCATCATGAAAATTGATGTTTACTTACGACCTGTGTACTTTTCTATATGTATGCTGTATTTTTTTTTAATTTTTAAATATTTTTAAACATTTTTAATTGCTTTATAATCATTTTACAATGTTGTGTCAAATTCCAGTGTAGAGCACAATTTTTCAGTCATACATGAACATATATATATTCATAGTCACATTTTTTTCTCTGTGAGCTACCATAAGATTCTGTGTATATTTCCCTGTGCTATACAGTATAATCTTGTTTATCTATTCTACAATTTTGAAATCCCGTCTATCCCTTCCCACTCCCTGCCCCCTTGGCAACCACAAGTTTGTATTCTATGTCTATGAGTCTGTTTCTGTTTCGTATTTATGCTTTGTTTGTTTGTTTTTGTTTTTTGTTTTTTTTTTTTAGATTCCACATATGAGCGATCTCATATGGTATTTTTCTTTCTCTTTCTGGCTTACTTCACTTAGAATGACATTCTCCAGGAGCATCCATGTTGCTGCAAATGGCATTATGTTGTCAGTTTTTGTGGCTGAATAGTATTCTATCGTATAAATATACCACAGCTTCTTTATCCAGTCATCCGTTGATGGACATTTAGGCTGTCTCCATGTCTTGGCTATTGTAAATAGTGCTGCTGTGAACATTGGGTGTCATTTTGAAGTAGGGTTCCTTCTAGATATATGTCCAGGAGTGGGATTCCTGGGTCATACGGTAAGTCTATTCCTAGTCTTTTGAGGAATCTCCATACTGTTTTCCACAGTGGCTGCACCAAACTGAATTCCCACCAGCAGTGTAGGAGGGTTCCCCTTTCTCCACAGCCTCTCCAGCATTTGTCATTTGTGGACTTTTGAATGATGATCATTCTGACTGGTGTGAGGTGATACCTCATTGTAGTTTTGATTTGCATTTCTCTGATAATTAGTGATATTGAGCATTTTTTCATGTGCCTATTGATCATTTGTATGTCTTCCTTGGAGAATTGCTGTATTTTAATAAAAGTTAATTAAAAAGGTATTTCCTGCAATTAAGAAAGCCCCATAAACTGAAGGAAAAAAATAAGAGTTATTAACATTAACAAATGGAGCTAATGTGTAATCTTAAAAGTGGGTGTAAGAGTGGTAAAATTATTTTTAAAACTATTATAGTAATGTTATAATTTACCGGTTAATAGCACCATTTTCCTCCCTCTGACTAGTAAGTGAGAAAAATCACACTCTAGTTATCCAGACTGACTACCAAAACAATAACTTTTACCATACTTTTAATCCTTCTTTAGAAAATAGATATTCGTAACTTAAAAAGAGCAAAGGGTGTTGTGGTAGGATTTCTTTAATAAAATGAATCACCAAGAATTATGATTTTCTCCTGGATAGTCTATGAAGTTTACCTGCATTATACTTCTTTGCATCATCAAAAGTGAAAAAAAATTTTTTTAAACAGGTAAATGTTTTTATCTACTGTAAATTGGGTAAAAATACGATTACTGAACCCATTAGTAAGTTAAAACTATAAATTACTAAGTATTTAATAAGTGGCTGAACGGTAGATATTGAAGTTTAAGAATTCAGAGGTGAACAATTCTTGGGGAAACAGGATCCAAGATATGGCCACTTGGATTGGTTGCTCATATGGAATAAGATTAAGGACAAAGAACTTTAAGTCCAGTGTAAAACCAAGTCCATCTACCTAAAACCTTTAAGTCTCTCTACCTAAAACCAAGTATTCAAGAACAGTTAGATCTAGAATGGAGAGGAAGATGCATACAGCCAGTTGCTGAAGTCCACCATGAACATGGGGGAGCGGCTAGGAAGCTGGTAAATAGCAGTAATGAGGTCAGATCAGATCTTCCATCTGCTACATCACAGAACTGTTCTATCAAGGAGTCAACATATATTTAAAAAGCTTCAAAACTATAAAGCAGCATAAACCTATAAACTACTATGCTTATCACTGACCCTCAACTTCTTTACTCTGTCAGAAGGGGACATTGTTGGCTACTCATTATGTGCCCCAGTATTTCCTTATGCTTTAAAACACACTTAAAGAAAAACAAAATCTACCATGTGGTAGCAGCCTCTGATATGTCCCTACCACCTCCGCTGTGAGTACTCACTACATGCTAAGCTCCATGCTAAGCACGTGTCCAACATGATTTCATGGAGTTCTCACTGTAACCCTAGGAAGCAGGTACTTTATTATCCCTCACTTTACAGATAAATTGAAACACAAGAGGCAAAATGAATGTCTCAAGGGCATAGGGCAAGTGAGCTCTGGAGCTGGTGTTTGAACACCAGTGATTTTTGGACTCCTGAGCTTCGAAGAGGATGAAGGGAATACAACAATGACGGCAGGTAACACTCATATACACAGCCCTTCCTACGGGCTCTATGAACACAGTCCTGCTAACAGTCCCAGGAGGAATGTGCTCTTGCCATTTGCAGTCTGCAGGTGGAGAAAAACTGGAGCACAGAGAAGTTAAGTAACTTGTCCAAGGTCACATACCTAGGGAAGGGGGAGTTGGATTTGAACCTGCAGCTTGGGTCCAGGATCGTGCTCTCCAGCATTCGCTACATTAAATTATAAAGCACAGCTCCTTACTCCTCTGTTGTTCCTTCCTTTCTAATAATTCTTTCACATTAGAAAGATCTGCTCTTTTGTGAAATATGTATGCCAGTAACTTTGATCATTTCATTACAGTTTCTTTGCCAAATCTTGAATCAACTGAGTCAGACAGGTTTCTGTAGGTTGTGTGTGTGTGCGTGTATTTTTAAAAAATCTTTGTTATTTTGTTCCACTAAATATACATGTGGCTATTATTCTGAATTTTACTTTTTTTATTAGTGAATTTAAATCTCTTTCCAAGTGTTTGTTGAGTAAATATAGTTCCTTTTTAAGACATTAAAATTTTTTCTTAATTCAATGGAGCTCATTTTTGTCCAACGTGGTAACAGTTTTACTGTTCATCTTCATGATGATTACACAGCCCACAGGCTGATGCACTAACACATTGCTAGCCTCTTCCCAACACCAACTTTGTACAATGCTTGAGAAAAGAGAAAGTTGATGAATCTGAGAAAGTAACAGCAAATATGTGGGAAATCCTGGGGAGACAGAGACTGGTTAGGTCCTGGTCTGGTGCAGAAGAGCAGCCCAGGGTAGAACAGCACAAGGAGCCGAGGCTCGCAGGTGGGCTGAGAAAAGCTTTTCGGTTGTGCTTGCTCTCTTCCACACATTACTCCACGTGCCACTTGCCAACAGCGTGGAGAGACTGAAACACAGCAGTGCCAGCCAAGAGCCATGCAGGCACAGCAGGGCAGGGGCCTAGCCGGGGTGGGAAGCAGAGAGCAACAGGCCCCAGAGCCCCCCAGCTGCTGAGGGTGGACGACGACTCAGGAAGACGGGCACTGGAAGAGAGCAGTGCCTGGAGAGCTAAGGGAGGTGTTCTGAGGAGCCAGGCCACTAGGTGGTGGTGGGAGCAGGCAGTGGCCAAGTGTTTCCAAGAGGAGAGTTCCCCTCATGGTCCAAACTCACCAGGAGGGGCACAAGTTGGTCCTGGGCTTGCTTTATCCCCCCCACCAAGTACATTATCCGTCAAAGAGCCAATATCCCCAGAGGAGTACGAGTCAACAGGGACAAATTAAGACATCTGAAAAGTGCAACCATCATGAAATAAACAAATCGAAGAATCTATGTGAAAAGAGTTAAAGGGATTCTTTCAACTTGTTTTCATAATACATATTCTCAGGAAGATGAGAGGGGAAAACCAAAGGAATGCTGACGTCCCCAGGGTAGCAGTATAAATGGGGAAGAAAAACAGTGTGAGGACTAAGCCAGCTAGTCGCTCTCACAGGGAAGGAAAGGTGAGGTTGATTCTGCAAAGGACATGAGGAAGCTGGAACTGGTAGCAGAAGAAGTGTGAAATTCTGGAAGCCAACAGAAGAACGAGCTTCAAGATGGAAGGAGAGACCAACTGTGTGAAGTGTGACAGAATGAGAAACCTGAGACTGACAGCTGTCCCCTGGATGCGGCAACACAGACCTTGACAACAGCACGTTCAGCAGACTGGCAGAGAAAAGCTTAAGGGCTTGGGTTCCAAACAGGACGGGAGGAGGCGAAGTGGAGACCCTGTGGGAAGAGGAGTGGGCCCTAGAGAACATGGAGAAGCAGGGTGGGCACGGGGAGGGGGGTGAGTGTGCACACGTTATTTATGCACAGTTTGGAAACACTGAGAACTTTCAAAAATTAGAGAAATGATACGTGCATTTGCAATATAACACACTTAGACAGGTAAATATGAATCCATGGTGATTGTAAGGAAAGGCCCACTTGCCTCTTTTATCTGATAACTAGTTGTAACACTCCACTCCAAAGATCACTCTGTCTAGTCTGTGGTTTCTTCCTCGGGGTTCTGGACACCCTTGTGGATCTAATGAGAGTTATGAACCCTCTGCCACGAAGAGGTACATAACCACATACACAAATTTTTCTCATGATATTTCAGGTAATCTCACAATCTTCTGAAGCCTAATACTAGATCCTTCTTAAATCCTAATTCATCCATCATGGCCCAGGATTCCGGTCTTATCTCTTAGTACCGCATATAACTAAGTGCCTCCTTTGAAAAGCTTTATTAGTTTTCTATCAACTCCCTCCCTATTCTTAACTATCTCTTCTGTTACTTCCAGACGTTCAGATCTCTGGTATTCTTTGTTAAAGGCAAGACCTTCACGTGATGAGCCAAGGTCTCTCCGGCCCTCTCTCAGGGCTACCTCTGCCCATGTTGTCTTTACTTCCACCAAAGCTACCAGTGAGGTGTGTGTTGGATACACTTCCTCACCTTTACCGACCCCACTGTTCTCAAAGCCACCACCTTCTCCCTGAAAAGGAGCGTGATGGTTGTGGTGGATCGAATAATGTCCCCTCAAATTCATTTCCAAACAGAGCCTCAGAATATGACCTTATTTAAAAACAGGGTCTTGGCAGAAAATATTAGTTAAGCTGGAGTCATACTAGATTAGGACGGGCTCAAAATCCCGTGATTAATCTCTTGCAAGAAAAGGCGGTAAGACACAGAGACACAGGGAAGGAGGAGAAGCAGGTGAAGAGGGAGGCAGGGATTAGCTGCCACAAGCCAAGGACGGCCAGGGCTCCTAGAGGCTGGACAGGGCAAGGAAGGAGTCTTCCTGGGCATTTTTATAGGGACGGCCCATGCAACACCTTGACTTTAAGACTTCTAGCTTCCAGAACTTGAAGAGAATAGATCTCTGTTGTTTGAAGACACCAAGTTTGTAGTAATTTGCTCTAGTGGCCCCAGGAAACAAATCTAGTCTGATGTGGAAAGACCAAGGCAACACTGAGAACATGGAGACAGACGTTCCCCAGGGGCACTTCCCTGGCTTTACTAAGCCTCTTCCAGTTTTGGCTGTCACATCACAGCCTGTCCCTGCTCAGATGGTGACGTCCAGCCCCCACTCACTGGTCAGATGTCACCCTTTCCTCATACATAGAGGTTTCTAATTCAAATCTCTCCAGCTTTTTCCTTTATGGGGTTTGGTTTTTGTGTCATGATTAAAAATGTCTTCTCTACCCCCAAGCTTATAAAAATATTCACCATACTTTCTTTTAAGTGCTTCCATGGTTCTACTTTTTCAGTAATAGTGACGATGACAATGATGATGGTGGCAGCTACACTGAAACAGCACTTGTATGTGCCAGGTTCCACGCCCTGCCCTTCATGTGCATAACTTCCATGACAATCCCTAATGCCATTCCTGTTTTATGAAATTGAAGAACGAAGTGGTTAGTAACTTGCCACAGATCATACAGCTAGTGATCGGCAAAGGGAACCTGTAAGCCCTGGCTGTCTAACCCAAGAATCTCTGCTCTTACCCATAGCATAATCCTGCTTCCCAAGGCATTTCAATTTAAGTACTTTATCCATTAGCATTTATTTTGGTCTAAGGTTTGAAGCAGAACTTTCATTTTGAGCCCCAAGTGCTTGGCCAACTATTTCAATACATATTGGATATTTTATTTTTATTCCACAGATTTAAAATGCCATCCTTATCATGAACTGAATTCTCATACTTACTTGAGTCTGTTTCTGAATCCTCTATCCTGTCCCATTTCATTCCTGTAGCAGATGTTAACTCTTTATATAATAAGGTTATTATTAGCTTTTTATCTTTACTATTTGTTACAAATATCCTATCACATATTTTTTTCATGAAATCATAAAAATTCCTTCAGGTTTTCTTTTCTTGCTTTAAAGTGCAGGAAATTTGGTAAGTACCCACTTGTATTCCTAATTGTTCTAGGAGACGAAAAAATATTTAGCATATATTCAGGCCATTTGGAATTCATTTGGTGTATCATAAAATAATCGAAGTATATATTCTGAGCCTGGATGTTTAGAGGGATCTCATTCTAATCAGTGTAAACAGTCCTGTAGTCCCTTACACGCTACCTAAACCAGTGCCACACCACCGACTCCCTGTAATGACTTTGGAATTCCTGACCCACATTAATTCATGTTGGTGATGTAGCACTTTTGTTTCATTCTCTTTCCTAAGCATTTTCTCACTTCCATCATGAACCATTCTTGAGAGACGCGGCAAGCAGAGTGTACTGAGAGGAACCACCACCAGCCCCTGAAGAGAGCTGACGAGTGCTCATGTGGAGGAGCAGTGATTTACTACAAACGCCAGAGAAGCTCCACAAAGAGAAAAGCGTGACCATCCTCCTCCCCAGCGCTACCCTTGAAGTCCTGGGCCAAGTCTCGCCAAAATCTTGGCTGAAAGCACAAGGCGTTGGCCCTTTGAATCCTGGAGGTCTCGATAGCAGGAAGGAATAGGATTGCCCCAGGTCCAGTTACACAAACTTCCAGGAGGGCTGGAGGCCAGGAATGAAGCCATTTCCCGCCTCCCTGGCTTGGCTAACTTCCTGCCCTCCTTGGAGCGCCCTAAACTTGCTCTGTTTCCTGGTCTGATAACCCTAACCCTTGGCTTCCCCAAACCTCAATTATTACAGAGGGGTAGGCGGTTTAACATTGTCTTTTTTCACTCTTTCAGCAGAAAAGAAAAAAAAAAATCTTGTCGTGTGGAGAAGGCATGCATGGGCTTTAGGTGAAAAAGGCCAGACTTCAGACTTGGCTTCACCACTTGTTAGCTGTGAAACGTCAGCTTTCTTAGTTCCCCGGCTGAGCCCCAGCCACTTCAGCAGTCAAATGGAGACGGTATCTGTTTTACAGATATATAATTTGTATAAAATAGACCCTTCCCCTCCGTTCTTTTCTCTCAGGTGATCTCAGCCACCACTTGCTCCAGGACTTCAATCCGCTTGGCAACCTGCCCCGCCGCACATCAACACCACCTCCCTCCTTCCCGAGCAGAAATCCACACAAAGAACAACGTCCATAGAAAAGAATACATCGTGTATGGTTCTATTTATACGACACTCTAGAGAAAGCAAAATTCAACTGTGGTGACAAAAATCCGAACGCAGTTGCCTGGTTGAGGGGAAAGGGTGGTGGTTCAATTGACTGGAAAGGTTCAAATGACTGGAACCTTCTGTGGTGATGAAAATGTTCCATCTCTGTTCTGGGAAGTGGTTACACAAGAATACATAATGGTCAAAACACATCAAACTCACACTTAAGATCTGTGCATTTTATTATACGTAACTTATACCCCAAGTTGAAAAAAAACCTTTGTTAGATACAGTTCACAGGCACGTTAATATGATGGGGAAATGTGCTTTTTAATATAAATCTTGCCACAGACTTCAAGGCATCACACACACACACAAGACAGGCATGCCTAAATGTGACTCCTGTCTTCAGTTCCTACTAGCTCCATGGCTGGCCAAGTTCTAGAACCTCTTTTGGTCTCATATTCATACACTGTAAAATGAGGAGTATTTGGTGCTCACCTCAAATACTGTAAGCCCTATAAAAGATAACCCATGTTAAATGCCAAGAACATAGTGTGCACTCAATATATGTTAATCCCCTTCCCTTCTTCCATTTATAAATAGCAAATGGGGTGTAATAACGCAATATATAGATTCTTTTCCCAAAATGATTACCAAGTTATTAAAGAAGAAGAAAGAAGAGGTGGAAGGGGAGTGGGAAGGGAGAGGGATAAGAACAAAAAAAGAAAAAGAAAAAAGTAAGAAAAGAGACAAGAAAAAAGAAAATAAAAAATAGAATTTATCTTGAAAAAGAAGCATAAATATATCCAAGGTGTTGTCAATAAAGATATTCATGGCATTATTAACATTAGTAGAAAACTAGAAAATTGAACAGGGACTAATTACACAGAAACATGAAAATCAGTTTTATGACAGATTAATAAAATATATATATAATCCAGACATGAATATAAAAATCTATTATAAAAAAGCATTCTTAAATTATACTAATCTATGCAATAGTCAAAATTAGGACAGAGAAAAGGCAGGAAAAAATAAAGGTAGTAAATTCATTCATTCTCTAATTACAAATAGTAAGAAAAACAAAAACAATAATTTATAGTTAATTTACCCCATGTCTGTATTAAAATGAGTATGAATTTTCATATTTACAAATACACACAATAGAAAAAAATTTAAATGGCAGTAATCACATCCATAATGAAGTAGAAAAAGAATAGATAAAAAGAGAATTTTAAAGCAAATTAAAATAGAATGAGGTCAGGTAGTGTCAAACATAAGAATATCAGAGTTTTTCTGACAGACACCTGTTGCCAAACTTTCAGAGTCAAATTAAGTAAAATTTTTTTAGCCAAGATAAAAATATTGCAGACAATCTATCAATTGTCTCAGTCCACGCTGACTAGTGGTAAGAAAACATGACGACAGTCACAAGTGTGCCACAAAGCTAAATATGACTGAGCCCGCATTGGCCATCAAGGCCTTCCTTCAGGGAGGACTTAACCGCTATGGGGCGATTCCACCCACACCTGCCAGACACTTCAGGACCCTTCTAGAGAGAGCTATTAACAGTGCCTGGTATAAACTCACGAATTATCTCACTGTGGCTAATTCTCCATCTTACTACCAGAAAGTTCTTTATTATAAGGTGCTAAAAATGATAACTTGACCTGAGCAAGTCACGGGTTATCCAGTCCTTATGTTCTCAGTAATATTTCCCCAAATCCAAATATAAAAATTAAGCAAACAGTCATAATTTCTGACACCTTTACAGCACTTGATGCTTACTAAGTGCGTGGTTAGTCTATAAGCAGTATTTTTCCTAACAGGAATGGTTCTTAGGGCTCCCGTGGTGACAGGGGTGCTGCAGGAGGGAAGTCCAAATGCCACACTTGATTGTTTCTAAAAGTACTGGACTTTTATAGATACTAATTTCAAACTTATTGAAATATTCATGCTCAGATGAAATCCTTTTGTACAAAAGGAGGTTTGTTTCATTATCTGAGTTTGAGGAACAAAAGAAAAGTTACAGGAAAAAAATTAAAATATTAGCTGCCCACGAATTTAAACTAAATCCTAATAATTTTCTCTAGGTAGGAAATGATTAAATTTTCACTTAAGTTCAGAATGATATAAGTTAAATACTCTGCTTAAGCAGATACAAGACTAGAATATTTTCAATGAGAATAAGAACATGATTTTGCTAAGTGAAAACTTATGCTTAGATTTGCTGGAAAGAGTGAGAAACTGAATGTGATCACTAAAATATGTTTGGAAAACCTATTTAAGATAAAAATTAAATGAAAGCATCTCCATTTATGCTGGGAGAAATTTGTTTATTTGCTTGTTCCTTAACTTTTTCTCCTTTTCTGAAAAATGCTCATGTCTACGCTTTCAGAACTGAGGCTGGATAAACTGGAAAAAAATATACTCTGATGCTACAAGATCATTCTTTACATTCATTAAGCTTCACTTCTTTTTTACTTCTTCATTAAAACCTTAAGAAAAACACATTTTTACTTCAAAATTGTTAAATTATATTCATTGAGAATTGCCTAGAATTCTCAGGAATAAATGTCATTAATTTGAGTTCCTTTACTGTTTCTTAGGGAAGGCTCCTAGAAGATTTTTAAGCATATGTTCTTATAATGTCCTTATAATTCCAATGAATTTGATTTGGTAGACAGCATGCCAAGTCAACAACTGAAAGTCTTATCTTTAGAATCAACTAACTATACTCAGGTTATTTTTGCCTGAGTATCTCCCTGATATTTACAACTGTGCCTACCAATATATTAACTCTACATGTCACCTCTCTCCCCATTTGTTTACAGATACTTATACACAGTAGTATTATTCTAAACATTTGCAAGAAATTTTTTCATCCTGAGAGAGAATAAGACATCTGGGGTGGGTGGCAGGGGTGGTAAAATTATTATTATTATTTTTTTAACATTTTTTACTGATTTATAATCATTTTACAATGTTTTGTCAAATGAGGGGTAGTAAAATTCTCCAATACATTTCCAGCTATTGGATGTGCAGGAGATTGGAACGATCGAGGCTGAACTTATTTCATTCTGAATCATCATCTTCAGTAAAGCAACTGTTTCATTTGTGTCTTGTCTTTCTTTTGGAATAAGTGCCTCTCAGACATGAGTTAGCAAGATGATTCGGTATACCTGATATACTCGTCTAAGTCAACTAAAATCAGCAACATCTTGATGACTTCATAACTCTTTATGATGTAGAGGTAACAGCTTTTCAAAACAGCCTGTGAACAGTTATCTTCTTTTGTATTATTAATTTCATCAAAAATAAGGGGGGAAGATGGATACACACATTCTGGAGTGAGACATAACTTACGATAGCACAAGTCTATCCCACAGAGCTGTGGTGACAATTAACCTAGCTAACATGTGTCAACTGCTCAGCACAGTATCTGGCACATAGCAAGCCCTCACTAAATGTTAGTTATTATTTGAACTGTTCTATGTGTCTTGGGAAGCACAAGAGAATAAAAGAGATAAAACAGAAATGTCTCCTTCCTTCAGTGCCTCTGTACTAGACCCAACCAAAGTCTACCTCTGATGGAAGGACAGGAGCCCAGACCCCACCCTTAGGAGTCCTTATATAAACCCAACTCCTGCAGGTACCAAGCATAAAAGGATGATCAGGATTTCCTCAGGATACCAAGAGCCAGCCTGGTTAGCCAACTGTTACTAATCTTTAGCAGATATGAAGGATTGCTATGGGTCAAAATATAGATTTAGAAGGGAAACCCCACTCACATCAGAAAGAAAAGATCAGCTAGAAAGTGGAGACAGATGACAGAAGACTAATGGGATGGGACTGACCGAGTAAGCCAACCCTAACACAACGTAGGAGGAGCTGAGGCGGCGGCAGCAGCCCCAGCAGCACAGGAAGCAGATGGACGGCCTGGAGCATCACCTGTTCCGGTCTCATCAGGCAGGACCTTTCTGGTCCATGTGCAGCTTACTCAGCCTCACCTCCAGGACTCCTCTAAGGTCCCCTCTTGCTCTGACAGTTTGTATTTCTAAAGAAGGCTGGAGTGAGTGAGGGGTGCTGGATTTGAGTGTTTTATGCATATTTTCTTCAATGTGAAAGGAAAAAAAAAGAATTTATTTCAAGTGTAAAATGGAATATACTACAAATGGAAATTATTTACATTCTCCTTGAGATTTTAGAACAGGCTACATGAGGCTTTCTTTGTAAAGAAGGGTCTTCTAAAAAATGACAGTTGAGGTAAACAAGAGGCAGGCAGTTTGGAATCTCTGTCTTTCCTCAGTGGTTCGGCAACATACTGAGGTCTGTTCAGAGCCTCATCAGTGCCCTTTGCCAAGGGGCTAAGTGCAGAAGAGAAAGAACTGTCACAGTGGTGAGCAGGACAAGTACTGGACTGCCAGGGCACTGTGCAAACAGATTTGCCAGGGTTCCTATCCGCTCTAGGATGCAAAATGCTGCTGCGCCTCCATTCACGTTTTAACATTCACATTTTAGCTGATCTTTAGTTTATAAAATTCAAGTCCCTTCTCTCTATAATGGATGGTCAATGTACAACAGTTAGAAAGGACACACACACACACACACACACAAAATCCAGAAAAATAAAAGGAATTGAAGGGATCAACAAACATAGCTCCTGTAAGTAGATATATGGTTCCACTGGAGGCCACCGATCTTTAAGTGAATTGCCCAGAACCTGAGCTTTAAAGCAACTTAGACAATTATACAACTGGATATGCAAGAACATGCATAAAGGTCAAGGGCTGGGGCTGAAAACACACGCCTAGACGGGGTAAATTTTGAAACAGCTGGAGTACACATATAATAAGTTATAATAGTAGTGAGGTATTATCATATGTTAGATGTTATTTCTGTTTTTTCATAATCCCAAATTCACCACTGCAAATAAAGTATTACATTTTTGAGCCCCCTGACATTGTATAAGCTCCTGTTTCATACATTCTCTTCAACCACAGTTAAACCCACAAGGTCTTTGTACTTAATCCTATTGAATGACAAAAATAGAGGGAAGTCTCCCATGGTTTCTGAAAAGATATAGTACTTTTGTACTGTGTTAAGAGTCAATCAGGCCGAACTTCATCTCAAGATGAAGGCTATCTCATTAAACAGTGCAAAGGAAATGTTAGTCTTCACTCTGTATCATTCAAGCAATCTGAAAGTATGCAGTAAATGATTGTTCAATGACTGAATAAAGGAGTATGGGATTTAATCCAGCTATTACATTGAGAATCAAACTAATAAACAACATGAGCATCTTTCTATTTAGTTTCTGCAAGCTTACTACACATGTGTAAGTCATATATCAGATTTTCATAACTGAGTCACAGTAATATTCAGTCTGTGATTACATAAACACATTTGATATTGGAATGCCAGAATTAATATGCAATTAAAAATATTTGACTCTTTTTATATATTACATGTGTTTAACAAAATTTTCCTGTGTATAATCAAGGAAACAATTTATATCATATAATCAAGTATTAGTATCAACTCAAACTGAAATAACAAAATATGAATATCCTACCTGAACATCTTTGTATTTGTCTCGTAAGTCCAAGAGCCGATGATAAGCTTTAATGGCTTCTGAAAATTCGCCAATGTCAGTGCTAGTGAGAAGGTAGTTTTCCCAGATCTGCCAATGTTCATAGTTGCACTTAAGGGCCTCTTGTAAAGTTCTAAATGCTTTTACTCTATTGAAGGTCAAATTTGAAAGAAAACAATAATGAACAATCATGGTTAAACAAACAATAGCTAAATGTGTAAAATGCTAATGTGGACTTTCTGTCAGTCCTTAATCATTCACGTTAGTAAATAGAATCAGAAGTCCATACAACCCCAAACCACCTCAAAGTTCCCTAACAGGAAATGGTAAACAAAAACGGGGAGAAATGAAACAAGAACAGGGAGATATGAATGAAAACCAACTGGAAACTCGGGAATTAAAAGAGACCAACAAACAAACCAAAAAATCTCAACAGGTGACAAAAACTAGATTACACGCAGTCAAAGAGAGTATGATGAACTGGAAGACAAGAGTGAGAAATTCACACAAAATTCAGATTAAAAAAAAAAAAGAGTAGTCAAGAGACAGAGGAAAGAATGAGAAGTAAAGTTCAAACACACATTTGATAGACATTCCAGAGTAAACAAATGCAGAAAATGGCAGAACGCTACGTTTGAAAGAGATAATAGATGAGCATTTTCCAGAACTGAATGAACATCTAAATTCTATGATCAAAAGTATATTTTGTGTACCAAGCATTATGTGAAACCTAGACACATTATATGAAATTGCAGAACATAAAGGTTATTCTAAAACCTACGAAAGAATGACAATTAGAGAACAGCACATATTTCATTAGCAGCAAAAGATGGCAGGGGACAACATAATACTACCTTTGAAGTGTTAAGGGAGATAACTGGCAGATAACTGGCAAATTTTATAATCAACAAAATTTACAGTAAAATCTTGTTTATCTATTCTACATTTTAAAATCCCAGTCTGTCCCTTCCCACTCCCTGCCCCCTTGGCAACCACAAGTTTGTATTCTATGTCTATGAGTCTGTTTCTGTTCTGTATTTATGTTTTGTTTATTTTAGATTCCACATATGAGTGATCTCATATGGTATTTTTCTTTCTCTTTCTGGCTTACTTCACTTAGAGTGACATTCTCCAGGAACAACCATGTTGCTGCAAATGGTGTTATGTTGTCGGTTTTTATGGCTGAATAGTATTCCATTGTATAAATATATCCTATCTTCTTTATCCAGTCATCTATTGATGGACATTTAGGCTGTTTCCATGTCTTGGCTATTGTAAATAGTGCTGCTATGAACATTGGGGTGCAGGTGTCATCCTGAAGTAGGGTTCCTTCTGGATATATGCCCAGGAGTGGGATTCCTGGGTCATATACTAAGTCTATTCCTAGCCTTTTGAGGAATCTCCATACTGTTTTCCATAGCAAAAAAAAAAAAAAAAAGTGACAATGAATATATATATATGTTCATATATAACTGAAAAATTGTGCTGTACACTGGAATTTGACACAACATTGCAAAATGACTATAACTCAATAAAAATGTAAACAAAAACAAAAACAAAATTTACCACTCAAGAGTAAATGCAAAATCAAAATATTTAAGATGTACGAAGACTAGGAAAGTTTACCACCTACTGACCCTAACTTAAAGGAACTATTAAAAGATCTCCTATTGCAAAAATAAAAGGGACTTCAAAGAGAAGAAAAGAGATACAAAAAATGATCAATAGTGAGAACAGAAATTGATGAAGTGTGTCAGTAAATTTAAATAATTATTGACAACAAAAAATATTATGAGTTGTGTTTTAAAAAGGTAAAACTAAAAGTATACAGACCATATTCCCTGCAATTAAATAAGAAATCAGTAGTAAGTAGACAGTTTAAAAAATACGTTTGCAAATTTAAAAATGCACTCCTGAAAAAAAAAAGAAAAATGCACAGTCGGGGAGCAGGGGAGAAACTCATTAAAAAGTACAAAATATTTAGAATTTAATGAAAGCACCATATATCACCATCTGCAGGATACAGGTGAAACAGTATTTAGAGAGAAATTTATGATTTTACATGTATTGATTATACTATATGAAGGATGGAAAATAAATGAGTTAAAACATTCAACTTAATTTGGTAGAAGAAAACCAAATAAACCTAGAAAAGAAAAAAAGACTAGAGATATGAAATAAACATATAAAGAAAGAATAGAAAGGATCAAGAAAACCAAAAGACAGACAAATGTCTAACTAAATTCCATTTAGAATTTATAAAAATGGCACAAATAAGATTAGTAATTTTTTAAAAATCCTAAGAGAATATCATGAACATATAAAACGAGCTAAAAACCAGAAAAGTCAAATAAATCAATAAAAATTAAAACCAGGCTAGGCAGATAAGGTTTACCAAGCCATCACAGAATCCTTGCCTTATCCAAG
Organism: Camelus bactrianus; assembly: GCF_048773025.1. Classification (NCBI taxonomy): domain Eukaryota; kingdom Metazoa; phylum Chordata; class Mammalia; order Artiodactyla; family Camelidae; genus Camelus; species Camelus bactrianus. The sequence goes on along the minus strand of NC_133553.1, from coordinate 36,109,599 downwards.
CCACTTAAGAAAATAGAAAAGACTATTAAAAACTTGATAGTGACAAGGATATCAATATAACTTCAAGTAGCCTATTCTCAAAGTTAAACATCTCAGCCATCAAAAAGATTCTTAATGCTTTACTCTACTGGTTGGACAAACACTATAGCCCCCTTATAGATCATAAATGTTTGACTGGACAATTATAGTAACCTCTTTCAAAGGTATGCTATCAATCTTCCTTTCTAGTAGCCATTTTGAATTTGCTAACTTCAGACTACAAGGTATATCTCCCTTTCCCTGCTGAGCCTCAGTGTTTCATCAAGACCCTTCTTCTCTACTGACTTCCAGGCAAATTTTAGAGGGGCTGGTGAGGGTTCTTCTGGCTGACATAGGCCATTGCTCTGAGAGTCACCCCCTTAAGCACTTAAAATAAGTGTGCCTGTATCATCAGTAACTTTCCCCACAAGTCACTGAGCACACAAGTCATTTACTCAATCTCTAATACACCTACAGTACCAATCAAAACAACTTCACAATTAAGTCCTTTCAGTCTTTTCATAACAGCCAACTGACTGCAGTTTAGGTTTTTTACTCTCCACGTTAAACAATTTACCTAAAGTTGTCATGGAGTGTACCGATTCCTTTATCCTTTGGCCCACCCTCGTTTATAGTTATAAATGAAAGTACCCCTGCTTTAACACTTTCTCAAATTCAGCCGTAGTTGCTTCTATGGGATTTTTTTCCCTTCTTTTTTCCTTTCTCTACCCCACTCCCTATGTCCACTTCACATGTGACAGCAACTGCCCTCGACAGTGGTGGACTGAGGGTCCCCAGGTCTCCCATCCCTACAGGAGTGAGGAGGAAGTTATCCCATCTGAAAGGAACTCAGCAGGCAGAGATCCATGCTGGGAGGATTACCCTTTTTCTGTATGTCCTCCCATCCTCCAATCACAATTTCCTGGCCAAAAAATTTTTGCAATAAAATTCTTTTTCAGAAAGTATGACTTCTTTATAAGGAGCTTCAATTCTGGATTCACTTATCAAGCCCACAACACTAGTGATACTGCACCATGACAGTTATACAGGAAGATGGAAAATCTTCCCTAGGGACTGGTAGGGACATGATGCCTAAAGAAATCAGACAAAACAGCAAAAAAAAAGCTGTTCAGTGAAGAACCTGGTGATAGCAGAGCGGGAGACAAGATAGTTTAAAGGGTCATTTTAAGCCACAGATAGATTCTTTTGAGAGGAGCAGTAATAACTGCCCCTGAAGTAAAATCTCATGAGTCAAAAATGAGCTATGTCCGGAGCAGCAAAGAAAGCAAAGAGTAAAAAGGCAAAAATAAAGAATGATTTACCTCTGACTTTATAACCCCACTTTTACACAAAAACCTATTCATGGAGCTTCAGGAAGATTAAAAAAAAGCGTCAAAAAGAAGTTGGGGAACAATGTACAAGAACTACTGAGAGAAAGCGACTAGAATTCTTCAGATTAATGGGCTGGAGGACAATGCAGAGTATCAAGTGCCTTGCTACATACAAAATCATCAGGGTTACAAGAAAACCCAATGAGTTCATTCCACAAGTATGTCAGGGATTTCCCCTGCCTTTCGATTTAAACCAAAAAGGTCTCTACTGAGTTTTAACACAATCAGTCCTAATCACGAACACAACATTATTTTCCAAAGAGAGTGACAGAACAAACAGTGCTTTATTTATATAGAATGTCATCCAAGAGGAACAGAAGCATTTCATGATCTCGACGTAATGTGGATTTAATATCTTTAAAAATACTTGTGAATCCACAAAGAATAATTAAATTAAGTTTGAAAATAAAGCCAAATAAAAATGGAAATATAACCATCCTTTAATTCATTTCTTTAAAATTGAAGCAACAGCCATCCTTCCCTTTCCTTAGCTTTCTGTGGCCGGTCAATAAGCCCAGTTGGTTGTCCCCTTAATAAACTGGCATCCATCTGCCCCTTCTTCTTCCAGTCTCGTTATCTCCTGCCTGGATTGTTACAACAGCTGTCTCCTAACTGGTTTCCCAGCCTCCAGTTTCCTCTCTCGTCTGCCACCAAATAAATCTTCCTAAAAAGCTTCTTTCTTTATGAAGTTACCCTACTGAAATCTCTGGCTTCCTATTACCAGCAGCATAGTCTCAACTAGTTAGTCAGATGATCAGAACACGCTGCCATTTGACCCCAACCGACCTTTCCAACCTCATCTCTCCCGGTGAATCTCACCAGAGTCTCAAGCTGGACTGTTCTACTTCCTGCCTCCTGAAGTGTGGCATTCGTGCCTGTCACTCTGCACTTGGTCCCCACTCCTCTTGCTGAAAGACTTTCCTCTCTCCCCTCTACCCATTCTTCAAACTTTAGCTTGAATCCAGCCTTCTCTCAGAAGCATTTCTGACCGAGCATCATACACCTTCTCTCTTCTGAGATCCTCACAGGACTACATGAGTGGCTCAGAATAAGGGTTCGACGAATATCACCTGCTACTATCATAGCCCTCTCTGTATTTCTCACTTGACATTTACTACATACCACTTAAATTGTTAGTCAATTTTTCAGAATAATATGGTATAATATCTTATTTTCTAAACCAATACACCCTGAAGACATTGGTTCATTCTCATATTTCTCAGTAATGTCCAGTGCATGGTAAGCAATCAATAATAAGAATTTATCAGTTGAGCTGACTGGCTAAAGGCATGCTTGCTTTTATCATGCAATGAAATTTAGGATACAAAACTTCACTCTCAAAGATTACAAATAATATTTCTTATTTTATTACATATTAAATGTTTTCAAGAAATAAACTACATTTAGAATTCAGATGGCTATATTAAGTCATTCTAACTCAAAGATATGGGCAGGCGAGGGAAAAAGATAAAGCATAAGGCACAATGTTTCAGTGTTCAGTTGAAGAAAATCTCATTCATTTATTTTGGAAGCAAAGTTCTTCATATTTTTCTGAGGTACTTACTTTTGTTTTAATCGGATATAGGAAGTTGATAAATTGTTCCAAGCTTCAGCATTCTGAAATGATAGAGAACCCATTTATAGATTGTTCTCATTTAGGGATAATAATTGTTACAACCAAAAACATAATATATTTTCCTAGTCTAAGATGTGCTCTTTACAATCACGATTTTCAAAAAAGTATGTTTAAAAGTATATGAGAAAATTAAATAAACTTAACATTTATAATTTAGAACAAAAACAAAACAACAAAATGATATAACTATTATATCATAACTTGGAATTTAGTTAAGATTTTATTTCCAAATTTAGAGTTAACAAAACAGCTGGACAATTTACAATGTAATATATACAATGTACAGATTTATTACAAATTCAAAGCATGAGTTTCTATCCTAAAAGGCTTTCCTTTTTTACCGTCATCTTTCATCAGATAGGAGAATAAAGGAGTATGTGTTTTCCAGTGTTATGCCTAAGTATTTCATCAATCAAACATATTTTTCTACCTATTCTTCTATGTAGTGACAGAAATAAATTAAAACCTCTGTATAAATGTTGAGTCTCAAAAGAAAGATATAAATTATGTATGTTCCTCTTTGTTCCACCTTTTATAAAATATAGAGTATATAGTTCTCAAATACCATACATATGATTTTAAAATTAAACAGCAATGGACCCCTGCTTACAGACAGCACAGTTAGTACCAGGCTAGCTATATCACCATAAAAAGTTACAAACGGAACAAAAGTTAGGCAACAACTGTTTTTGAGAAGCTGGACAACGGGAAGCACAGGATTGTGAGCCTTGAGAGAAGGGCTGTTGAGATGTCTCGTCAAGCAACCTACATGTTTATCAGGAGGCACAGAATGGCAGAAACCAAACACAGCATTGCAAGTCTTAATGAGACGAAGGGAAAAAGATCAGCGATTAGGGCTTCAATTTGCAGGACAAAATATCAGGGATGAGAAATTTTGCAGAGAATAAGCTCAGGAATCTCAATAAGCATCTCCCTGAGTCCCTGGCTGATTAGTAAGCTGTACATGTACAGGGCAAAACTTCTTACGGCCAGGCGGAGAACAACGACCAGAGAGCTGTGAGCTGAATGGAGAGTCTAGAGGTCACACAGTACTGGCAGTTATTCAAGTTCCAACCAACCAGAGTGGATAATTCTCACTGATCACCTATGGGATTAAGTTCAGACCTCAAAAGGTTATACTTTAAGGGAAGGGTGACTGCAACTCTAGAATAAGGACAACTCCAGACCCATCCTAAGCTTAAAATCAAGCTGATCCACAAATGAATTAACCAAATATCAAAATAAAACTCTACCTTCCTCAAGGGAAGACAACAAAACTGAAAAACTCAACAACATAGCATCCACAAGTGTAGGATATAATAATTAAAAAAAAAATTGGTAGACAGGCAAACAAGCAGGAAAATTCACGCACAATCAAAGTAAAAATTGGTTAATAGAAACAGAGAGAAATTAAAGAGATGTTGGAATAACCACACAAAAACTTCAAAACAGTTGTTATAAATTTAATCAAAGATTTGAAGAAAACATGAAGATAATAAGGGAACAATGAGCAATCTTAAAAGAAACATGGAAACTGTAACAAGAACCAAATAAAAATCCTTGAACTGAAAAAATACATTACCTGAAATGATGTTTAGGTTTTTTTAAATTGAGATGTAATTGATATATAGTACTGTGTTAGTTTTAGGTGTACTACGTAATGATTTGATGTATCTGTATGTGGTGAAGTGACTACCACAATAAGTTTACTGAATATCCACCACCACACAGAGTCTGATTAAGTCTGAACAGGCTTAACAGCAGATCTGACACAAGTGTAAGAGCTAAAACAATAGAACTCTCAGAGGAAAAGATAAGGTAATCTTCATAACCTTGGATTTGGAAATAGATTCTTCAATATGAAACCAAAAGCACAAGCAACAACAGAAAAAATAGATAAGCTGGACCTTATAAAAATTAAAAACTTTTGTACCTCAAAACACACTCTCAAGAAAGTGAAAAACGACTTACAGAATGAAAGAAAATATCTGCAAATCATATGTCTGATATAGGACTTGTATCAAGGATATAAAAAGAATTTTTACAATTCAAACATAAAAAGACAAATAACCCAAATGGGCAAAGGATGTCAATAAACATTCCTCCAAAGATGACATAAAATGACCAATAAGCACATGAAAAGATGCTCCACATCACTAGCCATCAAGGAAATTCAAATTGAAGCCACAATGAGATATACCACCTACTAGGATGGCTATAATCAAGAAGATAATAACAAGTGTTGACAAAGATGTTGAGAAATTGGAACTTTCACACATTGTTAGCGGGAATGTAAAACGGTGCTTTAGAAAACAGTCTGGCAGTTTCTCAAAATTTTGAACACAGAACTAACATATGACCCAGTTAACTCTACTACTAGGTATATACCCAAGAGAAATAGAGACATATGTCCACACAAAAACTTGTAAATGATTGTTCAAAGAACATAATTCATAATAGCCAAAAAGTGGAAACAATCCAAATGCCCATCAAATGATGAATGGATTGATAACATGTGATATGCCCATATAATGGAATATTATTGGAAGAAAATATTGATACATGCAACAACATGGAGGAACCATGAAAAAATTAAGAAGTCAGTTACAAAAGACCACATATTGTATGATTCCATTTACAGAAAATGTCCAGAATAGGCAAATCTATAGAGACATAATGTACATCAGTGGTTACCTGGGGCTGGGGGTCAGGGGTCAGGGTGGAAGGGGTTTGGGAGAAATGAGAAGTGACTGCTAATGGGTATAAGAACTTTTTTTTTATGATAATAAAAACATTCTAAAATTGATTATGGTGATGGTTGTACAATTCTGAATATACTAAAAAAAATCGATGGATTGTACAGTTTAAATGGTATGTAAATTATTTACCACCTCAGTAAAGCTGTTAAATATTTAAAGACTGTAAACTAGAAGAACTTTCTAAAAATGCAGTTAACAGAGGCAGTACATATTAGTGAACAGCAAAGTATATGTGACATTTTGCTATATATACTTCAGCAAAGTATATTGTTAGCTAAAAAACTGTTTTATCAAAATTATTTTCTAAGCAAAACCATTAATAACTTAGCTACTATAAGAAGAAATTAATTTCTAGATTTATAAATCAAATACCTTAAGGTGTGACCATCTATCGATGTATACTTTCCTCCAAAACTAAAGGAACTGGTATTTATTTTCTTGGACATAGAATAATAGAAAGTTTGCCTCTGTTTTGCTTTCTTTTCTCTCTCTCTCTCTTTATTGTGATAAGAACGTTTAACATGAGATTGACTTCTTTATAAATTTTTAGGTGCACGATATAGTATTGTTAACTGTAGGCACCATGTTGTACAGCAAATCTCTAGAACTCATCCATCTTGCATAACTGAAATTACATACTCGTAGAAATTGCTGTTCTGAACTACAGTACAACTCAAATAACTCAGAGACTATCAAAGAGCTGTAATGTGGAAAGAAGATCAAACAAACTTACGTCAGGTTCTAGAGTCACACAACGCTGAAACGCCCTCGCTGAACCTCCATAGTCTTCCAAGGCCAAATAGGCACAGCCAAGAGAAAACCACACTCCAAGCTGCAGAGACCAAAAGAAAAAGGCATTCAAACACAAAGGGCATTTATAGGCTGGAATCTGAAAATCATTTAAGAGACTATCAACCAACACACCTCTATAATAAGAATGCAAGAAAAAAATCAAAAAACAAAAACTCATTAGTACAATGTAGAAACTTGAAATGTTCTTTATATAAAAATGCTGTATTGTTTTAAAAAAAAAGAATGCAGAGTTATATAACAAATATTCTACATTTTATATTAGTTCTCACATAGGAAACTTAGCAATGGAGATGGCATTTTTCCATATAATTTTCAAAGCTAATGTAACACTGAAAACATGTACAATATCACTGCACATCTTTTGCTGAGAAAGACCATTCTTTGTGTTGAACAACTCCGGGAAAGCAACGGAGAGCTCTGTTGATAAATCTTGATATTATAAATGGGGGATTCATCTAACATTTTTACTGGTTATCAACTATGTAAAAAGTATACAAAGTATCAGCAAGTTCATAGCTGATGAATGTATTACAGACTTGAGAAGAAAAATGTTTGCTTCCATCTTCAAGTTAGACCACAAGTCCTTATGCAGTTTAACCAAGAGTCAAACTGCCCTAGCACATATCTGCTTAGGCGTGTCTGAAAAAATTTAGAAGTAGGCTCAGAATCTGGACTACCAGTCATTCAAAGGGGAAAGCCTGACTTAAGTCAGTAAGATTTGTAAACACAGAAATTCAGAAAACAGGTAAATTAGGAAGTGGCTATTGAAATTCAGAAGAATTCTTTACACCACCAGGTTTCCTTGAAATTCAATAGACTCTATCAAAAGGAAGATAAAACCGATAAAAATTCAATGAAATTAGTCAGAAATGCAGCCATTACAGCTTTGCTTTCCTTTCAGATTTAGTCAGTAAGGCCAGCAGCAGAATGCAGTCCACTTTCTTACTTTCTTTGACTCCCGGGACAAAGGCAGTGAGCCAACAGATAGATTTGGTTGAGCCCTTTAGAGTGAGAAAGAAGTGAGGTGCTCTGTTATCTTGTCCAGAGCCTTCCACAGAGGCAAGCAGGGGGCTGCCCTTACTGCCCCACCATTCCTGTAAAGCTTGTTCTATATGGATAATTGAGGCCTGAAAGTTCTTGAAGTAGGTAAAGATTTTTAGACGATAATTAGAGATAAGGCTTAGAAGGTAAACATCTTTGGGCAATTTAACACTTTGCCTTGAATTCACAAGAGGCTATAATAACTGCTCTCAGGAACCTCTGTGGAGAAGAGGTTTGATTAGGGGGATAGGCAATGGCTGAAAACGGGGTGGGTGCTTTGGTGGGAGCTGGGAGAAGAAGGGGTGCTAGGTTGAAATTAAGTTAGAAGTTCACTTCTCTGAATCAAGGGGCTCTAGCAACTTAAAAATTAGTTCATTACACTTAGCTTTTGTCTGGTTATTTATAGAATCAAATGAAAAGAGTTTCAATGCACAAAATCACACTCACCAAATGTGATTCATTCTGAGAGGGCCTAAAATCAGATGCTAGCTTATATAACAATACATGAAACAAGCTGTCTTACTTCTTTTTTTTTTAAGTGCTTTGTTTTATTTATTATTGTATTATTTAATAATCTTATTTTGGTAGGGGGAAGTAACTAGGTCTATTTATTTTAAGAGGAGGTACTGGGGATTGAACCCAGGACCTCATGTATGCTAAGCAAGCACTCTACCACTTGAGCTATACCCTCCCCTCTAAGGTATCTTACTTCTAACCAAGTTGAGAGTTTCAAAATTTGTGTATTATATTTCACCATTTATAAGGCGCACTTTTTTTTCACCATTCAACATCTCTGAAATAGATGCATCTTAATAACCAATAGTTTGTCACAGTTTTATTGGCAGCACTTTATTTTCTGTACAAGGTGGCACATAAAATAAATGTGCCTCTTACAATTGACAGCATCTTATACCCAATGAATTATGGCAGCGAGTTTACTTGGAATGAGGGATACTTCATTCTGGGACTAACTTAAGAAAAATGAGAATTGTCTGCAAAGTTCTCAAAATGCATGTGCCTTGCATGCTTCCTGCATCAGCAAAGAACAAACTTCCCACAAAACTATTTCACGTGTGTTGTTATTAAAAAAGTGAGTGTAAATTCAAGATATAAAGAACTTTATTTTTCAATCCACCTGAAAAGACGTAGGTTACAAATGTCTGAAATTAGCAATTATCTTACAGCTCTAAAACAAGTTGGCGATGAGATTACTATTTAAGTTTTTTAAACAAGCCAATGTTATATAACCAAGGTCTTAAAACTTAAATAAATTTAACAAGAATCAGGCAGATGTTAATTTACTATATAGTATTATGGTTCTCTTCTTTTTACTCTTGCTCATTTGTGTAGTTGTTTTAATAGTGTTTATCTGAAAAAAATTCTAAGATCATTAACTGCTGTTAGGTTTTCATCTACAGATAACATGTAATTATGATGGGAGATGACTTCTACACACATCCTAGTCTTTGAAATCATGAAATGGCTTTAAAAAAAAAACAGCTCTAGATCTTATAATTGCTGGTGGATGACCCACTAAACCATCAATAATACATTCATACAATAATACTCAGTTGAGGTCCTTGGAATTTCGGGGACTAAGGAGAATATTTGGTATACATGTTTTCTTGTTTTCATTTTAAACTATTACTTAACCTATATTACCAACACTGACTGGCACCTTGATTTATAATGGTCATGGTTTTAAGAACAGCACATCATAAAAGAAAAAATTCAAAAGAAATTTAAAAAAAAAAAGAACCAAAACACTTCTCACATGATTTCCCCCAATTGAAGTTGTACATGGTTGGGTACCAAAGGTCTCTATCTTCTAGCCCAATGCTAGCAGACATAAACAGAATGCTAGCCTCATGACATTTTCTAGTAGCCACATTGAAAAAGTAAAAAGAAATGGATGAAATTAATTTTAGTAACATATTTGACTCTACATATCCAAAATATCATTTCAACATGTTATCAACATACAAAATTATTGAGATAGTTTACATTCTTTTCTTTTTTTCCATACAAAGTCTTTGAAACTTGATATATATCTGACACTTACAGCACATCTCAGTTTGGACCAGCCACATTTCAAGTGCTCAACTGTCCCACGTGGCCCGTGGCCACCGGACGGGGCCGCATAGTTCTACACTATTTCTCCTAAACACTGACATAGACCCTAGCATACTTGCAACCCTCCTTTCCTTCTCCATTAAAAAAACTAGCTCCTCTGGCCGAGCCTCCCTCAGGCTCCCATGTCTCACACAATACAGTCACCCCCGTTCCTCCTCATGCAATAGCAGCCAGGATGCTCAGCACTCAATGGGCACCTGCTCTGTGTGCCAAGCACTGATAAGGTGAGCTTTCCACACACTACCTCATCTGTTCCTCACAACAGCCTTACAAGGTAGTAAATATTACCCTCATTAAAGATGTGACCCTGCACCACTGAGTCAGCCAGCGACAGAGGCAAGGTTCAAGGCCCAGTCAGCATGACTCCAGAGCCCGGGTCCTCCCCATGTGGCCACACTGCCGCCCAGTCCGTCCTTCTGCCCACACACAGCCATGATTTATGGCAGTGCCATCCCTGTCGCCAGTAAAGGGTGGGGGCAGGGGAGTCCAGGGAACATGTGCGGAGAAAACCCAGGAGAACAATTTTTGAATAACTAGGGCATTAGCTACTCCCCGCACCCAACTCTCCTGATTAGGCAAGGGCACAAGATGAAGCAGAAGAATGGACGGCCACATTTAGCTGGAGGAGAGAGCTGAAGGCAAACTTGCCACCAAGGGACTGGGAGGAGTGGAGGGAGACAGTCCTCTGGTAGGGAGGCTCTGGTTGAGGTGTCTGTGGAGCGTATTTCCAGGGCAAACCAAAGGCAGGCCAGTCGCAGGCAGGGCAGGGGTCTTGAGAAGCTGACAGCCAGCTTCTTTCTCTGAGGGAACCAAGACAACACAGAAGCAGGCCGGCTACTTACTTTGAATGTGATGATACAGGTACTTAAAAAAAGGTTTAAAATTATTTTAAAAATAATTATCAAAAAGCCAGAATGGTTGAGAACATGACCTCTCTCTGAATTTCTCTCACAAAGTCCCTAGAGAAACAGTGGAATAGAGGGGAAAGAGAGGTGACTGGGATTCAAGAAGCTCAGAGGACCTGTGTGACTTGGCCATGTCACTTAACCTCGGGGTCTCCGCTTCCCAGTTGTTAAACGGGGGTGGATTAAGCAAAAACACCAAGGCTCCTTCAGATCCCAGACTGAGAACCTGGAGGTGACATGGTTGAAAGATACATCAGTGCCATCTAGTGGCAAAACAAGTACACTGATGATGCAAATAAAATACTTAGAATCAGTAGGTTTGAGGAACCAGGAGGAAATCGATTCAATTAGAGGCCTTAGAAATCAACTGAAAAGAGACTGAGAAAAAAAATGAGACCTAGAAAGGAAATGATATGCCTAAAGCCACAAAACGGTTCCTGGTTCCTGGTGTGCAATAAAGAGAGCGACTGTGACACTTATTTAAACCTCAACAATCAAACATGAAAATGAATATATGTATAAATGGATGACTGGGACATTATATATACCAGAAACTGACTCACTGTAACTGATTATACTTCAATTAAAAAAATTTTCAATAACCCAATAATCAAAATAGAAATTGAACAGTTTGCTCTTCCGAGGTCCACCAGAAAACGGGCATGGGTTACTTTCACGACTGCACAGTTAAGTTTTACAGGGAGGGGTACTTGAAGCACATCTGCCGTAGTTGTTATTCGCTTATGTACTACAATTTCCTTCCTTAAACTGTGGGCCTCCTACTCAAATTTCCCTCCCCCTCATGGTTTCTGTAGAATGAATGAATAATCAGTGGCTTCATCCTTTTTCACTAATTTTCCTATAGGACTGACTGAATTTTTCTGATGTCCCATATAATAAAGTGTCAAATGTTACACTCGAATCCTGAAGCCAAGCTATTGTCTCCATTTTCTCTTTTCCACATCCCTGACTCATTCCCACAACCCCAAATGCAGATAAGTCGTTGAATGTGGCTTCATTAAACAGGAAATGACTGAAGCCAAATCCAAGAAAGATATCAACATTGTTTGGTAGTAGCTTTTCCTAAACTGACACTCAGTTTTCATATTTAAAAAAATATATACACCACCAACTCTTTTGTTATCAAATTTCTCATTTGCCAAATACTAAGTTCTCTTCCCCAAGGAAACGCAAGTCTTAACATGTCAGCTTCTCTCACTCTCTCAAAGTTCCCTCTATTTCAGTGTCTTCCTTTAAACTAAATTTCAACAAATAGGAACAATTAAATTTCATACACACTTTTTTCTTTTACTAAATAGGCTATTAATTGTTTAGTTCCCTCCTCTAATTCCTGTCCTAGATTTGGATACCACTGATTCTTGTGCTTGCTCTCTTTCCAGACAATTGACAATACGAGGTAACACAGGTGTTCACGGATCATCTGCAGGAGACTCTCCTGTTAGATACACCTCCCTATTTTTTGGCCATGAATGGGGTAACAGTGATTTTCTACCACACTACAACGGCAGGATAGAAATTTCTACGACAGCTGAGAACTTCCTACGGGCCAGGAAATACGCTAGACACTTTATACACTTTGGCTCTGATTTTCCCAGCAGCAAATTGAGGCAGGGATGATAACTCCACTTTACCAAAGAGGAAGCTGAAGTGATTTACTTTGGGATTTTACCAGGATGCAGAGGCAGGTCTATGGCAGCCAAGCTTTGCCCCCAACTCCCTCTGCCCCAGCTACAGCCCAGATGTTATCGTGGGGCTCGTATTTCTTGGCAGTGATGCAAGTCAGACCTTCAGAGTTTCATTTTTTATTGCTTACCAATATGAGAGAGGAAGAACAAAAAGGAAAGAATCTCTTTTTTCTCTACATATTATTCACATATGTTCATCCTATCTCTTCACTGGAATGTAAGCTCCAATCTCCCTGAATCTCTCCACCACAATAACACAAGGACACAAAAGAAACTCTGTCCGTTTCAAATAAAAACATTTTTTTTCTTTCAAAAGTTGAAAGGAAAGAGAAAGTTAACCCCTACAAATCAAGGAAGAGCACAAGCTCTCAGGATAATGAACAATTCTAGCAGAGTATTACACCACAGAAGTCTGGTCTTACATGCAGCATAGCTGGAAAGGGCTGCCTTGCTTCCTCCCAAACTCCCTGGTCTTGCAGAGACTCCCTCACCGTCACGTGCTGGAATGTCCCAAAACATCAAAGTTATAACTTCATTTTGCTCCTGATCAGAAAGCCCTGCTGGTTCTTTATTAAAGGCAGAAAAACCTTCAAACCTCCCAGTCTTGTATTCAAGGCTTTCCATAACTTCTACCTGGATCTCAGCCACATGGCCAGTCCCTCCTAACATCAGACAACATCCTCCAGAGGCAAAACAGCAGAGGTTAAGAGTAGATGCTATAGAACTAGAAAGCCCACGTTCACACAGCAGCTCCACCCATCACATAAGCTGTGGGGTCTGGTGTAAATTAATTATCCCTCTGTTTCCTCATCTGTGAAATGAGGGGACAAAATGGTAAATACCTCAGGGATTGTGTTGAGGATTCAAAAGATATGAAAAATGCTTAGAATAGTACCGGGCACCTAGTAAATCCTCAATGTTAGCTGCTAGTATTATTATTATAACTGAATGTAAAAATAAAAAATCAAAAGCTACAGTTACCAAGAAATCTTTGCTCGCTACATTTTTTGCATCTGCTAGTCTCCTTTCCTGAAACACGTTTTCTTAATTTTTGCCTCCTATTCAATTCCCAAGTGTTTCTCCTAGTTCATAACGTCTCCATCAGGCCTTCCCACATCCCAGTCCCAGCGCCATCACTAGGCCCCCAAAGCCTGGTGTCTGCTGACTCTACCCCCAGTCACAGGCAGTTATTCTGCCTCTTCTCTCCATTTGGCCCATATAAACCACAGCAGGGCAAGAGGCTTTTGTAGCACATCCCCCCGCCAATACCTCAAAATGGTTTATAAAGAGTTTATTTACACTTATATTCTAGCTCAGACCACAGAAGATGCTTAATAGAAATTGCTATTATACTATTAATGCTCTCACCTTCTTTCCTGTCTTGTTAGAAACATGATTCCTGTGTCCAGACCTAACACCTTCATTCCTTGTCCTCATCCCACTCTTCCCTAGAAAGACAGGCCCCAGTTATCATCCCCCTTCTCTTTACAGCACTCAATCTCTCTGTCATCTGTGGGGTTTAACCAGGTAAAGGTTCCCAGTAACTTGAAAAGTTTTACTGGACTCTTCTGCCCCTTGGGACAATACTCTACAATTTGACTCTCATTTCTTTGCTCAATGAAGAGTCTATAAATGTTATGTCCATTTCCTCATCGGCCACACACTCTTCAGCCTCCTGAAGCTTTGAAGGTCATTAGTGAGCTCCAAATCCAATGAACTTGTCTTCGCCCTCCTTAGACGGTATCACTACCTGTCACATTCCTGATATTTGTTCTTCCATGAATCCCCTCTTTGGGGGTCCTTCTATCTCTCCTGTCAAGACTCTGGTATATTTTATTTGAAGCATATTTCACTGGTGCTATTTCTTCTGCCTTCCTCCAACTGCTAGAGATGCCCAAAGTTCAAGATTTTGCCTGGTGTTCTCTTTCAATATAGTCTTCTGTAAAGAATTCATTCACTTGCATGGCTCCACCTTACTTCCATGGAAAAGCCCCAATCTGCAAGCTCAGTTCTTGACCACACTACTGGGCTTCAGGCCGCTATGCCCAGTGGACCATTAGCCACCTCTACTTAGAGCAAAGTCTTCATATTCAACACTCAAAATCACATCATCTTCCCCTACCAAAGATATTTTCCCTTCCTCCCAAATTCTCTACACCTATCAATAGGGGCATTTCCTTTTAAATCAGACAACTGAGAAAACTGGCATGCTCTTGGATTCCAAACTCTGCCTCAGTCCTGCCAATCTAGTGAATAAGTCCCAGAAAATTTTCCTTAATAGTGAGCTTCACCCTGTTTTATCTTCTCATCCTTACTGCTAAAGCCACTGATCGGTCACTCATCCATGACATTCATGCCTTATTTAAACTTCCTAGAATGCCACTTTTGTCGTATCACTCTTTTATTTAAAACCACAACAGACTTCCACATCTCTGGGTTAGCTAATCCTGAGGAAGGGCACTTAAGGGCCTTCCCAAGCTAGTACTATTCATATCACTGTCCAGGGGGAACGGTCTGCTCTCTGCTGATAGGCTGACATGGTCTAATTCACCCCCACATCCAGGGCTGGTTCACAGCAGGATCTTGATAATGCTCAGTTAGGCCACCACATAATGTACCGTTCAAACTGCAGTACTTTTTAAAGAGAAACAAGGCATTAAAAAATAATTAAAATCACATGACTTTAAAAAGATCTTATTTGTTGGCCAACAAATTGTTACTCAACAAATTGGTTTTACTATATCAGGGGATCTATAAGATGGTTCTACTAGAAAACCATTTTCAAAAGTAGAATTATTTACTGAAAAATAAAAATTTATTAAAGAAAATTTAAATGCTGATTATCTGACCATTTAAAAATAACAAAAGGAACATTAAACAAGCTATATATTGTGACTTTGCATATTTCCATAATATATTACAGAATTAAAATTAATTTTTCTTAGTAGATATTCATATACTTTAATCAGCTCCTTAGTCATATCTAATACTATGTCATCGATATTTTTCTGATAAACTTTGTTTCAATATCTTAGTACTTTAAATTTTTCATAAAATTGTCTGCTGTCTATTTCAAAGTTGTTCTTTAGTGGTGTCAAATTTATAGTTAATACATTGAAAATTGTTAAAACTCTTCTCTGCAGGTCATAATGATTTTAGTTGAGAAAACATTCTTTCTAAATGCACTCAGGAAAAATTTAAAATAGAACCACCATATGATCCAGCAATCCCACTGCTGAGTATATAGCTGAAGGAAATTAAATCACTACCTCAAAGAGATACCTGCACCCTCATGCCCACTGCAGCATTCATTATTCACAACAGCCAAGACACGTAAACAAACTGCCAAGAGATGAATGGATAAAGAGTTGCATGTGTGTGTGTGCCCACACACAATGGAATATTACTCAGCCATAAGAAAGAAGAAAATCTTGCCTTTGCAACAACATGGATGAACTTTGAGGGCATTATGCTAAGTGAAATAAGCCAGACAGAGAAAGACAAATACCATATGTTCTCCCTTATATGTGGAATCTTCAAAAGCCAAACTCATAAAAACAGTAGAACGGTGGTTGCTAGGAGTTTTGAGGGTTGGGGGGAACAGGGGAGATGTTGGTCAAAGCGTACAAACTTTCAGTTATAAGATGAGTAAGTTCTAAAGATCTAATGTACAGCATGGTGACTATAGGTAACAATAATGTGTTATATACTTGAAGGTTGCTAAGAGAGTAAATCTTAAATGTTATCATCACACACACACACACACACACACATACACACAAAGGTAATTATGTGAGGTGACAGAGGTGTCAACTAATGCTATTGTGGTAATCATCCACAATATATACATGCATCAAATCTCATCATGTTGTATACCCTAAACTTACACACTGTTATATGTCAATTATTTCTCAATAAAGCTGGGGAAAATTTTTTAATGTGCTGAGATGACTGGTAAGCTCAGAGCAACTTCTGCTAAACAGAGGATATTCTTAATTCTAGTTTTGTTAATTTGAAGCTTATAAATATTTTTCTTAGGTATTGACTTCGGCCTCCATTTAGAGTACCTTTCTTCAACAAATATTTTTAATACGACAAAATTCATCAAGTAAGTTTTCTCTATCAATGATTCTTTTCTACAGATACATACTAAAACATTTAAAAATGAAGTAATATATTGGATTTGTTTCAAAATAATATGGGGCATGGGGGAGGGTATAGCTCAAGTGGCAGAGCATGTGCTTGGCATGCACAAGCTCCTGGGTTCAATCCCTAGTACCTCCATTAAAAAAAAAACAACAAAAACCTAATAGTAAATAAATAAACAGACCTCTCCCCCTCCAAAAAAATAAAAATTAAAAAAGAATAATAATATGGGATAGAATGGGATATACAGATGAAACAAGATCAGTCATGAGTTAGTCATGAGTTAATAACTGTTAAAGTTAGTTGGTTGATGGGCACATGGGAGGGGACTCATTATTCTGGTCTCTCTGCTATTTGTATTTTGTGTAACTGAAAATGTCATAATGAAAAAGGTTACAAAGAAAAGATTCCTCCTAGGTAGATGTTACAGATTGAATTGTATCCCCCTTAAAATTCATATGTTAAAGCCCAAAGCCCAGTGTGAGCATATTTGGAGATAGGGCATGAAGGAGATAATTATGGTTAAATGAAATCATAATAGTGGGGCTCTAGTCCAATAGGGCTGGTGTCCTTTTAAGAAGAAGGAAAAACACCAGAGGTCTCTCTACATGTGCACAGAAAAAAGGCCATGTGAAGAAACAGTGAGAAGGCAGCCCTTTAAAAGCCAGAAAGAGACTTCACCAGAAACCAGGCCTGAAGGCACCTTGATCTTGAACTTCTGCCTTCCAGAACTGTGAAAAAATAAATGTCTTCAGTGGTTTAAACCACCCAGTTTGTAGTATTTTGTTATGACAGCCCTTAGAAGACTAATATAGTAGAGATGGTCAAAAGAGAGATTATATATTTTAGAAGTAAATCCTGTACATCATCTGAACTCTCATTGTTTCCTCTTCAAGATATATTTCAATGTCCTCCTGTTCAAAAGTTTGCTTTCAATAATAATAATTTGCTAAAAGCTTTAAAAGCTGATGTTTTCTTGAACTCCATTAACTAAATACATAAAAGATTTCCAATTGATTTTGAACACAATGCAGTCAAAACACAGACTCCTTAAAAAAAAAAAAAGGTTCCTATCATTGTAGGATATGTAAATTGACAGATAAATTCTTCAAAAACTCAAAACATTTTCAAAGTCCCCTATCTGATGTGTAGCTAAAAGAGAAAGCATATACTGCCATACTAGAGGAATTTAAGTCACAAGAATTTTGTAGTTCAATTACTCAAACAGTGAATATGAAAATATTGTAAATGACAACAGCTAGTTTTTATTCCCAATGGTAGCAGCTTGTTTGGACCATTATGCCTACCACTGTAACCAGTTCCAAGTGCATTTCTGCTCCACAGGTTTTCTTAATTCAGGAAGAGCATTCATGTTTACCACGTTACCACACTCCACCGACACTTGTATCCTTATTGTCACCACTAAAGGAAATACTTTAATCTCCAATGTTTAACTTTTTAACTGAAATAACTATAGCATTTAGAACAATGCCAGGTATTTCACCTTTGATAGAATGAATTTCCAAAAATTTTATTTTGAGTCCACCAATTGGGTGAAAAAAAATTAAAACCATTATGAGAACCAAATTAATGAGTTTTCTATCTGAAGCACCTGATGTTACTGATATAAAACTGGCAAATTCAACTGTTAATGAACGACTTCTGCTAAAAGAGCTAGCATATTAACAGCTATGACCTCACTTTTCATACATGCACAAGAAAATTTGGCATCAACTAATTTTCTAAACGAGCTTCGCTCGTTTTCCTTTGCTCTAGATAAAAAGTCCAGCCTCACAGAATGACATGAAAATGCACCTCCTATAGCTGCGTAGTAAATCGTCATCTTTGGACATGCTTTCTATTAAAAAAACAACAACCAACTTTTGACATATATGCTAATATTTCTTCAGAAGACTTGGGTCTTCTGGTTTGCATGTGACCAGTGATATGACTGCAGTCCCTGGGGTGGAATGTAAATATCCACTACATATTGTGCCAGTTATACAGTCATTAACTCTCTTGACAAGTGAAAACTGACTTAATTGTCCGCTAAAACATATTTATTTGTCTGCTTTTTGGAGATGATTATGGCCAAAAGGGTTTATTATAAACTACATAAATGTTACCAAGCAGTATATAACGTAGGAATAGTGGTACATTTAGACCATCCAGTAAGTGACCAAAACCCCACAGAAAGAGAATTCAGACTATTCTCCATGCGCTTTTATTTCTGGCAGGATTGCTCTGCCTGTGCTCCCCAGACATCTAGCCTACAATTCCCCACATTTCCCACTAATCCTGCCAACTGGTAGCCAAGCAACGTCACGCACCTCACAGGCCACAACTTGGCACACACGTCTGATATATTCCAAAGGGCTTACTGAGACACTGGCTCAAACATTTCTCCTACCACCACCCAAGATGTGAAGGAGGTGGCAATCCTCGACCACTCAGAGCAAGCACAGTTGGTCTTCTCAGCAAGCATCCTGCACACTGTCCTTGAAGGGGCAATGTGAGTTAAGGTGCAACTGGACAGGGCTGGGGGAAAAGAGGCTCCTACTGGTCATCTTTCAGATCTGAGCACGTTGTACAGTAGGAGCTCCATCCACTACACACGTGCTGAGCACAACACCAGATGAGGCTATGGCCAGAGATGGAAGAACAAAGTGGTTCTCTGGGAAAACCCATTCCAACTTCTTCTAATGTAACTATTAATAACAGCACTTCATTCAAAAATTAAAAATCTGGGACAAACGCTAAAGTGGACAGGTTACCAGGATAAAAGGCATAAACTGGGATGGCCACTGATGCTTAGTGAATCCTCAAATCCTCACCTTTCTTCATGCTCTTCACCTACCTGTGAAGCTAGCTCCCCTCTCGAACATCGACCTACTTCCCACCAGTCAGTGAACAGCTGAGCTAAGCCCTGTCGCATCTCTGGCCCCGTCAGTCCACAGTGACCACGCACCTCCTCTCAACTCCTACAGCCCTTCCACCAATCCGTGTCTCTGCACAGATACACTGCCAGTAATATCGTATAACCTCACCAAGGTGAGCGGCCAGTTAACCGAGGAAGAACACTCAGGAAAATTTAAAAATTTTAAAGGGAGAAAACTGACAAAAGAAAAGGAATGCCGTATGTATGTTGAAGGAGGGGTGGAAAATGATAGGAAGTGGCATTTTCCTTTTTTAGGGCTGCACATACTAGCTTGATAGCTGAGTGATTTCTTTGTTCTTACTTTTTGCAAAAAAGTAGGGGGCAATGAGAATAACAACTACCTAAGGGCCTATGGTTTAATTTTGGCTTTAAGTCTATGAAATCCTGCTTGGGAGGCTTGGTGACCACTTCCTCTCACTTTCTTCAGCTTCCAACAGTCCACAAACCCCAGAAGTCTAAGGCTGAATTTTAGTAGTTTCAGAAGTTACTCGGGAAAATGGTATAGGTAGGTGTAAGCGAATGACAGCTGGCAAGCTCAAGAGCACGAATGCAAATGGTACACACGTCTTCCGGTTCTCTAAGAATGCGCCATAGACGGTGCATTTCGTTTTGTAGACCATCCCTGATAGAAAACCAAACTCTCCTATTTACCAATTTTATTTCAGGAAGCCATTACAATGCACAAAAGCCATTCAAGTATCACTCTCATTTTGCCTGAATGTTGTTATTAAACCCAACTGCTTGGATACGTCTGAAAAGGGGAGACAGAATTTTTTTGGTGGGGGGAGGTTGGTTGGTTGGTTATTTAGTAAATTAGTTATCGGAGGTACTGGGGATTGAACACAGGGCCTCATGCATGCTAAGCATGCACTCTACCACTGAACTATATACCCTCCCCACCAAACCTTTAAAATTCTATGTTTCTGTTTTCCTTTCATTTGAGGACTTAGAGGAGACAATAGCATGTCAGAGCTCTCCTTCTTTGGGGACAGTTCAAACGTGGATCGCAAGTTATAAGTCTACGGTGCGCACATTTGCATCTCCTAGTAATTTTGTACAACTGCGGCATCATGTGCCTGCACATTCTGGCCTGGCTTACAGCCTGCCTGAATTGGATCCACATGACAAACCGCAAAATATCCTCACATAACATCTGTTTCTACTGTGATGCTGCTTTGAGCAATTGTCATTTCTTTGTCTTGCTAAGTAATTAATTCAAAATTATACGAGACCCCCAAGCCCTGTTAAGCCCTCTCTTACAAATTCCCTCACATCCATCTCTTCTTTCCTACTGCTCCACCCACACTGACAACTGTCCCACTAGACCATTGCTACAGTCTCCTAAGACTGTCTACATCTAGTATCTCCCATGGCCACAGTGTTGCCAAAACAATGTTCCTAATTCACCTCCATGCATACCACATTCCTTCCCTGAAACAAAGCCAAACACATATCAACCCTTCAATGGCTCCCAGTCTGCCAAATAAAAAACCCAAAGAGTTCAGCCTCACACTTGAGACCTTCCATAATCTGGCTGCAGTCTAGCTTTCCCATTGGGACTGGTCTATTCTCTTCCACTCTGAAAAACCAGCCTGTTCACTAGCACTGTTTCCCCAGTGCACACGCGCACACATGCCCCTTCCCTTTCTATTCCCAGGGCTGGGCTCATACTGTTCACCTGCCTGGAATGCCCTCACCACTCCCCTTGCCTTGGCTGATTTAGGTACTATGTATGCTTCAAAGCCAAATTCACCATCCTCTCTTCATTGTCTACCAAAGGCAAAAATGGTCTCCTTGGCCTCTGTAAAACGAGTGAGTTACAAATCACTCGCTGGGTATTTCTTTGATGCCTCACACTGTTGGCAGTGTGGTCTCTGCCCGTTTCACTAGACTGTAGCAGTGGGTACAAGCCAGGCCACCCGGCGACCTGCTGCTATTGCTTCCTCCTCTGGTTTAGCGCGATGTGCACAGCAGACAATTAACACATACTTGACTGAATAACTGGTTGAAGATATGCGTTCACTCATTCAACAATTATTTATTAAAGACCCAATTGTGCTAGGGACTGTTACAGGCACTAGAAAAATGTAGATGAACCACACAGATAAAAACTTCTGCCTTCTCCTCCTAGTGGAGGAGAGACAGATTTTTTCAAAGTTAGCTATATATAATAATAGAAGGCGTAAGTGCTATGGAGGAAAACAAACAAGGAGTGTGAGGTAGGGGTGGAAAGTGATCATTAAATAGAATGAACACGAAGGCCTCTGAGACAGCGACATTTGGGCACAGACACGAATGAGGTAATGGAGCGAGTCAGGCAGGTATTTGGAAGAAGGACATTCCAGGCAGAGGAACAGCAAGTACTAAAACCCTGAGGCAGAAACGTGCCAGGATGGTCAGGGAAGAACAAGGAGGCTCATGTGGGGTGAGTGAGGGGGAAGGTGGGAGGAGGATGGTAAAGAAGCACAGGAGCTGGGCTTGAGGGAGCCCTGGGAGCCAGGAAGGGGTGCTGGCAGTGAGCCAGAGTGACACACCTGACTGGCATTCGAAACGATCAATCTAGATGTTCACTGAGACCAGGCAGATGGTAAGAAGGATAGAGGCAGGAAGACCAGTAAGGAGGTAATATACGAACTAGGTGAGAGATGATGGGGGTGTGACCAGAATGGTGGCAGATGGTAAGCAGCTGTCTGCTTCTGGATATATTTTGAAGGCAGATGTAGGGTTTGCTGACGGATTCAATGTGGGGTATGAGGCAAAGAGGAATCAAGGATGACTCCAAGGCCAGATGGGCCGCCACTTACAGGGATGAGGATGACCTTGGGGGCAAAAGCTCTTAGGAGGGGGAGAACAGTGTGTCAGATACTAGAACGTTAAGTTTGAATAACAAATGGGGAAAGTGAGGAAGCAGTGAGCTGCAGTAGTCTAGAGTTCAGGGGAGCAGACAGGACTGAAAATAAACTCTTGGGAGTTGTCAGCATGTAGACAGTACTTGAAGCTAGGGGACTAGATGAAATCAAGGGAGTAAGTGTAGACAGAGTTAAAGGCCAAGGAATAACCCCTGGGAACCAGCAAAAAGACTGAGAAGGAGTAGCCAGTGAGGCACAAGGAAAACGTTAAGGCTGGACATTAAGAAGAGACTGTGTTCTGGAGAAAACTACTCACATCTGTGAGACAGCCGGCTCTGGTTTAACTTAGACCACGGAGGCTGACCAAGGGAATTTATTTTCCCCACTCCTTAGGGCTGCGGTGGTTGGGTGAACTTTAAGCAGAGGCTACTAAGATAAGCAAGGATATGATACAGCTTTCCATAAAAGTATAATTTTCATAGTACAAAACTGAGTTCTATTTTCTACCAAAAAAGTCTAGTGATAATAAAGTTAGTACAGGGCTTCTCAGCCTTGGCACTATCGACACTTCAGCCCAGATAATTCTTTACGGTGCAGGGCTGTGCTGTGCATCATGAGATGTTTAGCAGCATTCCTGGCCTCCATCCACTAGATGTCAGTAGTACACCCCTTCACCTCCCCACCATTGCCAAACGACACAGGGACAAAATCGTCCCCAGTTGAGGACCCATGAGTTAGAGCAAGCTGTCAACAAAAACCAACTCTAAGTCTATGTTAAGCATCCTTGCTGCCAAATGCAACTGTTAGCGTCTGCTGATTTTCCGTACTCCCACCTGTCCTCCTCTCTTCTCCAGGCATCTCACCGGCCAGCTGATTTGGAAGGTTCTCATCGTATTTACTACACAGAGTGAGGAAATTAAGCAACTAGCTCCATCTATCATAAAAAAAAGTACTTCTGATTTTATTTCAATGTAAAAATATGCCCCAAGACTACCCAGTTCAAAAACGACCATTTCTGTACACCCTTGTTCACCACAGCACTTCTCACTTCTCACCCAGTGTCCAGCCACAAATGGATAAACACACTGGTATATGCACACATTGGAATATTATTCAGCCTTAAAAGAAAGAAAATTCTGACATATGATACAACATGGATGAACCTGAGGACGTTACACGAAGTGAAATATGTCAGTCACAAAAGGACAAGTAGTGGATGATTCCACCCATAGGAGGTACTTAGAGTAGCCAAATTCAGAGGCAGAAAGCAGAGTGGTTGTCGGGGACTAGACTTGGGGGTGGAGAACAGGGAGCTGTTGTTTAATGGGCACAGGGTTTCAGTTTTGCAGGATGCAAAAAGCTGTTGAGATGGGGGTGGCAATGGCTACACAACAAAGTGAAGGTACTTAACACTACTGAACTACACAGTGAGAAATGGCTAGGATGAAAAATTTTATGTTAAGCAATTTTCACCACATTAAAAAAACAGAGTGCAGGTTCTGGAGTCAGACTGTCTGGGTTCAAATACCCGCAAAGTGCTCAATGAGGTACCTGGCTCATAGTAAGTGCTCAGTAAACATTAGTAGCTGATTATAAATCAGTATTATACATAGAGTTACACCAAGTCAGGGTGTATGTTTGCCAGGAGCATGGTTGACAGTTATGTGTGACTTTGGTGATTAGGAAAGCAGTTATAGAGAAAGTTTGGTTTAAAAAAATGACCATTTCTGGGAATAAAATCATTTTACTAACTGCATATCATTAAATACAAAGTAAGCTGATCTCTTTCCCCTCAAAATTAGGTCCACTCCTGTGGATTTAGCTTGTTAGTTACTTATTTTAAAGATGCAGTTTCCTTTTGTATTATCTTTTCAAACCTTTAAAAATTTTTTAAATATTTAAAAATATTTGTGCATATGTAAATACAGACTTTTCTTCCTTAAAATGATCAACTACCATTCTATATATTACCCTATTTATATAGAAGTTTTTCTTTCAGTATTGACTTCAGCAATTACTTGCAGAGCCCCATACTGTCTGTAATTTTGACTCTCATTCATTTCCTTCCTAGCACATCTACTCAAACTGGGACCTAATTTTAATAGCTGTATTTGCGTTAAGGACAGTTAATTGAAATAACAAAATGAAATAGAAAAATGACTAACAGAAGCACAAAAGAAAGCGACTAAGAGAAAACCAGCCTGTCTACTCTCAGTGACAAGCAAGAAATGTATCAGAGACTAGGGTCTCAGCTCGGAGACGAGCTCACCAGTCATGAGGACAGAAAATGGGTATGCATTCAGTAAGAATCGAAATCCCAGAAAAACAGAAGTGCTGAGAGCAGATGGGGCTTTGCGAATTGTCCAACCTGCATAGGATTGATCTTCACTGAGCGTTCGAAGCACTCCACGCACTCTTTAAACTCCTTGCTTCGCAGATGGAGGAGGCCTTTGGAGCGCTGGGCGCGGGCACTGCGGTGCCGAGACAACTCCCAGGCCCGGTCATAGTAAGAGTGGTCTCGAAGGACGTCTCCCAGCAGGCAGTACAGACTTGGCGTTTCTTTTTTCTCCAGCTCTTTCCAAAGGATTTCTTCTGCCTAAAAACAACAACAGAAATAACTAAACTGCTGAATAGTAACAAATGGCTACTCTGTAGCACACAGATGTCTTCTATCCCACACGATCCAAAATTTTATTTTCAAAGTTTGAGATGCCCTCCTCCTTTCATGCATCGAGGACACAGGTTGAAAAAGAGAGGAACAACAGAGGATAAATACGGTACAGGTAACAGAGGAACAAGAAGTAAGAGGTGAATGCGCTTTGCTGGCCTCTGGAATCTTCAAGGAGAGGCACTGAGGAGAAGCTGACTGCATGATATCTGGCGGACTCCACTCCCTGTTTCCCTGAGTCCCACTCCAGTTGTCACAACTGGGACCATTTGTAAGAGCAAACATCTAATTCATCTCCACCCAGTGGGAATGAAAAGTATGTCTTCCCTTTCTAAAAATGGGATGCTTGGGGAGTCTATGATTGCTGAAAAATTTATAAAAGAAGGAAGAGGATACAATTTACTAGATATTGCTAAACCCCCACCTCTTATCTGAACTACATTTCACCTCACAGATAAAACCTGCCAACATGAGACCTATCTGCCTCCAGACAGTCCATTCACTTTGGAAGTTAAGCCCATCCTCAACACACGGCTTGGGTATTCTTCTCATGTATCTACAATTCGGATTCACCTTGTCACCCAAGCTAATTCTGTACTTGTCACAAGTACTACCCCACTTCTCCCGACCCATGTCCACTCCCCCCAACCCGCACTTCTGATCAACTTCAACAGAGAACAAGCAGCATGGTGTTCCTTACACACATACATCGTCACATAACAGCAGCAGGGTCACCAAAGATGCCAAGAAAGTCACGGCCACAGTTGATGTCGACATCCAGGAAGCCATCCTTCGATAGCTAAGATGTTTAGACCTAGACTCCGTAACTTATGTAGCTCACAATCTTAAAGTCTGTATATTTGATTTTCTTTAGACTTGACATATAATTATAATTTTTGAGAAATCTTTTAAATTTCTTTTAAATCTTTTAAAGGCTGTGCTTCTAAAAAGTGTCTTCAGATGCTGGCTCATTTGCATTTCTGATATGGTATGTGTTACGTAGGTCTTTTAGGCCTAGTCTGAAAATGAAACCAGGATTTATAAAAAGGATTCTAAGGGAAAACAGTTCCAAGTCCTAAATAGCCAAAATAAACATGAATTTTTCAAATATAACCTATGTAATTCCTTTATTCACAGAAAATACAATAGCCATTAATGTATCTCATATAATTCTGTATTCAATATATTATTTTTCAATAAAGATATTTCAATATATTTTATACTAAATGTATTTATTTTTACATATATATGTATATATATTCAATCAAATTGTGTGTAACAGACTGTAGCCACAGGAGGATTTTTAATGAAATGACCTTACAGTTTAGTTGAAGACATTCTCTTGTCAGCACAGCACTGAAACTTGGTACCCACCTTCTCCCATTTCTGCTTTAAACTGCTAAAGTGGATTCTGTGGTCTGCAATTAAATAATGACCATTATAGTAACTGGGCACAGAAGTGACTGCAGGCAGTACACTCCTGCAAAAAAATGAAAATTTGTGATTGGTTATCTCATCTGGTTGGATCTGAAGACAATGAGGATACAATGATCACAAGAGGGTTTAACACCAATTGTCCACGGTATCCAGTGATAAAAGAAGCTCTTAAATGACCACCTGCAGTACCTTGGAATGAAGCACCTATCTAATGTAAGGCTTTTGTGCTCTGAGTGACAGGACACTGTGAGAGAACACAAGACTGTGAGGTAGGTCAGCTGCTTTTAGTTCACTAGGCAGCACACGTACGTACACACACCTACACCCACACACACCCACAAGACACTTAGTGCTTTAAATCCTCGAGGTGAGAGAACTAGTGAATTTCTGTAAGTGTCTAAAACATTTTCTTTTTCCTTGTAGCTGCGAAGCTGGTGCAGCCAAAAATCAGATACAGAGACAGCCCTTGCAGGACTGCTGAATTACGATATAGGATAAATTCAGTTTTACTAGTTCTGTGTGAAAGTTAGGGCATTTGATTGTGTTAATCAAACATGCTTTAGTCATTCATTTTATTTCCTCTATTGCCTTTCAGCTGTATACTGTTTTAGTAAATTTTCATGATTGCTCTAGGGCTGTGCATCTTCAATTTCTCTAAGTTCATTCAGAGTTAACATTGCTATCACCTCACCCTTCTCACGTTGTAAGTGGCCTTCCCAAATATCTGTTCCACAGAAACAAAGAGCGATAAACAAATTATTGCTGTTGTTTTAAGCCATCAAATTTTGATGTGGTTTGTTACATACCAGTAACAACCACAATGGTTGTTTAAAGCAAGAGGATTGCTATAGTACCAGTTACTTCACCATGGCCCAGAGAAGAGGGCATTGATTATAAAAGAGCAAAACCCAAGAATTTAACACTTGGATGATTCAGACTACAGAAAGTCCCAAAACTTTACTGAGTTTCCTATGTCAGTAGAGACTAGTGCCACCTTGCTTAAGGACACAGTGAAGACTGCATCTCAGGGAGTTACCTTGCAAGAAAATTCCAATTCTCATACTTGACCCTTCCACCCTTCACTGCCTCTAGTGATATAAATAGATTTTACACACATAAAGAACTGCAAGATATTGTTGCTTTCTAGAGACCTTGGGACCATGTGTTAAAATAGATTCTAAGGCCATAGACAAAGAGGATCATAATTTTAAATCAGCTGAATTTAGATACTTATCAGAAAATTTTGATTCACAGTACTAACTCAAGCAGCTGGGGATGGTTTTAAACTATCCGCTCAACTGTTTGACTAAAACCTGGACTCAAACATGGCCAAAACTAAAGCTGAGATGCTAGAAATTTCTTGGTGTTAACGTGGAAGAAAGAATGCAACAACTTGGAAGAAAAGTCTCTTGTTAGTTTATCATTTGCAACCTATCTGTGAATACAGAGGTGGGTGATACATATCCAGCAAAAGCAGAGCCCTCAGGGAGTGCTACTTCGGAAGGGCCAAGTGAAAGCCTCTGAAGCTATTTATCCTCATTAAAAGAGAAAACCCTAAGCAACACTGCTTATCTGTGTAAACCACAGACATGTGTGCCACTGTCAAAAAGTTGAGAGATACCGCAAAGTGTGTGTTTGTGTTTGTTTGCGTGTTTGTGTGTGTGTGCATGGGCAGTTTAACCTACCCATTTAAATAGAGCAGGACACAGACGGGGCCTGGAAAATGTCATAGATTATGTAAACTCAATGTAATGGTGCTCCAATTACAGCTACTGTTCCAGACACGATCTCTTTACTGGACTAAATCATCACAGCCCCAGACCTCTGCTATGCAGGTACTGATGCAGCAAGTATGTTTTTCCGTACCCAGTCACCAGACATCAGATGCAGTGGGCTTTCACAAGCACAGAGAGAAGTTCACTTTCCCTATCTTGCCTCAGAAGTACATGGACTTTATGGTATAATTTAGTCTGCAAGGACCTTGATTATCTCACCATCCCATTAGACTGCACCAGTCTTGATGGCATCATGATAATAAAACTCAAGAAACTAAAACAAAAAATCGTGTGCCGATGTCAATCAGAAACCAACTGGAGATGATATACTCTTGACACTGTAACTTGTTATTAGAAAAATGTTCAATTTACAAAAATTCATTTGCCATAGTACCTCTAAGGAACTCATTTAATAAATAAAACAAGATATGCAAAATAAATGCTTATATATTTCTAATTATTTTTGTCCTTCTATGTCCTAAGAATGCTTCGATATCAAACCATTTTTTGAAGAAACTGTAAGTTTCCCCCAAATCAGAAACTCTTCTTACCTATGTAACACGACCTATGAAATACTCTGGACTTAACAGTAGTTTGACACTTCCCAAATAAGTAAACCCTCAAGTAAAAGGGCTAAACCACTGCACAGTCGTATTATGGATTATGCCACACTAACTTGCTTAAGCTGGGAACCATGTTTCCTAAAATCCCTTTCCCTTCTGATTTCATGTTAGAGTTGGTCAGAAGGGAAACTCGCTAAGGATTTGAAAGGCAGAAGTAAAGCAACAAACATTCTTTACTCTTGGAAGGCTATCACGGTTGAACATGGCATCAAACGGATGCAGAGATGTCCTTGCTCTATGCACCCGGCTCGCCTTTCCACTTGCTGGCCCTGCCAACCAATAGCAACCCCAGGCTCACCATCAGACACTTGACTGTGGACCCACAGAGCTGGCAGCTACATAGATACAAGAGCTTTCCACAGACCTCTCCTCAAGTTCCTTCTTTATCCTCCCATTTCAAAGGCTGGAAGTACTTGGCTCCTCAGATTCCTTTAAGTAAGTTCTGACTTATCCACTTGAGCCAAAGCTTCAAGTGGATCGGTACATGATTCTTTCCCTGATCTCCTTACTCCCTCTTCCACATCTTCATTCCCTAACTCTACCCACATCTGTATAAGATTGAATGCCTTTGGCAAACCTCTTATTCCCCAAAATATTCAAAGTGGCTCTGCTTTCATAAACAAAACCTGCATGATGCAATTTTTTCATTTTTGCCTTTTAATCTCCTTGTGTGTCCTATCATCTGATAGTGATTTACAGATTAATTTTTATCCAGCACATTGTTAAGTGCATTATCTCATTTAATCTCTATAATAATTCTGAGAGGTAGATACTAATATGCTCATTTTAAGACAAATAAATACAAATTTAGATTCCTTGATCAACTGGTCAGCCCAAAACCAAAAGACACTAAGTTGAAAAACAGGACCCTGATTTCAGGTTCAATACTTTTCCTATTTCTATAGAGGGACATTAGCCAACAGGGTGGTATAAGGACCTTTAAAATTCCCTGCACCATAAAAGCAACAAGAAAACTTGCAACAAGCGTTAGAATAAACTTTTTCAGAACTCTGGAAATTAATCAAAGGTTTGAAATAATATAGGGAGTGTTTATTCAAGAAAATGATAAAATCTTGGTTAAAAAAACAGCAAGCTTTGTGTCATTTTAACATATACCATTCCTATTCCCTCTTTTCAACACTGCAGCAGCCTTGAAAACCAACAGCATGTTATCATGGTGAAAATTAGCAGTCAAGCAGGCACCAGAGGGAAAATATGTTTGGAGCTCCTCCTCTGTTCCCAGAAAATGGTCTGGTGGGTCCCTGGAAGAGCCCACTTGTAAAGCTGTCTTTATTTAACCCAACTCTGAACTTGTCCAGTGAAAAGCCTTTGTCAAAAACAATTAGAGATAATTGATTAATTTTGCAGCTGCCTGAGGTGGTAAATAACACCTGGGGCAAACAATAGGCTAATCAAAACGCTTCAAAACAAAATAAGGGAATGAGATATATAACTAAGGGCTTTGAAAAACTCCAACATATTGGTGGGAATCTAGAAGTCCATGCGTGTGTAGGGCTGTGCACATGTTCAGGAAAGACTTGAGAAGGCCCTATACTCTCACCTCAGGCTGACCTTGAGGCTTTGCCCAAGTAGTTAGTGAATGTTAAGAGTTGTCAACTGCCTGGCTGAGTGTTGAAAGCATGTCCCAACATACACACACCCAGAGCCTACCAACAAAGACTAGGAAACTTGCTGATTTAGGCATTAAGGAATTTTCTGTCCAATCATTAGCTGACCATTAAGTTAACCAACCTGAGACTGCACAAAGAAACAAGAAAGTATGGCTCTTACATGATTTTAAAAAAAGCAATGAATAGAAACCGTCCCTGAGGATGCCCAGGTGATGGATTTTACAGACACTTAAAATCTGCTATTTTAAATAATCCCTAGCACAAGGACTAAGAAAGTAACTCAAAAAAAAAAAAAAAAAAAAAAAGTAAAAGAAATGCCAAGGGAGTTAACATGGTACATTAGAAAATACCCATTTAGCCAAAAAGAAGGCAGTAATGGGGAAATAAAAAAAACATAAGACATACAGAAAACAAATAACAAAATGGCCAATATACATCCTACATTAAATACTTTAATCAAAGGCAGAGATTGGCAGAAAAGTTTTTTTTTAATGATTCAACTAAATGCTGTCTATAAGAGACATACTTGAGATTCAGATACAAAAATAGGATGAACATTTTTTTAAAAAACGAAGAAGACACATCATGTAACAATAACCAAAAGAGAGCTAGAGTGGCTATACAAATGTCAGAGAAAATACACCTTAAGACAAAATTGTTAATAGAACAAAGGAAGGCATATTTTAATGATAAACATTCACTTCATCAAGAAGATATAATAGTTATTAGTGTTTATTCACCTAACAACAGAGCCCCAAATTACATGAAGCAAAAACTGACAGATCTGAAGGAAGAAATACACAATTCAACAGTAATACTTGGAGACGTCAATATCCAACTTTCAATACTGAAAAGAACAACTACACGGAAGACAGACATAGAAGACTTGTGCAATACTATAAACCAACTAGACCCAACAGACATTTAAAGAACATTCTGTCCAGCAACAGTGGAATGAATACACATTCTTCACAAGTGCACACAGAACATTCTCCAGGATATACTATATGTTAGGCCATAAAACCTCAATAAATTTCAAAGTGTTAAAATCACACAAAATATATTCTCCAACTACAATGGGACAAAATTAGAAATCACTAACAGAAAGAAATTTGGGGAATTCACAAATATATGGAAATTAAACAACACACTGCTAAATAATCAATACATCAAAAAAGAAATCACAGGAAAATTAAAAATACTTTGAGATAAATGAAAACAAATATATAATAGGCCAAAACTTATGGGATGCAGTGAAAGCAGTGCTTAAGGGGAAATTTATCATTATAAATGCCTATATGGAAAAAGAAAAAAAGATCTCAAATTAATCATCTGATCTTCCACTATAAGAAACTAGAAAAAGAAGAGTAAACTAAATTCAAAGCAGCAGAAAGAACAAAATAATAAAAGTTAGGGTGTAAACAAATAAAATAGGGAATAGAAAAACAAAAGAGAAAATAAACAACCCAAAAGTTGGTTAGATTTAAATTACTAGAATCAGAACTGAAAGAAGAGAAATTACTACCAAACTTATAGAAATAAAAAAGTTTATAAGGGGAACACTACTCCACAAGTACCCTACACTAAAAATAGCACCCAAGACTCAAAAAATCAAATCACATCCCTAAAGCACCTACATGATCAAAAACCAGTCTACAAATATTTATTCTACTTCTAACTGTACTATATTATAGGCCATGAAGGCTCACCAGAGTCCAGACATATGACACAAACATTGTGTTTACAACCTTTGCAAATAAGACAAAATATACAAATAAAAGATTAAACCTTTAATGAAAAAGAATATGAAAATGAATATATGTATGTATATGCATGACTGGGACATTGTGCTGTACACCAGAAACTGATACATTATAACTGACTGTATTTTAATAAAAAAAGAAAGATTAAATAGTAAGCAGGAAGACCTCCATCACCTTAGGAAATGCTAAGGTACTGATGATTTCAAATACTTTCTCTATCAACTCATACCTACCTGAACTCCTGTGAGAATGAGGAACATAGAGAGTGGATGGGATGCAACTTACTACTAGACAGTATCAATTCTGGGTATTTTATCCACTGGAAGATGGGTTTGGAGGGGCAGAGCAGGGCAGCCTCGTAAAGAAGGTGAGAAACACTAGCGCAGTGACCCTGCTTAGTATAAACTGGCCTCTTCTTTCCGCAAATTCCTATCCCACATTTTTCTTTAGATAAGTCAACTCTTTCTCCTTGAGAGCTTACACCTCTTTGTCCTGCCAACAGACTTATCTTTCCCAAGGGCAGTGTTTGCAGGCAATATATTTCCTTTCTTCAATTAGTCACACTGCATTCCTCAGTCTTCTTCATTCTCTCCAAAATGTTCTGTTTTCTCTTCCCTCCTTCAGTTACCCATTCAATTGATATAATTTATTACCAAATAAAGAACTACAAACAATGTGCCCAGCGAACATAAATAAAGCACAAAGGCTTCTAATATAATTTTGCAATATCAAAATGTGGGTGGCCAGAAATCTTCACAGAAAGCAAGAAGCTTTGGTATTTCTGGCTATGGGTTGCTACTTCCCTACTGGAAAACACAGATGTACATTCTTATATGATACAAGAAATTTGTCATCTTAACATCTATTAAGTAGGATAAAAATACATTCCCAAACATGCAAAAGCATACTTAAATGGATAAATGGCTGCAATGGACCTGAGGTGCATTGTGAACCCCTGCAATCCCTGAAGACCATTTCCCTACCCAAGCACATAGACATATCTCATGTACCTATTTTATTTTGCAGTTCTGCACAACTAATTATTGTTCTTAATACAACTCTACAACAATGACAATGCATAGCAAATTTCAGTATAAAATTAAGTCTGCCAAGACTTATAAAAAACCTTATGAATTACGGCTGGACTCCTTACTTTACCAGGAAAGCCTGCACTGCTTGGAGCAAAGGTCACACACTCAAATACCCAGAGATTTGTGCCAATTATTGAGAATGAATGAAGCAGGCTGGTGAGGGAGCATACAAAGGAAGGAGCCACTCCTCAATTCCAGCCAGTCAGTACAATAATGTGGGAATTTGGCCCAGTGTTTATACAACGTTTGATTCTTTAAGAGAAGCCAAGAAATCCAGATTTTTAGATGAATTTGCCTGAAAATGCTTACTCTAATTTTTTTCAAAACACTGTGTAAGCCAAATAAAATACCTCTTGCAACTTCAGAATGAGAACATTAAACTCCCCCCCTATAGTGGACATCAACTGCTCTTTTTCCTGCTCAGCATCCATTCTCTGATCTTCTGATAACAGAACGCTTCTTCCCTGAGGGGAAACCATTCCCTGTGGTACAGGTAGGACTTGTCAGAGGTGAAGGCACATGCCTCAGGCTGTTCAGTCTTTGTGGAACCTTTCTGTTAGAGCCATGGAACTCATGGTACTTTTCCACCAGGATTACTAAACTTGAGCTTCCTGTGGCCATCCTGTCTGGCTCTTGGAGAGAGTGACAAAGTCAGATGACCTCATCTCAGCCCTGGATATGGCTGTAATGACAGGTCTACTAGAATTTTCAGTTGCATGAACCAATAAATTCCATTTTTTGACTAAGCTATACATGTTGGTTCTCTTACAACTGGAAGAGTCCTAATACATCCCTAGAAAATTGTGTTGCGTGATTCGTTCTCTAGACTCCAACCGTAAGAAGATCTGTGCAGATGTAGGTGCCTTTAGTCAGAAAGTCAAATGGTAGTTCTACTACTTACTAAATGCATGACCATGAGTAAGTTAACTAGAATTTCGAGAGTCTGCTCTTCACTTGTACATTACCTGGGAGAATTAGATGTGAAACGTACCTAGCATTTTGTCAGGCACACAGTAAGCCCTAAACTAATGTTTGTGTTCTTTCTCAACTCCCTCCACTGGAAAACCAGATTAGAAAGTAAGATGCTTGAGGTTTCACTACTGGGAAGAAGGAAGGGAACTTGAAACAGCTTCTAGAAACACTAAATTTTTCTATAAGTAATCACGTTAGTCAACTGTGTACAGTTTCTTCAAAGACAGAAGAACTGCTGTTGCCAACTGTTAAGCAGGCAATTATGTAACTGACGCCAACAGGACTGGAGGAAGTGAGGTCAAAGGGAAAAACTACTGATACCACAAGGTTAAAAGTTAAATTTTTCCACATAAGGCTAATTTCAACCAAATGTCAGTTTTTTAGGAAAATGTGTAGAGTCATTAGGAGGAGGCCCTAGAGATCTCAGAGAAAGAGTCTATACAAAATACAAACTGAGTGGACCATTGCTTTATAGAAGGATAGCAGAGACAGAAATATTTAGCTGTAAACATAATGGCCAAACAGAATTTGGAATCTGTACATACTTGCATGTTAGCATCTGTCATACTATACTAAAACATCCTGCTCAGGCACATGCACTGTCAGACTATAAGCTCCTTGGAGGTAACTTTTTTCTTATACTCCTCCTTGGAATACAATTACCCAGTACAAGGTAGATACTATAAATGTTGGATGAATTCAAATGAAACTAACAGTGAAGTCACAAAGGGCTACTGGTGTTTTCTAAGGGTCTTCAGAGTCAAAATAGAGACATAAAAGATTCTTCTCTTTGAGAACAAAGGGAGAATGCCCTGGGGACATGTTCTGGGCTGACATCAATATTGAGTATGACTGAATCTCCCAACAAATTTGTCCTAGCAAACAGAGGTCACACAGCAGAATGTGAACTTCACAGGGCCTCTTATCCAAGCAATCACACCTAAGAACTCTAAACCCTAAAGGACTGAAAATACCAAGCAGCAAAACTGATGGCCTGAAAGGAGATTCTGCGCAACTGAGAGATGAACCTTTGGACCAAATGCTCCACTGCTGAGAGGTGACTGAGAACTGGAGAGATACGCAAGCAAAAAAGTTAACATACTGAAAAATATGCCATATTGGGACTCAGCAACATTTATGATGCTATGTTTTTCTGCAAGTTGCTATTTTAGAAATTTAACATTTGAGGGAGGGACAACCCTACCCTAAGCACACTAGGATTCCAGGAAGTACCGTGTTAGAGACAAGGCCCTGGGTTTTGGATAAAGAATCTGGGTGAAAGTTCAAACGTTTAAGGAAAATTATTCATACTTGAGTCAGAAGGAATTATCAGAACAAACTGCCCTTCTTGGCTATGATTTGTGCCTCGATTTTGTGAATGAGCGGAAGGAATTAAAAATTCTACCATGCGATAAGAGTGGCCCTCGCTCAGTTGGTCAGTACACAGGGTTGGGGAATTGGCAGGCCAACAACTACAGGAAGCTCTTCTGGCAAAGGATGGAGGTGGAGAAATGAGCTCTAGACCCAGACCTGGTCTCACTACAAGTGCCTTTGAGGACTACAGGAATGACAGAGCTAGGCTTGGCAACCAGAGGTTTGCTCCAAGGGGAAAAAAAAAAGGGCAGGCTTAGAATTTAAGGTCATACTTCTAGTCAGACACCTGTCCCGACAATACCTGTCAGACAATAGCTTTAGGTTTTAAAAAATGCACTTGTGTACATGCGTGTGTTGCAAGTGCAACTCAAACAACCTTGGACATAGTCTAATTCAGTCTTCTTACCTGAAGCACAGAGGAAAACAGATTCTAATTTCACCGTTGGAGAGACTGGTTCTCAAAGACAAGGAGTTCGACCACTGGAAAGGTGTCCTTGATGCAGTGAACAAAGACGACGGGGCAGAACCAAGAGAGCCCCAAAGAACCTTCTACCCTTAGGGCTGCCACAAATAATCCTTCCAGCAGAAAGGCAGTTCACTCCAAGCCCAAGTTCTTGTTGCATGAGCCGCAACTGAGAGGTGAACAGTACAAAACACTTCATGTCCCCCCAGTTACTTACCCCCTTCTTCACTGGGGTGAGGCCTCATCCTGCTCACTCTCTCTCTGAGCCAAGTGTTTACTACCATGCTTTTTACATGTCTGTGTGTGACAACACCACACTGTGGGCTTGATTTTTCAAAGGGTACCTGCCAACAACGTACATAGTCCAGGTCCAAGATAAAACAGAGTAATTAAAAACAGGCTTTGTTATCCAATTAGCCGATCACTTCCTATTTGTATTACCCAGTTATAGAATATTTTCAGTTGTTTTGCTGATTTTTCTCATTCAAGTGAGCACAACAATTTTAACTTACAAATTGACTATCAAATTTTGAGGGATTAACAACATCCTGGATGGGAGGTAGGTGTTGGGGAGGGAGGTGTGGGCTTTAGAAGAAAGGTCTGAGCTCAGATCCCCAAATCTGCCACTTGCTAAGGCTTATCAGTAAGGCGGCAAAAACAACTCATACTTTGTAGGTTGTTACAAATATTAAATGACAATGACAAAATAATTCTACAAAGAATGTAGTACATAAGAAGCCCTCAAAAATTGCATTACATAATAACAGCATGTTCACAGTGTCTTAGCATCTACTGAGCAAAAACAAAAGTTCTCAAAGGCTCCTATTTCTATTCCTAAAGTTAGAAAGTTGAAATGGGAGGAGGGAGATCTCGTACTTTGTTTTTGGAGAGAAAACATATGGCTGGGTTTGGAAAGGGTTCTTTTACCACATGTAAAGTCCACAGGAGCGTCTATGTGGAGATTTGCTTCAACGCAGTAACTATTCTGTGAACTCCTACTAGTCATTCACTCAGCAAATATATTTGAGTTCTCCCTATGGGCAGGCCTGTGCTGGGTGCTGGGGAGACAGCTGTAAATAATATAGACACAAGTCTGATTCTTTAGCAGCTTACAGTTTAGCCAGTGAGCTGAGCCAGCACATGGAGGATTGAGAGTAGTGTTGGGTGTTATAGGAGCACACGGGAGAACATCACCAAATCTGGGAGGCAGGTTTCAGGGAAAGCTCACTGTAGGAAGCAACTGCCAAGGAGAATTCTGAAGAATAAGTAGGAATTAGCTGAAGGGGTTCAAGTTCTAGACAGGCAATAGTATGTGCAAAGGTCCTGAGGTCAAACAACACCGCAAAGTCGAGACTTACAAGTAGTAGTTTAGTCCCACTAGAACCTTGGGCACAACCTGGATGAGTGAGTATAAATGGGGACGAAGCAGAGATAAAAGAGTAGGGAGACAAAACAGTCAGCAACACAAGTAGGAGTCAGAACACCAAGTGGTCTGTAAATCATTCAGGCTAAAGAGCTCCAACTTAATCCTGGAGACACAGCAAAGTTACTGAAGAGTGAGAATGAAATGATCAGACTTATATTTCAGGAAGCCTCTGCTGACTGTAGTGTGAGAAAAAGAACACGTGGGGAATCTCTTAAATCAAATAAAGAAACTATCTTAGAAGAAAAAACCCAAAAACCTCCATAACCCAAACCAAATGCTAAAAGAATCTCAAAAAATCTCATTTGTTTTAGAAATAAAAGATATACTTGCAATTTAAAGGAACACTTTTCAAAAGCCCAATGGCTACAATGATCTGCAAATGTAGCCTATGAAAAGATAAGGCTATGGATCTCAGGTTAGCTCTTTGTTTCCTAGAAGCAAAAGAAAATAAGAGATGTCCCAACTCTAATCTCTCCAGTCCCTTCACCCCTCAGCCCTCCAGGCAGCTTATGCCCGCTCAGTCTTTGTCTTTCATTTAAGGACCCAATTTGCTCAACAAAATAAGAATTTTGTTATAGAACAGGCTTGGAGAAGCTGCAAAAAGTGTGCCAGATAGCTTTAAAAAATTAAACGCTAACAGATGAGAACCAGTTCTGACCCCAAGGTGGAGCAAAATTAATCTTACCTATTTTGCCAATGGTCATTAAATAACGACGATTTCTGTAGGTAGTTTCTAAATGAGAAAGTCTGAGATCTTACGAGCGGGGTGCAAACAAAAGCACCAGAGTGCAACAATCAGAATTAGATACTTTACCAAATTTGCCTTTTAAAAATAAATTATGCCATTAAGCACTAAATGCAAGGATTAAAATTTCACACATTTCCAGTTAAATCCAAAAGCGGTGACAACTACTGGCACATGACCAAATACTACAAGAATCTCAGCTGTTTTAGAAATAAAACATTTGCTGCCAACTTGAAGCAAGACCTTTTTAGGGTTATGAGCAAACTGACCTGCAAATATAGCATTAGAAAAACAGGTAAGGAAAGTCTTTTCTGAGGCAAATAAAACGCTCAAATCAATCTTTAAAATCAAGATTTTGAGGGACGTTTGGCCGTAACTCACAAAAGGCTTGAGACAAAGTAAATGACCAAAAATTCCTAAAAATTAAAATATACACATTTTGTAGAATAATTTAAAACATAGGAATTTATCACTATTACAAGACATTTATTACAAGGTCATATGCAAATTAAAAAAATAATAACACCACAACCACTTTGGGAAACACAGTCAAATCTATTCTCTGAAAAGAATGGACTTGTTTTATTTTTTTCTACTATAATTAGAGAAAATTTCTACTTTCCATACTTTCTGAAAGTAAGTAAGTTTAATATTTCAAAACATGCTTTGGGGATCTGTGATACACCAACTTCTTAGTTATTAAAAAAAGTCACTATTTCAAAAACTGCCATATTTTTATATACAGTTATTATTTATTTGTTCACCGACCAATGTGAGGAATGATGCAATGGGAACTGCATCAGACTGGGAGTCAAGATACCATTCATTCATCCATTCATTTCTTGACTACCACTTGTGTGCCAGGCAATGGGCACTAAAAATATATTTAAGTCCCTGAAGAAACATAATACTGTATTTCATCAAATCTGAGGTGCCATCAACTTTAAGACTAACTCTTAACTAATTAAGAAAAAATGCTTTCGATTAAATTATGACATAATGCCTTGAATGAATCACATCAGCCTCTCATTGCTTTGACATTTTTAAAAAATACTCAGAAAAATTTGGTAATTTTTCCTGCCTTCAATACATTGCTTGACATTTTAAAGGGCAACCTTTTTTTTTTTTCTCACACATCTCAGTACAAAGCACAGCTTCATTTACTCTGGGGTGTCTTTCTTTCTTGGCTCCTGTCTAGCACTTAGTTTTTAAAGA
Source organism: Camelus bactrianus (assembly GCF_048773025.1). Classification (NCBI taxonomy): domain Eukaryota; kingdom Metazoa; phylum Chordata; class Mammalia; order Artiodactyla; family Camelidae; genus Camelus; species Camelus bactrianus. Next base: position 36,070,081 of record NC_133553.1, on the reverse strand, counting down.
AAAGTAAGTGGAATTGAGATGATTTCTCCAATGGCATATGTTTATTTCACGAATACTAAATTCATATCCCTCGAGTTGGTTTTTGTCCTTTATTGTGTGTTCAATAACTTTTTGTTTCAATGTCAAATCATAATGGAATCTTTTTGAAGATATTTTAAATGGCAATTAAGCCCAACATATGTAGAGCTGACACTGTGTACATTGTGCAATTGAAATGACAACACTAAATATAGCTGCAACTAAGCTTGTACAAGCACAAGCAGCTACAACCTGGCCAAACGGCCACCTGACTGACAGCAACTGACAGATGCCATCCAACGACAAGATATATTCCAAATTCAAAGATGTTAAAATGTGAAAAATACACATGTCTCAGAATCAGACTGGTAACAGCAGCAAACACTCATGCAGCACTATGAGGAAAGCATCATTCTAGGTCCTTCACATACATCATGCCATGAAAACCTGTCAGGTAGGTAGGCTAGCTGCCTCCAGATGAGGAAACTGAGGCTTTGCGGGGGGTTGTTTGAGTAACTGGCCCCAATATCACAAAGCTGGCATGTGCCAAGGCTGGCACTGGAATCCAGGCAGACTTGGCTACACTTTTACCCACTACTCCACACAGCCTCCCAGGTCAATAAACGATAACCAGCTTTGTGACCTGATGCAAACCATCTGAGACTCCTTTCGTTATCTGGGAAAGAAAGGGAGCTGGAATGGATGATTATGGAGCCCTCTCCCAGGATGGAAATATTATAATTCTATAATTTTCTATAGTAAAATTTTATTCCTATGCTGGTTTCTCCTTAAGCCAATACAATTCAAGACCTTCACTGCCATTAGTGATTAGTGAAAGAAATATAATTTCTACTATCAGTCTAAAATACACATACTTAGGAAGGTATTAAGAAATAGATACCCATGTACCACTATTTCTCTTTTTCAGGGTGATGGCAAAAAGGACTGTAGATACAAATACTCCTATTTGTGGGTTTTATTCTGCTTGTGTACTATACTTGTGATAGAAATTTAGCCATTTAAAATTTTATTCCAAAATTAACATCTAATTTCAATGTGTCCATTTAACAGATATACATGATGCATAATCCCTCATTATTTAAAAAATTCTGTTCATTTATGAGTGGAAAAACATCTGATTAATAGATGCAACTATTGCAACACTTTTCCTCTTGACCTAATTTAAGGGTAGAATTAAATGTACATTACACATTTGACAACTCTTCTGCCCTGAGGGGAGAGGCGTTGTCATTACACACACTTTGAATTTTCTACAGGCAGACCCAGCTGCTCTTCCTCATAGGTAACCTTCCTTCCGACCCACAGCCTCTGATCATGAGGTAACCCAGTAATGCTGAAAATAATTCCTAACAGTTCACTCAGAAGCTCTCCTATAAGAGGAGAGTTAATAAAGGAAAGAGATCACAGTGTCTTTAAGGATTTTATTATTCATTCTAAACATCAAATAATGTATCAATTTTGGGCCTGCTTTTGTCTTTAATGTACACATACCCATGCAGACACATAAAATAGTCTGCTGCAATTGAAATCAGAGAAAACATTGAAAAGATTTCTGGAGAAAAAGGTGAAAAAAGGCATATAAGTGAACTGTTGGTAAAAATAGGTTTTAAAAACAAAACATGTGAGAAGATGCTCAAAGATGGAAGGTTCTTCCCAGTATAAAGAATTTTACTATTACTTACCTTCCCATGCTGCCCGGCTCTTTCATAACAAATGACAACATCTTCCCACATTTCTAGTTTCTCAAATATTTGAAGGGCTGAACTGGTGCATCCCAACTCAAAGAGCAGACTTGCAAGTTGGCGCTAGAAAATCAAGTTAAAATAATGAACACTTCTGTATGCAAAGACAGATAGCTCTGTTTCACTTACAGGTATATCCAATCTGCCGTCTCAAGGGTCTGCTAATTGTAATAAATACGTAATTTCTATAATTCAACCTCAATTTCTATAATTCAATTAGGAAGTTGCAATGATTCAATACTTTAGCAAGCTTCTTTAAAGGAGGTGAGTAATTAAAAAAATAAAATAGAAATTGTTTCAAAACATTCAATATATCCATTTTTTCCCCAAGAACTGAGAACTTAAAAAGCAAAATCTATACTTCTTATTCCCTAGAGATTCTATATATGATCTCTGTTGTAAAGCTGAGATCCAATAAATCGATTTTTTAAATTCTAGTTAAAATGGCTATTAACAAAAAGATAAGAGGTGTTGCTGAGGATGTGGGGGAAAGGGGACTCTTGCACACTGCTGGTGGGAATGTAAAGTGGTGTGGCCACTACAGAAAACAGAGGTTCCTCAAGAAACTGAAAACAGAACCACCCCATGATCCAGCAATCCCACTTCTGGGTATATAGCTGAGGAAAACAAAAACACTAATTTACTTTAAGCACATTCTAAAAAACCTAGCTATCTAATTTTCCAGTCCTTGGCAGATAAAAGGGGGCAAATTTTGTGGCAAGGTGAGTGAAGGTTAAACATACTCAAAATTAAATCTATTGTAGTTTATAAGTGGTCCATCCTGCAGGCATAGAAGACAATATTAGAAAGGTTAAAAAATTAGGTGAGACTCTTAAATAAGGTATGGTTTCAAAATTCAATACATATTTAAGAGTTAAGAAGCTAATGGACATGGAAAATGCAGGACTAACAAAATTAGAAAGTAAAATGAAATACATCTGAACATTATAAGCTAATATATTATCAAAATAAACAAAAGGGATGGTCCAGTTCTGCATTCCATGAAATAAAGGCGAATTTGGCTATTTTAGAATATGTGATTGGACATTTTCAAAAACTGAACACAGCATGTGGGAGCTGGAATAAGTCTTGGTGCTCAAGTAGTAAGTAGTTTAATCTTTTCTTTTAACAAATGAAGAAAGTTACGGCATCTAAGCTGAAATGGCTAGCAAAAGGCAAATTCTCCTTTTACAATAAACCATGCTGTTATTTCTTGATCTTTAAAAATAGTACAAAAAGATATGGTTACTCCCTTAAAAGAAAGAAAAAATGATTTAATTTCTTAATGAAAGAGAATGTTTTTCTAACTGCCCAAAGACCCTAAAATGCATAGCTTCCTAAGCAGATAAAATAAACACTTAGCCTAAATTCTATTTCAACAGTGTTTAATTTTCTTAATGATTCTGTTCAGAAACTGAGTAACAGCTACACCCTCAATAGACATGTTTTGTCATAATAATAGCTCAGAGCCTGAAATCTTTGTATACCACAAACCGCAAAGTACAAAGCGCTTAACAAATTTCACAGGTCAGGGTCAAAAACATGCCAAAAAGCTCCAGTTGTTAACACCTTCTTGATGAAGAAGCTACTCCTTTTGAGATGATATAACAAAGCTTTTTATGTGTCTATGTGTTACTGAGCCCCCCTTCAATAGATAAAGTGTAACCCAATGTGTAATAAACCCCCTTGTTTATCTTGTGCTTAAAAATACAGCCTACTCTACCAAAGGGGAAAGGAGGGGGGATAAATTAGAAGTTTGGGATTAACAGATACACACTACTGTATATAAAACAGGTAAACAACAAGAGCCCACTGTATAGCACAGGGAATTACATTCAATATCTTGCAATAACCTACAATGGAAAAGAATCTGAAAAAAACATATATATGTATACAATACTATACACCTGAAACTAACACAACACTGTAAATCAACTACACTTCAATAAAAACAAACAGAATATAACCTATTCTAAGAAATCTTATGATGGAGATTCGTTACATGGCGGGTTGGCATTTGTAGTTCTAAGTCACTACTATGTGCATAATCCACCAGAGAGGATTGGAAGCTGGTTAAAATTACAATAGTTACCAAATCATCTAGAAATTTCTGGCTGGTACCTTTTGATTCCACTAAGCTTTTCTCTGCTATAACTTCCACATCTGTACAATGGGGATATTTCACAAAATTGTTGCAATAAAATAAGACAATGCATGTGAAGGCAGAACAAAATGTGTGCCTCATAATAAACGTGCAGTAAAAGTTGATTGTTATTACCTGGTACAATTACAACGCAATGAAGGGATAGGAAAGGAGGTAAACTACACTAAAAGTTGAAAAACTAGAGATGTAGTTTATGAACAGCTGTGTGATCAACACTGGAAAAATGTGGTTAATTGCAATAGGCCTCAATTTTCTTGTCTGTAGAATTAAAGAACTGGACCAGGTGTCCCAGTTGCCACAGGTGCTAACAATTTTACAGAACAGGGGAACCATGCCTGTAACACAGGAGAACCACAGGGCAGGAGCTAAACTAGCTATTCCTACATCCTTAGAAAGAGGAGCGTACTTAAGGATACCTCACAATATTGAGTATCAAATAAATGCTTTCTTTTACTTTTTGTAAACAACTTGCTTAAAAGATTCATTCTTTAGCATAAAGTCCCTTTTAAAGGGCTTTTAAATATAAAAAGTTATTTTAAAAATGGAAACTTTCGTGGTTCTCCATTTAGTTTCAAGGATTCTATTTAATCTAGTTTAAAATTTTAAAAAAAAGTTTTAGAAGTCTAATATAACTTCACTCAAAATAGCAATTTGAAGTAACTGGCAATCCCCAGCTAGATACTTTTATTCTTTTCACTGAAATATTTGAAAACTCAAACACAAATTGAAAGTCATTCTTTTCTAATGCTTTTTCTTTCAAATGTGAAGTATTCTCCATACCCAATAATGACAACAAAAATACCTGAATGGCCCAGTGAGGTGGTACTCGGCAGCAATAGAAAACCTTCAGGCGTTCCAGCACAGACGTGGTCTTATCTTCAAACTGGTCTGCAAGAGCCTTAAAAGTACATACATAATCAGAATCTACCTGTGTAATAACTTTTTAATATAAATAAGATTCTTAGTGTGAAAGTTATCCAAATAGACACATAAAGAAAGAACACAAGTCACTTTGATAAGGTGATGGGATGTGTGAATGCTTTCTGAATTTCTTTAAATGTTAAAAGAAAAAAAAACTTTAAAATTAATCAACATTTATGTAAACCTGTACATTTCTCTCAGGAAAACAGTTTCTTATATTGAGAGTTCCTATAACAGTTCTTTCAAAGAACCAACCTTATTAATCAACCTTTTCACTTTTTCTAAGAAAAACTATTCTTCAGCATATCTATGTCACAACCATGTCACTTTGACAATGGCACTTTCTAATATCGAAGAAAATTCTATGAAGAACTTCATTTAGGACTATTTTCTCAGGAATAAAGTGAAATCAAAGGGTGTGTCTAGCTCATGACAGAGGGCGAATTTTCTTACTGTTCAGCAAGAGAGCTAGCTCCAGGGCAGGACACTCATTCATGCGAGACCACCCTTAAGGAGCAGTGAACAGCTTCAACCTGCACTCCCTCTGCTGTGCTGACATACCCGCACTTTGTGGAATAACTGTGCTCTCAAAAGCTACGTCAGGAAGTAGGCCAATGAGACTAAGACGGCTGACTCTTGAGAAAAAGTACCAGGGCCAAATGCAAAGCCAAAGGCTGGCACTATCCAGCGGTCACATGATGAGTCAACACAAGACCTCACAGACTCAGCATCGAAGTGAACGCAGACACTCTGGAGCCCCAGGCAAACACACAGGTGGCAGTCTCACTACCGTGATCATCTTCACCTGCCTCTTCACTTGTCATTCAGTTTTCGGTAAGTATACATATTTTTTCTGTTATATACTGAGACCTCTCAACTGTGAATTGTCATGACTCTGTAAAATGCAGCACTCAGATGTTCTTTTTTTGCCAACTGACTGGTATTCACGGGGTTGTCTTATGAGGATTAGCTGGTAGCAATATGTCTGTTACGTAGGAGGTTATGTAGGAGAGCGTCCATGTATTTGAGAAGGACGAAGCACTGCATTAGCAGCTTACTTTCCAAAACTTCAGGGTACCTGCCACTGTTCTGTAAGTTTGAGATTTTTTTCAAGTTTTTACAATATTAACTTTTAAAATTGAAAATTAAAAAAAAAAAAGTTATAGGGAGTGAGTCCAAACTTCCTCTTGAGAAAGAAAAGGACAAGAATATAACAGATCCTAATCAAAGTAAAAAGAGACCTGTTTCTGAGCAAGGAAACTGCACCTCAATTGGAGGGGGCAGGTTGGGAAGTTCTCTGTATTATACTAGGTGGGAGATATATTTGTTAGCCTAAGCATATCCTGCAAGAATGAGAAAACACTCATTACATCACTTCTTTGACAATCCAAGATGTTATTCAATCAAATCAGTCAGAACGAATCGAGTCATAACCAGACTCCTGAACCATCTTAGGTCAAAATATTTTTAAAGCTCTCTGGCCTTACTTCAGAGAAACTTAATAGCAAAAAGGTTGCGTGCTTCTGCCCAAAGCTATTTAGTTGTAGGAGAGACAGAAGAGAAGAAAAACTTCTGGCTGGGTACATATGGTTATAATACATAAATAAAAGGTTCACTGAATTACTTCATCAAAAGTGGGGAAATTTTCTCTTTTTATCAAATGTTTTCCTTTCTTTGGAAAGAAAAAATAAATAATGCCTATTTAATAATTAAAAGCCAAAAGCAACAACGCTCACTTTTATGAAGTCCTAGTTACATGCAAAACATTTGCATTTCAAACAAAACTCATGTTGTTTGCTGTAGTTACTGCATCTAGCTAAAACATTAAGCAGTGCTCAGGAAATAGTTCCTGATTTATTAATAAACAGATTTAGTATGTATTTCAGATCCTCTCAGATACTTTGAGATGATCTCAGAGTGTCTCTGATACTTTCAGATACTCTACAAAATGGCAAAGGTCACTGGAGAGAGAGCAGAGAACCAACATTTACTTGAACTTGATACCACAAATGAGCCCCTGTAATAGTCACACTTCAGAAGAACTTGATTAGGCTATGTGTATGATAAAGATTGAAAACAGAATTCTAACCTATTTTCACTCCTGCACAGAATATACTTCTTCCTACTTTAAGTATGACAACCATCTAAGGAAGATTTACCTACCAATAAAACAAAGAACATTAAATTAATTTGCCTATTTCCTCTACTGGATTCAAAGCACTCTCTTATTTGTTAACTCAAATACAGAGACATATTTACAGTTCATCTCTTAGGTTTTTCAGAACAGGATTATTTCTAGCGACTCATTCTGAAATAATTCCATTATATTAAAACAAAACATAACTGGAGTCCTTTACAGGAAAGGGAATGCTGGCAAGCGAAGTGGCTGGCATCCTGCTTTAGGTCTGCCTCCAACAAGCAAGTCATTTAATAAGCACAAGGGCACTCATCTATGAAATGATTTTCTAAATGATCTTTTGTACTTCCAACACTCTCTGAGTATATGGCTTTATCAAAAGAGTATTTATTTCAAGCATTTGAGGAGGTGGTTAGTTTCAGGCACTATTAGCTGAACACAAGTATCAGGTTTGTTCCTTAGGGGCGAACTGTACCCAAGTGGCCTGAAAGACAATATTTAAAGTACTAGGAGCATGGGACTGAATGAATGTGAAGCCTGAGTTACCACTGTGTCCATTTCTGTGAATGAACATGGACAGAAACAGTGAGCTCGCAGAGAATCTGGTACTTTGCAACCTTTCACATACTCCCAGAAATTTAAGTAAATGATCTCTAAAGCAGTGCCATTTTCTTTCCAGTTTCTAAATTTCATGAATTTCACACCTGAAAGCACTTGATCATAAGCTAAAACTGGTACTAGAAGGTGGTCTTTAAGGAAAGATGATAACATCAAAACAGAGAGAGAGAGAGGTTAAGGTACCCTAAACCAATCTTTAAGAATTGAAAGCAAACAGTGTGATCTGGGAGGGTGAAGGAAGAGCTGAGGATAAATGGGAAAGATGCTGAGTAGAGAGTGAGGAAGAGTCTAGGCTCAGTCAAGAGAGTGGGGAGAGCAGAGTCACAGCAAATCCGGGCGTAACTGCTGGGACACACCAAAGGCGACTTCGTGATGTACAGACCACTGTGGTACGAAACTGTTTCTAAGTTTTAAGGTTCCCATTTAACATCTTTTTTCTTTCCACCACCTCAAAGCATTTATACTTTGAGTGTCCTTTGAGAAAATGTGCTGTGCGTGTGGGTTCCCTAACCCTGCACAATAACAACTCTCTAGCCTCCCAGGAGCCACAGTACCAGAGGTCAGGGGACATCTCCATGGAATGGGGGATAAAAGAATAAAACCCCAGAAAACAGCGATGGGCCCTCTCTTTTCAATGCTCTGTTTTCAGTAGAGAAAGAACTTCCCTCAAAGACTAGAGAAAAATCAAGACTACATTTTAAACTTAGCACATAGAGAATGATTTAGTACAGAAGGACCATTCTGCACAAGGTCTGGGATGATTTAGACCATTTATGTGCTCATATCTAAAAATATGGAATACATATCTTCAAAAGAACAAAGCTAGTCCCTCAGGACTGACACTTTCACTGAAGGCTATTCATTCTTGCTTGTGTGATTATCAAAGTATTTATCAGAAGAGCCAAGTAGACATTAGCTGATAATCTAAAAGGTCTGACTGATCATATGCCAAATCACCTTGCTTTTTTTGTGCAATCTGTGTGCATGTGTGTAGGGGGGTAGGATTTATTATAAAAAAATATGTACTTAATCAAATATATCCAACATTGGGGCTGAACAGCTCTCTCTGACAGGAGTCTGTAGTCATTCAGCTGTGACACAAACAGCGCTCAAGCTAACTGCCACCTCAAACTCCCAAGTCCAAGAAAATTGCCAATAGAAACAAGGGGAATGAGAATTAAAACCTATTAACACACCTGCTAAGGATCAACAACACCATTAAACCTATCATTAACCCAGTTTTTACCTCGTGTATAGGGAACTGCAGCTCAGAGAGATTAAAAAAAAAAAAGACTTGCCCAAACTTTAAAGCTATGAATAGGTGAGCCTGTCTGATTCCAAACACCAAGCTGACAGCTTTATTAAAACCTTACCTCCTAAGTGGAAATTATCAGATCTGTGATAATAAAAAGCAGCTTCTCATGGGAAAAATACTGAGAACTTGAATCAGCTGGGTTTCCCCCACCTAAATTTCATAATATGAGGCAGGATGTGGCCTGTCTGAGAAGAGCTTCAGTGATTGCTTCCTGTGCCAGATACAGAAGACTTTCAGTGTTGGCTGGTAGGAACTGGGTGTACTCATGGGGGCTGGGAGAGCCTAGATGTCTTTTTCATGATTTCAGACTGAAGAGATGAACATAAAGACGAAGTCCTCAAGGAAGCCCAGACAAGGATCTTGGAGTGTTCCTTTTAGTCAGACCTGAGCAGTTCTTAAACTTTTTGGTTTCAGGACCTCTTTAAATCCTTATGAATTACTGAGGGACTCCACAGAGCTTCTCTTTATGGGTGCTCTAATCTATCAATACTCATCAGACTAGAAATTAAAACTGAGTAAATTTTAAATATTTATTCACCCACTCTAAAATAAAATAACAAATCTATTATATTAATACACATAATGGTTTTTATGAAAAATAACTAGATTCCCCCCCCCCCAAAAGGTCTTGAAAGATGGGCAACATGTTACATGTTTGCAACTCTCTTTACTGTCTGGCTTAATAGAGGACAGCTGGATTCTCAGGCTTGCTTCTGTAGTCAGTCTGCTGCCATATGATGTTTTGGTTTAAGTTTATGATAAAAATTTGGCCTCATACAGATAGGTAGTTGGAAAAGGGAAAAGTATTTTAATAGCTTTTTCAGCTAATTGTGCATACCATTCTTTGATACCACACCAAAATTCAACATGTGGTGGCTCCTTAGAGTTCCTGCAAAGTGGAATTTGAAATCCTATCAATGAATGTTTCCCTGTTACATTAAATAACTGTTACAGTAAAATTCATTAGCCTAAAAAAACAAATAAACCCACACTCACTGATCTGTCTTGAACTTTGAATGGATCTTTTACCCATGCTTGATTTTTTTTTTAACATCATGCATCAGTCATTTGGAAAATGTGCAGATTTCCAAATGTTAATATATTTCATATAATATTAAAAATTATATGCATTAATATCACAACCTCCTAAGAAAACTCTCATCCCGTACTGGAAGTAACAGGAAGCTGTCACGTTCCTAGTGTTCCTAGATACAAGTTTTCCAGAAGTCTCATTTTTTTCTTGGAAGCTCAAAATTTTATCATTGGTAACAAATAGTAATAATTAGTTTCCTAGAAGTGATGAGTTCACTTCATTCATTTCTGAAAGAATGTCTGCCAAATACCCAAGTCTGAATACCCATAGTTTGTCAGTATTTCTTTCAAGTAAAAAGAGTGTTCCCTGGGAGAAGCAGCTGGCTCAGCTTTTTCTTGCGAACCCACTGTGCTTTAGCGCGCAGCCCGAGTGTTCTGCAAGTACTTCCCAGTTGATTACATAGAATATTAAAAATGCACTTAATAATATTTACTGATTTATCAAACACATTCATAAACAAAATTGTCTTTCTCTTTTTTTCAGCTACGAACTCGTGGCAGCAAAGCACAGGATGGCTCCTAGCATGGCGTGCTGTCCCGATCTTGATTTGGGTGAAGGGACCGACAGTTTGACCGCCCCCTGCTTCTGCCGATTCAGTGCCAACACAGTGACAGGTAAACAGTATCTCAGTATTGCTGTGAAGATGGTCGTGACCTGAGGACACTCTGAAAGGCCTGGGGAGCCTCGGGGCTCCACAACCACCCTTGGAGAACGGCTGCCTGGGAATCAGCAGATGCAGAAGCCCTCAGGCCTTCTCCTGACCCCACCCATGTCCCCTACCCACGTCCAGCTTTCTCCGAAAACTTCTCCAGGGGACCTTGCTTACTATTTAAGGAGAAGTTCTTTTTTATTATCTTGCCTTAAAAGATTAGAAATGAGAACACAAGTCAGTCTGTTTGCAATCTGCAAGCAGCCCAAGAGTGCAAAGAATAACAAATACTTATTATTAAAACCTTAGGGAATGTTTCGAATTCCTAGTATTAGCATTCCTAAAAAAGTTAAAGTAGTTAAGTCTACTGATAATTACACCTACTTTCCTGAGCAGTCTCAGTCAGATGAAAAGCACCTGTTCCTCAGAGAGCCCAATTCCTACTGCCCCAGCCCAGGCCCTCAGTAACACCTCCGAGGTTCCTTCTGGCCCCCACCCCTGTTACATCCCAGCGCTGGCCTCCAGGCCTTGGTAAATGCCCTTTTTGCCTCTGTTCTGTGCTTACTTGGGTGTGAGACAGGAAAACATCTGGAGCTACTGAAGATTAACAGCCTACCTCTCTTCCAAAAGGACCCATAATCACCACCCTCACTGGACCCCGAATTTCTGAGGGCTGGGCTGAAAAGTGGCATTTTAACAAGCACCTTGGAAGTGGTTCATATGTTCAGGCAAGTTTGGGAAGTGCTGCATAAGACTACTAAGATGTACTCAAGGTGCTGTCCCAGGGAAAACCGATGTGTAGTTCCATCAACATAATCTGACTCTAAAAGACCTTCAGAGTGCCCTGACGGGGATCTGACTGAAGCCAGCATTTAGGGCCTTAAGAAGTGTGCTCTAAGTGGGAGTACTTTCTTCCGTCCCACTGGGAAGTTCCTCACGTAGTACCTAGGTTTCTCTGTTCTGTAACTTTCTAGGTTTTTTCCTAAATTTTTCACTATCAGTGATAAAGTTTATTTTATGCTGTTTATCACTTCTCCCTCTCTTTTACCTCGCCTATCTATGAACTAATTATTGCCCATTTTTCTCCTACAAATCTATTATCCTGGAATTCACATCCTGGTTCACCCATCAGCCTCCCTGGGTAGCCCCCCTCCTGGCCTTAGCAGAAGCCAGCTTCACGCACCCTCGAGCACGTTCTTTCCCACACAGGACTGCATCCTGATATTGTGTGCACTCCGTTTCCCCTCCTTTCACCTAAATTGTAGGCCCTGAGATGCTGAGTTCTGCAACCAAGCCTTTCTCACAAAAGCCTCTGTTCACTTCTTCCTGCCTATGCGAGTTCAACCCCTTTCCTCCAGATGATGCCAAGTCTTACACTGGTATCTGCCTTCTCATAGCTTCCTTAGAAGACTACAGCATGGTGATTCAAAGCATGGCCTTCGAAATCCAAGGCAGACCTGGTTTGAATTCTGGCCCAGCTCTAAGGCCTTGCGTAAGTCACTTAGATTTTCTGTGCTTCAGTTTCTTCATCAGTAAAAACATAAATAGTGCCTACTTCCTAGGATTATTCAGCACCTGGCATACAGTGTTCAGTAAACGGTAGTGACTACACAATTCTGAATAAACAATAGTAGCTATAATTATTCCAAAAAATAAAAGCACAGCTACAGTCACAGGAGCTAGTTCTGGTATATTTTTTCAGTAACTTTCAAATGCTGCATGTGGTCATTAAGGCAGGTGGAGTGCAGAGCTAGAATGGAAGGCATTGTTTCCACCTCTCAGATACCTGAAAAGCTTAAGGGCAGGACTCGGCATACCGAGCAGGAAACACTGTAACTATTGCAATGTTTTCAGATTTTCTAGGTAGTAAAGATCGCTTTTGGTGAGTTATGAAGGACTGGGCAGTTTTATTTGCTTGTACCTAGTCTTCCCCTCCTTTAAAGTGGGGATAATAATAACAGTCAACATTAACTGAGGATTTACTAAACACCAGGCACTATTTCAAGCATTTCACAAGTATTAACCCATTTAATCCCTCAATATCCAAATGAGGTGGGCATTACTGCTCTCTCCATTCTCCAGGTAAGGGAAGTGAAGCACAAGAGGGTAAGGGCTTTAACCTTGGCCACGGTATGTGATCTCTCTTCCTCTTGGATTGTGAGGTCTATGGACAATGAAATCTGGTGCTTTTCTGACAACAGACATTCTGATACTGAGGCAGGCAGAGAAAAACAGAGACATGAGAACAAGGATGAGAAAAGAGAGAAAGAGAAAGACCTGGCAGTCTGTTTGAGCCCCGAGCCCAGCTATCTCTGATCAGAAACCCCTAGTCTTTCTGGTTACAAGAACCAACAAAGTTCCCTTTTAACAGCCAATTTGAATTGGGTTCTGTCCCTTGGAACTAAAAGGTTCCTCATTGAGACCCGGGCTTAAACAGTACTGAAGTGCAAGCGTAAAGAGTCTCAAAAAGCCCTAATCTTCAATCTGTCCGTCACAAGCATCTTGTATTTAGGAAAAGGGTATTTAAAATAAGTATAAAAATGAAGTGCTTTTTCTCAAAGTTTAAAGCCATGCCCCCCTCACTGTGCAAGCCAAATGTGACCCAGGTCAGCCTGAATTAGCAGACCACGTGCTCCAGGCCACCGCCTGTTCTCCATCAGTGGCTCCATAATGGCAGCCAGATACTCTCCACTCACACAAACGGCCACCCATCAAGGTCAGTACCAAGCCTGCCAAGTACAACAACGCACGTGGATGAACTTTTATGAAGAAGATATGCGAAAACACAGTACAGCACAAGCATATTCCAAGACACTAAAACATGGGAGAGAAATCTGCAACGCAGAACAAATGACCACCTTGTAATATAGAGGCAAAGCTTTGCTATGTTGAGAAATAGAGTGAACATATTTCCAGTTACTTAAGCAGTTAATTCATGGACTCCAGCCTCTTATCACTTCTTCTAATGACCTCAAAGCAGACTAATTTATGCATGTAATTCATCATTTTTTAAGGAAACCCTGTAAGAAAACACTGGCATTCCTTTATCTCATTTCCGTTAAAAAATACACCCAATCAAACTGTGAATTACTACCCCCTGGGACCTCTACATTACCCTCAGTGTGGTCATAGCAACTGCTCTGTTCCTGTTAGCTTTGGCACTGGGCTGAAGATTTGGATTGGAATGATTTTAGAAAGACTGGTCTCTACAGCTCACAGGTTACTGAAGTGCCAGATGAAAATGTAATCTTTAATTTACCTACTCTCAATTATTGCTGCTAATTAGCAGGAAATTCAAAATTGAGGTTATTTTTTCAAATTCAACATTCAGCAAACATATACGGAGTATTCTAGCTGTAAAGATTGATGGGTTTCCCAGTAAAGTATAATTTAGTAAATGCTAAAATACAGTATCAAGAACAGATGCTCTAAAAATACTTATTTAAAAGCTGTGAAATCTCAATTAGCTTCCACAGTTAAGAAACTCAAGTTGCAGTATGAACAGTCTCCAGTGACAGGAAACTGCTACAATCTCAAATTTCCAATTCAATGCAACGTCCTCCCAGAAATTCAAGGGTGAAGGGGATTCCTGCTGCACAATCATCTTCAGCGGCACAACGACCTGATGGGCAGGCCTTCACAATTTAAAAGAACAGGTGCAAGAGATAACTGGGTAATTAAAATTCATTAGCAAAATCCTTTTAATAATGAACATAAAATAATCTAACATTAATCTTCAATGACTGAACTGCATTTATCTAACACTAATATGAACGTTACTAGACAATGATGACATTGGTTTGCACAATTTATTTTTCATTTGAACATAAGATAGTTCCTTTGAATGTACGTGGATTTAATTAATTTGCTTCATATTTGGATTATATGTATAATACGCTACTTTTACCATACTAAAGAAGAAAAAGATGTGATCTTATGATAAAGAAAATGTTGATTATTTGGATTTGGATCAGATGTGGCGTGGTGGGGTGGGGGAGAAGCTTAATGATGAAAGATGGGTACTTCATACTCCACTGGTAAAAAGCAGGGTATAAATAAATACTGGAGAATATAATTTCATGTTAATTCAAGCTGCTTCTGAATTCTAAACTAACCAATGTTTCCATAAATGTTATTTTCTTCATCATAGCCCTGAACCATCAACATAGCCCTGAACATGCAATAATTAAAGAAATTTTAGCCTAGAATAATTCCCATGAGGGAGTGTGTTTTTAATGAACTGTCCTCCACTTGGAGTTCCTTCTTCCTCTGTGGATTTTACAACTTCGATTTTTTGTTTTTTTTACCTTTAGGGATGACACAACGTTCTCTTTTTAAGTTTGCACATCTCACCCAGAAATCCCTGCCCAATCTGCCATCTTTTGAACCTGCCATTGCATCCTTCAATGTAACTGCCCGTCAGTGGGTAAGTTAAAATTCAGACTCTGTCATTAAGCAGCCAGGCAAACTGGGGCAGTTCATAAGACTTCATCATACCTGCATGTCTTCAACTTGCAATGTGACAAGATTAAGCTTCTCACTAAGAACACCTTCTAGCTTATTTTTCCTTCGGCTTTAACATTTTACCATTTTATCACATTGTACAGCTGAGGAAGGGAACAGATATCCACAGAAACTAAAACAATTTTTTGAAAACACTGTTTTACGTATACATGTATTTTTAAGATCATTTTTCTCTTATTCTTCAGGGATGCAAGAACTTCAACAAACTCAGTAATATCAAACTCTGAATCAGAGGAACTGGCAAAAGTTCAGATTATGAGGTAAACGGCTCAACAAGTGACAGAAAATTAGACAAATCTTGCAGTTATCTTGTCCCATGATCTGACTAATTTCCAAATTCTGTGGGTTGGGGAGTGAAAAGGTTTTCTCTGATTTTCCCCGTAGAGGCAGAAATAACAACTCCTTCACTGTGTCCTATAGGTAGGGAGCTAAATCACTCTCTTCCTAATGCAACTTTTGGACAACAAGATGAAGAGACCCTGGATATGGGAAGGCCAGGACAGGGAGTATGGTGACTGGGCACTTTCTTATATTCATTTTCCCCAGGCAAAGCACGTCCTTGTTATTTGACATCTAAAAGCGTCCTCTGCACAATTCGGAGAATCACGCAGGTTTCAAATTGAAAATATATTTTACACACCTATGAACAAGTTTACTTTGATACTTTTTAAGTTAAATTTGCCACTACAAAAGAAAAATGAAAGATGACTTGGCTATTTTATACGCCAAAATTAACAGAAGACATGAGTGCAAAGCGTGACGTGAAAGACCATGTATTAACTATCTAAGTATATCCAAGGCCCATAGAGACTAAGAATTCAATAAATGTTTGCTAACAGGAAGTTAGTAGCACTGATATTCATAGTAACTTGGTAACCCTCTTACTGGTTTGCTGAACTAAACTTACACAGAGAAATTCTAGAATTACCATGTTTCTTTTTTTAACTTTTTTTTATTGAGTTATAGTCAGTTTACAATGTTGTATCAATTTCCAGTGTAGAGCACAATTTTTCAGTTATACATGAACACACATATATTCATTGTCACATTCTTTTTCACTGTGAGCTACCACAAGATCTTGTATATATTTCCCTGTGCTATACAGTATAATCTTGTTTATTTATTGTATATATACCTTTCAGTATCTACAAATTTCGAACTCCCCGTCTGTCCCTTCCCACCCCCTCCCCCTTGGCAACCACAAGTTTGTATTCTACGTCTATGAGTCTACTTCTTGGATTTTTTTAAACAAAAATTTCACTTAATCCAGATAAACATCTGCTTTAACCTGCCAACTAATAGATTTTTAAAGCAGGTAGGTTATTTCCAAAAAAAAAAATACATGTCAAATGCTCTTAAAGACTGATTTTTAAAGTGCTCATATTGTTTGGTTTCCTAACTTTTCTCAGTCTTTGAAAAATAATCACTGTAAACATTTTTTTCTTAAGACATTTAAATTTAAGCAGCCACACGGAAATGTTTTATGACTTTTACTATGTTACTAGTTCTCACTGTTCTATCTCATTAGCTCCTGTGTCCTTCTGACTTGTCCCCTCACCTTGAAGCACTACCTTACTTTCTGGCGCTACACAAGATATTCCAGGCTCATCTTGTATCTTCCCTGCTTCCACTGCCCCAGTCCTAAAATGAGCCATCTATCCAAGGAGCCCTGGTTCCCATTATTGAAGAATGGTATTTAGAAATCAAGATCTGGACACTAGGTGTGTTCACTGCTACTGAGGTGCCACTGCTCTAGACTCCATCAGTGGTCAGAGTTAGGAGAGATACGGAACCTACGGAATAATCTTTGTTTCCAGAAGCATCAATCAAGTGCACTAAGCTTAGTGAGGTGTCCATTAGAAGTATTTTTAGACACAGAAATTAACAAAATATTCATCATTAGTTTAAAAGAACACTTTGGAATAGAGATTATTAATTTCAGTTCATTAGTGAATATTTTTGCATTAGGCTGAATTTTATTTCCTTATACAATCTCTCTGTGAAACTGCATATCTTTTTTTTTTTACTAACTCTTATATTATCTCTTTGAATACTCACTATAAACCTATACTGTAAGTACTATTATTATCACCCTCTTTTACGGATGATAAAAATTAAAATTAGAGGTGTGATGCTGTAATATAATAAAAACTAAATAAGCTCTAGGTCCCAGCACAGAGCTTCTAAAACTCTCGTAACGTCCTGAGTGGTAGGGGTTAGAAAAGACGCTGGCTGTTCATTTGTATGCTTTATAATATCCTTTATAATAAAGCAGTAATAGTCATTGTTTCCTTGAGTTCTGTGAGCCATTCTAGCAAATTATCAAATCTGAACTCAAGAGGAGGTTGTGAGAACCCCTGATTTATAGCCAGTAGGTCAGAAGTACCAGATCTGAGATAGGAATCTGAAATGGGGGGCAGTCCTATGGGACTGAGCCCTTAACCTATGGGGTCTGCACTAATTCCAGGTAGTGTCAGAATGGAATTAAATTACAGGACACCCAGTTGATGTCCACAGGGAAGTGAAGAAATGCTTGGTGTGAGAGACCAACAAGTTTGCTGTTGAAAAGTGTTGAGTAGAGGAACAGTTTCCTTTAGAGAAGTTAAATACTATGAATCTTATGGTTACCTGGGAAGGGGGATGGTAAGGGATAAATCTGGGAGTTTGAGATTTGCAAATGTTAGCTACTATATATAAAAATAGATTAAAAAAACAAGTCTCTTCTATATAGCACAAGGAACTATATTCAATATATTATAAAAATATTTAATGAAAAAGAATATGAAAATGAATATATGTATGTATATGCATGACTGGGACACCATGCTGTATACCAGAAATAGACACATTGTAAATGACTGTACTTCAATTTAATAAATAAATAAAACATCTCAAATAAAAAACAAACCACAAACAAAATGCTATGGTCACAGAGCTAAGTGAAACTGCTGAGTTTTAGAGCCAAGCAAACTCTAGAACTACTCTAAAATAATAAAATGTTTGCGTGAAAGGAAAGCTGTTTCATTATTTCATACCCATAACAAACACGTATGGTATTAACAGCAATAAAGAATTAGAATAACAACAATTGCCACATTTAACTCTCACCTGTGTCTGCCTCATTGCCCGTTCCACTCGGCGTGTGCTTCCTCTCTCAAGTTTTGTCCGGAGGATCAAAGCTGATGTCTGAATGGCCCAGAACTTTGGTTGCGAAAGCAAACACTGATGGAAGAAGAAAAAAAAAAAGACCACAGAAAGAATGGATGAGCTGGGTAACCCCACCCTGAATACAACAAGATTAATTTTGCCAAAAATATCAAGATACGGCTAGATGCAGATTTGAAAATCTTCTCAATGAAAAATAATAGAACATGACATGTGCTTTCAAATATTTTTATGAAGAATGTGTTCATTTGAGCAAAATCATTATTTAACCTAGTTGCCCTGTTCTATTGAAAAAATTCCTTAAAAAATGAATCAAACTTTCCAGATAATCAAAACAATAAGCAGAATATACATCATACCATAAATTAATAAATCTTTTATCTCATGAGTTATTAAAAAATTGAGAAAATAAATTATATAAAAACAAATGCCACCTTTCTCAAAGTTGAAATAAATTTTTAAAAATCATCCAAACTCACAAATGAAAACAAATAATTAGAAATCTGGTACCTCTTCACTTAAAAAATTTCCTAATGTGTTGATGCAAATGCAAATCAAACTTGAAGGATTCTAAAATTTTTAAGAATGTTTTCTAGTCTTGGTTAGGTTAGGGGGTCTCCAATTTTAGTTAAAATGCTTCCCTAGATGGGGTATCTAAAGAGAGACTGGCCTATGAGAAAACCCTGAATATGCACATACTGAATCCTAACCCAAGAGAAAGCTGTGATTGCCATCAGTTCAGAGAATGTAGCAGAAACCACTGCATATGACCCAGATGTAGTGAGGGGAAAGTGACACTTGCGGGTGAGCAAAAACTGGGGCAAAATGTATTATGATACAATGGGGACTGCTTAACGCACACAAACTTAAGCTCTTTGCTGATGACAGGGAACCCAATATTGTCCCTAGGTGATCATTCACAATAACTTCCAGTAAAGAGTGCTTCAAAGAAAGACAAAAGGCTTATTTGTCTGAAAGCTGGCCACATCCTTGATTATTTGCTTATTTTTAAAAGTCAAGTGTAAAAAATATCCTAGTTAACTGGAGTCCAATTAATCATTCAAAACCTAGCTGTGCATTAGAAGCACTTTAGAAGCTTTTAGTATTTTAAAAATAAATCATGAAAAGGAATACATATATGACTGAAACATTATGCTGTACACCAGAAATTGACACAACATTGTAAATTGACTCTACTATTAAAAAAATAAAAAATAAATAAAAATTAAAAGAAAAATTTTAAGTAAATAACATCTCAGAGCAGGATCTGAGCATCGGTGTTTTTTAAAACACTCCCCAGGTAATTCTAAAGTACAGCCAAATTTAAGAACTACTAGGCTAAGCTAATAGAAGCATTTGTCTTTGGTAAATTCATTTTAACTCCACATGCTCACTGACAGTCAGCAAGTCCTTCAGTGGAGTGTACACTGCATCACAGTCCCTACAGATCGTTACTGTATCATGCCCAGCTCACTTCCACCGTCTGTACTACCTAGCTGGCCCCTGTGGGTATTTGAATTTTCAACTGCAAATCTAGGCCAACTCTTTTACAATAAAGCACTAGCAGGTTAGATCACTTGCTCAACGTCACACCTTCATTAGTAGCCAAACCTGACTGTAACAGTTGGTCTCTTGATCCCCAGAATGACATCTTTTTCTTTCTTTCTATCTTTTTGGAAATTGCACTGGGACACATGAGCTTCAACTATTTTCTTTTTTTTTTTCTTTTTTATTGAAATGGAGTTGATGTACATTATGTTAGTTTCAGGTGTACTATATAATGATTTGATACTTGCATATACTATGAAGTGACCACCACAAGCCTAGTAACCATCTTTTCCCAAAGTCACTACAATATTATTGACCATATTGACCATATTCCTTACACATGACTTATTTATTCTATACCTGCAGGTTTATAATTGTTAATCTCTTCATCTGTTTTGCCCACCCCACCTCACTTCTGGCAACTAGTGTATGTGGTGACCCTGGAGAGCCTGCTCTTCACTGCTGAATTAGACCCTCACATCCTGACTGTGATCCAGCAGTTCTGGGCCTTGCAGGCCTAAGGATCATTTTTTTCCCCCAATTCATGTCAAGATTTTCTTTAAATTCTCAAAATAAAATTTTCTGTGGAAGGCTTTTTTTTTTTTCCTTCTCTGTATCTATGAGTCTGTTTTCATTTTGTTTTGTTTGCTTGTTCTGTTTTTTGGACTCACCATATAAATAAGATCATGTGGTCCTTCTCTGTCTGACTTATTCCACTTAGCAAAATACCCCCTAGATCCATCCATGTTGCAAATGGCAAGATATCATTTTTTATGGCTACATAACAACATCTTTATATGTTTTTTTTTTTTAACACTTTCTCCAAGGAATAGATGACAGTACCCAGGAAACATTGGCAGAGTAATGTAAGAAGAGGACTCAGTAAAGAGCTTCAGGAAATTGCTAGATTAAAGGAAGTGGAAGAAGAGGGGTAAACAAAGAATACACAAATAAGGGAGAAGGAAAATCAGAGGAATAAATTCTTGCTGCACTGTGTTCATTCATTCATTCACTTGAGCACCTACTCTGTACAAGGGAGTGTGCGCAAGGCCCCAAGGACAAAGTAGCAGCAAGATAGACAAGGTCCTGCCCTCAGAGAACTTACACACTAAAGTAATGACTATTAAGTAACCTTACTCTTCTATAACTAAGTTTGCAAATTGAAATATTTTTATCTCCTTGAAGTACAGTTTACAAGATTAATGTACATCTTTATCTTGTTAGTTTCCATTAACTTAAATCTACAAAAAGGATGAATTTATCAACATAAGTAAGTGTATATAGCACTATAAAGATATACATGATGAAACAGAAGACATTAAAAAGCTAATTCTTAAATTGTGTGACATTGTGGGTGGAAGATTTTATTATAAAATGTGATCTCAAGAATTTTCAAAAGGAAGGAAGAACTTTCTTCATTAAGTGAAGTTGCACACTGATTCTACTACTTACAGTGGGTTGCATCACTGCCTTTTTTCTCTTTCGCGTGTTAAAGGGACTGTCTCTGTAACCTCGTGACAGCATGGAAGCACACTGAAGAAATGGCTCTGGGGAAAATCTCCAAGTCAGCCCAAGCCTGATCAGAATCTCAGCTCCACCAAGTGAGGTGATTAGCTGGGTCACCTTGGGAAGGTACCTGACCTCAGAGGATCTCTCTTCCCTCCTCTCTATAGTAGGAACAGTAATTCCCATCACCCATAGAGTTGTGAGGATTAAATATGGAGAGTCAACACTGAAAAAGCCTCTGAGAGCACCTGCTGAACAGCACATGCGGTCCCTTGCGGGACTTCTCCTCCTATAACACTTCCTCACACCCTTACTGGAAACACTCCCCCGCCCGCAAGTGGGCACAGGGGGCAGCACTAGCCATCACCTACCCTCAGATACCTAGGCATAGAGCATTTTAAACTAAAGGAGTTTGAGAAAACAGCACAAGCAGGAAGATCACTCTGACCTTCCCCTTGCCCCTCTTCCCTGAAAGTCATAAAACCGTCAACCTGAGAGGTGCCCTCCCTACATCCGGAGCATCCCTTTCTCTGAAGACAAAGGGACACTGAGCAGAATCCCAACAAGCAAACCTTACTAAGTTTCCCCCAGTTTACTGCACTTTCCTTTGACCTGCCATATTCCTCCATGACTTCATCACACCTAACACAAAAATACTCAGCTTTAACCGTTTCTTCAGTCTTCATTTCCTTATGAGACCCCATGTCACACAAAACCTATATTAAATAAATTTGGGTGCTTTTCTCTTGTTAATCTGTCTTTGTCAGTTTAACTTTCAGACCCAGCCAGGGACCCTAACAGGGTCGAGGAAAACTTTTCCCTCCCCCACAGCTCCCAACCACATGGTCACTCTACCAGTAACGGTCACGGTACACAGATCAGCACAGACCAGGCCTGTCAGCTAAAGCTCGGCTTTAAAGGGTTTGCACGCCAAAGCAGGGAGATATTTTCCTAGGAAAAACTACCAGTAAGACTGTTTTCTACGCTGGCATGAGAACAAGAGTTTGCCTGAGACTTTTATGTGAGGGTCAAGCAAAACAGTCTCATGAAACACTGAAAGTAAAATGCAATCTGAAAAACAGACATTTGAAAAGCTTTACAGAAGGAACTGACTGGATAATGGTATCACTGAAGAATGCATTTATCTTATATTTGTTTGGTTGGGAGATATACAGACTTGGGAAAGTCTTTCTAAAAGGAGGGAACTGCAGATAGACTGGGTTTAATATATGTTACAAAACACCGCTGCCCACGAGGTCAGAATCCGTCATACTGGGACATCAGGTAAGGAAAAGAAAGTGAAACAGGACTTATGTGCTGTAACGCTCTACTGACTTATGAAGGAAATTCTATTTTTATAGAATTTCCAGTCTCGCGGTTGAGCAAGCACAGCCAGGGGAGAGAGCCCCAAGGGAACTACGAAGCCCAGCTGGTGAGGACTCGGGCTCTGCTCCATGCAGACAGTGAGCGGAGCTGACCCAGTCTCCAGCGTGTCCCCAAACGGGGGTCACTGCTCTCACTTCCAGTCAATTTAGGACATGAGAATGACCACCCACCGCCTTCTGCTGGCTCTGTCACAGTCTTCCGACTCCACCTCTACCCAGCGATTGTCACTGCATCAAGTTCGGATCCCTCAGGGCAGAGGCCCTAGCTGTTTGGTCCGCCAGTGCCTTCTGTGTGGCCTGGCACACTGCAGGGGCTCAGAGAGATAAAGAAAGGGACAGAGAAAGGGCCTTTTCTTTGTCCTCTTTTACAGAGGGGCAGAGGTGTACAAAAACATTTCTTTTGAAACAGAAATGCAAATTCATAGTGACTAACATGTATGAAAATCACACGATGGGTTTTTTTTCCCTGGCGTTCCCTGGATAGAATTGGGAACATGCTCTCCCAAGGGCACACAACACTGTAAATAACAACTATGTATCATGAAATGATACTTTCATTACTGTCCGGTGAGGCAGCTCAGAAGCTTCATCACTGCTTGATAGTATTTTTTCTTTACAACAAAATGTTCCAAATGACAAAGAGCATAAGCTCACAAGCTTTTTGAAAATAAGTCATTCCTAAATTGTGACACACAAAACATTTTTAAATAAGAGGACTGGGAAAGAGGGAAAAACGTACTGAAAACAAAAAGAACTGGGTTCTAGACCAGGATCTCTGCCCATGAGCTGCATAACCCTTGGGAAAGGTCTTGACCGTCTTTAGGCCTCTTTTTCCTCGTCTACATACTGTTGAGATTTGATCTGATGGTCTCTAAGGTTTCTTTCAGCTATAAAAAATTTTTTTAATAAGATCCCTTTTTTAACATCAAATAATAGTAAGGTTTTAAATAATTCATTAACTTTGTAAAAATCTCAAATTAATGTGAATCTTTCCAAAACCAACTTGGGTTCCTCTATCTTCCTAGCTATTATCTATATGCCCTTAAATAAGTAGATAAATAACTTCTCTAGGACTAAGACATCTTATCTATAAAAAGAAAAAAGTTGGACTAAAAGATGACCAAAACTTACCCCACCTCCAAAATTCTGCAATAATGAAGGGAAAATAATGACATGAATTCCTGAGTTCATCTTTGTTTGGTTATATTTTTAATTAACATTATTTGATTATAATTCTTATAGACTTCATAGTCACCAAAACACCCTGCAAACAGGTTATTTAAAGTCAACTAAAGTTCTTTACTGGTCAATAAAAGTATAAGAGAGAAAAGTACTTAAGGACATATAAATTTCTCAGGTGCTAAAAACTAGTAAAATAAGGGAAGGTATTGACAATTACCAAATTTTGCCTCAGATCAGAATAGTGAGATGTCTTACATAGAAGAAGTTTTAAATAAGCACTGAGTTTCTGCTTTGATAAGAGGCAATAAGTGAATATATAGTACCTAAACAAACTGATATAATCTTTTACTAGCCTAGAATTCTAGCTACCAGTTATATATGTGAGCAAAACCCAAAATACATCAGAGACTGGTAAATTGTGAAATTTTGTTGACTGTTCTATGTCCATGGCAGATACTTTTTGGTATCTCCGTACGGAGTAAGTAAGTCTGGCCACTGAAAAAAGCATCCTCAAAAAATTACACATAGGAGTACCATATGACCTAGCAATTTCATTTCTGGATATATGCCCAAACCAAAAGCAAGGACTCATATATGTGCATTTCAATGTTCATAGTAGCATTACTCATAATAACTAAAAGGCAGAAACAACCCAAAGAAAAAAAATTCATCGAAGGATAAATGGATAAACAAAATGTGGTATATAAATACCATGGAATATTACTCAGCCTTAAAAAGGAAGGAGGTTCTGATACATGCTACAACACAGATGAACCTTGAAGACATTATCCTAAGGGAAATAAGGCAATCATAAAAGGACAAGTATTTTATTCCACATATATAAGGTACTTAAAATAGTGAAATGCATAGACACAGAAAGTAGAACGGTGGTTGCCAGAGGCTAAGGGAGAGGTGAGAAAGGAGAGTTAGAGTTTAAGGGATACAGAGGTTCAGTTTGGGATGATTAAAAAAAAGTCCTGGAGATGGACAGTGGTGATGACTGTATGACAATATGAATGTCCTTAGCGCCACTGAACTATATACTTAAAAAATGTTACAATGGTAAGTTTATGTTATGAATATTCTATGACAATAAAAAAGCAAATATTTTACAAAATCATTACTTATAAAGTCCTTAAAAAGACAGCAATCTTACACTCAAGTTCAGTGTCACTAAAGACTTAGAAAACATAAGATAAAAATACAACTATGCTCAAACTAATATTTCATTGCCTTTTTTTAAGCCACTCACAAAATAATATTTTGAATGCATATTCAAGATCTTTCAAAGTTCAGAATTTGTCTCCCAAAAGGTGGGTTATTTTAGTACAGGAAAAGGTTCTGCTATGTCTCTACATATAATTAAATTACAGTGAACACTATTTTTAATCATCTCATCTTCTATTTAGCCCTAAAGAACACACTTTTATGAAGATATAAAATACTAGATGTTGCTAATTCTTAAAATCTATAATTTGCTTCCAACAATTCACTCATTTCTCAGAAATGCTCTATAAATTTCTGAATATTTTTATCTAAAACTGGCCTGAAATAACAGAAATTACTAAAAAGCTGGTAACAGGAGAGTTAGCTTCTTGTTCTAAGGGAAATACAATGACTAATCCAGAACTAACCAGGATTTATTCCCCCCCTAGTGGAGCAAGCTGCCACCTTTCTCAAGGCACACAGTCTGCCAACTCCCTTAAAAGGTAAATCACCCAAAACACAAATTAAGCTGTGACCACTCTACCTAAGCCTTATGGCACCCCTCTACCTGCCAGGGCTTAGCAGTCACGCATAAAAAGGTATTGATGTTAATTATCTTAAAATCTAAAATGCCTGATACAAGCTAGCTATGTGTTCTGGCAAACAGCAGCTGTACCCAGCAATAAGCTTTTCTCTTACATAAATATTCAGTTTATTAGAATTCTTCCAAAGTAACATAAACCAATTGGTGTCCTACTATATTTAAACCATGTCCTTGTAGACCTCAGGTATCTCGCAACCCCATCCTGGTATTTGGTGAAATGTTCAGACAGCATTAACTTGAAAACAGCTGGTTGCCCATTATTACAGTGTACTGTTCTATCTCACTTGTACAAGAGAACTCTTTACAACCATAATTGTAACATTTGTTTTCATTAAGATACACAAAAACATACAGAATTACCTAGATACATAGCAAGTTTGCTGTGAGAATAAGCTGTGATTGACGCTTTTGTGCTTTTTGCAAGAAACTGTCACTTTTTTCCTATAAAAATGAGTAGGTCACTCTGCATCTTATTGCTCTCTCATTGACAGGCTCAAAGAAATAAATCAGTCTTCCTAAGCAAAGCACTAATGTAGATAATAAATTTAGAATTTCATAGTTTATCTTCACCTGGACTATATGGAAGATATATTCAAACATGTAAATGAACTTAATACATCCATACAAGAAATTGGACTAAAGATGGAGGGTATAGCTCAGTGGGAGAGTACATGCCTAACATGCACAAGGTCCTGGGTTCAAGCCCCAGCACCTCCATTAAATAGATGAATAACTCTAACTACCGCCCCCTCAAAAAAATTAATAATTAAAAAAATTGTTTAAAAAGAAATTGGACGAAATTTATTAATAGTCACAAAGAAATTATTTTTGTATAGGAAATTCTAATTTGGCTTAAATGTGCTGAGAAAAGGTACTCTATTAACATTCATTTTCTTAAAGATACTGGTCTTTCAGAACATTGAAAGAATGGCCATTGCAACTCATCTGACCATGAACATCAATGTCTTATGTGACTCTTTCCATGAATTTTCAGTTCTATGTGGCAAAGAAATAGCTACTAGGTACAATTTTTCATTTTACTAAACCATTATCTACATATGGAAACATACACAATAAATTTTTACAAACTGAACAGACCCTTGTAATCAGCACCCAGGTCAAGAAACACTACTAGCATCCCTGTGTCCCCCTTGTTCTCTGTTTTGGTCACTTCCCTGACCCCCTGCCAAGGGTAACCACTATCCTGACTTCTAACACCATTAGTCAGTCTGCATGTAATCACAGAATACTCTTGTATCTGGCTTCTTTTGCTCAACATTATGTTTGAAAGATTCATCCCCACAGTTAAATATAGTTGTAGAATGTTCATTTTACTGAATAATATTTCATTGTAATATACAATTTATTTAACCATTATACTGTTAAGACATTGAGGTAGTTTCCAATCTAGGGTTATTATAAATGTGCTGTGAACACTCTAGATGTTCCATCAGAATCATGCACATTCTAGGACAGGTTCTTTAGTTGAACACGTACAAGTATTTCTGCTGGACATATACTGAGGAGTGAAAATGTTAAGTCACAGAGTATTTAGTGTCCCTGGATCCTACCAATTTTCTAAAAGGTTACTCGACTTTACACTCATTAGAAACACTGGAGAGTTCTTGTTGCCTTGTATCCTTGCAACACCCAATATTGTCTATTTTTTGCATTTTAGCCATTCTGGTGGGTATTTAGTAGTATTCCATTATGGTTTTAATTTGCAATTCACTAACGACTTTGCATTTCTCTAATAACTAATAAAGTTGAGGGCCTTTTAATATGTTAATGACCATTTTAATGCCTCTATTAAGTACCTACTGAAGTCCTTTGGCTGTTATTTTCTACTGGGTTGTCAAAATTTTTTTTGATACTTTGTTAAGTATTCTTTATACTTCCTGGACACACATCTTTTGTCTTTTTGTTGGAGGAGGGTAATATATTATTATTCTTACCTGACAAGTACAACACATACTTGTGTTTGCAAGGTCTGGTCTAAGTGCTTAACAAATATTAATGGTATCTTTTGATTTTCAAAACCTTATATTAATAATAATCCAGTTTACCATTTTCTGTTTTATGGTTAGAGCTTATTGTCCTTTTTGACTGTCCTATTAAGCTCTCAAAGATGATCTTGTATATTTTTCCTCTAAAAGTCTTAATTTTGCATTTCACTTCCATATATTCAATCTGGAATTGATTTTTGTATCTAGTATGATATAGGGGTTAAGATAGCTTTTTCCCCATATGGATATAAATCACCTAGTACTATTTATTGAAAAGCCCCCCCTTTCCCCATTGCACTGCAATGCCAACTTTGACGTAAGTCAGATGAACTGTGTATGCACGGCTGTGTTTTTGGACTATCTGTTCCACTGGTTAGTTTCTATTTCCTCATGTCAAAATGTCTTAATTCAGTGTTTCTCAAACTTTAAAGCATATAAGAATAACCTAGAGAGATTGTTAAAACACACACTCCTTGGCCCCAACCCTGGAGATTCTGATTCAACAGGGTTTGAAGTGGATCCAGAGAAATTCCATTTCTAACGAGCTCCCAGGTGATGCTGATGCTGCCAGTCCAAGGACCACAATATGGTAAGCTCTTTCGTAACTGATAGTTTTATAATAAGTCTTGGTATCTGCCAATGTAAGTACTGCAATCCTGTTCTTCATGACTGCCTTAGCTATTTCTAGCCTTCTGCATTTCCATATGAATTTTAAAGTCACCTTGAGTTCCACAAAACCAAAAAAACAACAGCAGCAACAATAAAAACAAAAATAACAAAAATCAAGGTGCTGGGATTTTGTTAGGGATTGCACTGATAATGTAGGTTAATTTGAGGAGACTTGAAATTTTAAAATACTGGGTCCTCCATGAACATAGTGTGCCCCTCTATTTAGGTCTTCCCTAATTTCTCATAATAATGTTTTGTAGACTTTAGTATGGAGGGGCTGTAAGTCCTTTGATAGACTCACTCCTAGGAATCTGATGTTTTGTAACATGATTGCAGGTGCTATTTCTTCCCCTCTTTTTAATTTTTAAAATTATGGTACGATACATATAACATAAAATGTACCATCTTGACCATTTTTAAGTGTACAGTTCAGTTATGTTAAGAACATTTACACTGTTGTGCAACCAATCTCTAGAACTCTTCTCATTTTGCAACTGAAACTCTATCCCATTAAACAACGATTCCCCATCATCCCTGCCCCACCCCCCTGCAACCATCAAGCTACTTTCTGTTTCTATGACTTTGGCTACTCTACCTCATATAAGTGGAATCATGCAGTTGCAAATGCTATCTTTTTAAAGTCCATTTATTTTTACCTGGAGTCTATTAACTAAAGCAATTTGATGAAACATCAGCTCACTAAATTGAGTACTGGCTAAAACTCCAGTTAAAATACAGACACTTGAGAAATTTAGTGCTGTTGGTGGGAATGTAGTTTGGTACAGCCATTATGGAAAACAGTATGGAAATTCCTCAAAAAACTAAAATTAGACTTACCATATGATCCAGCAATCCCACTCCTGGGCATACAACTGAAAGAAACTAATTTGAAATGTACCCCAGTGTTTATAGCAGCAGTACTTATAATAGCCAAGACATGGAAACAACCTAAATGTCCATTGATGGACGAATGGATAAAGAAGCTGTGGTATATGTGTGTATGTATATATATGTGTACACACACACACACACACACACACACACACACACACACTAGAATACTACTCAGCCATAACAAAGACTAAAATAATGCCATTTGCAGCAACATGGATGGACCCGGAGACCATCATTCTATGTGAAGTAAGCCAGAAAGAGAATGGATAATACCATGATATTCATCTATGGAATCTTAAAAAAAAAAAAAAAAAAAAAAAAAGAAAGGCACAAATGAACTTATCTATAAAACAGAAAGAGACTCACAGATATAGTAAACAAACTTACAGTTACCAGGGGGAAAGGGAGTGGGAAGGGATAAATTGGGAGTTCAAGATTTGCAAATACTAACTACTATATATAAAACAGATAAATAACCTATAATGAAAAGTTAATATGAAAACAAATATACATATGTGTATGTATGACTGAAACATTATGCTGTACACCAGAAACTGATATATTGTAGACTGACTATATTTCAATTAAAAAGAGAAAAAAGAAAAAATTAGTGTGTTCAACTAGCAGTACTTTGAGAATGAGGACCATGCTGAGGAAAACTGTGCTACTTGCAATCGTGTATTTGTATGTGAGATGCCATTTCCACCACTTTCACACACCAGGGCCAAGGCCAGAAACCACCTAAAAGTGAGTGGTAACATTTGTGTGTCTCTTTTAAGAAGAGTTCTCTCATTTCTCAAATCTCATTGAGCAAAACTCTAAAAGGTGACTCAATGAGTCAGCAGGCTTTGACAAGTGTATAATTTTTCATACACACATCAATATTTTTACTGTGGTTGTGGAAGTTGAAATAAACTCTTATTTACAGTTAGAATGTTTTTTAAGGTAAAGAATCAATCCACTGCAGCAGTTTTTGATAAGGAATGTTAAGATACCTTGAGAGCAAAAGGGAGACAGCTCTGCACGCCTTGGTAGGAGTTTCCCCTGTGGTTTTTTTTTTCAGGTTTTTTTTTTGGGGGGGTGGGTTAATTATGCTTATTTACTTTTTTTTTTTTAGTGGAGGTACTGGGGATTGAACCCAGGATCTTGTGCATGCTAGGCACACACTCTATCACTGAGTTATACCCTCCCCAAAGTTTCCCTCTTTAAGATATACCACCTGAGCAGCGGCGTGGGGTCAGAGTGAAAAAGGGGCTGTAATAAAACAAAACCTGAGGAAAAGCCATTAATTGCTTGCTATGAAAAAGTCAGTGAATACCACTTTAACTCACACTAAAAAGTAAATTTGAATATTATGACACACTATATAGAGAGGCATGTCTTTATTTTGTTAACAGTTTCCCAGCATATGCAACACTGCCCTCATTCCCAGGAAAGTGGCAAAGAAAATTCTGTAACAACATCAAAGAGGATCCAGGGTGTTATTTCTATTAAAAACAAATTTCCCTTCATACTTATCGCTGTACATTTCAAATCCTCTTCTTCCAGAGGTCACTCGGACCCTTTATATGACAGACATGCAGTCTGTGCCTTTGAGAACGAAGGAGCTTTCAGATAGTGGCTTTTTCCACACATAAATCAAAGCAACTCATAGCTCTCCTGCCGGAGCATAACTGGCTACACTGAAGCCAAATCAAACGACGCCCACCCAGGTCAGGCTGACCTTATGAAAGCAAGGAACAAAGAAATACTATAAAAAGCAAAACTATTCCCTCTTCTTAACAAGCTATTTAAAAGAGCATTCATTGTTAACATCAGTACCAAATGACAGTAAGTTTAAATTCCAAATGTGGTCTATAAACTACTCGCAGTAGAAGTGGCAGTCTAAATTCCCTGTCCTTGCTCCGTAGACCATTTAAAATCTGTCTCAAAACTAGTTTTCCCCCAAGTCTTACTACTGCCCTAAACAAACCTTGCAACACAGCCAGATGAACCCAGTGCAGCTCACACTCAGCCATCTCCCTGCCTCTGCTCACGATATCGCTCCATCTAGATCTCATCTATCTTTCAAGGCCCGACTAGTCCTCCCTTAGTGAACAAAGCCTTCTTTGACTGCTCTGTTCTAAATGTTTTCTTCTTTTCTAAGCAGTTAGGAGATTGATTTATCTGTGCTATTAATTTGTAGTTTAAATTGCCTGGTATTGTTAATTACATTTTCATAAGCTTATCTGATCTTGGGTAAATTAAAAATTCCATGAAGGCAAGTCATGTTTTATACCTCGATTTCTTCTACAATATCTAGTCACGTGCTTGGCAAATCCTGAGATTCTGGATCTCCTGCTATTACAACACTCTCAAAGCTCTTTCCCCTATGCTGCAAATTTTCATATAGAAAGCAGACATCAAAGAGCTCAAGCTGATGGTCATTTAATTGCGTCAAAAAAGAAAGATCTGCTTTCTGGAGATGCCAGTTCATCAGTACGACCAGATGTACCTTTAACACGGAAAAGCAGACCTATTTCAAACATATACATTGTTTTCGAACTAAAATTTTCATCCTTTAACACCATATTAATTCGTAATGTCAAAAAGCCTAAGAGTTTCTGACAAAAGCAGAAGCACAAGGCTATGAGTTTGAACAAAACTCCTTAATATCAAGTGTATTACCATCTTAGCTCTAAGCCCCATATATCTCTCCTATCTGGGGACGGTAAGCCCCACTAAGGAGCTTTTCTTTCTGAAAGTTTTTTTTCCTTTACCTCATATTAATGCTGTCCATCATCATCGATTCTGCTTCTCACCAGCCTAATGAACATCAATAAGATTCACTTTATTTATTTTATTTTTGGGGGTGGGACGGTAATTAGGTTTATTTATTTATTTTTAATGCAGGTGCTGGGGACTGAACTCAGGGCCTTCTGCATGCTGAGCATGCGCTCTACCACTTGAGCATACCCTCCCCCCAAGTAAGATTCACTTTAAAAGTAAAATGTACATAATGACGTACTGCTTATTCCTTAAAATGGTTTATCAAATAACATTTAAATGATCTTGCTATTGCCCAAAATAGTCTTTAGATTTTATTTTTTGATATACATGGAAGATTAAAAGTAACTAAAATGTAACTTATAAAGTATAATATAAACACCTGTGAATCTGCTGGGACTGCTTTTTAACTTAGCTCTACATTTATAAAACTCATCCACGTTGTTATTTATAGCTGTAGTTCTTTTATTTTCACTTCACTATTTCACACTTGTGATAGGATACCACAATTTATCCTTCCTTCTGTCAACAAACATTTAGGTTGTTTACAGTTTGTTTCCCATTACAAACACTGCAGTTATTAAATGCATGTCCACTGATGAAGATGACTTGTTTTTTTAGGTATACTTCCAGGACTGGAATTTCTAGAACACCTCCTATACACACCTTTGGGTGTTTCCTGATATCTCTCTGATGTGGATAAGCATAGATGACATCTTTTTAAATTCTGCTTTTTAATTTCAAGTTATTTCTAGAAGTTACTTTTTTCCCTCTCAAATCATAAACGTCTACTAACTAACAGAAGTTGTCTGGCTATCTTTGTGATTACATCCTTTACTTCTTTAAACATTTCCCACATAGCTGTTCTACATTATGAATGAGAAAACTGTAATTTGTCCTTTCATCTGCTGTTCGTGAACTTTCAGCCACGGTGGCTTGCCTTCTCTTCCATTTGTTGATCTTTAATTGTGAGCTCACTGCTCAATTTTAATTTGGGATCGATGTTTTCCTCTAGAGACTGGTTTCTGCCACCACAGCCAAGCAACACTATAAATTCAAGATCACTTCAGACTTGCTTGAGGGGCTTAGCTCAGTGGAAAGTTCTGAATGTGCTATTACTTCAGGCAATTCCGTCCCTCACAGCTGCCGGCCAAGGCCTCAGCTCAGGCCTCTCACTGCAGGTCCTGACTCTAGCTGCTGACTTCTCTGTGCGCGTCTATGCATATACGTATGCACTTAAGTCAGGTCTGCGGACTCTTGAGATACCTCCTCTACCTCTTGTGAGAATAGCAGTGTCTTAACACTGTGAAAACCTCTGCTCTCTGGTCCACGAGTCCCCCTTCTTCCTCTTATTTTAAGCCATGTTTTTAAGTTTATTTCATAACTCTTCCCTGTTTTCTTTGCTACGAAAGACAATACGGGGTAAGACGAGGTTGAAACCCAGTAAGAGACACAGGGAGATTGAAGTTGAGAGGTAGCCTGAGTGGGGTCCAGGGAGCCTGCTTCTATCTTCAATCCAAAGTAACAATGGTTATCTGGACACGAGACGATGGGCTTTGCTCATTTTCTGTATAGTTTTATGTCAAGATGGATATGCTGCAATTCATCCTTTACTTGTGGATGAACATTTGAGTCCAGTTTTAAGCTATGATGGATTAAACAGCTATGAACATTTCTATACAAGTCTTTGTGGAGCCATATATTTTCATTTCTCATAAATACCTGCAGGTGGAATTGATGATTAACTGTATGATAAAATGCCAAACTGTGTTCCAAAGCGGTTGTGCCATTTTATGTCACATTACATTTACAATGTATGAGAATTCCAACTACCCTGTATAGTAATGTATCTTTTAAGTGTATACTGCTATATTATTGTGGTTTTAATTTGCATTTGCCCGATAACTAGTGATATTAACCATCTTTCATGCTCTTAATGGTCATTCACACATCCCAAGGTCATCAGGTAGTCAGGTTTTTGTGTGTTTTGTCCACAGTCTGTAATTTCCATCTGCAGAAGGATGGTTCCAAAGAGCTTACTTAGCAATCACAGAAGCAGAAATACTCCAAAAAAACTTTAAAATTGGCTTGTCAATTTCTGCAAAAAAAAAAAAAGGGGGGGTGTGCTTCTCCTGAATTCTGATTGCTATTGGATTTAATTTATAGCTCAGTTTTGGAAGAACTTTGTCAATCCAACAATATTAAGCCTTCTAATCCATGAACATGGTGAGTCTGTCCATTTATTTAGATCTTCTTCAACTTCTCCCAGAAATATGTCATTTTTAGTGTATAGGTCTTACACTTCAGTTAAATTTATCACTAAACATTTGATGTTTTATGCTATTGTAAGTGGTTTTAAAATTACTTTCCCAATTATTCATTGCTAGTATATATAAACACAACTGACTTTATAAATATTGACCTTAGATTCTCAGACCTTGCTTTTAGAGTTTCCTAAGTATAGAATTGTGTTGTCTATGCGTAGTGATAATTTTACATATTTCTTTCCAATCTGCATACCTTTTGAATCTTCTTCATATCTTATTGCACTAGCTGGGATTTCTAGTTCAATGAAAAACAGAAGTTCCATTTTCCTGACCTTAGGGGAAAAAACTGTTTCATCAATACTGATTTTAACTTTGAATTTTTCATAAATACTCTTTATCAGGATGACATTCCCTTCTATTCCTGGTTTACTAAGTCTTTATAATGAAAGGGTATTGAATTTTTTTCTAATGCTGAAATAAATATAATGTGATAATCATTCAGCTTTTCTCCTTTACTATATTAATAAGATGAATAACACTGATTGTTTAATGTTAAACCAATTTTGTATTCCTGAGATAAACACTATTTGATTGTGACTTATTATCCTTTTACTACACTTCTATTTCCTGTATTTTGTCCAGTTTTGTAGTTGTTTACAATGAGAGTTCAAATACAGAACCAGTTACTCCAATATGGCTGGAAATATACCCACAAGTAAGCATTAACTTTAAGCCATGGTAAACTAAGAGGAAAGTCTAGCAGTTACCAAAGTAGGTGGTGGTAAGAAAAAAGCCGTGTAAGATCCCACAAATCCTATTTCTCATTTTTTTCTCTGTCTATTCTTGAAATAAGATATATACACGTGACCTAGTCCAACTCCAGTCAGAAAATATTTATTAAGCCTCTACTTAATAACAAT
Organism: Camelus bactrianus; assembly: GCF_048773025.1. Taxonomy (NCBI): domain Eukaryota; kingdom Metazoa; phylum Chordata; class Mammalia; order Artiodactyla; family Camelidae; genus Camelus; species Camelus bactrianus. The sequence goes on along the minus strand of NC_133553.1, from coordinate 36,034,761 downwards.
TAACCCACAAACTGAAATAAAACATACTCAACTCCTGCTTCTTTAAAAGTTTCCAAGTTATTACCAAAGAGATAGCTACAAGGTTCATTACCAATGAATGCCTGTTAAATTAAAATGCATGAGTAACATTTGGGGAGACACGTATTCAAACCAAAAAGAAAATCAAAATCCTGCATTATACTGCTTAATATAGACATGTCATCATGCAATGCTAAGACAAATATCAGAAGTATCATTGCTTTCTCGCAAAGTTACATTGCCTATGTTAAGAAAATCAAAACTAGTAAGTCAGGGGAGGGTATAGCTCAGTGGTAGAGTCCGTGCTTAGCATGCACAAGGGTCCTGGGTTCAATCCCCAGTACCTCCATATAAATAAATAAATAAATAAACAAACAAACAAATTACCTCCTCCCCCACCCCCCCAAAAAAGAAATAATTATGCCTTAGAAGAAAAAAAATAGTATTATCTTAATCTGTAAAAATGGTTAGCAAACTATTTCAAGTGCACAGATAAGTATGCATTAAATAGCTTTAAAATTAATAGCAGAAAGAGAAAATACATATAATATAATGAATAACTTCCAAAGGTCTTTTTCCTTTTTTCATTTACAGAGACCTTGGGGCTTCAGGCAGACAGAAGGCAGGCTGCCAGTATCAATTCACACTTAAGCAGAACTTTTGCCAATGAAAACTGAAACACCTGTATGAATTAACTAAATTGTTCCCATTTTCAACAATGAAAGGAAATTAAAAGCATTACTGAATGTCACTGACTTGGCTCATCTGAAAGGAAATAAAGTAGATAACACAGCTAATTTTAAATTATCAAGCCGATACAACATAAATGGCTCTCTAAAACAATATTAGTCATTTTTACTATGACTCATTCAGGTTTCCTGAAATGTGAGGATAGACTATCGCAGGAATAGCATGACATAATGACAATGTTAAAAAAAAAAAAAAAAGTATTCCTTTTAGGACAATCTTCTGACATTGCTGAATCAAAACATTTTCCCAACATACCTCACGTATATTTCAACAAGCTACACCAACCTGAAAACACTGGCGAAAATCCTTCCGAAAAAGAGAGTTCACCATTGTTTTAGTAAACTTTAGGACAGCTGAACAAACGCGAAGGAAATTCAGGACCGATAGGCCATTCATTTGTTAATTCAGTAAGTATTTATCAAATGTCCAATAACTGTGGTTCCTATCCCTCCAAGTGCTCACAATACTCTGGTAGGAGTAGTAAGATTTCTACTGTACTTGCTCTTCTATTAACAGAGGAAGAACCTCATAGCTTCAACAGTACAGAAATCAAGACCCTGGCCACCACGCTGCAGCCAGAGCAGGGAAATGGATGCCCAGCAAGGAAGAAGATGCTGCTTCTTTCCTGGCTACTCCCTTCTCTCCCACATTAACAGCCAAAAACAGGTCTTATCCAATTAGGAATTCCTATTCCTTGTAAATAGTAATGCTCTCCTACACCCTAGTAACCAGATAACCTGACTCACCACTGAATGCCACGGGTGCACCAGTCTCTACCTACTCCGAAATATTTTCATCTACATTCTGTAATTTGATCCTGAAAACAAATCTTCAGTGCCAAGGGAGGGATACACCATTCTTTCCCTCATTTTACAGAAGATGTATTTTAAACAGGAGGTTATCCTTTCCACCAGGTAAGATACACCGGTAGTACCCCGGGGAGTAGTACTCCCCAAATTTCAGAACTAAGTGGAGCAATGCAGCACCAAGCCTGGGGCAGACACAAGTCCTACTCCGGGTTCTAGTGTACTTCAGTCATTCCCATATTCTGCACAGGTTTCTTGAGCAACAACTGTGAGCACAGTACTGGTGCACTGTAGTAGGCCTTAGAGAAAACCCAGAGAAGAACAGAGACCAGACTTTAAAACTGGGAGTTTATAGTCTTATAGGAAAGATAAGACATATACATAAATAATCACAATAAGCCCAAATTTGATCCTTGTTAAAAGAAAGTTCAGAAGCAGGTAGTACCTAAAAGTGGTCCCCCTTGCCTCAACTGCTCCTTTGGAGTCAGACACGTTATAAATAAAACATATTTATGTACAAGATATATCATTATATAGGATATAAACTTCAGTGAAATTCTTCATTGAAACCAGGGGCCACTTCTAATGCACCTTATTACCCGTTTCAGAATCATGCACAAAGAAGGGTTAAGAGGAAGGACTGATAAGGGCTGATTTGGGTTTTTCTGCTGTATTCTGTATGCTTCCTTTAGGATTAAAAAAAGGAATGGATGGTGCACATCCCAAAGGATGCACGCGGCTCCGAAAAGCCCTCCTCACATGTAAGTTCCTTGCCTTACTTCTTACCGATTAAAGATTTACTTGGGATTAGAAGTAGAAGAGTGAGGCCTAGCACTAGGAAGCACTGTCACCGAACAGCTTTCCTGCAAAAAGAGATCAGTCCGCAGGCCAGTTCTGCTTTGGAAGAGCTGGAGGAGGAGAGCAGGAGAATTATGTATGAGAAAGGCCCAGGGCGGTGGGGGCGGGGGGTACAAAACCCGAGTTCACGAGCTTCACTGCAGCTAGGCGGGATGAGTGACCTACCAGCAGAGGTTACCTGAGTTAATTACTTCACAAGTACCTCACTGTACAGAGGAATAAGAACAGGAAAAGAAATTTTTTAAAAAATCAGAAAAGAAGTAAGGTTAAGGAAAGGAATAAACATATCCCACCCAGAAGAAACAATTTTTTAAAAAATAACTGCTTAAAGAGTATTTTAATGTGTTTTCAGGATGACTGCAGAGAACGCAAACACAATAAACTCCTCACGAGGTCCATCCCAAGAAGATGTAACAGCTGACCATCCTCCCCATGAGAGGCCAGCAGGAACACCTCCTGTCATACACTGCATCCTGTTGCCGCAGTCATCAGAAGAAACCCAAGCACCCTGGTCATCATTTATCATACAGACTCTAGGTGACTGTCCCCAACCAGCTCTGCACTTCCCCGCACTGACTCCAGCTCCCCACCGTTCCAGACCCTCTGTGCCCTTTCCTGTGTCTCATGTCGGGAAGACCCATGTTCAACACCACCTCCACTGAGATCTTCCCCCTACCATCTTGCCAAAAACAGCCATGCCCAACCCATTCTCACCCCCTTACACTATTCTCCTGAGCACGTCTATTAAATATCCATTTCTTTGTCTACTGTGAATTTCCCCCACAAGAATGCAAATTGATGTAAACTCCAAGAGGGAAAAGATTGTTTACTGCTGTATCTCCAACAACCAGTACAGTGCCTGGTGTATGCTAAGCACTCAACCAACATCAGCTGAATGAATAAGTGGGATGTACATAATAATTTTTTAAGTATATCTTTTAAAAAATGCTTAACACTTTACTTGTCAAATTCCTTATAGCACAGGTAACGAATAATTAGGGACATTCCACACAGTTATCGAAACACACGTATGCTATAAAGCAAAACAGCAGATTTCTAAGGGTACTGAAGTGGGAAAATGAAACAGGCAACCAAGGACTTAAGAGATTGGCATCCAACCAGTTCCAAAACTGTATGTAGAAAACAGTAATTTGCAAAGTTGATTATTACACTACAAAGTAAGCAAGCTTTTCTTTCTACCAGATAAGAGTACTTTGTTCTTGCCTCATCTGAAAAATACCAAAAGAAGAAAACACCAGAATTCTAACTTGATTCCTAACTACGATAATAAAAATGCCTTTGAGAAGATGATATATCTTAAGCAACTTGTGTTCATTAAAGACATGTCTTATCTTCTTGTTATCCCTTAAGCTAAAAAGATACTGACTGACCCCTTGCTCTGTGAGTTTTCTCTTCTCCAAAAGCCTTCTTTGATTGGGAATCCTCAAACATCTGTTACTCTGTCTTTCCTTTACACTCCAACTGTGGTCTTCATCTATCAACTTTATTTTCCTTTATTTTCCCATTCCTTCCGTATTTCTCTGTAGTGAGGTGACTACCCAGCTATTCCACTGGAACCATCCTAGAGATCAGCAGAGCATTCCCTGAACCATCACCACTGCCCTCCTCCTGACCGCTCACCATTGTGGAAATCTGACAAGCAGCCCACGCTCTCAACACTGCCTCTGATTCTATCACCCATGCTCTCCCAGGTCTGCTCCTCCCTCTCTGACGTCCTCTTCCTTATTTCATCAGTGTAGCATTATCCTCAATTTCAGAAGAAAGAGGTACACACTCTACTGGGTTTGGAGTGAAGATTCAAACTCTTGATCTGTCACTTCATTTATTCTTTCAACAAGTATTTATTTAGTGCCTGTTATGTGCAACACATTGGACCAGTACCTGGGATCAATGAACAAGAAATATTTGCTCATTGCCCTCAAATTCAAGCAAGTACAAAGCAAAATGCTTGTATCTAAATAAGCAGCAAGATATATGCAGCCTGGAAACTAAAATGATGAGTTTTATTTTTTTTTTCTCTTTAATTTCCTTAGGTGGCAGTGTTTCAACATGAGCAATCTGAGGCAAGAACATAGCAGAGGCAAAATAACTTACAAGGAAAAAAAAGAAATGAAACGGAAAGGAAAAAGACATTACTCACTGATGTAAATGCCAGCAGCTCCTCTTCAGTTAACTTATGCACTGGGTTATTCTTTTGGAAATTTGTGCTTTAAATTAAAAGAAAAAAAAGCAAATTAATCCCAGAATGCATGTTGTAATGAATGAAGTATAATTTTTAAAAAGGCATGTTGTAATGAATGAAGTATAATTTTTAAAAAGTATAATTTTTAAAATTTAAAAAGTTTTATATATTTGAAAGCACATATTTCAATATTAATGTACCATATACAAATGTAGAGATGAGTGTGCCAAAGATAAACACAAAAAGTAATAAAATGCTAACAAATAAGCTGTGGCTGGTGCACTAATGTTAATGTAACTTCTTTTATAAGAAAAAATGAAATCCAATCTGTGCTACTCCACAAAGAAAGTAAAAAGAATTACTATGGCACTGACTCCTATTTATTAAATTCAAACAAAGAAAATTTACTATAACCATGAAACAGGCAAAGATTAAGAGTTTGTCACAGAGGCAGAACAATGGGAATTCGTAGATCCTGCTGATTCAAGTATGACTTGGCCAAATCATTTTGTATAAGAACCACACGCTAACCGATTGCACAACTGGAGCTTCTTGGTCGAATCATTTTGGAAAACAACTGAGCACTGTTTTGTAAAGTGAGCATGCACATATCCTAACTTCAGTAATTCCAGCCTAGCACGGAGGCCAGAGAAATTCTTAAACAGGTGTACCAGAAGTATACACAAATACCCATAGTAATATGGTGTATAATAGGAAAAGCCTGTTAATAATTCAAATGTCCAAAAAAGAAAGTAATAAATTGTAAAGTATTCACCCAATGAAAAGCTATACTGCAAAGTAAACTGCTCCTATGTATAACAACGTGGAGGAAACACAACAGTGAAAGAAGAAAGCAAATCACAGAAGACTACATATTGTAAGACAGCATTTTTTATAAAGCTCAAAAAGAAACAAGATGAAGCTACTGACTTAAAGGCATAAAAGACATGTGAGTAAACATATTTTCTCAAAAGGCAAGAAAATGGCAAAACGCAAAATTCGGGACAGTGATTACCTTTTAAAGAGAGGCAAGAGGACAGATGGGAAAGAAGCACAGACTGAGCTCGTGGTATCTGCAATCTTCTAGGTCGTAAGTCGGGTGGGGGGTTCATTTTATTATTACGCTATGTAACTTACATTTATATGTTACATTAATTTTTTGTATGTAAATATTCCTCGTATTAAGAATGAAAAGAAAGTACCACCTCACAAAATAGTACCATGTCCTTGAAATTTTCAGTGTTGTTGGAGGATTTTATAATAAGCATAAAATGTTCACATAATAATGGTTAAATGAACATATTTTTACTGTTGGTAAAAAAAAAGAGTGGAAGGAAAGAATTATGAAATCATTTAATGTTGTACACCTGAAATTAATACAATGCTATATCTCAATTTTACCTCAATTAAAAACACATACACACACACAATGCATGCACATACATACTTAGACATTACTGGTTTGACTACACAAAGGAATTATGTTATCAATTGGCAAGATGAGCCAATTAACCCCTAAGGTCCTTTCAGTTCTAAGACATGATTCCGATAAGTGAACGAAGTAGATAGATAAGTAGAATAAAAGTCACTCTACAATAAGAACCTCATCCAAAATGGATCAACATTCATCTCTCTCACATACAAAATTCCAATCCTAACTTCAGTGCATAAAGTATATAAAGTGAAATGCTACAGGCTCATTACAAATAATTATGATACAGTAAGTCTAACAGGCCACCACAATTCACCATGATTTACTGACTTAGGCTTAGCAGGTATTCCTCTGCAATCTGAAAGTCAGACTGTTCATTCAAAAGGAATTACCATCCCCACTCTGGTTGTCTGAATTACTGAAGGATCACTGTACTTTAAGAAATTCCTCCCCACAATTACTTTACATAAAAGCAATCAGGTATACTGATATATGAGACATGGGACAAGTTCTAGCATGGGGTCTTCAGGTAAAATCAAACTCAAGCAGGAGGCCAGTGAAGAGCAAGAATGAAAGAAAAGGGGCATGAAGCTAGCCCCATGGTCTGGCCAATCCATGATCTGTAAGAATTCACCCTATGTCTCCTTTCCAAACAACCCAGCCTCCCACAATGTCCAAGTCTCCTCTTCATAGGGGCTAATAACCACGGAGATCAGACAGAGATCAGGCAGTATCACAAAACCACTGTTTACAACCCATGTAGTAACTCAGTGAACGCAGATCATCAATTCATTGATGTTTTAATCCAGAGGTTTACAAATTGCAGCAGATGCTCCAAGATTCAGAATATAATCAAGTGGTTTCTACCAAACAATGAAGATTTAAATTGCCCATGAAATACATTCAGCACTTTTTAACTGTTCTATGTATTGAGATACTACCAAGATCATATTTGGGGACAAAAATAGTATTTGAAGACAAGCATTTTCTAGGTTTTTAGTCCTGTCTCAACTGTGAAGTCTAACTCAATATAGCTAAACTTCAACTGAGAGAATGACTAGGAAAACATATATTTGGTTTGATTTAGTTTTCTGATGAGTTGACAATTATGAATTTGCCAAATTATTTTAAGAAATAGCATAAAGGAAAACAGAATTTGAGTCAGTAAAACCTGGATTCAAGCCCTAATTGCCACACTATAATTCTGAGTGAGTCATTTAGTCATTTGAACCCTGATTTCCCACCTGAAAAGTGAGAAAAACATGAACTTCTAAGATTGTTAGAACATTAATGAGGGCTAATGTGAAAGCACGTGGTATAATTCTGAGCACATAATATTGCTTGCAATTGGTTGCTGTTTATATCATTTACATACTAAGTATCATGAACGAAACAAGTAATTTTTCAGAAGTAAGCATAAATTCTGTCACTGGAATCAAATAATGTGATAGGACAAATGAGTTGGATTTAGAAACAGAATTCTATATGTGTGATCCTTTTTAATCTAACAAAAGAGGACTGTAGAAGTGAATTTAACTTTTGTATAAATAAAAGCCTACTGTTAGTGTAAGGAAGATAAAAGCCTATGAGGTGAACACAAAAAGATAAATTCTACTGAGTTAGAAGACAATTTTTTAATAAATGCTCCCTTTCTTAAATTGCTTATTCCTAATTTAACCAGTCTCAATATTGTAACTTTGTGAAACATCCTATTTTGAAAATTGCTAAATCTCCAGATGGGAAATGGGATTTTACATATTCTAAAATACCACGTTAATTAATTACAAAGGTAAAAAGAATAACTTTACATTGGAGAAGCCTGTGTAATAATGTGATCAAAGTTAACATCAACAGTAGTGGAACAAATCTTAATTGCGTTCTACCTGCTGGGAGGCAATAAGAACCACAAAACCTTACTTGTCTGATACTCCTGCTAATGATGTCGAGTGTGAATCTAATTATATATATATATATTTACATATTCTTTTTATCAGACAAACTCAAACTGAGGGAAACTATACCGAATAACCGGCTTATAAATTTCAAAAGTGTCAAGATCATGAAAGTCAAGCAAAAATGAAGAACTATTCTAGATTGACAGAAACTGAAGAGATATGACAACTAAATGTGACACATATGTTCTAGACTGGATCCTGTGCTATAAAGGAAATTATTGGGACAACTGGCAAAACTTGAAGGAGGTCTGAATATTAAATGATCGTAAAGTGTGGAAGTTAATTTTCTAATTTTGATAGCTGTATTATGGCTATGTACAAAACTTTCTTGTTTGTTGAAAACACACACTATTCAGGGGTGACAGAGTATCATATTGGAAGATTACTCTTGAAAGTTCTTCGCAACGCCTTGCTCTTGCAACTGTTTTCCAAATTTGAAACTATTTCAAAATTGAAAAATAAAACAAAATAAAATGAAAAACTATTTCTACCACACACAAGGTCCTACTGTATTAAAAAATAATTCTATCGTTTGAATGTAAATATCCTTAGAGGCCAAAACAGTCACCAATCCTAAATATTTCATTGAGTCTATTCCTAGCTAAGGCTAACCAAAAAAATTTTGCTTATGAGGGAAAAGAGAAGAATAATATACCAACTTACAAGAGATTTCTGAGATTCTTAATTTCGAATCCTTTAATTGGTTGCACAACTATTCTTGATCTTCATAAGCCATTATGAGATTCCCTATTCATCCAGAACTCTCAGGACCTGCTTGAGCAAGGATTTTCACAACACAAGACAACCAGTATGCAAGGAGTTCAAAGTAGCCAAGTAAGTCATTACTTACCAGACTCCAAGGATAACAGCAAGCTCTTCAGCACACAGGTCGGGCATCTGAAACTGTTCGTTATCTGCTAACTTTATCTCATTTAGAACAGTATCATCATTGAGCTCAAGATTCTGGTGGAATATCAAAGAAAATATTCAAAACAAAAATTAAATTTGATTCATTTAACAGACTATATGCAACAGATTGCTAGGAAGGATAACTTATCTTTCTGTTTAACATTTTACAATGTCTATATATGGTTCATAGGCTGCTTCTTATGAAACACATATCTGTGGACAATTTGCTGTGCAGAAATGGAGAACATGCCATCTATACCTCAGGAATGCACTGACAACATCAATATCAGGGAATATCAGCTATCACTGGGGAGGGTATAGCTCAGTGGTAGAGTGCATGCCTATCATGCACGAGATCTTGGGTTCAATCACCAGTACTTCCATCAAAAAAATAAATAAGTAAACCTAATTACCTCCCCCCGCAATAAATTAAAATAAATAAATAAATAATAAATAAATAAATAAAATAATAGGGAATATCAGCTATCATTGATTGAGCCTAGTATGCAAAAGTCCCTTTTACTGATGCATCAGGATTCAAAACAGATCGTTCTACTCTGCTTCTAAATCTTAATCCAAAACCTCAATTCCCAACTCCATTTCTCATCAAGATCTAAAATAGGCAAAACAATGAAAAAAGAATAAAACCTGGACTTAGAGAACTTGATAAAGTACTTAATTTCAAGAATTACTACAAAGCCAAGACAGTGTGCTACTGGCAACAAAGACAGACATCTAGATGAAAGAAATAGAAAGGAGTCCAAATTTTAAACCCATATTATATGGTCAGTTGATTTCAACAAGGTGCCTAGCTGCTTCAACAGAGGAAAGTCTTTTCAATAAATGGTGTTAGAACAACTGGATATCCATTTGGGCGGAAAGTGGCCCTCCACCCTTATGTCATACTGTACACAAAAATTAAGTCAAAATTGATCACAGACCTTAATGTGGAAGCGAATACTAAAAAACTTCCAGGAAAAAAATCATAGGAGAAAAGCTTTGCAACTTTGGGATAGGCAGACTGTCCTTAATCAGGACACCAAAAATCTGAACCATCAAAGAAAAACTTAATACAGTGGACTTCATCAAATTAAAAACTTCTGCTCTTTGAAGACATCATTAAGGAAATGAAAAGCCAACCTCTAGACTCAGAGAACATGTTCACAAAACAAAGATCTGAAAAAAGGTTTGTATTCAGAATATGGAATTACAACTTAATAATGAGAAGATAAACAACACAATATAAAAATGGACAAAAGATGTGTACAGACACTTCATAAAAGAATGGCCAATAAGCACAGAAAAAGATTCTCAAAACAGTAGTTAACAGGGAAATACCAATTAAAATTAGAATTAACTAGTACACGCACTTGAGATAAAATTTAAAAGACTGATAATAGTAAATATTGACAACGATCTGGAACAATTAGAACTTTAATATATTTCTGGGTAAAATGTAAAATGGTACAACCACAGAAAACAGATTGCTAGTTTCTTACAATAGCTATCAGTTCCACTCCTAAATAGCTACCCGTGAGAAACAAAGACACGTATGTAAGTGTTCACAGCAGTTTTATCTGTAACAGCCCCAAACTGGAAACAATCTAAATGTCTATCAACAGGTAAACAGATTAAAAAGAAAAATTATGCTATCTCCATTTAATGGAATTCTAATCAGCAAGAAAAAGGAAGGACTGACACATGCAACCACATAGATATATCTCAAAAACAACATGCTGAGCAAAAGAGGCCAGATACAGTAGAGTACATACTGTATGGTTCCATTCACATGAAATTCTAGAAAAGGCAAACTATCTATAGTCACAGAAAGCAGATCACTGACTGTTTAGGACCAGAAGGGGTGGGGGATTAATTGCAAAGGGTAGAATGGAACTTTCTAGGGTAAGGAAATGTATCCTGATTGTAATGGTTGGGTGTATGTATTTGCCAAACTCATCAAATTGTATAATTAAAATGGGTCAATTTTTCTGTGTATAAGTTACATCTCAATAAAATAGACTTAAAAAAATGACTCATCAAAAATAGTAAAATCACAATGAGATACACGACACATACACTCACAAGAATAGCGAAAAATTTTTAAACTGACCATACCAAGCACTGGCAATGATGTAGAGCAATTGTGCTCTCATATATTGAGGGTGGAAATGTAAAATGGTACAACCACTTTGGGAAACAGTTGGCAGTTTCTCAACAAGCTAAAATCACACTTACCACACAGCCTAACCATTCCATTCCTTGGCATTTACCCATGATAATTAAAAACATAAGCCGTGTGAAGACCTACACATAAGTGTTCCAAGCAACTTTATTTATAATAGCCGAAAACTCTAAATGGCTCAATGGTCTACCAACAGAAAAACTGTGTCTACCAAACAACACATTGTGGCTTATCCATACAACGAAATAATACTCAGCAATAAACAGGAGCTAACTGTTAGAATCAAAATATAGATGAATCTCAAAACACTATGCTAAGTGAAAGAACACAGACACAGAGGAGTGATACTATATGATTCCATTTACTTAAAATTCTAGGAAAAACAGCTGTAATCTGTGACAGAAAGCAGACCAGTGGGAGGGAAAGTGACCGACTGCAAAGGAGTATGAGTGGACTTTTTGACATAATGGAAATGCTTTTATATTTTTATAACAGTGGTGGTTACATGAACCTATTTGTCAAAACACTTAAAATAGGTATATTTTATTTTGTGTAAATTACTCCTCAATAAACTTGATCTAAGTTTTTTTTCTCTTATTCAATAAAAGTAGCTAAAACTAGGAAGACTTTGGATGGAGGTGGGCAGAGCCTCCCAGCCTTCCCCTTCAGAAGGCTAGAAACCGTCTATGGCTAAGAAGACAACCTCTTAACTGATAATCTCTTAACTGCTAAGCAGTTAACCTGCCCAAATCATAGTCTAAAGGAACAACTCCCCTTGTCCATCCTCAAATTCATCCTAACTGGAGACCTAGCTCTATCTATAAGGTTTTGAGAAGAGTACAGCAACCTCCAACAACTGCGGACGGCAGGAACACAGAACTTTAGGCTCAGCATCCACTCAAAAAGTGCCTCTTCCTCCCTGACCAGCACAACTTCAAACAGCAGGGCTGGCAGGTACACAGCGCACCCTGGTGGCCAACCTTTTTCTGAACAGGCCTTTCATAATTTTAAATTAGAGCTACATGGTATATAATTTTAAATCATCTAATAGCCACACTTTAAAAAGCAAAATAATAATAATAATAATAATAATAATAATAACAACAACAACAACAACAACAATAATAATTTAACCTAATACATCAAGAATATTATCGTTGTAACACGTATCAATATAAAATTATTAATTAAGATACTATACATTCGTTTTTTCGTACACAGTTCATGAAATCCTGTCCATACTGGACAGTGCAGATGTAAAGGATCCAAAACTCTCACCTTTTCACATCCTGATGGGGGAGTGTATTGACCTGCCTACTAATACCCAATGTTTAATAACACATTTGCAAAGCACTTTTACAGATCTAATCTGATCCTCTAAGAATGTGTGATGTGGGAAAAGCAAATAAGGAAACAGAATATAGTAACTTTCCCAGGTTGTCACCCAGGCTAGACAATAAAGATGTGACAGGGACCCAAGTGTCACAGCCTGGGAATCCTTCCTCTCCCCCACAGAAGACCTGAGACAGGTCAACATTATCAACAAGGTACTATTTACTTGTCAGATACAAACTGGTGATCAAAACAGGTTTGATCTCCATTCAAGAGTCTCTACATTCCATAAGTTTAAAAAGGGAATAATCACCAGTGGTATTAAATGTTTACTAAACACTAACGCTGAAATATTTATGAAATTTTCTCTGAGTTTCAGATTTTTCTTAATTTGGAATGTTCTAATAAGTTACTTAGCATTTTTATCAACACATAGGAAAAACTGTACCAATTTTTCCCTCTTGACTTTTATTAAAATAAAACTATTGTGATAAAAAAAAAGGTGCTCTATGTTCCTATTCAGCTCTTTTTGAAATTAAAATGTCTGCTGCAGTATCTACTTACCTATCTGTTCTACAAGCCCCAAACTGCTGTTCTACTTTCGTTCCACTCCAACCTCCTAACATTCTACTGAATCAAGAAATTAGCTACAGTCCTTCTCACCTCGTCTAGCAATGCCTGTGATATTGTTATCATGTATCCATCATAGATCTGTTTCTCCTTTTAGTGTTGCCCTTGCTGTGTAATAAATACTGTACCTAGAGCATCAAATGAAAGCCTGAAACTACACAAGCGTGGACTTTTGGACAGACTTAGTTTTTGCACTTAACTTTTTCAATCTTACAGTAGAGACCAGTCACATAAGACACACATCTGGATTGTCTTATGTTACTGAATTTTTCTTGTCTAAATATCCTTGACATTACAGTTGTCAAAAATGAAAACTGGTATTTCAGATCTGTTTTCTGAAATTTTTTACGCTAAAATCACATGCAAGAATTGACTTTGCAGCTACTTATTTTGACACTCTTTAGGTCTTAGGTCTATATAAAAGCAGCAAACCAATGAGCACTGCATTTGGGATATTTAGTTTTATCTTTAGTTAAACACCATCCAGTTGTATTCTTTACACCATCTAATGTATGATACACTAAGGTAGAATGTATAATTTTGCAATCTTTATTTCCCTTTGCATTCACTTTAAGCATCTTAATAAATTGCTGTATTGTACTTAAGGTAGAAAGAAGAAAAAGAAAAAAGAAAATGAGCACATAATTTAGTTCCAATTTGTGGGAGACACCACATTCAGCTTTTAATGTATGTTTCTTATCAGTGATGCTGATCAGGTGTTTGTGTTTTCTGTGACTATACAATTTTAATTTACTCTCCCTCCTCACACCGTGTCCCCACGATTGAACAATAAAGAACAGAGACTGTGCCTTTGGCACATTGGGGTTGCTCATAATTGCTGGCTTATTAAATCCTGAAATCTAATAGCCTTAGGCTGTGTAATTCCTCATTAATAACAGATTAAAAATCTAGGAAGGCCCAAAGGGAACATGTTCCTCACTGGCAATAAAATTACTGTATTTCCTCAACTCTAAGATACACATTTCCACATTGTATCACTTCTAATCAGGATATATTTCACAATCACTGTAATTGGTATAATAGTGTTCCTTTTCTCCTAAAGAGTAGTTATTAAACAGATGGTGTGTTTTATAATCTAATAGAATCTTTGACATAAGGAAATATGGTATGTAACTAAACAAGCAAATCAATCTTCCATCCCTGAGTACCTACCCATACTTACATCACATAATTTGTACTTTCCACCTTGAATTAATGAAGATCATAAGATTATTCGAATGTATTTTAGTTCAAATATGAGAGAAGACATAATTTCTGTATTAAACTGTGCATCATTTTTATACAGTCCCTGTAATATCATCGTATCCTGTTTATGAGCACAGGAGACAGTTTTCAGTAGGAGAAAAAAAAAACAATTAACAACAATGAATTACTGAATTAAATGCTTAGACTGCAGGAATAAATCTCTTTTCATTGATGCTGTGCTATGGCCTAAAAACCAGGCTTCTGACAGTTAATCTTAGACGTAGGGAGGGACTTGGATTACATCAAAAAGCTGAAGGAGGAGGTCTGGTGCCTACAAGGAAGAAATGGAGGAAGGAAGCAGGTATCAACAGTTCCCTGACCCGCATCAACACAGCAGCACGAATGCTCAGCTATGGCTCTCCAACTTCAGGAGGGACAGGCTGAGCCTTAAGCAGTCTTATCCCTGAGTTTCTCCACCTTTCCTTCCATCCTTCCTTCCTTCTCCTCCTAGAATCAATAGCTGCCCCCTTCCCCTGTCCCCCTGAAGTGATCACAAAAGCAAACAACAGAGAACCTAGAAAGAGCCCAGGAAGTACATAATACCTCATCACAGGCCTTCTCCGGACTCCCTACTGCTGCTGCTCTTTTTCCCCGTCTCCCCAGCCCCAGCCCTCAGCGCTATGCTCAGTACAGAACAGAATGCTGCTGTTCTATGCACCACATAAATTTGTTTGCAGGCTTTGGAATGAAGAGCAGCAAAACATGGGCTTTAAGGGGAGTAACCTCAACCAAAGAACCAGCAAAAATGCTGGTCTGGGGTCTCTGGGATAAGAAACTATAAATGCTAATTGCTTCCATGAAAGTGGATGGAAAGGCCTATGGGTAGGTAAATTGACCAAGAGCCATAAATTTAAGCTACAAGAAAATGTATTAGTCAAGCCAAGAAAACATACTAAGGCAGCAACTAGCCTAGTAATGACAGTAACTAAAGGCAGACCAGAAAACTGGTTAAAAAAAAAAAAAGGAATTCTGATCATCTGTTTACATATTTTGAAGAAGCCCAAGAAATTTCAAGTCTCTTAATGTTCGAAAATATCAACAGAAGGCAAAAAAAATGGTAGCTGCTAGAAAAATTAATCTCTACTCAGTCTGCCTTTTGGATTTTTTTCAAGGCCATAATACGTAACATTATTAATTCATACTTACTGAAGTCTAGAAAAACAACATTTTATTTCTATTTAAGGGTAAAAACAGTTTAAACATGGGTTCTGTTTGGGGGTTTTTCTTTTGCCCCCAGCCACCTTGTAAAAGCTCAGGAAGGGTCCAAAGAAGCCTCTTCCCACCCCATCCAATTTTTCTATGAAACTCACCCATGGAAACTTAGATTTGCATACTAATTTAAATAACCTATGATCCTACTCACCTTGGTTAAATGTTCCTGAGGAGTGGGTGCTGGACTGAATTCACAATTTGAAAAGACATCTCCTTTCCTTCTTACATCTAGAATAAGTTGTGCCACATAATTTTCCTGGAAACGTGTCCTTTTTCCCAAAGCACCTGAAAACATATATATTAAATTATATCTATTAACTTGTCAATCAGATCTACTGTACAATCATAAAGAGTAGTATTTTCAGAGTGCTTTAGAATTTATAAGGTGTTTTTCCCATTTCAAGTAAAAGAATGAAGCCCAGTGATGACTTTAAAGTGCCTTTTTATAAAATTACAGAGCCAGTAAACTATAGGGCCAGCACTCAAACCCGGGACTTCTGCCACTAGATTCCACTAGAAATATTATCATCTCCATGTAACAGATGAACAAATGTAAGTTCTGAAGGGTAGTCACTTGCTCAAGATCACAAGTTTTCAGTGTCAGAGCCAGAGCTTACAGTCAGGGGCTTTAGGTTCTAAATCCCACAGTCTTTCTATTACACTATCTGGCTCCACATAAGACCAACATTTTTTTTCATTTTGTATCTGAAAGAACTTGCAGAACAGCATTAAGGGAAGCAAGAGCTCTGACATCTATTCTCTGGCGAGAGTCAGATTACAAAGACCCTTGATTACAAAGACCAGTCTAAGAAGTCTGGATTTTATCCTGCAATGAGTCTGGCTCTACATAATACAACACCCTTTTAAACATGCTGTACCAAAAATAGCTATTGAGATGGTCTAACACAGCTTACTTTTTTCTAGTAAGGCTACAGCTGAATGGAAAAAAATACTAATCTGATTTTCATTTTATATTCGTGAGCACACCTATATTTTTAACTTGGACAAAAAACAGGAAGAACTAGCTAGTAGATACACCAACAGCTAAAGCTGACTATACAGGGTACTATGCTATTAGTTTTTTAACTTATCAAAAAAAAAAAAAAAAAAAAAAGGTCTATTAGGACCAAAACATTTAAAAACATCATCTCTGAAACTAACCTCACAATTTATACTACATATCACTATATGCTCAAATACAAGACTCCAATTCACACATGGCCATTGTTCCAAAAGTTGTACGTTGGATATTTAATAATTTTCCCCACACAAATAATGTAATAAAAGGTGGCCAAGATCCCAGATGAGGCCACAAAGCATATTTATCTCATAATATAGCTGAAGGACTTTACTGACAGGACTAGCTCAATAAGCAGAGTTTGGGGACTAAGAATGAGCCTTAGAGATCACTGAGGCCTAGCCTCCGGAGGGTCAGTGACAAACAGCATCAATCACTTCAACAGTCACAGAGCCCAGGTTCAACAGGTACAAGTGGTGTGACCAGTTGACGATGTCTGAGTTTCATTAACGTCTTCAATATTGAAAGCCAATTATATTGTGAGACTAGGGACAGAGCAATACATTAAAAGAAAACCAATGTTTCTTATTTGATATTCAGAAGAAACACAGATTTTAGGAAAAATTCTGTAATTTATTTGTTCCTCCAAAAAATATTTATTGAGTGCCTACTGTCTGCCAGATAGTGTTCTAAGACAATGAAGAAACATCGAAACAAAATGGTTCAAAATTTCTGTTCTTAAGGAATACAAAAAAGACAGGATGGAAGCCATAGTGGGTATTTACAAGAAAGGGCAATGTAGAGAGGCCAGACTAAACTTGAGAATCAGGAGGGGCCTTGGGAGGCCCACATCCACAACCAAATAGGCAAAGTTCATTTGTGTACTGCCATATATTACTAACATGTGTCTTACGGAATTGGAAAATAAATGGGCATCTTCAGGAAGAAAAAAAACATATAATTTCATTTTTGTTCTAACACTATGAACTCTAAAGATAAAAATTTTAAATCCATTTTTGTAAAGCAGAGAACATAGAAAATCAAATACAGCCAAACTGCCAATATATATATTAGTTTTACCATAAAAATAAGTCAATTATTTACAAAAGGTAAAAAAAACTTACCTGCCAAATCAATTTGTAATCGGCTGATGTCTTTAGCAATATCGAACTGATCTTTAGCTTTTTTATATTCATAATAATATAAAAATACATATGCACATTCCAGATGGAACTGAATAGCCAAATATCGACCTGAATCATCTACAAACAGATTCTCTAGTTTCATCACTGCAAGACAAAAGATGAAACATTAAAATCTGATAATAATAATAAGTATATTATATATATGTTCATGTATAACTGAAAAATTGTGCTCTACACTGGAATTTGACACAACATTTTAAAATGACTATGACTCAATAAAAAATGTTAAAAAAAAAGAATAAAAATGTATTAATAAGTAAAATGTTGGGTCCATAATACGTGAAGTATATATACTACACAGTTCCTGCTCTTACAGAATTTCAAATCTGGAAGATAAGGAACACATATAACAATAGTATACAGCAAGCATTCTCTGAGCACTTATATGTTCCACGCTTGAAGCTAAGGGTATTACATACATTATCTCCTTTATTCCACACAATCCTAGGAGATATGATTCATGACCCTGCTGTTTCTTATTTTAGAGTTCTTATCTTAATCATGATATAAAAAAATATGGTAACACAAGGTGATGAGACAATGTACCAAATGAATCCGCAAAGATTTAAACAATATGAAAATCTAATGGAGAGGAGATCTATTTACAGTTTTCCATGTAAAGAATGTCGAAATTCTCCCTTAAAAGGAGAAATAGATATATATCCGTATATATCTAAGACAATATGAGTATCAAATAGAGAATGAATAAGTATTGGCTTAGCAGTCAGATTCTAATTTATTTCTCTAAATACCTGAGATGAAAAGATGGGAGGGTAACAGCCTAGTAACATGGTAACTGAAATGAGATAACTGTCAATACTAATTATATATACAAAAGGGGTTACTTGGCATTCACCAAGGAGGTATCCAGCAGGTCACTTCATCCATCCCTCCATAACATCCCTGCCAAACTATTCCTCACAAATGATGCCAGTGACAAGGTCAGTACTTCCTAAAGCAGTTCACAAGAATGAAAGCATAATGAATGAAGAGACGATGCACTTACACTGTTCAAAGATTGAGAATCAGTTTTCTATCATTTAAGCTGAAAGGGAAGTGATATTGACTGCATGCCTCCTCTGCTTAGCACTGGGGGGTTTTACATGTTGTGTTAATTCTCACAGTGATGTACTTAGGGCTGATATTAACCCCATTTAATTCACTAGAAAACTGAGCTTGGACAGCTTATTGACTAGTCACCTCAGTTTGACTAGTTAAATGGCAAAGCCAGAATTTGAATTCAAACTTGTTGGGAAAAGGGGAGGAGGGAGTTGGCAGAGGAAGGACAAAGGTGTTGAGATGATGTTACAAAACCTAATCTACTTTATCACCTCGTAATCTGAGAGAAACCTATAGCTATGAAACAGACATTCTTTGTCTCACTGTGAACTGAAATTAAAATGAAAGAAAGAGAAAGTTTTTCTATATACTACCAGGCTTTAATGAAGAGACTAAATCAATATGTACATATCTTACTTCAAAAGGCAGATGGGCATCCAAATGTGAACTTCTCACTGTGAAAATCCTTCCACAGATTTCCTCCATGCAAACCAAACTCAAGAAAAGCTCGATCTGATGATACTCAATACTATCAGTGAGCGCTTCTTCTTTTTAAACTTTCTTTTCTTCTGTCTGCCCATTTTTCCTGAGTGTCTAGCCATCACTTGCAGAAATATAACCTCCAATGATCTCAGCACAATTCGCAAGTGACAGTGACAGTAATCTTCTCTAAAGGTTCTGGATGCAAACATATATTAAGGGATGTGATGCTGGGCCAAGGTTTTTTAACATCCTCTCTCAAATATCACAAAATGGTCATTTCTGTATTTAAGGAGATTTGCTATGTTGTGATTGCTCATAAAGGTCTAAAGAAGACTGTCAAATTTAAACTGTTCTGATAGCATGTAAGTCACATAAATGCCCAAGGCCAGATGTCTGCATCTCTCTTCCCTTCTACCTACCACTTACCTACCTACCGCACATATATGTAAGTATACGTGTGTGTGTGTGAATCTGTGTGTGAATATATACTTACATACACACACACATATTAGTACAATTAGTTTTGATCTTGTACTTCTGTGCTTTTTCTGCATTTCTTATGTGTTCAAGGTCAAAGATTGTCAGAAAAGTAGGGAGATAGATACTAATTTTTTTTTTAAGAATTAGTTTAATCTTTAGATTCTAACAGCATGACTGATTACTCTCTCAATAACACTTTTAAGAAGTTGGATTTAAAATTTTTAATACATTTTTGGGTTAATGATTGTGCTGGAAACAAAATAAGGAATACTCAAAGAGCAAAAACTAAAGGAAAACTACAACCTTAGGAATTAAGCACATATTCTGCCGTATTCTGCCCTGAAGCTACCTACCAAACGCTTGGGGACCTTAAAATCCTATTCTGATGGCTGCAAGGAGCACTGAAGACAAAAGATGAGGCCTGGACCCTAAAATCTGAAGTACAGGATTGCTCAATTTCTTAAATATCTAGGATATTCATCAACAAAACTGATCAAATATGCCCTAGCTAAAGCCATTTAGCTGATTTCCATGGCTATTCAGATAACAACAAAATTCCTAAGCACGCCCTCTCATGTCCTACCCAGTCCTGGACCTCCATCTCCCACACTGTCTTCTCTGCTCCAATCGCAATGACCTTACTTCAGATTCTCAGACATTCTCGCTCATGCCACACAGCCTTTAATGGTTCACATAGGCACTTTCTTCTGGCATCAAAGTCTCCAAAGTCAGCTGTGTATCAAGACTAACTTGTTGGTCACTTACAAGATACTGCTTATCTTCGCTTATTATAGGCCCCAAATCCCTTATCTGCAACACTGAGATCAAATAAATCCCTGCAAACCTAAAGTGTATTTGCAGTTTTTTTTAGGGGTAAAAGATCTGAACTGACCTCATTTGGCAGCAAAATTTGACATGAATGGTTGGGTAGAACTAGCCCTCCAGAAGATAACAAAGGATAGAGGAAATAAGAGTGCAAGTAAGATGAGGAATATAAGCTTTTGCTGCTTAGGGGAACCTGGGGCTCCTGTTCGCTTCAGCTAATTTTTAAAGCCTACCTTCTAGGATTAAAAAATGGCAGAAGATTGAAAATAGTCCAAAGGTCTCACATCTATCAACAGAAGACCAGGTGAATAAACTATAAAACACTCATATACTGGAATACTAGACAGTTGTAAAAGCAAAATGATCTTCAGGATATATTAAGTAAAGCAAAGTGTCAATGTGTGTATATATCTCTGTGTGTATTATATTTTGTAAATGTTAAAAAAAAAAAAGGAAAGGAGAAAACCAAAAGGCAAAAACACTAGAAAAATAAACCAACAATTAATAAAACCATTAGCTAATAAAGGGAAAGAGAGAGAAGAGAGTAAAAGGGAAACAGAGATGGATGGAAAACTTCTTGAACAGCCCTTGTTACAGAGTTTTGACTCTGGAATCATGTAATTGCTTTATATATTCCAAAAATAAATCAAGAAGAAAAAAGCAATCCCTAAAAATTGAAAACAAATGGAAAAATAAAATTCTAACTATATAACAAGTTACTGACAAGGGAAAGAATTATTTCAAGTGTCTTTAAAACATTTTGACTTAGAGCACAGTACACATCTTTAATGTAATATATTCTAAGGGTAAATAGAGCAGCAAAGAAAGAACAGAGCTTTATTCAATGGTCTTATTATAAGTAGGAATGCTGGCATTGTTTTGAAACTTTTATATACACAGTAAAGCAAGTAAGTAATTATGTTTATACTGTTAGGAATAAGATTTTCAGTTTAAGAAAATAAGGAGATATATATATGAAATTAAAGATACTGACACACTGAAAGGTTAAATTTTAATTGGAGCTCCTTGATCAAGGTCAGGGACTTGGCAAGCATGTTTGCTGGATCCTGGTCTAAATGGGGATTCAACCAGCATGTTTGCCAGGAGCAAAGCCTCCAAAAGGGCCTCAGTGGAGTGCACGCCTAAGTTGGAGACATGAGTTATGCTTTCCCCAAACCAGAACTAGTGACTTGACCAAAGACTCAGCCAGCATGTCTGCAAGATCTAGGGCTCACTCAGGGGGTTTGCTGAGGCTAGGGATCAGTCAGAGACTAGAGCATGTTTGCTGGGGCTGGGGTCTGACTCAACAGGTGTGCTCAACAGGGCCAGGGATTTAACCAACATTCAATAGATTCAGGTCAATGATGAAGTACTGTGCTCTGCCAGGTCAGGGCCAAGGGAGCAGACTGCACGGTAGAGGCTAGAGTTGAAGAGACAGTCTGCATGGCTGGGAGATTGATTACACACAGGAAGATTGTACAAGTTCTTATTAATAATGAGGTTAATGGGGAGCTTGATTATTCACTGTCAAAGAAGGGAGTTACAAATTTGGAAGAGAGAAGACTAAAATAAACCCTGTGATACTGAACTGGAATTGGAAATGATGTAAATCCATGGTTTTTAATACATACAGAAATAGACACAGACGTACACAAGTACTTATATATACACATATACATACTTTCTAGCTATGTCTGTTGAAAGACTTTAAAAGGAATCAGAGCTCCTTGGAGTAATTACTGATTCCAGGGCTGGAGCAAGTAAACACAAAATGAGGCTAAAACATCTTATGTCAGAAAATAAAGTGCTCAAAGATATGTGGAAAGGGCACAGAAGCCAAATTGAACAAACTCCCACTGGCCAAATCTGGGATAATCTGATCATCAATATAATTAGAGTAACAAATAATAATCTACTGAATGAATTAGGAATCTGTGAGCTCATACTAATATCAATTTATAAATGCATAATTTCAAAGTTTAGTGAGGAATAGGAGACTTACACAGTCTCTATGTACATCACCATAAAACACTAATTAATTATAAAAAATAAAAATCAAAAACTGGAAGCAACCCAAATTTCCATCAACAGATGAATGGACAAACTGTGGTATTTCCATATAATGGAACACTACTCAGCAATTAAAAGGAATGAACTATTGTTATATGTCACAATATGGATGAATCAAAATAATTATGCTGAGTGAAAGAAGCCAGGTCCCCCACCAAAAAAAAAAAAAAACCAAAAAAGACAGAGAGAGAGAGCAGACTGTATGAATCCATTTTTATAAAATTCTAGGAAATGGAAACTTATATATAGTGACAGAAGGCAGACCAGTCCTGGCCTGAAGAGGCCACAAGGAAGCTTTTGAGGGCAAAGTATATGTTCATTATTTCAACTGTGGTGATGCTTTCATCGGTGTAAACATACACCCAAGATTTACAAATGGACTTTATAAGTATGGTTAGTTTACTGTATGTTAATTATATCTCAATAAAAAAAGTTGTTTTTGAAATAAAAATACAAATAAAGAGAAAATGGATAACTCTGTAGTAAAGAAGACTCACAAAAACCACCTTAATCAAGTGACCAAAGTATCACCAGTAATGGGACAAACTGAAATTGTATGCCATCTGCTAGGATGCAATGAGAAAGATACAGCATGACTTCTGTGACAGTCCTGGATTGAAAGAGACTAAACCTAACACTTGATTCTGGACTGGATCATTTTGCTATAAAGGACGTTTTGGGGATGACTGGCAAATCTTGAATGGCAGTAATTAAATGTGAGTACTGTACCAATGTTAATTTCCTAACATTGATGGTTATATAGGAAAATGTCTTCGTAGGAAAAACACCCTAAAATATGCAAGAGTGATGGGGCATCAAGTCAGCAACTTATTCTTAAATGATTTCAGAAAGAGAGAAAGTCTTTGTACCATATTTGCAACTTTTCTAAAGGTTTATGTTTTTAAAAAAACAGTCCAAAATATTAGCAATTAAAGAAAAACAACTAAAAACACACCATGCCTTTCCTATGAAATTAAAATTTAATGCTATCACATAGCCCTGGTTGATGAGGATGAGTTCTTATTTACAAAAGAATTCTCAGGGAAAAAACAAAAAGAAGAAATGACTGAATTATAAAATCACTAGGTAAGTACTTAAGGTTAATAGACAGATTGCACTCTCAGAGCCAAATGCAGCCCAGTCGCCTAAGTAAAATGCCAACCAAATGGCAACGTCATAAGACCCTGAACCGTTGGATGGAGGGTGTCCATCATAAGCCATGAAGACCAGGGAGACACACACACAGACAGGAAAGGGCCAGCCAACTCTAACTCACTTCCTCTAAAAAAAATCCTCTTATCCCTGACCTCCATCTTCCCAAGCTCGTTTCCTAAGGTTGCCCCCTCTGATTTTTCCATCCTTTTCCTGCCTCTTACCCCATTTCAACTATTTCTTCCATCTTATAATTTTAATCAGTATCTACTGAGTTATTATATATCTCTGGAATTGTGCTAGGTCCTACAGAAAAGTTTAAGCCCTACTCTTCCCTAAAAAGGAGATGGGGGGAGAAGCAGCAGGGAGAGAAGACACATGTGGCCAGGGGCTGCTACACCGGACAGCACAACTCTAGCTAGCAGTTGCAAGTGACAGAATAGAAGGTTTTTTTAATTACCAAAAGGAAGCAATTTGTAACAGTTACCGACCTAAACAATGGAATGGGCTCCCTCTCAAAGTAATCTCAAGAAAGCCCAATGAAAGAGGAGATAACTTTTCTGGACACAATTTTCCAACAGACTCCAGCATTAGGATGAGTGGGAAGCTGGCCTACAAAGAATCACATTATTTTACACCTGGAAAGGATTCAAAGATCATCTTTACACAGAAGGAAACCTTGATTGGAAGTCAGACAAGTTGCCTAAAGTCATGTAGGGTGTCAGAGGCAGAAAAGAGACTGAAAGTCAGATCTTAAAACACTATGTTCTGTTACCTATCTTGATTGGGACAATTTCACAAGTGTATACATATGTAAAATGTCATCAATTGTACACTTTAAATATGAGTCTTACTGTAGGTTAATTACACTTCAAAAAAGCACACAGACCCACTACTATACTTCCCTATGCCAAGTCTTCAGTTCTGTCTCATAGAGTTGTTGTAAGGAATAAACTAGTTAACATATTTAAAGACTTAGAACAGTGCTTGGTATAGAGTAAGCACGTCTGAAATGTAAACCGCATTATCACTATTAAGATGTTAGCATTCTGCCCTAATGATCAGTTTGGAGAAATGTAATGAAAAGAAGACTGAGCAGGATTTGGGGTCAGAAACTCCAGATCATAGTTCTTGTTCTTGGACAATCTCTTTGAGTCTCAATTCTCTGTAAAATAAGTGAGTTAGCTGCACAAGATAATCTCTAAAGGGGCTTTCCAAACTAAAGATTTCAGACATGGACTAGGATCAGAGTTGTAGGAATGGAAAAGAAGGATGCATATGGAACCCTTAGGGAAGAATTGATAAGATTTAAGAACTGGCTAGATATGCAGAATGATGGAAAACTATGAACACAAAGGTTTGAGCTTTGGATAACTCAAGTTTAAATAAAAAATGGAGCATGTTGACCCAACAGACATTTACTTATTATTTTAATAAATTAGTAGGTTCTACATGGAAATGAATATTCATGACCTTCTGGACCAAAATGTCAAAGAGTACATTTAAAATGTATGATAAAACCAAAATCTCTTCTCATGAGATTTTTTTAATGCTATATTAAAGTGAAATCCCTACAGATTCATATGGATAACTATAATAAGTATATTTAGTATATTTAATGACATTGATTCCAAAGTATTGAATTGATTTAAAAAAATCAATGCATACATCAGTCACCAAGAAACTATCTCTTGAAGAACTATTTCGATGTGGAAACCATCTAAGCCTAGAGTCACAGAGCTGCCTGTAGATGTTACAGTGGAATCTCAGACAAAGCATTTTAACCTATTTTCTCTTAAACAGTGACTTCTTCATAAGCCCATCTTCAAATATCAAAACCTCAGTATTACATCTCATGCACTAAATGGAACATGTTTTCAGTACCAGATGCCACAATAAATGACTGTATGTCCTTAACCAGTCTTCAGAGAATCGTGGTTTCGTTAGTATGATATTCAAAAGAGTGCCTTAAAGTGCACTGAGGAGCAGACTTTTCAAGATTCTAACTCACTCTTTTCATAGATGTGATCAGTCCACCAAAGTTATGCTGACATTCTGATGGGCTTTATTCCACTACACTGCACTGATGTAACATTCCTGGACAAAAACATAAAGATCACAGTTGCTTATGTTTCGTAGACTGAAAAAAAAATCTTGCCAACTTTTTGATGATCCTTCAAGGGCAACATTTCAAATATAATATTCTTCTCTGGATAGTGAGCAATATTTCAGTTATAACTGACTGCCTGGTCAACATTTGGGTCAAATCCCAGAACATTTTTAAAAATAAAATTGTTTATGAAATGTTGCAGTTTAAGGCTATCTGCAGACTTATTTAGACATAACCAAAATGGACCAATTTATGACTAGATAAAATGAAAAATGTCGTTAATTAGCCTAGAACAGCAACATAAAAAATTCTTAGTTGCAAGGCATAGCAAATGATATGCTGAAATATACTGCAGAAAAGAACTGAGCCACTTGGGGAATGAGTCACTTAGAGTCATATTTTCCAGATATCCTAGTTAACCATTTCTGTTTAGGAACTAAATTTTACCTCTTGGAATAGAATTCTCTCTAAAACACATCATATGGTTCCTATCTCTTAAAATTGTACATAAAGAAGGGTTTTTTTCTTTTCTTAATACTTAAGGGTCATCATTATGAATATTAGTCACTGAGATGTGGTAAAGGTGTAGCCATAAATGTAGATTTATGTAATATGGGATAAAAAGAAGAAATATGGCTTTGCCTAAAGCAATTGCATCAACCTTGATTTCCTTTACAAAAAAAGAAAGAAAAACTCCCAATGACACCTTGTTTTTGGTTCATTTACCAATTTTCTCTAAAAGTATAATGAAACATAGAAAACAATATAATATGCTACATAGCAAAACGTAATGACCTTTTTACAAAGTTAAATAGTGGGCTGAATCCTGATGCCGTCTCCTTGCAAATGCTTTCACTATATTCTGGAAAAATCAACTTATTTTCCCATTAATATCAGTAACATTCAACTCATCCCTGGCTTTTAAAATTTCACCCAGTTTTGATTTGCAGGCACACACTACTATATATAAAACAGATAAACAACAAGGTCCTACTGTATAGCACAGGGAACTATACTCAATAGCATGTAGTAACCGATAATGAAAAAGTATATAGATATATGTGTGTATAACTGAATCACCATGCCGTACACCAGAGACTAACACAACATTGTAAATGGGCTGTATTTCAATTAAAAAATCAAATGAAATAAGTAATGGTAAAACACACACACACACACACACACACACACACAAACTTGACCCAGTTTCATGAACTAGAAGCTTATCCCAACTCCTCCTCCTCCCTTGCACTGTTTGTTTATGGAATGTTATCTCACTTCATTTTAAAAATATGAGATGGCATGAATGGGGGAAGATTTAGTCTACACATTTTTCATATTACTAAAAATAGAAAGTAGACAATGATGTCTGCTAAATTGGGCACCAGGTCTTAATTTTCTCCAAGTCCCACCTCATATTTCACTTTGAAGAGAACTCCACACCTAGGCGATGCCATTATGAGAAGATTCAAGGTCCCGTATGGTATCTGGGTAGGATTAATTTTTTCATAACTTCTGCAATATTTCGCTTTTTGAAAAACTCTTGTATAGAAGTTAACTCTGATAAAAACTGCTATCGAGATCAAGGCCAAATAAAGGGAGTTCTGCAACTTCTCCCCTAAAAAGTGAATGTAGAAAAGGCTCAATAAATGTTGGCTATCACTATTCAACAAATATGTAGTATTTATTATTTTCTAGGCACTTTGCTAAGCAGAAACAAGTGAAAAACCAGCCCTCAAGGAGCTCAAAACCTAGAGAGTTGCTACAGTCCTAATGAAAATATAGGAAAATATAGATGGTTCAATAGCCTAAATATGCTCATAAAAGTCTTTTGTAATCCAAAAAGCATTAAGCTAAAGACTTTTGCAGGAAAAAGAAATATTGCTTTTTGGGGGAGGGTCTAGCTCAGTGGTGGAGCACATGCTTAGCATGCACTAGGTCCTGGGTTCAATCCCCGGTACCTCCATTAAAAAACACATATATACATGTATGTAGTTTTTCAGTTCTGTTACTTCATTGTATCATTGTAGATGTACTGAAATATCACTGCATAGAAAAGCAAACTAACATTTAATAAAGCAATCTGCTACCATATGTCAGGTTTAAATCTCATAGCAGAACAAATATTCTTTTATATATACAAGGTTTAAGCTCACAACATATATATATATATATATATTTATGTACAAATCTGATCTAATAAACCCTTGCTTGTTCCACAGCCATACATTACCTAAAATCCTGAACAAATATAAACTAAGTCCAGGTATAAACAACAGAAATGAATCAGTTATACTGACTGAATAATATTTTCCTTACTTACTCATTTTAAATCATGCATAAATGTTCATTTTATCTAAGATTAACATGTGTATATGTATTTCTGTCTTAGATCAAAATAAAACTTGAGAAACTAGTTTCTAGCTTAGTAATATATTACTGCACAAATTAATGTCCTCTCTAGTGTATTGTGACCTAGCTTGTTACTATACAGATGTATCTTCAAAGGAAACAGACTCTAGAAACGTACAGGAGCTTCAAGTACACACACACACACACACACACGAGCTACCTTACACCTTCATGCGTGTGCTTCCTCAATCAAGCGCAGATCACTGCTTCTCCACCCACAGTGATGCTAACCACCCCCCAACCCTATACACACATGTGCACACATATACACAATGACTCCATACTCCCACCATGTGAAAGCAACACAGGCTTTGGAAACAGGTACACCTAACATCAGATCCCTTCTCTGAAACTCAGAAGTCCATTTCCAAATCTAAGTTCATTTGTGTTCTGTATTCCTTCACTGCAAAAGAACTTGTTTTTGTTTTGTTTGGCAAATTTTCCCAAGAACAGTCATTCTGAAATCTCAGGGAAATCAAAGTATCCAAGATTTCTTCCCTTTTTCAAAATGTTTCCCTAAAAAACATAAGGGGTATCTGCAGCAAAGGCATTTTACATGGGTGTGTGGTTTATGATTATTTGGCAAATTTTACATTTATATTCTAGGCACAATTCTACATGTACATTATATATTACAATAAAAAATAAAACAAAATGCAAAAATGCCTCTCTACCCAATGTCCTCCTCAGTAAAATGTATTTTCTACCAAACGTTAAAAAAAATCTGAATCCTTTCTTCGTGTACTCAATAGGGTATAGGATAATTTCCTATTCTGCATGTAACAATTTACTCCAGTTCAAATTAGTTACGATTTTTTTTAATAAAGGGAGTTTACATTTGTTTCTAATGAGGCTTCTTGTATTCAAGAACAGAGAAAATATTTAAATACCTTCAAGTAATCTGTGATAAAATCATGGTGACCTGCATAGAACAAATCACTCTTCTTAAGTAGGTAATATAAATAACAGTGATTGCCTTTTTAAAAATTTAAAGACAAAAAAGAAATCCTATAATCTGACATCCTAATCATTTGTGATATTCCAAATCCAGAAAGAATGGAGAAAAAAAGAAACCACCTCAAACAAAAAGTTACAATCAGCTGTCAAGGAATAAATTTAAAAGGAATGTCTCAGCCAAGAAAATAGAAAGGAGCTACATGATCGCAGCAAACAAAACCTGCTACATACCCTGATCAACACAGTCTTCCGCAAGGGCAAAAAGCTTAGGGGAACGTTCCTCAAGCAACTGCTGGTGAATATTCACACATCTCAAAGTCCACCACGGCAAGCTCTAGAAAAGAAAAATACCCAGCTGAAATAAAAGGACCTTTGGGAAAAAAAATTTTACATTAATTCAAATCAATTTTTAGAATTCTTTTTTACACTTGTGAGATTAAATTTTTTCTTCAGTAAGCTTACCTATCAATGCTATGACATCAGAAATAAAACCCAAGGTCACTGCTTATGTCTTCCCCAGGAATAACACCTCTCCTCTGTCCTTTCAAAGCCTGTATTTGTAGCCAGCTGGGATTCCTGATACCATTTTGAACTTACCATTTCCTCCTCTAAGATGTTGATGCAATCATCCCACTCTGCTGTGGCACTCTACCAGCACCATAATCCAACACCAACAATTCCGGGAGGCCTCTCACAAGAAACTCCTGTGGGATGTTTTTTTTCCCTCTTCTCACCTTACAGCACTTTCTCTGTACCTCCCCTTTGCAAACACATTTCATCGTATTCGTGTATGTCATCCCTAGCCTGCTATGTTGTCTACCATCCATCCGACAAGATGAGAAACCCAGTCTTACTCATCTCTGTATCCTCGAAGCAATGCATGTTGTGCAAACTACAAGGTAAGAAATATCTCACATTTAGATATTGCCCACACTGGGAAGATCTCGTCCACACCCCCCTCCATGAAGCCTTCTCCCACCAGGAGGGCACACACTGGTCTCTCACTTTTCTGAACTTGCACACTGTGCCTAGAAGTTAGCACCACACCAGAGAGCTCTTGGTTTTCAGGTGTGTCACTACCTGGTCCATATATTTCTGAGGGTAGAGACTGCATTTTATACATTGTTTTAACTAATGCACAGACTGAGAACACAATAGCTTTTTCTCTATTCTCTGATGTTTATTCTTATCAACACATCCTTGTTTAAAAAAATAATAAACCCAACAACAAACAACAACAGGCCAATACAGAAGAATACACCTTGAAGATACAAGTCTCTTCTGCCTCAGCACCATCCTCCTTCCCCAGAAAAATCCAAGACAGAGGTTGGTATTCTTCTGGATCTTCGTCCATGCACATGCATGTGTGTGTGCAAGTAATAGTACTGAATATTTTTGATAGGCTCATTAAAGTACAAAGTATGATCATGCATTAAATCATCTAAATTAATTACAACTAAGTTACTTTGAATTCTATTACACGAACGTGTGAGAAATTAATTGTCCTTTTTTTACAAAAGCAATACCCACTAATAGGAGATCATGCTTAATCATCAAAAGCATTTTCTTTTCTTTTTCACTTGAACTTAATTTCTCCATCTGATTAAGGGGTAAAATTGCCTGCCTCCCTTCTAAACTGCTACACAACAATGCAATCACAAGTGAATTTTGACTCTATGACAAATGCCTTTCTAATTATTAACGCTGTTTCCTCAGTCCATGTAAGGAAAGGTAGAATTATCTAATAGAAAGACGTTTTGCATCATTTTTAATTTAATTTTCTGAGGCATTGCCTCACTTTCATTCTTTTCCTATCACTCAGCTAATGAAGTCAGTCTATATTTCAATTAGCTGTCCCTTATCTGCTGTCAGCAGTGAGTGAGTCAGAGTTGGCAGCATACTCTTCCCTTTTCTAGACATGGGAATTTAGACAGAGCCGGTCAGAGAGACTACCCTTTTAAGAGAACATACACAGAAGATGCTCAACTCTTAAAAACCATACCTATAAACTAACTCCTAACCCCAAATCTTCTACAGGAGAAGGGCGAGTGTGACACAGATAAAGAAAGCTCAGTCTATTTTCTACTAGAAAATAAAAGTGCCTTGTTCTATTTGCCAAGAATCGCTTACTAGAAAATTTGAGGCATTAATAAAAAAGGAACTTGAAGCCTTGCTTTAGACAGTTCCTAGATTCTGTCTCCTGATTACAGTACTTAATACAGAATGCTCCGATTGAGAAGTCACACAAGTCAGTAACCTCCCAGAAGGCAGGGAGCTTAGTGTACTCAAAAGAAACTCAATAAATGTTTGCCGAGTTATTCCACTATATAAGTAGGGAAACTGATAATCAGAGAAATTCACTAGCCTAAGGTGACACAGTTGGTAAGTGGCTAAGCCAGACAAATTCTGGTCTGATTCCAAAGCCAAGACTATTTTCACTCAACATTTACATTATTACCAATACTAGTCTATATACTTCGCAGGTTAGGGGGTAGGGGAAAATCATCTTCCTGATACATTTCTTAGGAGTCAGTCTACTCAAAATTAATTTAAAAGGTTAAGATTAACTTGGATAAGTGTGTGACACTTCTTTATCATTTTATTCTCATTTATCAAAGAAGTCTTTTTTTTTCTTAATTTAATTTTTTTCAAAGAAGTCACTTTTAATCATCATCATTTAGAGAATGATATATTAAAGACCCAAAGGGAAAAAAAAACAGTAACGTTTCAACTGAAAGACAAGGTTTCAGTATGGAACAATCTCTGCATGCTGATGTAGAACAAGAAAATAGTGTTTTAAGCAGAAATCGAAAGTTCTTAAGCATCTGCCAAGAAATTCAGGTAACTAATTTCTCCAGCCCTACCAGGTATCACATCCACATCCAGCATTTAACATGTTTATTTGTTCTCCTGAGCTGTTGCTAGTATATGTACCTTTTTCCAAATGATCCTTAACGTACTTGCTAATGAAAATTTTCCACGAACAAAACTTCAGACTGTATCGCTAACTCATTAATGACCATCAGTCTCACTAGAAAGAAAATAATCCATTTGGCAGCCTCATGCCTTGGTGATACTTTCTTAGAGACAAGTACTACTCAGTCTATAAGATTATTTAACTCAGATCAATTTGGAAAACATTTTTTTACTGAAGCTAACATCACTAAAAAAAAAAATCAAAGATAAGGCCTTCTACCTGCTAGGATATGTTGAAACCGATCCATTAAAAACACTTCTGGTACAACTGATTCCAAGCCCTCTGGCTCTCAGGTGAGTTGCCAAAAGAGGCATGATTCCCTTCTTACCTCTTCTGTGTCTAAACATAACTGCTTAGGAAAGTAAGCCTTTATACGGTACAGATCAAGGCCAGTTTGCCCACAGAAATACTGTGTTCCTTAAACTTTTTCAGCTAACACTTGTAAATTAGGAGAGTTCACGTAACATTTAGATTCACTATTTCTGGAAATTTGAGGTCTTCAGGCCCAAGCTGCAGCTGTCAGAAGAGGAGTCAGACAGCTACAGCCTGTGGGCCAAATCCAGCATGCCATCTGTTTACCTACAGCCTGAGAACCAAGAGTGGTGCTTACATTTTAAATCACTGCAAAACAAACAAATAAACAAACAAACAAACGGAAAATACTTTGTGGCATGTGAAAAGTATATGAAATGTAAATTTTGGTGTCCCTAAATAAAGCTTTATTGGTACACAGGCACACCCATTCATTTACATTCCACCCACAGCTGCTCTCACAGTACAAGGCAGAGTTGAACAGTTAGTTGCACAGAGCCTGCACACTGCACAGCTGACAACCTTCACTAATCCTCAAAGACTTTCCTTGCATCTCTCTTGTGGCTTCTGTCCCCTCCCACTGCGTATTAGCTTCTGTGAGTATGGGTGCTTTTCTCACTAATTTATATGGGCCCTAAAGACACCATATGACAGATATGCTCTTCTAAATCCAAACCACATCATGAAACAAAGTAGGATGTGAGCCAAGAAACAGTAATTAAGATGCACAGCAAGTGCTTTATTTCTGGCTATTATTCAGCATCCCTACAGGAATTTCATAAAAGACTCTGAAGGATGTTTTTAAACCTATGTGTATTATTCAGAGAATGAACATTTACACATGTGCACACATACATACAACACATATACAATCCTATTAAAGAGGCTTGGTGTCTCATTTTATATTAGATGAATCTCTGGAGGAGTGACAGTTTTTGCTTATTTTCATCAGATTTTAAAATTAAATATCTAAAGAAGACTTAGAAAACAAATATACCAAGACACTGTCCGCATCACACCTAAAGTTTGAGGCTAATCAGCACAAGAGACACACCTGAGTATGAATCTCCTGCTCCTTTTCTTCCCTTACCTGAATAGCTGTCAGTTTATGTCTTACAGTCACTAGAATAATTCGTGCTAACAACAGCAGTATGGGCTTCGAGGTCAGGCTGTAGATCGATTCACCATCTAGAATGAGCAGACTCAGAACAACTGCATCCAGTCCTCTGACCTGGAAAAAAAATTTGAAGCTAAAATGATATAACTTAACAAAATATTAATTTTTATGTATCTTACAAGATACGTACTTTCCAGTTAATCAGCTTTGAAACAGGCACTGGCCTGTTACAGAGCAACTGGCACTGGACCAACACAGCATCATGAATGCTCTTAGCAGTCTACAATTCCAGCCTGCCCTGACACATGGCCACCCATCCGCTCGCACTTTAGAGGAGCAGGGTAATCAAGAAAGTGCTACTATTGAAGAGGCACGATGACTTCATAGATTTACATACAACAGAAAGTAGTCAAAGTGATCACTTTGAGATGAGAAATATGTCTACCTGTTTTAGCACAAATTTAGATTATTATCTTCTGAATGAAATCCCTGAAGATAAACAAGTGATTTAACAGGGCAACAAGTAACAAATTATACAAAGAGATTGTCCATGATATACTACTTGAGTAGCATTACCTCTGAAAATCAAAGCCAGGGGTTGGTTACTAAACATCCTACTCTTCAACTCTAAGTTCTCTGGAAACAGCATCATAAGGCAAATAATAAATAAATGAGTGAATGCATGAATAAACAAATAAATAAATTTTTCTTCCTGGATTTAACTTGCATCATCATCATTAAAAAATTAAATAGTTTTCTATCTCCTGCTTAGACAAAGCAGCCTCTGCCTAACGCTGTGCTGACTTCTAAATGTGCTTCCAGAGGTTCTGGGAAATGGCTCATTTCTAAAGAGGACTGATTAATTAAATTAAAACAGACAAAACAAAGGTTATATCTCCCTGAGGGAACAATTCCCCAGTCAAGAGAGCACAGACATATAAAAATATCTATCAGAACAGTGAAAAAAAAGTCACTGGAAGCTTGAGATAAATTTAATGTAAAAAACCAGATTACTAGGAGATCAACTTTTGTGTGTAAGAGGTGACCTACTCAGACATGGACCCTCAGTGCTATTGTGCTGAGGCTGGTTAGCACCAGAGGCCGGAAAACAGTGCTAAAAGTGCCAACGCCGCAAGTCAGAGGCAGGGAAAATTAATTCAGCTTTGGTGCCTATACTCCATGACCATAAAGTATATTCACAAATATCTGTGCTTCACAAGAACTAAGAAACATAAATCAGCACAGGAGAATGACAACTAGAAAATTCTGATGCGCCACTCCCCAGTTTAAAAACTTCAACTCCCTGTATCTTCCATATTCTCAGATTACTGGCAAAGCATATAAATTGAATAATCATCTCAAAAACAACCTGATATTACTAAGGAGAGCTGAACATGCATACACCCTAGAGCACAGCAACTCCACTCTCAGATACACGCACCACAGCAAAGCTTCCCCGTGCTGGGAAGGGTTTACAAGGG
Organism: Camelus bactrianus; assembly: GCF_048773025.1. NCBI lineage: Eukaryota > Metazoa > Chordata > Mammalia > Artiodactyla > Camelidae > Camelus > Camelus bactrianus. Next base: position 35,999,550 of record NC_133553.1, on the reverse strand, counting down.
TGTCAAAATAATGATCCCCTCAGTCCTTGGGGTGCCCAACTACAGCCTGGGCACCAGAAGAAACAGCCTTCTCCACTTAGCGTACTACACCAAACAAATAGTACCCTTCTTAAGTAGGATGTGCTTGGAACTCTTGCAAGTGACTCCCAGAGGATGCATTCCCAACAGCATTGTACATAGTATATTGCAAAAAATGGAAATAACTCATCTGGCCATCAAGAGTAAAACGGATATATAAATTGTGGTATATTCATACAGTTGGAATACTATACAAGAGTAAAAAATGCATAATTGTATAATTGCAAAAATATACCACTGAGCAAAAGCAAGTCACAGAAGAGACCAGCTCAAATGCTCTCCCCAGTCCAGGCCCTCGATGGCCACTGTGATTGCAGAGGGACTCAACATCGGGGGAACGGCAGTCAGGAAGCCCTGCTCTACAACACTGATGTCGGAAGCCAGGGGACTGATTTAGCTAACCAGGGAAAGCCCAATCCTAAAAATGTAATGGGAAAGTACATTTCCAGGTAAGTGATGCATATGTTTTTAAGTGCCAAAATCTTAGGGATTTTATTTTAACCACTGTGGATGAAAATTTCTGTAAAATATAGATTAAATTCCCTTCTTAGACATAAGATACAGAAGAGCTTTTAACCTTTCAATAATGATTTAGGGCCAGCATTATGAATCTCAATTTTTCTCTTACAGTATAACATCATGACTCAGTAAACTGACATGCACAGAAGTAACTGTTACGGCTTCAGATTACGGCTGCCTCTGTGCTTCTATTCCCACCCACCAGTAAGTGACTTTTATCTCTAACAACTCATTTTCCCTTCATTTGCTACTTCTAATTCTGAGAAACCTGGGAAGAGTAAACATGTGCCTTTAGCTGCATAAGCTCTGAGTGCTAAGGGGCCCTTTTTTCCAGGCCGAGTGATTGGTAGTTATGCTCCAGTTCTCTCGGGTGTCTGGGTAAACCAGTTACCATACTTCATTTTAGGTAGCACGTCATACTCACCAAGCCCTGCGGATATGTTCTCAAACACTCTGGAGGAATTCAAACTGCACGCTCTACTGACGACCCACCAATGCAGGTCAATAGTTTATCTTCACATACAGATAATAAGTCGTTATTACCATGGAGCAACTCTGCACCACTTTAAGGATATACAAATAAGTGTATTTGTTATATAAAGGAAACTGTCCCTGGGAATTGTTCTTAAACACAGCAGCAAAACTTTCCCGCAACAAAATCAAACAGGTCTCCAGATTTGCTGCTTTGCCAGAGCAGATCTTTATGTAACTGTGGTAACACATGTGGCTGCCTGCACTTTCATAAAAAGAGCAGCGATCAGAGCTCCACAGAGTGCAGATTGTCTGAAGAGGGGTCTTAGACCGACAATGGAACTTTTGGAGTTATGTGAAAATCTGATCCATGAATAAGCATTCTTAGTAGGTGTGATACAAGCTATAATGTCATGTTTCTTCCCTACCTACTATTAACTCCCATTTATAAAGAACTGTTCTTAAAGAATAAACAACACAATAATACCTATATTTGACATTTCCAAGAAGCATACCTCACTGAAGTGCTGGAACAAAACAGGTGGCAAAAAATCCTGAAGGTGTAAATCAAGAGGAGGCCCCGTCCAGTTACTCTGAACGAAAAGTTGCAAACTGCTCACACCAAGTAGGAATATCAGCTGTTGTCTGCATATAACAATAGTTAAAGAAAATATAAGAAAGAACAGTTGAAGAAATAACCATGAAACACTAGCACTGTATAACCACAAACATACTACTATTTCATTTCTATTTTATTAAAAAAAAGTAAGATATCCACCAACATTTATTGAGATTATCTCAGAGGATTATAAAAAAAATTCTGAAACCTACACAATTTAGGTCTGCAATGTCCAGTATTATCACCATGAACTACATACAGCTCTTATAAATTTAAATTAATTACAGTTAAATAAAATTCCAAATTCAGTCCCTCAGTCACACTGTCCACATTTCAAGTGCTCAACAGCCGAATGTGGTTACACAAAGTTGTTTTCAAATATTTTACTGATCCTGTACTACCAACTGGTAGAACAAAAAATACCCTAGAAGTTTCACTTGAACCTATTTTTTTTTTCCAGTCCTACTTTGGCTTAAGATAGGAATGGGTAAGCTCATTCTGTAATGGGAGAGACCATAAATATTTTAGGCTTTGCAGGTCACATGTGTTTCGTTTTTTACAATCCTTTAAAAATGGAAACATCACTCTTAGGCACTTTGGCCTTGACCCACCAGCCATAATTTGCTGACTCCTGGATTAAGACAAAAACAGGGAGGGATTCAACTCTAACAAATAACAGCCAGAGAACCTGGACCTTCATGCTGAAGAAAAAGGAAAAGCCGTCATCCCCTTCTCCCCATACCCACTAGGCCCTGCCTCAAAGGGAAGATTCTTTAAGGAAAAAAAATCGAACCTACAAGCCTATGGCAGCCAGAACATAACACTCTGGGTACAGCACAACTGAGAGCGGAACGAAGGATGAGCAGAAAACAGGTGAAACAAGAGCCTGTTGGTAGTCAGAAGTTAGGCAACTTGGGGAAACGGGTGTGCAGAAGACCTTAAAGCCTTCATATAAGCGTCATAACTAAAACTCAAAATCCTTAAGGTGAACAGAGAATCCAGTTTAATTTCAAATACCTCAAAAGGAGGCAACTGAAATGTCTCTTCTCAGCTCTGTGACAAGCTGGAATTCTGGTCTACTAGTAAGTAATGCATTTGTGTGTACATGTGTGTTTTCACATGTACCACACAAAGCTAATGGCTATGATACTGCACACCCATCTGACAACAAAATAATAATCAAGAATGACATTGGAGGAATGTAAACTACTAGTAAACCAGAAAAACGAAAATGAACGATACTAATTTTTAAAGTAAAATAAAACGTCTATAGTAACATTCTTTTGTGAACTCCTTAGGGATACAGATTTTGTCTTATTTATCTTCACAACCTCAACACCTAGCCCAATACTTGACTGGTTGAAGAACTAAATGAAGCCATTCCCTAGAAATAATGGTAAAACAAAACTGCATGTGTTTTAAAGATAACAAAACTTGATGTGGTTGCCACAGATGGTAGAGGGAAAAAAAGGTATATTAACAAATTTACAACAGTAAAATATAAGCCACTAAAAACTTAGGTTACACTGCTGGTAACAATCTGTTATACTTAATCCTATAAAATTACATAAACGTCAATGGAAGAAGGTAACCCAAAGGTTCCATAATAAAAACATTAAAGATAACAATTCAAAACATAGTAAGAGCAGTTACGATTATCACTCAGCAATCTAGAAATAGCAAAATGGCTAGTGCACACTCTCAAGTTAAAAGGAAATAAAGTCTGAAGTTTTTCCGATGAGTAAAATCCATCAGACCTAACCATTTGGGAGTTTAGTTGGTTAACGGCTACCACCCAGTCATATGCCAGTGTTATATACGAAACTCATATCCTACAACACTTTACCTTTTTATTCTGGATGGTCCCCTGGAGAGAAGCTCTTACACAGATTATTCAGTCCATCATGAATCCTGACTAAACCTAAAGCCAGGTTTTGAACAACTGCAAAAATCAGTGCCTTACACTCTCAAGGCACTATTAAATGAATTCAGGATCTGTTTCTCTATGAAAATTTCATATAAAATTCTACCTTTTGGTTTTGTCCAAATCTGTTGAGTAATCCAGAAATGTTACTATCTGCTTCTCTAGGTAGTTGTCAATCTTTTCTTCAGTTACCGTTGTTGAATTAAAAATATTTTGAGTCAATGAATTTAAGAATATGGCCTCACAGTTCCCTTCTAGAAGCAACTGCAGGAAAGATCCACTCTCTGTAATATAAAAACATTAAGCCAATAATCCAAAGAACAATTATTTTCATACTGTTAAGGGTAACACTATTATTATTTTAGTATGCCAAAAAATGTATATAATTAGAACCCTTTATATACATTAATCACAAAACACTGAGCAAATCCCCGTCATTATACACACACCATTTCTCCTGAAATTTGGAGCTCATCCATACCATGAGCAGCAAGGCAGATATTAGACCCAAAAATAATACTCCTCATTAGCAAGTATCATCATCCTTCTGCAGGGAATTCAAAAGGATTCCTACTGACAACAGAAAAGTTTCCTTAGTCAGAACGTTTCCTTTCACAATCTGGCTCCTCCTACCGCCACTGTACTCCCTGATGAAAAGTTGGTTCACTTACTCTTCCACTGATACCCCAAAACACATGCCTGCCTCCACACTTTTACACTTGTGATTTCTCATGGGGAACTCTTCCATTTGTCAGTCTTACTCTTTAATCAAAAATCAGATCAAGATGGACTTTTTCCATAAGACTTTTCCAGACCCAGACTTTAATAATTACCTCTCTCCCAAAGCACCTACTGTGTATACATACAAACATGGGTACGCGTGTGCGTACCCATACACACATATACAGGGCAATTATATACTGTCCTAAATTGTTATTTCTCTTATATGTCCAACCCAAATCCCACAACCAGATGTGCCTATACCCCACTAGTAAATAAATGTGCCTTTTAATTCTTTATCTCTCCGGTAAATGTGCTTTGGTTACGAGATTACATCTTTGCTGCCCCGTTTCAGCTTCTGTGCTTACCAGCTTTGTGGCCTTGAATAAATTACTTAACCAATCTGTACTTAAATGTCTTCATCTGCAAAATGAGAATAAAAGTAGTGTCTACCTTACATGTCTATTATAAAAATTAGATGACTGAATAAATGTTAAAGGATTAGAAAAATGTTATTACTGAACTCGGGAGATGAGAAGTTTGGGGTAAAGACATGCAGAGAGCCTAAGGACCACGGCCCCCATGTCAAGGATGCAATAACTCAAAGCCTTAAGGAATCAGCTAGATTTTGGTAAGAAAAAAATAAAACCAGGAGGGATGAAAACTCGGCCGCCGACACCCCTTCTCCCCACAGTCCCCACGCTGGCTTAAGTTCCTCCCTGGCAGGTGAACCCCTCTCACCCGAACCGGCGACTCCCTCCTGCTTCCACCGCTGCCTCTCAGTCTCAGTAGAGAAGCCCCTCAGAACTGCCAGCTCCGGGGTCCACATCACCCCAGACATCGCTGCAGCCAAAACAGGTTCCTACGACGGTCACACAGGCGTCAATAAAAAAAAAGTGAAAGGAGGAGTCTCCAATGACGCCGTAGACTAGTGGCGACAGTTCCTGTGAGTACAGCAACAGCCCTAGAACCCCATGTGAGGATACCGGCAGAAGGAGGCGGCCATGACGGCAGCGCGGGGAACCCTGGGAAACACACGCACACTCTCTGGCGCCGCTTCCGCCTAGGAGCCCAACCCGAGTCTTTGGCACTGAGCATGCCCAGTGGGGATGCCCCGCCCCGAGCGGGGAATGGGCAGTGTTTGGAGGGGGGTGCTAACTCGCCCCAGGCGCGCTGCGGGGAGCGGCAGCAACAGTGGAAGGCGTGGAGTCCTCCTTTACCGCCCCGGGGGGGAGACTGGTTAAAATGCTGCTCAAAGTCTTGCCTCACCGTGGTTTAAGTTGAAAGTCCGTGGCTTTGAGTCCTAAAACTTTTTTGGGTCAGAACTCTCCCGACTACTGATGAACGCAAAAGCACGTGGGCCTTTACTGCCAACATTGGGGTACCATTTCAGGGAATTGGAGACCCCGTGGAGTCCGCGAACCCCAGGTTAAGAACCTGGTCAGCAGAGAAGACTTTTTTATTCCTGAATGAATTGAAGAGTAAGAAAGTATCTGGTTTTGACGCTGCCACTACATAAATCAGGAGTGGGTGGGACATCTGGCCCGGCTGCTGGTGCAGAGCAGCTTTTGGAGGCTAGACTCCGAGCGCTGCAAAAACCTGCCGGCCCTGCGTGGCTGCTGCCCAGCACAAAGCTGCGCCTTATTCGCATGTCCTTTAATCTTCGTGGCCCCATACCTAGGCCGAAACCGAGCTCTGAGAGCCGGCCTTGGTGGGGCCTGCACTGTTGAGTATGCCTACCATACATGATCCAGTAGAAAGCTGCAGGGTGACTCTGACCACACGGGACTCAAAAGGAATCAAGTGCTGTTCTGGCAGAGCCTCCTCCAGGACCAGCTCCAAGGCAGGAAGCTGAATAATTCTTAATTCACTTTCTTCCGTAAAATCCAGAGCCCCTCCAGACTTTGGAAAAGGTGCTCAGCTCATCTCAGCCGCTGCCAGCGGATGCCAAAGGGAGCCAGACCCGAGCTGGGAGGGAAAAACAGATGCCCTGGAATGTTTTCTCACTGAGAAGTAATTGAAAAGTATTTGTGCAAAGAACAGTATTTGATCCGTGGGTCTATATGGTTTTTGAAGCAGAAAATCCAGCGCTGTGGAAACTATTTAGACAGTTGTTAAAGATCAACAGTTGCAGAAACACACTGACCACTACACCAAGTTCCTCATTTGTGTGTAGAGCCCCAATGACCCACAGGGTGAACTTGGAGCTTTCACTTTAATTCAAAGTTTATGTTTTAAATGTGATTTTTGATAACATGATACTAATTAAATCTGCTAATTTCCCTTGAAGCAACATGGACTTCAGTAATAAAGGGGAAAGAAAAAAATATAATCTCAATGTTTAAAAATACTGAGTGGAAACTGAGTTGGTGGGTGAGATATGTCCACTTTAAGATCAGTGTAGAGCCTGGCCTGGAAGGTGTGGGGAACCTGGATGTTACTATTTATGAATCTTTTTATCTTGTGCTGGTCAGATTTCTCAGGGACTCTTTAAAAATCTCCTACCTGGATGGTGTCTGGTTGACAGAATTCCAGAGCCAAGTGGAGCAAGAAGCCAGGAGTCTCAGAATTCAGGACCCAGTCTGTGTATTGGACCCTCTCCAGACCACCACAGAGGTGGTGGTGGGGAAGCAGTGGTTCTGGATGCCAACTGCCTGACGCAGCTGTGCAACAGTCCTCTTCATTCTAGCCCCTCCTCCTTCCACCCCATAATCTTCAGTCCCAGAGGCATCTCGTGCTCCTAGTTCCTGAGTCTCTCAGGGATTCTTCAGCGGAGATAAAAGTTGGTCTTAGCTTTCCCATTACATTTTTAGGATTGGGCTTTCCCTGGTCAGCTAAATCAGTTCCCTGGCTTCCAACATAAATGTTGTGGAAGCCATGTGGCTTAACTTCTAGTGGAAATAAAATTTTAAATGGCCCCCATGTTCAGGAATTATTGAATGTAATACTTTTACCTGATACTTCAGCTATGATTAAGATCCTGGGGCATTGTAAACTTGTCTGGAAGCCAGGGAGAATCATCCTGCCCATAATTCTGAAAGGAATGTTGCCCTTAAAGAGACCAACAGCACCAAATCTCTGTCATGGTTCAAAGAGATATTTCTCCAAATGGTAACTTAGAAAAACTGGCTAGAGAAACCCAACAGTTAGCCTCAAAAAAGGAAAAATAAGATTGGAAATTCAACAATTTTTGGTTTGATAAAAAGAGAAGCTCTGGTTTGGACCAAATAACTCAAATCCTACAGGAGACTAAAATCCCCACTCTCCACCATTGTGCGTGCATTAAACAATTAGTCTACTAACAAAATGATAGCCTTCATGAATCAGTATTGGTGATAATTAAGAAGGCCACAAAACCCGCCTACCTCACTTGTCCCAAGTATAACCCAGGGAAGACTGCTGGTTCTGCTCCCAGACATTTTAAACCGCTTACTGGACCATTTGAGGTCTGGCAAATAGGTTTCATACAACTTCCTCTGTCTAATGAAAATAAATATGGTTTGGTCCTAGTCTGTATGTTTTCATACTGGACCAAATCTTCCCCTTGCAGGCAGGCTACTGCCTCTTCTTTGGCTAAAGTCTTTTGAAAAAGATTACCTGGGAAATTCTTCAAGCTTCATAGTGATCAAGACACTCATTTTACTGGCCAAGTGCTTCAGCAAGTCTATGCTTCCTGGCTGGTTTTACAACACTTTCACCATGCTTACCACTCTCAATCCTCTGGTTTAGTGAAACACATTAACAGCATTGTTAAGACTCAACTGGCAAAATTTGTAGAGGTCCTCCAAATACCTTGGGCTAAGGCATTGTCATAGGTCCTTCTATCACAAAGGAAAAGATCAATAGATGATTTTATAATAATTTGAAACTTCTATGAGAAAAATTAAAAATTAAAAGGCCATCTGGAAAAAATACAAATATGATAAAAAATCAACATTCTACCATACAAATAGTTCATTTATATTAAGACATCCTAAGATAATACACAAAAAATGGGGAAAAGGCATGAACTGATCAAAGACAAATACAAATGGCTAATAAATACAATGTTGAAAAAATCCACACTAAAGCATATTTGATGATGATAGGTAAAAATTCCAGATTAAAAGAGTATAATAGTCAATGCTGGCCAGGGAATGGGAACATTAATTGAAACTGGAAGTATGAATCAATAAAACCTCTTTGGAAAGCAACTGGTCATTAAAAATATCAAACCCTTTGACCTAATAATTCTAGGCTTCATCATAAGGAAATAAAAGATATAGACCATGTTCATTATAGCATTATTTATAATTAGCAAAACAGAAATAACCTAAATGTCCAATAGTAAGGGATTAGTTAAGTACATCCACATTATGCAGCCATTTTCTTTTTTTCTCCCCTCCCCTGGCCTACCACCCCACCACTCTCCCCCCACCATTAATTTTCTTTAATGATAAAAAAGTACATAATGTATTGTTTAAAAGTTGATAAAATTGTACATACAATATACTAATTGTATAGAAAAGAGAATTATAGAAAATAGACTAGAAGGAAAGATATCAGAAAATTGTTTAATTTCGCACTTTGTATTTTTTCAGTATCTCCCCAATTTTCCATAATGAATACATTAAATTAGAAATATTGTAAGGCAAAAACCACCCCCTACAAACTCAGTATTACTGAAACCAAGGGAACCTGAGGCCCTGCCATGTTCTGACCATCTTGCCCAAGACTGAAGCACCAGTGCAGCAGTTTGGGCCAGCCTTGCACCCTCGCTGCCTGTTCCAGCTCTGAGTATCCAGAGTCACTAAGGTCTGCAACTGGGCCTACTCCCACTTCTAGGCAGATCCAGCAGGCATGTCTGTTTCCATATTGGAATCTTTTGGTCTAACCTGTCTCATTTCCTTCTAAGATTTGAAGCTTGTTTCAGCAAATGATACTGTTCCAGCATCTATGCACGAACATAGCAGAGTATTAACGCTTAATTGTGGAAACAATTAATTAATTAATACGGCAACAAATGCAAGTAGAAATTTGTCTACTAATCAGCTTTGGTTTAAGGAATAAATAACCAGTGAGTAATGCCTCACTAGGAACCAACCCTCAGTTGAGTTGTTCAGCACAGGGCTGCTCAAGCCACAGTCCACAGGCTGCGACCAGTCGGCAGTGGGCTAAGTATAAAGAGTAAGTGATGGCACGGTGTTGCACCATCTTCATTGTATTATATGAAGTACTGGTCTCTAACGGAAAGACCTTGGCCCTTCACCACAGTTTGACACACTAAGTAGAATGTCTCACCTCACCCATCCTACCCTAAATAAACCAAATTATAGGACACCAAAGGAAAAAAAACGTTTACAGTAACTTCTACATTTGTCTGACTTTAGAGATACTGGTCTTAATGCTAGAATGGTATCTACGCAGTTTATTTCCATACTTCTCTTTAAGGTAACAACTTCATAGTTAGTTTTATGAACTGACCGATTGGCTTTCCCAGTTTCTGCACACGCTCTCAGATCTAGGCCATCCTATGACTGCTGGCCTTTGCTCCAGTCTTCTCCAAGGCCTTCACACTCACCCTTCTCTCCTGGCTCTTCAGCCTGAAAACATGTTGAAGTTATTCTCATACCAAAAAAAATATACATTTCCCCAAGTTCTGTCAATTTTCCCTTCTTCTCCACCCCTTTCATTGCCCTAGTTTATGACCACCACCTGGACTCAAGCATGGGCTCTCAGCTGAGCTCCTTGCCACCCAAAAGTTGGCAGAACGATTTTCCTGAAACAGGACTGGACCAGGTTGCTCCTCTAATTAAAGCTACTGGAGAGCTCTCCATCACCTATGGGATGCCAGAGCTCCTCAACAGGACAGACAAGCTCTTCCATGACCCAATCTCTCCAACCTCTCCAGCATCACAGCATACATCCCACCCACCAACTGTTCCCATTTTGCCTCTTAAAACCCAATAGTATCAAACATGGTGCCATTAATTCAAGTTCTCCTTTTGCTCTCTTAAGAGTGGAATAACTTCTTCCCGCCTGGCTAACTTATTTATCCTCATCGTTCAAGACTCAGGATCCTTCCTTTAGGAAGCTCTTCCTGACCATGGCACCTCAGTGCGCATCAACATTTTGCCTGAGATGTCCCTCCTCAATGCTCTCAGTAGTACCCTGTCAATAACAGAATCGGAGAACTTACCATATTGCACTGACATTATGTTTTCATGCCTGTCACTCGACCCCCAAGTGCAGGAACTTGGGTGAACATAGCACAAAGTGAGCGCTCAAATGTTTGCTGGCACAAAGTCAAGATTTCAGATGGAACCAAATTAGACTAAAGTCTCAAATTTTAGACCTTAGACTTTGGTTTTTAAAAAAACATGAATTAGACTTATAGTACTGATACTGTTAGTTTGCTTTTATAAAGCTTTCTGAGGACTAATGATGTGGAATGGGGAAAATGATGCTACCTTACTGTAATGACTAAAAATAAAATCCAAAAATGGAGGCAAACAATACATTTAAACAGAAGCTTGTATCATCTATCCCTGACAGGACACTGACAGACCAAAAAATGAAAAACCAAAAAGCCTAGAGGATTGATGACTGTGCCTTTTACTTCTTATTGCTGATAATTTTACACTGAAATATAAGCTAGCATATCTGTGGGTGATATTTGACTCTTCTTTCTCACAAACTGAACTTCATTTTGTCATGCTTGGGGTAATTCACCACCCACTAGACCTACCAGTTATGTGTTTAAGAATCTCTGATTTCCTGGTCACACACTTATCTCCTTTAAGGAGCTCTGTACCTTGTTGAGAAGGTATCATTGTCCCTATTTCCCCTTTTCCTTCAGAGGACAACTCACTGTCAGAATACAGCTTCTCTTTCTGGTCAGCTCCAGATTAAGGTTCCCACGTGCCAGTTTATTTTATACAAATTCTGCCAAGAATCATCTTAGCTTTTCCTTTGTGATAATTGGTATTGAAAAAACATCCTTTCCTTTCCCATACGTAGGTCATGAAAGTGTTCAATTCTTTGTAGAAATAGCATTTCACACCTTTTAGAAACAAGACATACTAATACACCTAAGTCTTTATTTATTTGGCTCTAGGAAGAATTTGCATGAAAATGAGCCTATATGGCAGGTACAGAATGTACTGTAACAGCACCAGAGAGGTACATCCTCTCTGCTCTACAGAGCCTCAATGTTTAATACATACATGTGACGTTAGTAATAAAACCAGAGAGTCCAGGAAAAAAGGAGCCCTTTAGGAAAAATTCAGTTTAGCGTGACTTTTCAAATTGACCATTCCTTTTCATATGCTTAAATTCAAATAACGGATACATTCACAGGCCCAAATATTGGCATAGAATAAAATCATGTTCATTTATTTTTCTGCATCTTAGAATTAGAAGGCATAAAATTAAATATGTTGAATGTAATAAATTCATTCATACAAGTGCAAGTCTCCAGCTATAATGCATTTTATGGCAGATTTATCATTTAAAAAATGTACCAGTAAATCAAAAAAGAGGGATTATGTCCATTTAACTTTTATTGAAGTGTATGTAGGAGTCTTCAGAAATCAAATATGAGCATGAAGATATGGCCAAACATAAATTCTATCAAATTCAGTGAAAAGTTGCTGACTTTAAATAGTAGTTGTAAGAATGACCAATATATATTCTTTGTTAACAACCCCTCACTCTACAGTAAAAAAAAAAATAATAATAAACATTCAGTAAACATTCTTTCCTAAGGTAGTTTCCCTTATATATCAGTGATTTATCCATTTCTTTGTATACACAAATTTGTTGAACATACCAATCAGTGGTTCTCACAATTGAAAAATAAAAGCACAAAAAAGTTTACACTCTTGTACAGGTAAATAAAAGATCACCTTGAATTAAACTGGATCTCCTTAAGGGCGTAGTATAGTTTCAGTTTCATTACCTATTACATAATTAGTTTCTTACATACAAATATTGACATATTTGGCTTGTGCTTCAAAGCCTTTGTGTCTATGCAGTCCATGTCAACGCAGCTCATAATTTGAAGTCACTGGGGAGTTCTTTACTGCTGCTGGGCTTGACCTGATCATGCATTAGAGTCTCCTCAGCACCGGCTGTGGCACTGCACATCTCTGAGGCATCGTCGGCATCAGGGTCCAATCCTTCGGGACAGGGAAGTTTCAGCAGCTCTTCCCGGAGCTGAGCGGTGTGACGCTATGCAGGGAAAAATGAGTGACGTTAAAACTGCAAACTCCGGGATTCCAGCACAACATCACTGGAGGGAGGAGTTGAATTTAAAACAAAGCCCAAAGTATTAGGCCTACAGATATTAATTGAGGACCTCCCTTATGCTAGCTACTGTAACATGCAGTGAACAAAACTAGCAAAAATCTCTAACCTCAAAATAACTGATGTTGTTGATAAGCCCGGAGTACTGAGTAGCATGCACATTGCCTACCCATGGCCCAACCCCTGTAACAGAAACAGCATTACTAATGGCTTACAGGACACCAGTCATATGCTATATATACTCTCTTAAGTTAAAGAGAATAACCTCTTGACTTATAATACATGGAGCTCTGACTAAGTATTTCTGAGAGAAAGATAAGTCCATAAATATTTAAAATAAAACCACTGCTATTTTAGAGAATGAAAACAGTATTTATCAGGCCCTATGTAGAACGTTTGCAAAGTGTTTCATACTCATTATCTCACAAAATGATTGGAATACACTTGACAAATACTTTCTCATCAGAATTTTTAAAAATGTAAGCAGATGAAAAAGAAGATCTAGAGTGATTACATAACTGTGTATTACCCCATACTGACACTTCGGGAAGGATGTAGAGGCATTAATAGAGAGTGGTTGGTTAGAAACATTGTTTTAGTTTACAGTTTTCTAGTGGGAGAGAAATGATCTCAAATCTTACACCAAGGGCTCTGAAAATTAGTTGTGTCGATAGCTAACTTTGAAAATTAACCAGCATTTACAGAACAAGGCACTGTATTCAACAATGTAAAAGCAATGAGTAAAATATGGAAGATACAGCTGGATACAGAGTCGACTGAACTATGCCATTTTACCTAAGAGACTTGATCATCTGTGGATTTTGGTATCTGTCGGGGGTCCTGGAACTAATCGCTTATGTATATGGAAGACCAACTACATGATCTTTGACCTTGCAGAGGCTAAATTTTGGTTGGAGGTGTAAGACATATAAACAAGATAAGACAACTACACATTTGCAGCCATTTGTAAGCTTTCAATGTATATTTACATGTTGGCAACTCAAAAATTCTCTAGCCCAAATTTCCATTCCACTGTGGATAACAGGAGAAAACACTAACTGGGGAAGAAGGAAGAATCTGACAACTATAAGGGCCCCCAGCTGAGGTGGGAATACTATGCCTTTATTGTGGCATGAAATTGAACAACTGCATACTTTTCTCAAGTAGTACTCAGCAGCAAAAGTATATTTGAAATGATAAAACACTGGATTGATGCAGAGATAGAGATTTCCAAATCAGGGTAACACAGAAACAACATAGTATAAGAATTTGAGATATAAGCAAGACACTGACTGAAATAACAAAGACAAAGAAGCTGGACTTTAGCCACTGAGGTTTTGTGTAAGGAAAAGACATATCTTAACACACATTTGGGAAGGTTCAATCTGGTTATGTGCTATAAAAATAACTGGAAGGGGAAGAACCAGACGCAAGGAAGATTGAGCTATGGGAACTAAATAGGATAATGGGGAGGGGGGAATCCCCTTATGAAGGCAGCTCTGATAGGGCCAAGTACTGACCAGATAGGTAAATTAGATAAAGGGGGAGTTAAATAATATCTGAAGATTTTAAGACAGAGAAAAATTGTTTAAAATTAAGTAAATACAGAAAGTTAAGAAAACTTGACCAGAAGAAAGATAAGTTCTAATTTTGGATCTTCAATGAAGTAATGACATGTAAAATGCCAGTAATATGATTTGAAGAAAGCTAAAAGCAGACAACAGCTTAAAAAGGCACTTTTAAAGAGTAAATGGCCAATGTCAGGGGTATAGATACAATGACAGAGAAGGAGAATAAAATAGCCCTGAGGGCCAAACAGTAAGCCTTCAGGTACACAATCATTCAGAAAAAGGGGAAAGAAAAACATGCTGAAAGAATTACAGTGTGAGACAAAGAAGAGCCAACACAGCCTAGAGATGCACAGTCAACAGAAAAGACAACATCAGACCAGTGTTATGAAGGTGTTTAAAAGGTTGGCATTATAAGAGATTATACTGAAATCACCTAGTTGAAAAGTCAAGGCAGGCTCCCACGAAGTGAAATTTAAGCTGAAAAGTGAATGGAAGTGAGCCAGTAGAGCAGGAAAAAAGCAGAGTGAAAAGTAAGCATTTATAAAAGCCTGGAAGGGAGAGAGGTGCGTGGAGAGGTGAGCCAGGGTCACTGGCTCTGAGAACTGGAGAGTGGGTAACTTCAGTAGAATGGAAGTTAAACTGCAAGATGTTAATTACTGAGAGGGTGGTTTAAAAAGGGAAGCAAAAGTGTTAACAGCTCTAGTTTGATAGTAAAAGAGAAATATTTTTATAACAACAGGGACAAAATAAAACTAGCTTAGGAGGATACAAATGTTATGGAGAAAAATAATTTTTTTAAAAGGTTTTTATAAGGGAAATTTTCAAATAAATACAGAAGTGGGAGGAATATAAAATAAGCTCCCATGAATCTATCACCTAGCTTCAAAATTTATCAATTCATAGCCAGTCTTATTTGATCTATATCCCCACCACTTCTCTCATTTAATTTTGAAGCAAACTCCAGGCATCATACGGGTTTTCATTCATTAACATTTCTGTATGTAACCTGAAAAAATACGGACATTAAAAAAATTTAATGAAAAAGAACTAGTAAATCCTTATCATCATCATCTAATCATTTTAAGTGAAGATACTTTTAAAGTTAGAAGGAGGAGGGTATATAGCTCAGTGGTAGAACGCATGCCTGTTGTGTACGAGGTCCTGGGTTCAATCCCCAGTGCCTCCATTAAGGAGAAAGAAAGAAAAGAAAGAAAAGAAAGAAAAGAAAGAAAGAAAAGAAAGAAAGGAAGAAAGGAAGAAAGAAAGAAAGCATGAATAAAAGAGCTTAAAACAAAGTTAGAAGGAAAAGAGCCAGCAGAAAGAGAAAATTGAACATCACTGGTGGAGGATAAAAGGAACAGAGCTGAGTAAAGGCAGATAAGCCAAAGCAGGCAAAAAAGGGTGGCTGTTGAAGGTATGATTCCTGCAAACAAAAAAGTCTCCAAAACCATCATGTTCTACATTTCCATTCTGTGAATGTCCAAGACAACTGCTTGCCTCCCCCAGACAGGTCTGTCTCACAGACACTCCACCAATCAGCGGTTGGAGGCTCTGCAACTACCATCCCCCTCATTACTCCAACAATAAAATTCTGGAAGGGAAGAGGCCCAGGGAAAAGCCGAAGGAATAAAAAGTCATTCATGGAGCATATTTTGTTGCCATCATCTTCAAACAACTCTATGAAACTCTGTTGGCTCTGTCCCTATACTCATTTCTAATTTTAGAAACTGTCAATTCGTTGTCAAAAGCAATGTAACTTTTCTATAGGCTTTTGGGTAACATCTGAACTTAAAATAATAAATTTAATGTTTCTTTCTGGTGGCCATGGTTCTGTCAGTGAATATACAAATCTTGTTTTAAAGCCACCGACAAGGCCCCTGTTAGGGAGGGTCACTCACCTTGAGAGCTGCTGCGTGGTGAGACATGGTTCTGCCCACCCGCTTATCACTGCTGTATTGCTGGATGTCCGCAATCCACTCCTCACACTGGGCCATGATCTCAACTCTTTTCAAGTAAAAATGTTTATGTATAACCTTAAGAATAAAACAAGCAAGAGAACAAAATGTGTTCAGGTCAGAATTTAAAAGACAAAGTATGTGACATTCCAAAGAAATGAAATTTAAAAGACACTGTAATTTTTTTCTCTCCATAAAACTCAATGTGGTGAACTCTACACTAGTAACAAGGAAGAATAAGGATTATGACATCATGTCATGTGTTGAAATACCCAGTTCCATAGGAGAAAATAATGCCCAATCCCACTTAGACATTTCAATAGTTAATCCTATCCAGAGCGTACAAGACACACAGAATGTAACAGAGTCAGAAGGTGAATGTAAATAAACGAATAACCAGGAAAAAAGTACTGACAATAGAAAAACTGTCAATTTCTATTTTTAAAATAGAACTCAAAGAATACCTAGATGAGTAAAGAGATTCTAATGTCACAGGCATTTGCATAGAAATCAGAATATAGCCCTAAAATAGGCACTATTATTATTTTCTTTATTTGTCTTCTGGTTAATTTATGAACAAGAGTTTATCCTATGAAGTTATTTTCCTTGTGATAAATGTGTTTTACATTTCAGATTTTTAAAATTATCTCTGAAACACTGATAAACTTTCTGAGTAAGTAGTAAGAGTCTATTTTTGACAATTTAAGCTAGAAAACAGATCAATTTGGAAATATTCTTCTGTATTCTGGGTAAGCTACTTAGTATATTGCCCAATGAGCTTATCTCCCCTAAAGAAAAGGCAAAAATACCTACAAAGGAAAAATCATGAGGAAAACCTGAGAATGGAGGTAAAATGTCAACAAGTTATTGAGTTTCCAGAAGGATACTCTTTAAAAAAAGACAAAACAACAACTATAAAAAACCAAAAACAAATCCCAAAGAATACAGAGTAGCAAGTCACAACCAATTGGGAAAATGAGAAAAGCACTGATAGACAAGGGGTACTCCCTTTAATGTGAACTAGGTCTACAAGATGAGAAAGGATTATTGTTTCAAATTATACTTATTTACTTTTTATAAAAGTTATGCACCCCACTCTGAGTCCTGTGTTAAATTTATTCTTCTTCCAGAAGGAAGAAAAAAATTTAAGCATGAACCAACAAGTTATATTGACTGGTGTATACATTTACACAATTTTTTCAATACATTTAAAAAATGAAGTTTAACATACACAGAAAAGTGCCTAAATTGTATGTGTACAATTGACTGTGTTTTCCCACAGTGAACACACCAAAATAACCTCTACTCAGATAAGAAACATAACGTCACCAAGCACACCAGAGGCCTCGCTGCCACTTGTATATTTCTCACCATTAACCCTCCATTAATCCAAAAGTATAACTATACTGACTTCCTTAAGTATAAGTTAGTTTCACTCATTTTTGAACTTTCTATAAATGGAATCATATGTAATGTATTCCTTGTGCCTGGCTTCTTATGCTCTGTATTATGTTTATGATGTTTGTCAATGTTAATGTGTAAAGGCGTTCACTCATCTACATTGCTGTATTCCATTTTATGAATATCCCTTAATTTGTCCATTCATTTTCTTGATGGACAATTGGACTGTTTCCATTTTTTGGAAATTATGAATAATGCTATAAACGTTTTCTGCACCCAGTATGTATGTAATTACTACTGAGCATATACCAAGGAGTGGAACTGCTGGTCATAAAGCATGTACTTAGTTTATTACTTGCCAAACGGTCTTCCAAAGAGGCTGTACCTATTCATATTCCCACCAGGAAGTAAATCAGAGCTCCAGTTGTGCCACATCCTAACTTCTGGTATCAAAAGCCTTTAAACTCTCAAATATGATGAATAGGTAGACAAGAGGCAGACAATGCAGAGTTTTGCATGTTAGGGTAAGGACTCTGAATTTTCTTCTTCATTTAATGGGAAGTCATTGGAGTGAGATGATCTGATTATGTGGGGAGAATCACTGAAGAAGGGCAAAAGTGGAAGCAGGGACACCAGTTAGGAAACTACTTCAACAATTTAGGCAATAGATCATGGTGGCTTGAAACAGGCTGGCCAGGGCAAAGATGTTTCTTTATTACCAAATTTTGATTATGTTTTGAATGGTGAAGCTGAATTTGTCAACAGATTGAATGTGGTATGTGAGAAAAAAAGAAGCCACAGGTGGTCAGGGTTTTGGGCTTAGACGATGGTGCTTTTACTGAGAGAAGAAAGGAAGGAAGAATCAAGAGTGCAGTTTGACAATGCTATGCTTGAGGTGGCTATGATACATTCTAGCAGACTTGTCAAGTATTCATACATCTATCTGGATTCATTATTTGAGTCTTCAGGGCACTGAATAAATTAATTTATGATACAAACAGGAGGTATATAAGTTTTTCAAGGGCAGGAACTGAGTTTCATTTAGCCTTGAGTTCTGAGTACCTTACTGCAGTCCCTGGTAACAGCTGGTATTCAATACAGTTGCAAAATGAATTACTTAATATAAATAACCCAGGTTTGAAAAGGTACAAAATATCGTGATTAAGAGTGCACAAAAAAATACACATTTGTATTTCCAATAATATTAGGAAAAGTGATTTCCCACAGCCTTGAATGCAAGCCTCTGGAAAATATCCAACTTTGTTACTCAAAGTGCAAGTTCATTTAGTTAGTTTATAACAGAAGGAAAAAACACTGTGTCTACATTCCTTCAGAGTATATTCACTGATGCTACTTCTTGAGGAAGACTTCAGGAATGATGTTACATGGCAGTCATATATACCATATTAAAGATCAATTTTTTGTCAGATAAATACGCCAATTTTTCCTCTAAAATGCTGAGTTTCTAGCACAACCTAAGGAACTGATGATCAAGAGAAACAATTAGGAAAGAAAACTGTTTCACAAGAAAGTAAAAATAAGATGTGATGAAGGAATTTGTTATGACAGGTGAAAAATACAACCATATTTTAGGCAGACTAAGGAGAGAGCGCTAAGCACAGGGAAGAGTCACACTGCAGGATGTGGTAAAATAAAAGCACTTGACAGTATCAAGGGAGGTTTCAGAAATTAAACCCAACTTTTTCATAAAGAAAATGAAATGTCTTTTCTTTAATGTTCACACCCAGATATCAGTATAAGGGCAAAGTTTCTATTTGCAAGACGATCAGAAACTATCTTAACCTCTAACAAAAAGAATTACTTTTATAATAACATAACAAGCACATACAGTATGCTAGCAGAATGGTAGCTGTAAAAAATAAGGAATAAAATTGTTGCAAAAGAAAGTCAGATGTCTTCTAGGAAGTAAATGATTTAAAAATTCATCTGTATTCTATTATTACTGATTTTTTATGATTAAAAATGATAATAAAGTTTAATACACCACAGATACGCTAAAATAAAGGCAAGCACAATACTAACAAACTATATTCTGTAACATCTTTAATAAACTATTTCAGTAAGTTTATTAAATATACCTCTTTAAAACACGGTGAAGGGTTTCTGATTTGTTCTAGCATTGCCCACTTAACCGTTGCTTGTCGAATGTTCCCATCATATTCTCGAGAACTCTGTGTGCCACTGGGAGTGCCTCTGGACCGTTCATATCCTGGTTCATTAAAATAAGGCTCAGCTACTAATATAAGGGACTGAACAGACACCAACACCTGAGGAACAAAGAAATAAATAGTTATAATGGGACATTTTTACTTCTAGAGAGTGAATACCTTGCTTTATCAACCAGGAGTCCCTTTTAAACGTGCTTCCACATATTTTTATCACCAAAAAAATCCGTTAATAATTATGACATTGAAATACTTTATTATTATTTAATAATGAATAATAAATGTTATTTATTATTAAAGCGAAATTAAAATAGGCATAGTAGAATCTTATTGCTAGCTACTATACCAATCTAACTAGCTAATAGGGCATCTTTGGAGGCAGGAAAATGTTAGATACATCTGCCCATTTCAGAAATGAAAAAGAATTAGCAGTAGTTGTATTTTCATTAGAAAAGATGATTAAATAATATCAAGTGTATGCATCTTAGAAGTCAAGAGATATATTTTCCTAGGAAATTTTTTAAATGAGAACTTGAACCTGAAATATAAGACCTAAGAACAGATAAGGTTAAATACAATCAGAAGTAACACGTTACTGAGGCAATGGTCAAGTGTACAAAAGAAAGTGTTTAAACCTGTATAATTCTGAGGCAAAGATCTCATAATTTTTAAACTTTCTGAAACTAAATATATCACTGAAGGAAAGGAATTTTCCTTAGCTACATACTTTCCCCTAACTCAAACCTGACACTTCTGAAATAACACTCCAGGATATATTTATTAGTTCCTTTCGTCTTCCCTTTTAAATAATCTTCCTCTTAATTCTTCCCTGTGGAAATATGGCCCTGAGGGGGAGCTAAGCAGTTTTTAAGATGGATACCTAGTAACCTACAGAGCTGGAATTTGCCATTTACCATTATGTTTGTTTGCTCTTCATTTTTGTCCCCTCTTTGGTTTCCCCCAACTCATAAGGCAGCTCCTTTACTGAACACAGTTCTGAGTAGTTTGCTGGGGGTTGTACCAGCTCTGCCAATGACCCTGGCATGAAGTCTGGGACTTGTGAAGACCACTAATGAAGTCCCCGCATTCCTTCCATAGCCTCCTGACTCACACACACTGGCTGGCTGCAAGCTGAGCCCACATGGGCAGTATAGCATCTTGGCTTCAGAAGCCTGGTTTTGCCACTTACTAGCATGTGGCCTTGGGCAAATGTCCTAACTGCTCTAGACTCAGCTTCCTCATCTGTACAACGGATTCAATATATCCATAATATCTTATGACTGTCATGAGGATTAAATGAAAATGCATGTGAATAAAGAGTATATAATGTAGGGATGAAGAAAAAAAACAATCTTCCTCTTATGCGAGTAGGGTATATCCTGATTTTCTACAAAAGCAGAAAAAGAAATTAAATTAAAAACTTACCACAAATTAGTAACACAGGATTCAGTTACTTATTTAGCTCACATCCTTTGACACAAAATATTGTTTTATAAATCTCAGGCAGTGGTAGGTTCAAATTTATGAATTACTTCAGATTCACATGGTGCATTTGGTTTAAAACAGTTGAACCAAATAAAGTGAAGAATAGATGCTTTGTATATAGAACAAAGAAAACTACATTTGAGAAATGACTTGGAGGAATATTCTAGTAAATTCCCTAGCTACTCTGCATGAATCACGTAACCTCTTTTTTTCTTGATCTCCATACTAGCAAAAAGGAAAAACTTATAGCACTATTTCTTTAATTCATGAGGGTGCTGCAAGGTCTTTTCATATACTCTAAGAAAGTCACATCCTAAAGAATGATCTTTCATATCTTCTTTTACCTAATTCTAAATAATAATGTAGGAAAAGAATCCTTTCAGGGTAGGTCAACTTTAACAGGCTTACCCAGGGGTAATTTATGGTGATCTTTTTAAAGTAAACACTGTAAATGTGAGTTTACACTATTATGCAGCAACAGTGTCTTGTTTCTGTTTCTTCAGTGAACAAATAAGTTAACTCATTATTAATATACTTACTAGTCCACCTCTTCACTGGGATTCTGAAGTATTAATATAAAGCATCAGCAAAAAAATTTGATGGGATAGTATACAACATATTTTATGTGGAAATTAACTTATAAAATTCAAGACTATGTAATGTGTGTGTCAAATGCTCTGCGAAATAAGAACTACAAGTCCCAAGTTTTATGAATGCCAGGAAAATATTTCTAAGCCTCAGATGAGTCCCATTACTAACTAGATTATAGAAGAACCGTATCATGTGTGGAGAGAGATGTAATACTAATAGTGTGTTAAATTCTACTCAGCTGAGTTTGAGCCCTATAGTGACTGGGAGATGGGAGAGGGTAATCTGCCTTGTCTAATATTATTGTACCAGAGTGTACTTTAAGGGCGAGTTAGGGACTTATTAAAAGGCAATTCTGACAAAAAGAAATTTCTGTTTTGTGCCCTAACTTAACATTCTAAATTCCAAATGTGATGCTCACCTGTAAGTTATTTAATATGTACTTCCTATCAATCTAGCTTTTATTTTTTGTGGTTTACTATGTTTATTCTTGGTCACTAAAAACTTTTTTTTCTTAAACATAGATGGTTCTTTATTTTCTAAGTAAAACTGTCAGAGAAATTTGTTTACTTGCAAAAAGCTTGAGGTCTGAGGATTCCACTTCTCTTCTGGTCTTCCATGCCATGTATTTAAGATGCTTAAACAAACCTGAGGAAGAAGGGGAAGAAGTATACACAGAACTGAAAGAAGTGGTTGTTAAAAGTAAACTACCACAACTAGAAATAAAATTGAAATGCTATTATGTCAAAGTTGCTCAGTTTTACATCCCCAAACAAAACCCTATGGGTTGGTCTGTTAAAACAAATTGACATCTGCAATTATGAT
Source organism: Camelus bactrianus (assembly GCF_048773025.1). Taxonomy (NCBI): domain Eukaryota; kingdom Metazoa; phylum Chordata; class Mammalia; order Artiodactyla; family Camelidae; genus Camelus; species Camelus bactrianus. The sequence goes on along the minus strand of NC_133553.1, from coordinate 35,976,922 downwards.
CTAAATCTGTGTGGCATTACAATTTTTTCATAATGAAAAATGAATTTGCAGCTACTACACATTAATAATAGTAACACTTTTAATGAAAAATAACTTTTTCAAACCAAAAAAAAAATTTGGTGAGGAAAAGTGGTACTATTTTACGTTTAAGAAAATCTCTTTTGAAATTTTATAAATTTTGAAAATATGATATAGCTTAACAAAAGAGATCTTGATTTCACATCTGCCTCTACATTCAATTTGTTGTAATATATTGTTCTGGTTGAAATGTATGAATAAAATCTGGCCTCACACAAACATTATGCTGAAAAGGGTCACAGATGCCCTGAAAGGGTCCTGAAGATCACCAGAGTCTCTCAGAACAAATTTTAAGACACATTAGATAGTTATTCACTCAGACAGCAAGAATGAACTTAAAGCATCTTCCAAACACAGGTTAACAGTCACTATAGGAATAAGAGAACCAGGGACATTTTATCTGTCCTTGTAAACTAACAATGTCATGTAATGGGTAACATATGAAAAACAAGCAGTCCTTAAAAAGCAGGGAAGTCCATTTCCTTGATATTCTTTTAATGCTCTGTGAAAAACATAATGCAAAATATGTCAATTTGTTAAATAGATAAACTTATTATTAATTTTAAAAGACTTGTATCTGAACAGCTTTGTGAATTATCTATTTAAAGTACTGACAGACATACCAGCCCACCTGATTTTTCTAGTATCTCTGTGACTACCAATGGCAGGGGTCTTATTCCTATCTACAGCTCTAGAACCTAAGGTTAAATGTTAGTTCCCATTGTGTAACAGAATACAAACTACACAATTCAGGACACTGGAGTCTCAAGCTCCCAATCTCTCCCCTATACCATTAAGTCTTAAGGGAGTCATTTCTTAAATACATTTTAACATTTACACTTAAACTCTATTTAAGTTCTAGTCTCTCTTTTGAATAAAGCCTATCAACATGGCTATTTTGTCCTCTCTGCTCAGATATAAAAGACTTGTCCTTTGTTCTCTCAAAGGAAGTAAGGTCTACCTCTGGTTAAATCTGCAATAAACCCAGAAAATGAATTCCAATTTTGTGATCTGAGCTTATGATAAAGACAAAATGATAATCTGTAAGCACAAATCTGAGACAGGCTGTACCTTTTAAAAATAAAAAATCTTAGGCCATCTTTTTCTTTTATTTATTCTATTTATTTATTATTCATTTTCCTATTTTTTCAATAAAGGTTATTACAAAATATTGAATATAGTTCCCTGTGCTCTACAGAAGAGAACTGTTTTCTATCTGTTTTTATATATAGTGGTTAAAATATGCAAATCTCAAACTCTCAAATTTATCCTTTCCCATACCCTTTACCCCATACTACAGTACTGTTTACTATGTCTTCTAGTCTGTTTCTGTTTTGTAGATGAGTTCATTAGTGTCCTCTTTTCTTTTTTAAGATTCCACATATATGTGATATCATACGGTTTTTTTTTTATTTCTTTTTTTTTTTTCCAATTGAAGTATATAGTCAGTTGCAGTATGTCAATTTCTGGTGTACAGCATAATGTCCCAATCATGCATCTTTCTGGCTTACTTCATTTAGAATGATGATCTTCAGGTCCATCCATGTGGCTGCAAATGGTATTATTTTATTCTTTTTTTATCACTTAGTAGTATTCCATTGTGCAAATATACCACAACTTCTTTATCCAGTCATCTGTCGATGGACATTCAGGTTGCTTCCATGTCTTGGCTACTGTATACAGTGCTGCTATCAACACTGGGGTGCATGCATCTTTTCAAAGTAAGGGTTTTCTCCAGATATATGCCCAGGAGTGAGATTGCTGGATCATAGGGTAAGTTTATTTTCAGTTTTTTGAGGAATCTCCATACTGTTTTCCATAATGGCTGCACCAAACTACATTCCCACCAGCAGTGTGGAAGGGTTCCCTTTTCTCCACAGCCTCTCCAGCATTTATTGCTTGTGGACTTTTTAATGGTAGACATTCTGACTGGTGTGCAGTCATACCTCACTGTAGTTTTGATTTGTGTTTCTCTGTTAATTAGTGATATTGAGCATTTTTTCATGTGCCTGTTGGTCATTTGTATGTTTTCTTTGGAGAATTGCTTGTTTAGGTGTTCTGCCCATTTGTGGATTGGGATTTTTGTTGTTGTTGTTGTTATTAAGTTGTATGAACTGTTTACATATTCTGGAAATTAAGCTTCCATCAGTCACATCATTTGCAAGTATTTTCTCCCATACATTTTGTTTTGCTTATGGTTTCCTTAGCTGTGCAAAAGCTTATAAGTTTACTTAGGTCCTGTTTGTTTATTTTTACTTTTTATTGCCTGGGTAGACTGCCTAAGGAGAACATTGCTAAGATTTATGTCAGAAAATGTCTTGCCTATCTTTTCCTATAGGAGGTTTATAGTGTCTTATCTTATATTTAAGTCTTTGAGCCATTTTGAGTTTATTTTTGTGTATGGAGTGTATTGCACTGATTTAAATGCGGCTGTGCAGTTTTCCCCACACTACTTGCTGAAGAGACTGTCTTTTCTCCATTGTATATTCTTGCCTCCTTTGTTGAAGATTACTTGACCATAGGCCTACGAGTTTATTTCTGGGCTCTCTATTCTGTTCCACTGATCCATATGACTGTTTTTGTGAACTTGGGCCATCTTTAATGAACCAGATCAACTTCAAGTATCTGTTATTCTCACATGATCAAAGAAGTGTCTGTTTATGAAGTCTGGAAATTTCTTTTGAGTGTCAAGTGATTTTTAACACTGAATACACTCAGCAGGGAATTTACTGTTGAAAGTTCATCAAACTGTCCAAAATTACTCTGAAAAGTGATGATTATTCTTTTAAGTCTAATTTTGAAAGGTTTATTGTCATATGAAATGATTTTTATTCTACCTCTCTGTCAACTTTTTTTGAGGGGCTAGGAATGCATCTTCCTATTTATAAAAAATATTAAAACACTTTAACACAAATTAAACTTTTAAAATAAGTTCACAATGGTATGTATCATGGAAAACATGGATAGTATCTTCAGGCACTTGTGAACAGATAACTGGAATTGGAGATGTTTGAAGTAAAGAAAAGTGAGAGGCACAGACAGACAATTTGGCTCTGTTTTCTGGGTGGAGATAGCTCTCAATTGGCCAAGGAATATGTGAGTAAGTTATTCCCTCAAAATAACATCTTAAGAGTACTTCTTAACACTGTTCTGTTTCTGCCCTTTTTGATTCCTTCACTCTCATTCCTCAAGCTGATCTTTGCATATAGGGAAAAGAAACATGAAAAAACCCATGTACTCTTGAAAAGAAGATAACTAAAACAAAATTTCTATTCAAATTACAAAGAACCTTTGGTTACAATACTTCGGCATTAGAAATAAAAGACTGCAATTACATTACCTTGCCATCATTATAAAGGTTTGGATTGAATCGCACACTATGACCACCAGTTGTCTCTAGATTCACAAGAGGGGGTGAACTGGGATAATCTTGAGGAAAATATACATCAAACTCAAAGCAGCCATTTGCGTAAGGAGTATCCGCTGGACCAGTTATCAGAACCTAGTATGCATATACAAACACAAAAACCTATGTTACTATTCCTAAACACCGCTATTCAGAAAAACAATTCAATGTGAAATGAGAACAATCTTCTTACATCCTGTATACATCTCTACCAGAAGCTGTTAAATATGAAGTTAAAAATTAAACACACATAGGACTAGGAAATGGTTTTAGGTTAAGATTTAAAGTGACTTGCTTTTGGCGAAAATGGTCTTTTGAAAGAGAGATGCCTGACTGGCGGCAGGAAAGCTTACTTTAACAGCATTTACCTTTTAACATATTAAGTTACTTTCTCCTAAGAGCTTTCCTGCATGATCTCTACCATATTTTCAACAATTTGAAATTCTTGGTACATTCATTATCATATCTCAAAGGTATGAGAGTAATTTTCTGCTTTAAATCTTCAGATAAGTTAATGTTTTAAGAAATTGATTACTTTTAACGATTTTTTTTCTGGGAAAATGAAACAAGCAAACAGGAGAAAAAGTTCTCATCTAACAACTTACTATAGAAAAGGTTATGAGAACAGTAGGTGTTTCCCTTAGGGTTATTGGTAGTCTAAAAAAACAGCACAGAACCCAACAGTCTGAGTAACTGTCAGAATTACTTAAGGAATTTTGTTTTAGTCAATCAACAGACAATAAGCATACAAGGCACGAGCAGCAAAGCCTCTGGTCCTGAAGAGCTACGTGTGGAGGCACGTGGTACTAGATAGAGCCTGAGTCGATGACAACTCTGCTTTGTATTTTGGGGCTCCAGCGTGGGATCCTTCATGTTAGGTACAGCATAGTGCTTAGCAGATACAAAATCACAAGTCTGAACTTATGTGGTCCATTTAGTGATAAAAGACTTTCCTAGGCAATCATCTAATAATTGGCTCTTTAGTAAGAGTCTGGTCAAATAGGCAAGGCCTATGAAATTTCCTCTGAAAAATTATCCAAAAAAGCAAAGAAACAAAAAACTGCCGTCAAATCAATGGGTCAATAGTTTTGGCTGTGTAGCTAAGGAAGACAGACTACTGAATCTATGAACTGAATCATGTAAAGTTCCTCCCTCCTCAGGTGTCAAATCTTTAAAATGTTTGATGCAGCTATCTCTTGGAATTTAAAGCCAGATTACCACAGTGTTAAAACATAAAGGTACAGATTGTTTATTTATTGTACTACTATTACTTAATTCATAGAGCATATGGATTTTGAAATACATAAATTTCCTAGGGGAATAAAAAGAAAAATTTTGAAAACTGATAGTATAAAACATGAGAGAAGAACCCTGGATTATAAGGAAGAAATCTTATAAATTTTTTTTGTATGGACCAGCATTAAATCCTTTGATACTATGTTTTAAAACTACGATAGGCTGCATACAACCTTTGTTTAGGAAAGGTCTTTTGGTATTTTCTTCTAAATCTTTATTCTGAATGGTATTCTTATCCACATACTCTCAACTAACATTAGAAAAGGATTCCTTAAACTGATACGCAAAATGGTCAACAGAATTTTTATTAAATTTATTAAAATTCATGCTATTTCTAGTGCTTTGTATGAATATTTGAATAACAGGATTAGCCAGCAAAACAGGAAAAAGGTTGTTTTCTCTACCTTCATGATGTCAAGTCGCTCCTCATCACAGCGTACAAACACGCTAGAGGACGATGAAAGAGGCAGTGAGGTTGACAGTGTCACAGCTTCCTGGGCAAGGCGGCGGGCTCTGGCAGCACTGTTAGCATCATTTGCATTTTTCACCTGAGACATGTAGTGGTAGTTTACTTTAAAACCCAACTTCCCATCTTCATCTTCAGAAACCATCTCAAATGTATCTAACGGAAGAAAAAGAAAAGAAAAAAAAATACTGAAGAAAAAAAAAGAACCAGAATGGAGCACAGCTGTTATAACAACAAAAATCACACATAAATCACAGCCCTTCTTCCACCCAAAATGGAGAGGACTGCAACGTGGAAGAAGAGCAAACTGTGTCTATGTAATACCAACCTATAGATATTAACACTGCTAGATGGATGGAATATGTCACAGATGCAGAAGAAGAAATGATTTTTAATTTACAGTTTGGACAAGCAGATAGATTATATTATATCAAGTATTTAAATAACAATGCAAAGTAGTAGATAACTTATTCTTAAAATGAGTAGAATATAATATTTTTGCCAAAATAATTACAGAATATGAAATACCAAAAAGTATTTCATTATATTTCATTTTTAAGAAGAGAGGAAGTCTTCATAAATTTGCACTGATTTGGAATCAGAAATCAGAAATGACAGGCTGAAATTTACTTTTCCATTACTTTAAAAATTTAAATTACTAGGATAAAAGATTATCAGGGCAATCTAAGTACTTTGACAGAATATAAGTAACGGGCTAATTCTTAACCATTTATCTAGGCATGTTTGTAAGGACTTAAAGTTATTTTTATAAAAGCTACGTCCAAATATAATAGAAAGAAAAAGTGGATTTGAACTATACCAGTGGATTAAAACAAAGATATTTAAATAACTTGTACCACTAAATTAAAATCACCTACTAGTGCAAATAGAAAAGAAACAATGGTACCTTTGATCTTGTGCTCGTGTAATTCTTAATATATGGAAAAACATTAACACTACATTATAATTATCATTAATGCAGTAAATTTTACCAATAGCTAAGTGCACTTACTTAGGCTAGGCTGTCTGGGTTAAATAATAAATAGGAATATATATCTACCTTCAGGAAGCTTATAATCTAGAAAAAAGGGGAAGACCTATAACAGTATCATGGATCTATGCACTACAAATATACTGGGTCTCAGAAGACTACTGACTAGTTTCTATCAGTAAACTTAAAAACTGGAGTAATTTCACTCGCCCAACTCTGCTGTCTTTCAAAAGCTTAATACAGGGGTAAATTTCCTTTGAGTTTTATAAACAGCAATCCACCAGACACAAACATGAGCTTATTTCCATGCCTGCAGGAAGTTTTTATATCTTTTATTTATAAGAGAACAGGGTCCTCTAATGCCAAAATTTTACTGAAATATTCAAATGGCTAGTCTGTGAAACATAAATCGTGTTTGACTGAGCATTTCCTCTATTAACTTGTCCTAAGGAAATAATCCTGGATGTGTACAAATATTTATATGCAATGATGGTCACTGAGATGCTGAAGATGTTACTTAAAAATGAAAACAACCTAAATGTTTAATTATTGTTTAAACAAATGACAGTACATTATATGAGAATATTAGGCAGTCAATAAAGTTGCAGAAGAACTGTCATATTACAAACTACTGGATATATAAGGTAGAAAATGGAGTTTACTAAAGAACTCAACAGAAAGCTTGTATTTTTCCTAGATTATTTAAAAAGCCAAGGGATAGCAAAACTCAATTACTTTTAAAGTCACATCCAACTTGTTGAGTTTAAGATTTTAAGTGCTGTATAAGAGAAGCCTCCTGGCTGGCTAACATTCATCTGGTTTATGACTTTGACTGTATGACAAAAATCTATGCTTTTTTGTCTCCTACTTTAACATAGTCAATGTCCTTTGGGATAGTTCTCAAGAATAGAAAAGAAGCACATGCAGTAATAGTTAATAATGGTCATCAAAATTTGGAATTCTAGTGTTTACTTGCTGACTAACACCTTATGAGTGGTGCTGATATGATCTTTTCATCAGTCCTTACTTGTCAAGAGTTTTAGAATAGAAAAGGCTACAAGTGAACTACATGTAACTACATTTTCCAAAGGTAAATCTCAGAATTCTAAAATGGTAAGAGTAACAGACTTGAGTGTAAAGTCCCAGGTCTTGGCTTCCTTCAGACCAGGATATACAGAAATGGAGAGTTAAAGAAAGAAAAGATATTCTTCTTTCTGCCTGTCAGATTATTTGGCTTTGTTTTTTTCCCCCCTAGATTTATACTGAATAATGATTTCTAAACATTAACTATAAATAGAGATAGAAATTCAAAGATAGATGATAAAACTTTTCATGTGGGTGTGTATATATATACATACATACATATATATGTATATAGATAATATGAATAATTCATGGTAAAAGCAAGTTTTAAATTCTTTAATTTTACTAGCCACATTTCAATAATACTATTAAACAAGTGAAATGAAATCGGAAGAAATGAAGATTACAATTTCAACTTACCAAACTGCAATTTCTTCATAACAGCCACATATTTTTCTTCAAGTGATTTCAATACTGATAAAGGTTTGGGTTTCATAGCCACCTTCTTTGAATATTCACCTAGTTTTTTTTCTGTTATTTAATATTTCAAGATAAATAACATAAGTATACATTTTAGAAGAGTAAAACAAACAAAACTATTAACTTCTAGAGTTCAAGTTTTTAATTCCAAAAAATTACCAAACTCTTCAATTATCTTCCTACTGTACTATCTTAAAATTAAAAGATTTCTATTTCATAAAAATAACTAATAGAGCTAAAAATCTTATTAAATTTAAAGCTTAAATTCTTAAAATGCTAATTAACATCCATTCAGGCAAAAACAGCAGAAATGAACAACAGATTATGTAGAAGGCTTTATGTCTTCCATTGCTAATACATGAAAATGCCAATTTTAACTAAATTCTTACACAGTCTTACTGTGCTATTTTCTAATAAAATTGCATTTTTCAATTTCATGACTTTGATGGAAAGAAAAGAAATTTTTGGTGCACGCTGTCGGCTGACTAAATTTAGTCTTGGTAATCATACAAAGTAGAGATTAATATTTTAAAATTAGAGACTATTCACAATTAGCTTGAAAACCTGACACAGAGCAGAATCTTTACATAAATAACTTGCTTGAAAAAAATTAACACAGAGGGATGAGAAGGCAGTTTTCAGTAGTAAATGAAACATCTTTGTATCAAAAGAAAAGGAGCATAAAGGGAATAGTGTTATACCTTGATTTGCTTGCCGCAAACTGGTAGTGGCAGCATAAACGATCTCAGCAGTCTTCTGAATGTCTGGCACCAAAAGAGTAAGTCCTTCTGGTTCTTGATCAGATGCATCTGGTTTTACTCCTGTTTTAATATTTTCCCTTTTAGATCTGAAAAAGTTTTTTCAATATGAAAAGAAATGCAAGGAAAATTAAGATTTTAGTTTCGAAAAATAAATACTTTCATAAGTCAGTAACAGTGGTTAAAAATCAGTATGATAGTGTGCATTTCTTTTGACATACACACGATATATACCAAAAGTAGTTTAAGTTAGATGCATTGTTGCTTGTGAAGCCAGGGATAATGCCTACAACAATAAACTGAGTTTTGGGTAGGTTTTTTCTTCATATGCAAAAGTAGACAAGAGATAAACACTATAGAAATGTCATACTGTAAAAAAAAGCCAGATACCTGGTATGTCCTTGGATCCACACCTTTAAAAACACACTTATATAGTTTAAGTACCTAGCAGTAGAGAAATCACTTCCATATGTAAAAGTGACAGCTGTCTATTCCCTGCCTCCTAAGACCTAGGAATCAAAGATCCACAGGTAGTTTTTAATTTTAATATTGTATGTATTTCACTCAAAATATTTTAATTTACAAGGGAAAAAAAAGAAATATTCCAGAGTAAAGTGCAGATTCACTACTTAATACAATGTACTTCTATACACCGAACCTTTACTTAAACACTAAGTTTTAGGGCATAATCATTTTAAAGATATTCTTCTGTCATTCCCTATTCAGGGTCTAAAATATACTCAGACATATCAAACTGTGTTTCAGTGTATAAGGCATGAGAATGTTTAACTTTTCTAGATGAATGTGGTACTTCTACTGTATTTGTAATTTTATTACAAGATAATAAAAATAACTAAATATCAGAATCCTTTTTTCTATTTCAACTCTCAGTACATTTTCTTCATATAATAATTATACTACTGCTTAGATACTAAAAATCAGCATCTTTGTTAATTCATTAAATAGACAATTTAAAACAAACTGAAACCACACATAAATAAAGGTGTTTAAAATGTTTACGCTAAGGTATAATCTAAACTATTTATCTTTTTTTTTCTAGTTTGTGCATCTACTAACAAAAAGTCTGGGCTATTATATTAAAATAACATTTCACGAAGTGGGCATGGAGCCTTAGAGAACTATAAAAAGACTAACAGAAGGTAGAATGTCCTTAACAAAATAATACTATTATGTCCAAATAAACTGTTCTGTATCACAAAGACAAATATCTGCTCAGAAGCAATTCAATGCTTAACTTTGGGTAGACCCAAGAGGTAAATTAAGAAGAGCCACTCAGGGGGATAACAAGGGTAAATGGTTTTAGTGTTGTGCATGACTTCTGAATGTGTTTCAATGTGTGAAAAACTAGTACCTACAGATATTTTTAACTATAAAGTATATACTACCTCACCAGGCAAGATGATTTAACTTAGGAGCCAGCATGTGTCCCTGGGTTACTGCCTTTTCTCCTATGCTCCCTTATCTTCCCTGAGGTACACAGAAGTCCCAGAGAACACATGTCTAACTTTCCTTTGCTACTCAGGAACCACTTGGTAGATATTATACTGTATATATCATTTTAGTTATCAACTTCTATGTGTGAACGTGTAAATGAACATACTTTATATATGTAAGTAAGGAGAATATAGGGAATGAATGTTTTAAGACTTAAATAAACATTTTGCTGCTAGAATCAAATAAGATATTGCATCTTTTATAACTATAAAAAAAGTTGAGACTATAGTTTAATGGTGAGTCTGACAACTTTTTAAATAAAGATATGATTCTGCTAGATAAGCTCAAACAGGTTTTCAACTTCTGCATTAACCAATAGCTATTCACAAATCAGTGTCAAACACTTACAATCAAGGAAAGTGCATAAGCTGATTGACGGTACACCATATGAATTTATAAGATTCAATCACCAATTGTAAATGATTCTCTTTTGGGGGCTTAAAAAAATTCTTAAGTAATAGGGCCACTGAACCATAAAAGGAAAACAATGTTAAGTACTTTGAGAAAACAAAAGAGTTATGGTTACAGCTATAATAAAATAAAGATGGTTTCCTAAATCTATTATCAGTCAGCTGATCCCTTATACTCTCAATAAAGATTTCACTTAAAGAAATACATCTTGCCAAGCAGAGAAGGAAGATAACAGGAGTGAAGCTCATTTTTCCAGAATCAGGGTATTTTCTCCTTGAAGAAACAAGAACCTCTGGCACGGAGAGTAAACTGCATCAATGCAATTTAGAGCAAGTTACCCTCAGAAAACTACTGATTCTAAATTTCAAGCCCTATTCATGAATACCAATATCCTAATTTCAGTTTTTAAAAGATGATTAGTAGGAGAAATCTCTATTATTAAAATAGTGGAATCAGTTAAGATGAAAAAAATTTTATTTTGACTTCAAAATCTTAAAAATGTTTAAAAATAGTGTAAAATTCCACAGAAGGTTTAAAAATATTATTTTTTACACCAAATGCATAAAAGATATGGTCATATATATCTCACACTGAAGACAATGGTTGAATCATAAAACAGACTTAATTAGACCTTTACACCAGGTTCTAATGAGAAATCTTCAGGTGGATAGTATTCGTGACAAAAACAAACAGGAGAAAAAGGAATAATCTCCAAAAGAGATTACTTCAAATATATGAAGAACACACACTACCTGCCTAATGATGACTAAAACTAGTCATTGTCTGACATTAAACTACAGCCAATAGTCTCTTTTCTATAAAAATTGCAGGTTACTGTAAACCCATATGTAGGCCCAGCTCATGAAAAAAGGCCATACCTTAGCTCACATCCTGAAGTCTGTGTGAAAAGCTATTTGAGTTCAAGGCACCTAGCTGGAAGTAGGTCTCTGAGACTGACAATGGATCCAACATGGTAAAAGCAATCAGCGACGGCCGCTACCATGGTATCCGCTGCTTTGTGCATACGTTGAATCTGGTTGTGATCACTGCCCTGAAGAAATACGAGGAATCAACTGAAGTTTCTACTATTGCACAGAATTATCTGCAAACATTTTCCACTATGCTGTGAATTCCAACTAAACAGCTAATAAATTAAGCAAATTTTGGCTCTGTGACATATAATCTGAACTAGGATGTGAGCAGAATGGGCAAATCTCTCTTGTGTAAACAAAAAGAGAAAAACCCATAACTCAAAATTCAGTTATACTGAATTGCCTCTGCTAATACTATCACCCAAATTAGGTTGATATTTGTAAGGCTAACTACAAAATATCAGAACTATGTTCTTTTATAACCTATAAACTGAAAATAGCTCAATGTAGCTATTTCTTGGTTGAACATTACAAAAGACCACATCAATCCCCTGAACTTCTAATTCTAAAGGAAAACTATCACACCGTTGAAATAAATATTTAAAACACAGTGAGATGTTGAAGAAGTAATCAGGAGACCACAATGCTGAAACGTCCAGATTCAGAAATAATAAGAATTAGCATCTTAGAGAAAGATTCTAAAACTCTAAGAGAATGAAACTTCTACATTAACCTATAAAACAATGTGTCATACCACACTCCACAGTTCTAGAGCTCTTTGCCAGGAATTACAGTTCAAAAAAATTAAAAGTAAGTAGAAAGATTTTTTTTAAATTATTACTGTGGAGAATTATTTGCTTCTAATGTCTACAGAAAATATGAAAATTCTTGAAATGCATCACTACACACGGCGAAGACCTTTATAAGATGAGTGTTTTCCATGATTACTTTAAAGCTTAGTTTTTAACTCTAGATTCTTTCTTGTTTTTATTTAAACTCTTTCCAAAAGGAAGTATGAATTTTAGTTTTTAGTATAATTTAAGTGAAAGTTGAAAATAAAATCTTCTTTGTCTTGGGAAGCAAAAATAAGCAATATGAGAGAAGGGAATATTCAAAACAGCGGTCTTAGAAGCCTTTGAAAATAAGAAAAATCTCGATTTCTAGATTAGATAAAAATATAACAATTTTTAGGTCAGATTAAATATTACAGGATAAATAAAGGTGCTGTGTGCTGTTGTGGAATGGGTTGCCAAAAGTAATATGCTTCACCAAGAGCCACTTCAGCTGAGGCAAAGAAGAGATACTAAAATAAATGTTGGTATTGCTGTCTCCATCACCAAGTAAAAAGCTGATCGATCAACCACTGAACTTGGTCAAGGTCAACAAAAAAGGAAACTTAAAAAAGAATATATGGCTACAATAAATGCTTCTTGGCTAAAAAATTAGGTCTTTTTCATTTCGTACATTTGAGAGGCAGAGGTAAAAAGAAGACATAGGAAATGTTTTTCCAATGAAAACAAAATGAGAACTGGAACTGAAACCTACAGGAACTTTAAAGAAGTTAAAATAAGAAAGTTTGACACAAGATATGTCTTTTAAGAAGCAGATCAACTAAACTTATTGCTTAGTTAGATAAAAAGGAATTGGGTAATTTCTACAAGAGAATTCAGTTATTTTATAATATGAACTTCGCACTAGAAGACACTTTGAGATAGCTAAGGGAAACAGCAATCAAGGATGCTTACTTTAATGATGTTAAAGAGAAGTTCAAAGTGAAAGAACACCTTACACTTAACGTAGCCATTTGTGTCATGTCCTCATTGGCAATTAAGATTATTTGATTGACAGTAAGTCCCTCTTTCAAAATTTTGGTGGAATTATCAAATACTAAATATACAAAACACGATTATTTGCCTACTGGAGTCCAGAAGGCGAAGTCTGCACAGAAGATTAAGGACAAAATATCTGCCTTTGCTCCTATTCCAAGGAAGCTATGAAGTGTCACACTTACTCAAAAGTGAAACCAAACTACCATGGCTATACTTTGACTTCATGTTGACATAACACAGGTTGGAATGGCCAGCAGATGAATTTCACCAAGAATGGTATTTAAAAGCTGAAGGGGGTAGGGGAGGGTGTAGCTCAATGGTAGAGCACATGCTTAGCATGCATGAGGTCCTGGGTTCAATCCCCAGTATCTCCATTAAAAAATAATAATAATAATAACAAATAAATAAATAGACCTAATGACTCCCATAAACAAACAAACAAATAAGTAAGTAAGTAAGTAAGTAAGTAAGTAAATAAATAAATAAATAAATAAATAAATAAATAAATAAATAGCTGAAGGGGTCATATCTTCTCACTGTGATTATTTTGTGGGAAGAAAATGAACTTTCACATTAGATAATTAAATTCCAATTCAAGCAGAATATATATATATAAAAGTTTAAAGTATTATGTTACCTATGCCACAAATCCCTTTACTAATAGAGACAACAGAAATGCTTTTGAGTTCTTTCTTTTATTAAGAATCTAAAATAAACTGTTCATCAATAACTGGTCATAAGTAGGGGGGAGTATTTTGCTTATTATTTAAATATCTAATATTGCTATACAAACTCTTGAAAAGAAAAAATAATTTTATTTCCAACACACTGCCCCAATCTCTGCAAGTAGATACCAGATCAGCTTGAAAAGACAGTAGAAGAAAAATACACATCAAAAAGTAAGACATTTTCAGAGGAATGCTTTTTATTAATTCTTCTGAGCAAGGAAAACATCAAATGGGTAAAGCTGACGTATTCTTCACTTGAGTGATAATTATGTAAGTGCCACCAGCTCACGTTCTACAGTTTAACTTACTTAGTGTAATAATCCAGTAATTATTTCTTAGGCACAACTTGAATGTTGTGCATATCTAATGAAACATGCTGCCTTTTAACATCTTATCATAGTGCTAACTTAAAAATTCTTCAGGGGAATTAAAAAAGATGAGCAAAAGAAAACATCAGAAAAATTCTGTAGAATCTTCATTATTGTATATACTTTAACTATCAGAAGCAAATCTTTCAATTAAAAAATTTTACTTGTCAACATTTAAAATATTTTGAATGTATCCTAAATTTCCAAAGGCAAATAAGAGAAAAGTACACCTCCCCAACTTCTAATTATTCACTGATGCATAAATTGAATTGTTCTTTGGATGGTTAACTTGATAAATAAATATACTTGATTGGGACATTAGATTTTAGATCTTATAGCTCTGCCACTAAACATCAGAGAACCTGGAATAGATCACAGTATTTATGGACTTCGTTTTCCTCATTTATAAAAAGGTGGTTCTGAACTATCTGAACTCTAAAGAGAATCTTTTACAGGTTTAAAAACCAACTGATAACATGGGACAGGTTACTTACTGTGATATGCCCAGAAAGATAGGTTATAAACTAAATCTTACTATGCAAGAGACTTCAAATTCAGCAATTAAGATTGCTTGAGGTTTTGTCAGAGATAAAGATAGTGGGAACTGTCCTGAAACATTAAGCTCATCTAATGTAATCTGATAAGGAACAAATAATCATTTTATATTGGTATGTTATGCTACTGAGGTAGAAGTATTAAGTCAATTTTTAATTTGTATGAGTTTTTGTTCATCACTTAAATAACAGAATAAGCAGCATTTTGGCACTTTAAGTGTTTTTCAGGAACCAGCTAAGGCTCAAGTCTAGCCTTTACACAAGCATGAAACCTAAGTGATCACTGAACAATTTTGAGCAATGGTGTATAAAAATAGAAGTATCTGGGCTTTGGGTCAATTAACTTGTTTTTCTTCATAAATATTGTTTGTGATAATGAACATCACAGGCGTCAGGGGACTGGGGAGCTAAATATAAGATTTATTAACTATTAGTAAGTTTTTAAATGTTAAACTCTAAGCAATAGTTTCATTCTTTGGCAAACAAGAATATTTTCTTGTCTACCACACAGAGCAGGAAAAACTAGTAACAGACACCTGAGAACTTTTGAAATTGTGTATCCGACATAAAAGTTAGGTTATAGTATTACTTCCATGTATTTTTAATATAAATCTATACGCTATTATATATTTATTGTAAGTTACTCACAGTTTAAAGCAGTCTGGCTTACTCTCCAGACACAAAAAGAGAAATCAATAAAAGCATAGAGGCTGGAACATAAACACTATACTAATCAAAATTATTCAAATTGGCAAAACAAAAGGAATTCAGGAAATACTTCAGTCTTCTATGTGCCTAAGTCATTATTCTGACAGTTAAAAAATTTCATTTTCACCAGATTTTGATTTCTCATAATCAGTATAAAATTAAGTGGTAGTGACCTTGGACTAATGCATCAGTAAAAATCTCATCACAGGCTGTCTCTGGTACGTATCTAACACTGGCTGCTTACACCTTTAAACACCCTTTACCTCCTACTTTTCATATCATGCTCTCATTCTGGCATGCGTTCCCTCTCTACCCCTCTCTTTTGGCCTCTAGGCAACTATTTCTTCCACAGCTTGTAGATCTAAAAATTAAAACTACTAAACACAAATTATAAAACTAAAGAAAAAATCAGATATTAAGACTTTTTGGGTAAAATTATTTTTAATTTGGATAAATTTTTTTCTGTGTTAGGAAAGAAAGAAAAGTGTTAAAATTGCTACACTGAGGGCACCTGAAAAATAAAACATTTATGGTAACAGAAGTTTTCAAACACTAGGCATTGAGTGAATTCTACTTATCCTTTGTGGATAAATGTTAAACTATTTGTTCTTCCTAAGTGCCTATTACAGCAGGAGACAGGCAAAAGAAATAAGAACATTTAATTATCTTGGAATTCCTTTGATTTTTCTATTGAAGTGACTACTAAAGTGACTTTTTAAATAATTTCTCTGAAATAAAGTAAATGAACTACTTAGTATTATTGTGGCAAACAAAGTTAAACAGAACCAATACTTCAGTCAACCATTTCTCCATTTTTGTTCAAATTTTCAATTGAACAATAAAAAAATACAAAATTTCCTTATGATGGCATCCTGAAATGTTCCAATTCTGTTTAGATTTTAAGCAACAGATGATGACAGAAAATGGCCTTAAGTGATAAATACATTTAACCTTATAGGTACAGTTAAGGTATGTTTTTAAAATGGCGTAAAACCAGTATATGTTTTTGCTACAAAACATGTCATATATATTTAGAAAAAATTAATTTCTGAAAAAAATCCTCATAATTAATTACCTTTAATCTTGCCTGTTTCAGAAAAAAGTTGGAAAGTGTTGAACATAAAAATTATCTATTTTTAAGTAATACACTTTGGCCTAGTCCTCTGTGCTTCCTAAAGGAATGTTATTCCTGATTTATCTTAACATAAATGCTTACTAATACTCAGCCAACACCAGTATCAATCAGTTTACTTATGTTAACCATTAGATTCAAATTCACTCTCAGCAGTTAATACAAATTGTGAATCTTGAAAGGACTTATTAGAAGAAGTGGTAGATAATAAAAATACAGAATCAGGAGTAAAAGAATATTAAAATAGTATTATCTTTAGGAAATTCTTAATGCAATTTGTACAGTAAATATTTAACGGCTTTTTAAAGGCAGCCTAAATCATAATAAATCACTCCTAGTTGTCACCCTGCCATATCAACAGTTAATCTGGCCAAGAAAGCAGATGATAAATGAGAAGTATACTCATTCCTTGAATACTGCTCTGGTTTACACTAATACCAATCCCAGCAGAGTACTGTAATTATCAGTCACCAAACTAATCCTCGCCCCTAACAGATAATCATTCTGTTAAGGTATAATTATAATTGAAGAAATCTGAAACATGCCTTAGAGTCTATTATTTCAAAAGTTAAAATTCAGGGTCACTGTCTCTCTTGCCTTCTGAGAAGGCCCGCACTCTGTCTATGGAGTGTGTATCTACTTTTACTTTAAACACCCTGCACCTCTCAGCTTCTCTCCCTCTCACCTTTCTGAGATGGCCCATATTCTGCCTACACAGTATGTATCTCCTAAGCCTTTTCCCATTTTTCCCTTCTGAGTGAGATGGACCCCACTCTCTGTGAAGTGTGTCTCTCTCTAAATAAACTTGCTTTCACTTTAAGAAAAAAAGCTAAAATTCAGAGGCTACTTTTCAGATATCTGTATGTCTATTGATATATACATGCATATATAATTATATTTCATGTATTATTATAATATACCAGCAAAAACTCTTAATTATAGAATTGACAGGCATAAAAGGCATTCCCATTGTGTTGTGCCACTGTGCCAACTCAAGTTCCTCCTCTAAGCAGTCATTCTTACTGAAGCCTTTGGATGTGTAAAAAGTTCAGTATTATGGCTGCAATATTGATTCTACCAAGTCATCTCCTCAGCATATTGCCTAAAAGGGGGTATGGTGTAGAAGGCAACCCAACTAATACATCGTCAATCCATCCTTCACCCAAGAGTTACCTGAGTTATCCTTTATTAAAATACAATGCCCCCTTGAAAGGCAAAAGGGTCATTTCCTTCTTTATATAAGTCTGTCTTGAAAAGGGCAAAATTCTGGAACAGTAGGACACACCTAGTTATAAGGTGCTTTGCTGGACAGGGATCAAAAGAGGACACTAGGTATCTTGCTGAGCAGGGAAGTGAAAAGTAAAAAGGAAGAGAAGAATGTTAAGGTAAAAACCAGCTACTTTTTGTAAAACTCTTAAGGTGAGGATGAGAACCAAAACGCCACTCTAACCTGTGGCCACATTTAAAAACAAAAGCTAGGTTATTTATGGCAAATGACACTGGTTCTTCTGATATGGTAATAATTTGAAATTTCCTCTTTACATAAAATGTTTGGTTAAAAAAAATCTAAAGAGAGATTCTTACAATAGCATAGGTGGTATAAGATTTGAAAGTCCTTCCTCTTAAGAATCTCATGCCAAGACTCTGCACACTGACGAAGAATTTCTACCAAGAAAAATTTCCTTCAGTTTTCAACCATGAAAATGGTTTGACTTATCTGATCAGATTAATAAAAATCCTCTTATTACCTGAGGACTCTTTTTAGAGTTAGATGAATTCTAAAATAACAGACAAAAGCTCCAGAAAAATTATATCTAAAGCCTACTTACCATCATATAAATTTTCCACATCTATAATTCTAGCTGGATGACAGCTTTAAGAAATAGCAGAAGAATGTATGAATGTGCATGTAGTCTCACCCTGCCATTCCTGAACCTTAACATTAAGAGACTTTAGATTCTCTACTAATGATTCTGAGCCTCTGTCAAGCCAATAAATGATTGTTTCCTGTCTAACTGGGTCACTTAAATAACCTGGTAAGATCAGTACTGGAAAACTTCCACGTGGGATTACAGACTTCAGATTCTTATGTTATCAAAAGAAACCATGCTCCCAGAACCATTCACCCAATAGCACTTGCCGTTTATTGAAGGAGATTCCTAGGGATAAATTTGCAGTCGCCAATATTAATACATAGGCAGAATAATGTAGTTAATAAATAATTTAAAGCCTGAGTTATATTATTGATTTTTTAAAGTCAAACATCTAGAACATAGAAAGTATTTCTACTCATGAACTAACTTTCCAGTAAATCCATAATATTAGTGCAAGAATGCTAATGGACACAAATCCTCAGTCCCCACGAATGGCAGAATGGGGAGAGGACACAAATAGCTCGAATGTCAAGGTGGAAAGGATGAAAATCTCTTCCATGGCAGTTTAGTCTAACTTCCATCCCAACTATTCAGCTATACTGCAAGATAATCTTTTTTACAATGCAAATCTAATTAGAGCCCTGCTGAACTCCTTCCAATAGCTCTTCACCATATTTAAGTGCAAGGAACTATGAAGTTCTTCAAGCACTTGCTTTCTTCTCTAGCCTCATTTCCCACCTCTATCTCCTACCCACAGGATACCCAGGCACACCAAACTTCTTTAGATTTCCCTGAATACATGATGCTTTCTTCCACTGCTAACATTATTCTCGCAGCCTGGTATACCAGCCCCCGTCCCTCTTCATTTAGTCAATTTCTACTTATTCTTTGGGCTTCCAAATCTGGGTTGATCCTCCAGTAATGTCTTATACTTCCAATACACCATGTACTGTGTTATTAAAACTGTCTAGTTACTGTTTCCCCATTTATCTGTCAGTCCCTTCGAAAAAAGAACTTTCTTGTTATGCTCTCATGAACATTCTATAAACATTTGTTAAACGAACAAATCAGTGATGTTCTTGTGACCAGGCCAGATCTTATCTATCGAAATATAATCACAATTTTCTAAAGCACAAATTAGATAAAAGCAAAGTAAACAATCTGCCTTTTCACCTTAATGATATTTTTCTATTTCCTCTTATAGAAGATTTCAGACTTGGGGGGAAGAGTCAGCTAACCTATACAGTCTCCATCATTTTTTGAATTCTGAGATCAAAACTAGTTGGGTTTAGGCGTTGTCTTCAAGAGAGGATAATCTCAATTAGGTTATTCCTACTAGTAAAAAGTAAACTACCTTTTTGTACTTGGGCAAAACATTTTATCCTTCCTTTCATCCACAAAAGATAAAAGTTTTAAGTATAACATATACAGAAGAAATAACTTCAATGAAAATCATTATATGTAACAATAATTATCATCTAAAGACTGCAAATTACAGAGAACCTATTTTTCTTTATCTAAGATGACCAAAGAGTACTATGTTAAAATTTCATTTGAAGGGAAAAAAAATTACATGCCTTTTGTATGTGCTTGGTTTAAAAAAAGTACAAGTGAGAAATAAGAGAAAAAAACAAAGTAATACAATAAGATATATAAACATAATTAGTAAACTAATATTCGCTCTGTCTCACCAGAAAGAAGGAAAGAAAGAAAGCAGAAAGCAAGAAAGAAAGCCAGCCAGCCAGCCAGCCAGCCAGCAAGCCCCCAGGGCCTCCTATTTCTTACTGAGAAAAAAAAAGACAGAAATAATGTAAAAATGTTTTGAGCTGTGGTACACCTACACAGTAATTTTAAAGCCGTAACTCCAAAGCTTGATGAAGCACTAAAACATATCCTAAAAGTGATATATAAACAGAATGTATTTGCCTTGACCATTCTCTTCTTAGAGTATCCTGGGTTTTTGATTTTTTGGGGGGATGAGGCAGACAGGTAGGGGGGTGGGGAGGAGGCGGAAGCTCTGCACTTTGACACTGTTAAAACTGAATTTAGGCCAACTTCTGTGGGTTAAGACTTTATAAGAAATTGGACTATACTCTTCACTTTATTCTAATGAAAATATGAAAAGAAATACATCTTAAGTTTTAAAAGGCTGGAAAAGAAAAGATTTTACCCTCTCTCTGTGAAGTGGAAAGTGAATTCTCAAGATGCCAAACTTTCAAATGAAAGCAGGGGTGTTATAACATATATGTTTCTCTGGCTTCTTTTTTTAATAGAGGCTATAGATATCATGAGGGATTTCAACCATGATGCATATTCAAACCCTAATACAAAATTCTCTACGAGTGTTTCTTTTTTTTAAATTGAAGTTAAGTATAGTCAGTTTACAATGTTGTGTCATTTCTGGTTCTATGAGCATTTCCTGATCAGTAAAATAGTTTTTTAAAATAGTTACTGCACAGGGTCACTGTAAAGATAAAATAACAAATGAAATGAGCTCTGTGCATTGTCAATATGATCTTTACATGCATGTTTTACTGGTACAGAACTTAGAAGTCTGAAGTGTCATTTTTCCCTTACTGAAAGAAGGAAAGAATTTGAAGAATATTTTTTTCCAGGTAACCAACTAGAAAAATAAAGAGCTCCAGTTAAACAAAATTTGGTTATCCTCTAACTGCAATTAAGTTTTTGTAGTGAATCACTCATTAACTAATACATTTCATGCAGTTTACTTAAAAAAATTTTTACTGCATGCTATGTGAAAAGGAAATACATTAAATTAATAAAAGCAATGAAAAAGGTACTCTAGGTGTACAAATTCCAATTACTGCAATAAGCATCTTCTATAATTACCTTAGCACTCAGAACACTGTAACTCCATTTTTGCAGGATCCAATAGAAATTATGGGATAAGGAAATACATAGTTTAAAGAAAGTTATTCTTACTTTAATGGTTTTATTCTCACATTTATAACACAGCAAATTTATAATATTTTTAACCAAAGCAATAATAATTACATTCCAAATCTTTGCACAATTTTTCATCTAAGAAATAAAATACTACTGGAAAAACCACTCAAGGTTTCATAAATTCTTAATTTTTAGTTGTAAATGAGTATAATACATCTTAAAACAGAGAAATATAAGATACAGAAACACAAGAGTAAATTGCCCCTAAAAACACACAAGGGCAATTTCAAAGCTCTGTGTAATCTGCATTATTAATTGCTTTGTCAAAAAATATATGTTTATTGTGCCGGAGTAAGGAACACAGAAGGCCAGGGCAGAGAATGGGAAGTTCAATTAGACACGTCTCAATGAGACATTAACTCAATTAGAAAATCAGGTCTTCAGTTCAATTATGATACCACACTCTTTTTATACAATTATGTTAAAGCTGCTTAGATTACTAGTTAGAAAGACTTTTGCCACAAAGGATGGGACCAAATATAATATTATTTTCTTCTCTACAACAGAAGTCTCACACTATCAAAGAAAATATACCTTTACATTTTCCTTCCCTAGTAACAGTATGACCCTATAGCTTTTTATATTGCTACCAAGTGGCTCTTCTTTAATCTCTTCTCTAATTTGTGATTCTTACTGCCTGTCAGTGAGCCACTAGTTTTTAAAGTGATAATGATAGTACAATAAGCTAACAGAGTCATGATAATCTGACAAGTTGGTTTCTCTCTGAAAAATAAAGACTGCCAAACACCGTTTCTCTAATGACCAATTCTCTGCCATCATTTGATGTATACTGCATTTCCCAAATTTTAGGTTCTTAAAAAGTAAGTGAGAACAGGTAGAACAAATATATGGCAAAAATGGTAAAGAAGATTAATTCAATCAAAAAGACCACTGACAAAGGAATATACTTCCTCTGGCCTAATACTGATGTTTATAGAAGCATCATCTTTAAGTAAAACTGACACCACTGAATGGACTCTGCTAAGAGACTTGAAAAAGTTACCAGGAAAACGTTATTTAAAAAAGAGTTCTTGATAACAAAACTCACCATCTGACTTCTAGTGAGGTATAAACTTAAATCAGAGATTCATTTAAAAACTCAATTTCCCAAGAAGATAAATACTAACTTTATTATAACTCTAACAAATACTGAATCCTCTGACTTCTAAAATCCATTAATCCCACAGTTCTACTTCTATGAATCTACTCTGCAGAGACTTCTACAAGTTCCGAAAGATGTATGTCTGAGGTTATTATAAATCAGAAATAACTCAAATGTCCACTAATAGATGGTTAAGTAAAATACAGCATCTATACACAATGCATACTCAGAAGTATTAAGAATATCAGCAATATGAACTTAATGACAGTGAAGATATAGTTGATCTCAATATTGAATAAAACTAGGATCTATCTGTGTAATTGTGATAGCATTTAAGAAAAACTATATCTATAGCTATAAGATCACAGAGGGAGCTGTCTGATAAGCCACTGTGAATAAACATTTCTGACTGTAGGATTTGGTAGGTACTTTTTTCTCTGTAGTTTTATTTATTACCTGTGCATATGTGTGTTTAATTAGCATGTATCATTTTAAAAAACCACAAAGCTATTAAAAAAAGATCGTTACAGCCAAGGTCAAGAGAAATGAACAAAGTCTAGTACCTTAAACGGTTGGTGTAGGTATCAACACAGGTCTTCATTTTGGCTAATAATGTACCAACAGAAGTTTGACACTCTGACTGTTCTTCTTCCTCTTCACCATTCTCTGTCGAAAGAGGCAACAATAGGGGCACCATGCACGTACAGGAAGCAATGGCCCGGAGCAATTCCAGCAGAGCTCGATAGAGTGGCACATGCCTTGCCATGTCGAGAACTACACAAAGGAAAGGGGAAAAGCATAAAATGAGCACATGCGCAATATGAAAGTAAATCCACAGCAGTGAAGCTTCTACTTGGATCTTAATATTATTAATTGGTTAGTTGGTAAATGGGCTTATGTTAATGTTAGTGAAGGACCAATATGAAAAGTATATAGGCACTTTCAGGGAACAAAAAAATGAATAAGGCATAGAATTGGGGAGATAACAAGAAATGTAATTAAGTACCATTTAGGTATATCACACATAAAAATGGTTAAGTAGTCCAGATAATCCATTATGGCAGTAAGTATATTTATCAGTATGATATAAAAACATATTTTAAAAATTAAATTGAAATGAAGCCATTGTATCTTAGGTAAAACAAAATATGACCACAGTTTATCAGAAGTATAATTCAACAAATCAACTTGTTAGGAAAAAAAAAGTTGACAATGCTATCTTTCAATTATCAGCTATAAGTCAAATTAATTTTCTTTCTTAATACATGTTACATGCATCTAAGAATGGATATCCTACTCTAAGAACATGTATTGCTTCTAAAGCTTTTATAAGTTGCTTTGTTAGGTTTTGCGGCTTTCACCCAACTGGAATTTACTTTTGTGAATTATGTGAAATAAGGACCTAATACCTGGACAGCACAGACATAGAACATTTCCACCACAGCAAAAAATTCTCATGGACAGTGCCATCAAGAGATAATTCCTTATACACACAAACCACGGGAAGTATGTAGATACTGGCTCTAACCAAACATATGAGTCTTTCTCTAGGTGTTGGAGGTGTCACAGAGCCACCATAGCTATACTTAAAAGAAACAATCTCTAGACTATATTCAGAACAGTATAAATATTTTATTTCAAGTTTATTTCAAAACAAGGGATACACATATGTACTAGGTATATTTGCATAGACATAGAATATTAAGAATATTTACCATAAACGTAGTAAAGGTAGTTTCAAGTAGAAAAAGGACCAGGGTTGGAGGGACAATGTTAGAGTGAATTAATTGTCATCATGTACCTGTTTGAACTGTTTTGCAATGGTTTATCAGAGTACAGGCATGCCATAAATATTTTATTGACAATATAAGATAATTCAGTAATTACTAGATCACAGTAAGTTGATAACACATAGATGAGATTTAAAGAACTTAAGATAAAGGCACATACACAAAAGGAATTAAGCTATGATCTTAAGCGAGTTAGAAAAAGCAACAAATGATATGTTATCATATATTCTTTCTAGTTAAAATCTTGTTTTCGGAAAGGGGGGTTACTTATTTATTTATTTTTAGAGAAGGTACTGGTGATTGAACCCAAGACCTCATGTATGCCAAGCATGCGCTCTATCATTTGAGCTTTACCATCCCTCCTCTAGTTAAAATTTTAAAAAGTATTCTGACCTCTGTAAAAAAGGAAATTACTTAATTTTTTTAAACATTTTTATTGAGTTATAGTCATTTTACAATGTGTCAATTTCCAATGTAGAGCACAATTTTTCAGTTATACATGAACATACATATATATTCATTGTCACAGTTTTTTTTGCTGTGAGCTACAACAAGATCTTGTATATATTTCCCTGTGCTATACAGTATAATCTTGTTTATCTATTCTACATATGCCTGTCAGGATCTACAAATTTCAAACTCCCAGTCTGTCCCTTCCCACTCCCCTCCCCCTTGATACAATAAACCTCCTAGAAGAAAACATAGGCAAAACATTATCTCACATACATCTCAAAAATGTTCTCCTAGGGCAGTCTACCCAATAGAAATAAAAGCAAGAATACACAAATGGGACCTAATTAAAATTACAAGCTTCTGCACAGCAAAGGAAACCATAAGTAAAACAAAACGACAACCTACGGAATGGGAGAAAATTTTTGCAAATGAAACTGACAAAGGCTTGATCTCCAGAATACATAAGCAGCTCATACAACTTAATAAGAAAAAAAAACAAACAACCCAATCCAAAAATGGGCAGAAGACCTAAACAAGCAATTCTCCAAGGAAGAAATGCAAATAATCAATAGGCACATGAAAAAATGCTCAATATCACTAATTATCAAAGAAATGCAAATCAAAACTACAAGGAGGTAGGTATCACCTCACACCAGTCAGAATGGCATCATTCAAAAGTCCAGAAATGACAAATGCTGGAGAGGCTGTGGAGAAAAGGGAACCCTCCTACACTGCTGGTGGGAATGCAGTTTGGTGCAGCCACTGTGGAAAACAGAATGGAGATTCCTCAAAAGACTAGGAATAGACTTACCATATGACCCAGGAATCCCACTCCTGGGCATATATCCAGAAGGAATCCTACTTCAAAATGACACCTGCACCCCAATGTTCATAGCAGCACTATTTACAATAGCCAAGACACGGAAACAGCCTAAATGTCCATCAATGGATGACTGGATAAAGAAGATGTGGTGTATTTATACAATGGAATACTATTCAGCCATAAAAAGCAACAACATAACACCATTTGCAGCAACATGGATGTCCCTGGAGAATGTCATTCTAAGTGAAGTAAGCCAGAAAGAGAAAGAAAAATACTATATGAGATCGCTCATATGTGGAATTAAAAAAAAAAAAAAAAAGAACATAAATACAAAACAAAAACAGACTCACAGACATAGAATACAAACTTGTGGTTGCCAAGGGGGTTGGGGGTAAGAAGGGATAGACTCGGATTTCAAAATTTGTAGATACTGACAGGCATATGCAGAATAGATAAACAAGATTATACTGTATAGCACAGGGAAATATATACAAGATCTTGCGCTAGCTCACAGTGAAAAAAAAAGTGACAATAAATCTATGTATGTTCATGTATAACTGAAAAATTGTGCTCTACACTGGAAATTGACACAACATTGTAAAATGATTATAACTCAATAAAAAAATGTAAAAAAAAAACAAAAAAAACCAGCCAAACCAAAAACCCTATGTCAATCATGATATTTAATGGTGAAAAGACTGAACACTTTTCTCGCAAACTGACAACTTCTGTAAGAACTAGATAGTGGAATTTTAAAAATTGTTTTAAAGAAAGTCATATAAATTGGAAAGAATAAATAAAATTGTCTTTAATGTTCATGACATGATTATCTATCTGTACAGAAATATCAAGGAATCCAGTACAACTACTAAGTGAGTTTCACAATGTAGGACATCAAGTGAATAAATAAAAATCAAGTGCACTGTTTATGTTTTAACAGTAAGAAAATGAAATTTTAAAAACAGTATCATTTACAATAGCATAAAAAATGAAACTGGGATAAATATGGTAAGTTCAAAACACTTAAAATAGAAACACAGCTGACAGACATTAAAGGAAATCTAAACAAACAGATACATAATGCCCATATATTAGAAGATCCAATATTGTTAATAAGCTAACTCTCTCTAAATTAATGAATAGATTGAATGTAATTTCAATCAAGTTCCAAATGGGCTTTTTGTTGGGAGTAGAAACTGACAAGATGACTCTAATATGTTTATGGAAATACAAAGGACCTAGAGAGTCAAAACAATTACAGCTGAATTTTACTTGCCATAAAATTACAAATTTTACAATTAATGCATCTTAAGAGTAAGTCAACTTTATACATATTAACTAGTCAAACGTTTGCCTTTTTGAAACTATCTAATAGGACAAAGGAACAAGAAAAAGAAAGAAACAAAAAAAATCTACAATGATACTTTGACTAATAAAATTCTGGGAGCAGAAATCAATGGGTAAAAACAGAACAAAAATACTTCATTAATCATGAAAAGTCTGTTTAGCTTAGCAGCTATGACTGACAAAAATATGTGCAGAATTTCTCTTCATTCTAGCCCACACATAAATTACAAGGGCTTAAATGTATAAATGTTGATGCCCCAACAGTCTTTCACTCTTCTTCTCTCCATTTCTGCTAGAAATAGCTATTCTGTTTAAGTTCCAAATATTTTCATAATTTCATCTTCTTCCATTACCAATCTGTCTGTTCACATTTCTATATACACTCATAGTTACTAATGTTACTGATCACTATTCCTGGATGGCAGTACATGAGGTAATTTTATGTTAAAATTTATTTTTACTTTCTCCTTTGTGCTTTTAGGCATTGCTTAAGTTACTTATGGGGTGCATAAAATGATGTCCTAGGTTAGATTTGTTTTAAAATAACCTACTATGTGTATATATGTTTTGTGTTTGGAAAAAACTGGCTGACCAAGGATAGAAATGAAAAGCATGGCCATAAGTTTATCAGATGAAGCTGGTGATGGAGCTCACAGGGGGTTCATTATTTTCATTATACTACCATCACTAGTTTTACATATTTCAAACTTGTCCATAATAAAAGATTTTATTAAATGTCATGGTCACAAAAGATAAAGTTTGAGGAATGTCACAGAATGAAGGACGTGGAAAAGGTTACTAATGATACTAAGTGATACTAGATTAAATTCTGGACAAAAAGCAATTTTTTTCTTTGCTATAGAGGACAGAACTAGGACAACAGATGAAATATGAATGGTGTCTGTGGATTAATTAGATGGTTATATTCTATCAATTGTTTTTTTTTCTGATTTTGATTACTGTATGTGGTTGTGTAGTAGACTGCCTTTGTGTTTTAGGAAATAAACCCTAATATATTAAAAACAATGTGATCACTACTAGTTTATCAATTGAAACATGTACCATACAAATGCAAGATGTGAGTAATGGGATACTATGAGTGAAAGAGAGGCAGGGTATATGGGATATATGTAATATCTGCTCAATTTTCTGTAAACCCAAAACTGCTTCTAAAAATATTTTTAAAATTAGTCTATTAATTAATTTTAAAATATTAGTGTATTAGTTTAAAAATAAACTATAAAAATATATTATTTTAGATAAGAATGTACGTAATCCAAAACATGTTGGTTTTTAAAAAATAATTAAATGATTATGAAGTTACCAAGAACAACAAGAAAAACTACAAAATGAGAAGCTACCTCTCCATTGTAAGAATAAAGCTGAGGATAACTTAGCATGCTAAAATTCAGTACAGAATGCGGGGGGAGGGGGGGAGAACAAGACAAACATGTAGGGTTGATAATTTTAATATTTAAAATCTGGGGGGAAAAGTTAAAATCTGGAAATAAATGGGCACAGAGAGAATAAGACATCTCTTCAAAAATAAATGAAACATGGTACTTCTTTTCACTCTACTGATATTTATTTTATTCAACTAAGTTAGCAGTGAGAAGATTACTTAAGATTCCAACTGGGAATCTTTTTTTTTCCTTCAATTTCTGGTGTACAGCATTATGTTTCAGTCACACATAAACATACATATGCTCACTTTCATAGTAAGTTACTATAAGATATTGATTATAGTGCCCTGTGCCAACTGAGAATCTTAAATTATGGAAAGAGAAGATATTCTCCTCATATCAGGGAGGGATGGAAGCAAAAGCTGTGGAGACAGGGTAAGAAGCAATGGACAATAAGGCTGAGAATAGTAAGAACAGTGTGAGACATAAAATTGTGGGTTTGATTTACAAAGAATTTTAAATAAATTTTATTACTATTATCATTTCTTACAACATGCATTTTAAACTTAAAATATGAAGTTTTTGTATATTTGTATTTTTCTTGACAACGATCAGTTACATAAAGAAGTTCACTCATTTTAATGTCAAAATCTACCCAGATATTAACGCATTTGGCAATCTATGCTTATGTCTGGAAATTGGAACATGTTATTTATACCCGATTTTACTTATTCGTTTTTTTTTTAAAGACTTATTTCTGAATATTCCCAGAGAGGGAATCTGGGAAACTACGGGAAGAGCTAATTTATGCTCTCTTTTTAAGATATGCACTTTTAAACTAACATGTATGTGTGGTCAGTAAACAAAAGGAGTCAATAAGTGGTAACAAACTCTTAATGAAATACAAATGAGTACAAAACACAAGTGTTTCACTCCTGAATTCCCTGATTCTATTTTTTGCCATGCAGAGCTTCACCATAAAACCGTTAAGTGTCTTTTCCTAAAGCACACTTCATTGTTACTACAGGATTAAATGTGACCAGCCTGACAAAGAAGAGCGGAGGCACAACACTGTTATGCAACGCCACGTCTGCAAGGGTGGCTTGCAGCAACTTCTTCACTCAGTGAGTGCCAAGTGTGTGTTCAATGTTACTGCTTGCCACCAAGCAAGCAAAGTCACTATCCTTCAGATCCTCAGATGTGCCTATCTGCTGAAATAGGCAATGAAATATGCTTGAAAATACCTTGGAATTATCATCACCAACTACAGATACAGGTGTGTGACACTACTATACTTATTCCAGTAAGAGAAATTACCTAATTTGAAAATAGTAACTAGTACTAGGTAAAAGAATAAAGTTCTCATTTTTCTGTATTTGAAATATTTCAGTGGGGAAAAGGATATTCAAATGGCTGAAAAGAAACAGAATAATTAACAGGTTGATCTGACAGGAAATTTATAAGAAATAATCATAAACATTAGCCATTTTGTTCCTGAAACACACAATTCAGCATGTATAAAAACTAAAAATAATTCTATAACAAAAATGGAACACGATTATTATTTGGCTTATTACTGACAGAAGCTGAAGAATCAATTTTTAGGAAACAGTCACAGTGAAATTTACCATGGATTACTAATGGAAAAGACCCACCCTTCTGGAGAATTGAAAATATTTGCCATCTTTGATAAGAAGTTTGTCCAGGTTTTTAAACTTCTTTTTCTCTGACTGTAAACAGAAGTTCTCCACGAAGAGAAAAGATTCATTCATAACTACTGTGGACTAAAGCAGGATATCTGATAATATTTTATTCCTGATGCAATGTAGGGTAAGGAACACTTCTCTTTTACTTATTTTAAAACTCAGACAATTATAGTAAATATTTTATACTAACTATAAATGGAGTATACCCTTTAAAATTGTGAATCACTATATCATACACCTGCAGTTTATATAATATTATACATCAACTATACTAAAAAAAAAAAACTCACATATTTAGTAACAATTATTTTAGACTAAAATAAGTGGTTATTATACATACATATCAGGCATGAACTGCAGCTCACATTAAATATGTTGGCTTAGTTAAATATATATAAAACATTTAAAAATATATTTATAACTACTATAGAACCAAAATGAATAAATGGCAGAATATAATGTCTTTTTATTATATTTTCTATTATTCTATCCAATTGTTAAAATTAGAATATCTGAAGTTCTACTAAAATGCATTCATTTTCTATCATTTTCTACCACCTGAACAGACTAAAATAGAACTGCACACTGAAAAATTATGCAACTAAACAAGTACAGTAGTTTATTCACTATTTCTCTATACAATTCAAAGATAACCCTTCCTAGCGATTTGTTTCACAATTAATTTTCTTTCTCTCTAGACCAAGAGATTTTCTGGGAAAATGGGTACTACTGTCATCATCATAGCAGGAGATGTAAAGAAGCAAGAAGAGAAAGAAGAAAAAGAAGAATCTGTCTTGACCATGTTAGGCATCATTGGCATAATACTTAACCTCTTGGTAATTGTTTTTGTGTATATCTATATCACACTCTGATGGTCTCTTTCATGGGGCTGCATTCAGGACAAATAACAGCTCTAACAAAAATGATTTCTAAGACAACCCTTTAAAAGAATATTTCCAAAAGATTATGACAAACATTCCAGGGTAAGCGCCTGGCTCTAAGGGTGGCATCCAGGGTAAGTGCCTTACTCTAGGCACAGCAATGAATATATGGACAATAAAGATATCTTGCCAAAAAACATACAAGATCTGGTAATAGAAAGAAGACACAAAGGCAACAATGCCACAGACATTTTTCTTAAAGTACATACTGAATACACATTATTTACATTCAAATTGCTTGCAGATTTATTTTTACTTTAAGTCTCTACTAATCTACCTAATATAGGAAAGGGAAATTTTTTCAGTATGGGAAAGACGACTAACAAAATGCATAGGAAAATAAAGTTCAGTCACTATTAATAAATGCTGAATATTTTCAAAAGTATAATCTTCTTTTGGATTTATATTGAATATCAGAAGAAATGCATGCCTTATAATGATTTTTTTGGTAGTTAAACAGTTGTGACTACAAGATTACATAGAAAATAAAAACTACATAGAAAAAGTATCTTTTTTTTTCTGATATTCTTCAGCATGTTTTGACTTTATTTCTCTGATGAACTCCAGTAATACAAAATGAGAAATACTCATCTAAAGTATAAAAACTCAACTCAATCTAGTAAAGTACTATTTGTTTATGGAATGGCCATATGAGTGGACTAAAAAACTAATGTGAAAATTTAATAAATAAATTATTCAAAGATTTAATTTTCAATTACAGAATTTATCCATCCTTATTTTGTGTAACTTGAAATATAAAATCATCCTATATTTCATGGAAATATCACATGGAAACAAAGCAATCAGAGATCCTTAAATTATTTATCTGTAAACTATAAATCCTTTCAAGTAATTGAACACTAAAACAATCCATAATTATTTGCAATCAATATCCCTAAAAGTTGCATGTTAAGTTTACATATCTTAAAAGATAATCATGTAATAAACATATTTTGCCTGGTATAATTTATTCAAAACACAGCTCAATTTTTTAGTACTGATTTAATAATTTGACTTTTATACTTATCCTTCCTAACTTTAAAATATATTTTCTTCTCTAGCAGATCCATAGTTGTAGATATTGTACTTAAAACAATATAGAGTTTTTTTAAGCTGAAATAAACATTGGGTATAGTAAAGTGAGAGAAATTTTTTCACCTAGAATCTTAAATTCTCACTAAAATGTAACCCAATAAATAAACCAAGAACTATTCTTTGATACTATGTATTTAAAAATAAAACACAGTTCTGCAATTAAGATCCTTGCAAATGAGATTAGTAACAGGGTATCTTAAGTGAGCATGTATCATCAAGAACATCTGTACATTATAATATGCAATCAGTAATAATTCCATCACATGCAAGTGCTGTAAGGAAAACGTCAGTGAGTTTTACACAAATACTTCGATAAAAATAACTTCTGTATGTAATGATTCATATATAATATTTCATTTCCTTTCATTTTTCCATTATTTTACTTATTGAATTTATACTTCTCAACCAAGCCTTAGCCAATAAATTGTTTTGGAGATTCATGTCAACCTTAGAATATGCTAAACTTTGGCTACAGTTGACAATTAAGCCAGCCAGTAGGACCAAATAATGAAATACATGAAAACCCCATCAAAAGATCAAAGATTTTTGGAAGAATATCAAAGTATGAATGTTTTTTTTACACAAGCCAAGATAAATTTGCTCTATTCAGCAGGAAGGGGATTCTACTGGGGGTGGGAAATATATACATACACACACACATGTATGTTTTATAGTTTCTCATGTAGACTTAATTCAATGATTGTTTTAGCCAATTCCTTTTTTATGCCATTAATTTACCATATAAGCATCTAGTTTGTGTAATATTTAACAATGTCATGGCAATATAACTGGCATAAATAAATTTGGAAATAAATGTAACTAACTCTTAGGCTTACAATTTAATTAATGGGAAAAGAAATATTTATATGGCACAAGTCAAGTTGTTTATAGATAGAGAGTTATAGTTCATTTGGCAGGTTGGCTAGGTGGAATTTTAATAAGAAGTTTTATACTGTAATCAGACTACAACGTGAGAAGTGGAAATATAAGCATCAGGTATACTGGTAACTAATGGAAAGGGAAGGACCACTCTACTTTGGGTAATCAAAGAAGGTGCGTTAAGTGTTGCATATATTCTACCCTTACAAATCTGTATAAATCAAATCAATTGGAAACCCATCTAAATTTTAATCTAAGCAACCTCGCTTTCCCTTGTAAAGTTTACCCGTATAACTATTTAAGAGACAGAGTAATGTATTCTAAACCAAAAATATTTTTACCTAGGATACTTTGACAGCTATGAGAATTCTAGCTAAAAGGATCTAGTATTTGTTGATGAGCACTTACGTGTGCCAGATACTCTGAGTGGCCACTAACATGCTCAAAATTTTGGTACTCTGTACTCTTTTACCAAGAATGAAATGGCAGGCAGTATCTCATTTTTGAATCATAAATAGAAGTAGAATATATTAAATATAGGCAAGTGTTTCAGATTTTATCTGTACTCCTCATTTAATTTTTAAGAAAACTGGGACCATGTCATAACACAATTGGGGATTAAAAATCAAGTGACATGCAACTCTACTTAGCAGAAGAACCTTGTAAAACTTTCACTCATTTCTGGCAGACTGTTTATTACAACAGTGGAAAGAAATGACAATATAACTCTAAAGTTTCAAATGAACTATTACCAAGAAAACTATAAATAAGGATATAAAGTTAAGAACTATGTGTTATGACAGCTCAATAATTTCAATTTATTTGTTTCTGAGGCAATGTGTATCAACAGAACAAGCAAAAGAACTGCTTTCATAAATGATGATAAAATTACATATTTTCCATTGATACAGCAGTGTATTTTTGTGTTACAACACTAATACAATTTCTAAGCCCTTAGAGGACAACAGGCACTCTTGAATTTCTTGTGCTGAGGTCTGGAAAGATAGCTGTAGTTCCAACTGTACGTTTACTCTGAAGTAACTTTAGAAATAATTTCTGGATTTAAAGAGTGTGGTCATACTTAAGACACTGGCCATAATGACAAAATTAACTTTATTCTCTCATAAAATTTTACTTAAATGCTGACTTTCTGAGGAATATAACCTAAGATCAAAGAACTTTAAACCCACAAAATCCAGTGTGAGGAAAATCAGATGGTATAACAATCTTGCAATAGTGGGTTTTGTCACATTACAGATAGTTATGGAACTACCAAACAAATACTATGAAAATGAAGAAATTTAATAGTAATACAAGCCATCATTTAGCTAAGGTAAAGCCAAATTAGTTGATACTTTATAATGTTCCCAATAGAAAAGTTCTATGCCTGTTTCTGTCTCATTTCTACCTTCCTCTAACATATCACATTTATTCATTTCTCTTTTCCACACTCAAAAAACCTATTTATATCTTTCTTTAAATTTGAAAATACGTGTTTAGCAATGGTCATACTACTGCTAAACTTGGGCACTGAATAAATTTCTCTGGATTTCATTTGTTTCTTCCTAATCTGACACTATGAAACCAGTATGAAAAAGGTAAAGACTTTATTACATTTTGATAAAGGATTTTTAGCATGCTCCACTAAATTAATGGCAAGTAATTTAATGTGCTCAGTGGTACTATTTTCTGAAAAGAGGAACATAGCACTTCCCAAAATGGGAGTGAGATGAGATGAGAGTGAGGGACTTTAAATTAATATTTTACTGGTTAATTCTCACATTTATGTAATTTTACAAAGCATTTCCAGCAATGAAATGAGATCTCCATCTAGTGGCCAGCGAGGAAACTGAAGGCTTATGCAATAGCATACAAGTAACTGACAGCTGCTTCAGGAAAAATACTTGTTCACAAAGCAGAACAAAAAACATGGCTATGACAAATGGAAGTCAGAATGTTACAAGAGAGAAATTAAAACGAACACATCCTTTATACAAGGATTTTCCTATCTACCTAAGAAATCTCTCATGAAAATAACCGCTTTCTCTCTTTAAGGGTTTTTATCATTCCTTTTGAGAATGATACTAGAGATAAAATGGCCTAATACAAACATACAGTTCACTTATTTGTTTCAGTCACTTACTTTGAAGCTGTGGCTTCAAACTTACTGATTTACAATTTTTCTAACAACTCTCTTATAGACTTAGTTTATTGAATTAAATTTCTTTGAAGAAAAATCCAAGTTATTTCAAAATTACAAAGTTTGTTACATATAGTTGGCCAACACAGAGTTATGCTGCTGAGCACTGTCTGCCTCACATCTCACTCAGTGGCTACATGTGTTGTATACACCTTTGTTTCGGGGGGGTGGGGTGTTCCTAAAGAGCAATTAAGAGGTCAAAGTAACCCCTCAAAGGCTAAGAGGGAATGTAAAGTGCTATCTCTTGAGAAAATAAAAATCTTAGATCATGTGAAAAGTGGCATGTTGCCTGCCAAAGTGGGCTTACTGGTAAGGCTGAAAAGAATAAATCGAACATTTGCACAATAAAGCAGAAAGAAGCTGAAATTTGTGGAAGTGTTAATGCTGCCCCTACAATGGCAAAAATGATCTCTCTGTTTCCTGATACACTGCCTGCAAAGATGGAGAAAGCATCAAGCATGTGACTAGAGGACACATCACAAAAGCATATCCTTGTTGATGGCAAAACCATGTGTGAAAAAGCACTTAGCCTCTCTGAGCACTGCCGTGAGGGGTTTGAGGAAAGTGAGAGGGACTCTAAGGCTGTAAAGGATGGCTAGTTAGCTATGAAAAGAGCAGAGCTTCAAGAACTTAAAGATCACAGGAGAATCAGCATCAGCTGATGCTGACACAGCGTCAGCATTCCCAGAGGGCTTAAGAAACTCAATAGAAAGGTCACATATCAGAGCAAGTCTTCAGTTGTGACTTAAAAAAAAAAAAAAAAAAGCTTCTTCTGGAAGAAGATGCTGAACCGTACATACAGCCAAGAGTACCAAGCAGGCCGTGCGGCTCAAGGCCTAGAAAGAGATTCCCTTACTACAGTGCTGTGTGGCAACACAGCAGGTCACATGATCAAGCTGGGCCTCATCTGTGAAGCAAACAATCCTGAGGATCTTAAAGACAAAACCAATAATCGCCTGGCTGTGTGTTGGCAACACAACAAGAAGGTTTGAGTGACAGCCATCTTGTTGTTGAGATGGTTTCGTTAGGGCTTCATTCCTAAGTAAAGAAACACCTCAAAAAGAAGGGGCTGCCAATAAAGGTCCTCATAACTGACAATGCTCCCAGCCATCCCCAATGTCTCTGCTTCACCAAGGAGAATGGAAGTGAGGTTCCTGCCTCCTAACACTACATCACTGCTATAGCCACTTAATCAAGGCATCATTAAGTGCACTGAAGTGACCTACACCCACCTCACCTTCAGGAGGATTCCTGCTGCCCTTGATGTTAACCCTGACTGGAATATCATGGACTTACGGAAAAGCTTCACAAATGTAGATGCTGCAGATGCCCTAAAAGCCCAAGACAGTCAGTGCATGTTGGAAGCCATATGGAGTGAGCTTGTGACTGATGCCCCACTATTGATGCAGAAGTCAGGAATATCTTGAATGCTGCAAGTGAGGTTGATGGAGAAGTCTTCTCTAACATGATTTGAGAATGACAACAGGAAACACATAGAAGAGCATAAAGAAACCTTAACCAACAAGGAACTCAAAGATCTGCTGACATCCTCGACAGATGATGATGCAGAAGATCCAGAGGAGGCAGAGCTATCAGTTTGGACACTTGAAACTTTGCAGCAGTTTTTGAAAAGGTGGAAGTGTTAAAGGATACGATCCTTGAGTACATCCTTCAGTGGAAGGATGCCTCTGTGTCACCTGAGGGATAACAACATGCCTACAACCACTGTAAGATTTGTTTGATGATGCAAAGGAAATAAGAAACAGCTTCCTATAGCAATGTTTCAACTAAAGCATCTGCAAACGTGAATCCTTGATCTTCAACACTTGAAGATCCCCAGCTCTCAGACTCTATAGATTAAGACTTTACTATTATTGGGCCTCCTCCAAAGTGTGAAAGTCTGCAATTGGAACTGGTTTTCCTACATAGATGACCCCTCTGATGTCCTGTCAGAAGTTTCAAGTTAGCCTGTTGTCTCACCACTTACCTACAATGCCACACATCTTGTCATCTCACCACATCAGCAATGTAGGCACCATATAGCCATCACCACCATAATCCTCATACAAGGGTTATCAAGAAAGAAGAACCAGGGTTTTGGTGATTGTTAACATAGTATGTGTGTGAGAGAGAAAGAGAATGAATTTATATTTTCTCTATTTACAATTATATTTTCCATATGTATTTGTATTTTAAATATTCTGTGTTTTATTCTTTGTATTTCTCTTTCATTAAATGAAAGCAGTCTGTAAGTGCTAAAACAAAGAAAATGGTACACCGTGCTGGCATGTGCTATGTAGTTAGTCCTATGATGATGGCTGCCCATGTACTGAAGACGTACAGACATTTTTTTCTTGTCATTATTCCCTAAACAATACAGCATAACAACTATTTATATAACATTTACATTGTACTAGGTATTATAAGTAATCTAGAGTTGATTTAGAGTACACAAGAGGATGTGCACAGGTTATATGCAAATACTACATACACCATTCTTTGTACGCAACTTGAGCAACTGAAGGTTTTGGTATTGGCAGAGGGTCCTGGAACCAATCTCCCAAGGAGATTACTATATAGCTCTCAAAAGAGCCTATTACATTAGGTTTGTGTTTTTGTATATAATTTGCTAGCAATGTAAGCAAAACATCTCTTAAATATAATGTCTCACGTGAAAATATTAGCACTGCTCTCACAGTTAAAAACCAACTTGCTGGATAGTCTATAAAATAGTCTATTCTGTAAAAATGTCAATATCATGTAAGGCAAAGAAAAGCTGAGAACTGTTCTAGATTAAAGGAGAACAAAGATGATAATTAAGTGAAGTAAAAGATTCTAGACTGGAGGCTTTACCTTATCCCAACACCCTTCCCCCACATGGCCAAAACTAATATTCTACAGACCAATGACAAAATTGGAAAGTGAACTTTAGACTAATTTTCTAAAATAAGAATTTTACTAAGTTCAAGGAAGACTCTGACTAGGTAATTTGTTCAGATTTAAAATGTTTTAAAAATTAACATATTCACTAATATAGTATTAAGCTACATTTTCTGTATATATAATTTGTATCTAGAATATTCTAAATGGGCTTAACTACTGTACCTCGTTTCTCACAAACTATGCATCAGAATATATCCGAAACTACAGAAAAACTTTCTCTGATCATTGAAGACATCATTTAAGAGGTATGCTGCCAGTTATCTAAGTCAATTACTTTATATTAATTTATCTTAATTTAAAATCTTATTTCAAAATAATTTTTGTAACCACATTTGAATATAAATGTATCAGTTATAATTATACCACTGGACAACGTATCAGGTTCAACGTATCAAGCATATAAATCTAAACCTTGAGCAAAGAAATTTCTTTATTCCAGGAAAACAGTCACAAAGGAAAGGTAAACTCTGGTCTGTCACATTAAATTGTAAAACAGTTTCAAGATGCAATATCTAAACCTGCGCAATACATATAGTTACCAGAATCACAGCTTATTTATTAACATACACACTCACCAGAAAGTGTACCTACTTCAGTAGATTATTTTTAATGGTAAAAGTAAGTAATATCAGATTTCCTTTTTGACCCTGAGCCATAAAGATAAAAGTTCAATGTTGCACAAAGATTGAATTTCAAAACAAGACAGAAATTTAAAAATATTTGAGAGGTCATATAGTTTAAAAGTAAAAGGATTAAGAATATTTTAATAATGTGGAAGGAGATAAAGAGAAATCTTATCTTATTCTGTGCAATTTTTCTATACAATTTAATATTAAATCTTGGTACTGATCTGAAATATTTAAGTGTTTACAGCTCCAAATATTTTACTTAATCAAGAAATATATTGCATATTTAACATTCAATTTTTAAAAAGACAAATCTGATGTATTAAACAGGTCAGTCTAAAAGAAATCAATTTAAATAATGTAACATCTCAACATTTTTATGAAGAAATTTGAGGTAGGCTCGGAAATGGTGTGTCTTAAAGCACAATAATCTCCATATAAAGGGGAAATATAGGGGTAGTAATCCCTTTTCAAATACAAGTATGTACTCCATCCATCCAACGTGAATTTAAACTGCTACCAAGCATCAAAACAGAATACTTCAAGATTCACTGCTATTGCTTTCCTGAGTCTTCCTTAATAATCTACTTAAATGTGTATCTATTTTCATGAATAAGAATATGAATCAAAGCAGAGTTAAGAAGAACAGATAGTTTAAATTTACAAAGTGAATAAATAAAAAAGCTAAAGGTCCCGGCTAAAAGGAGTAGATGTTAACTGCTTGTTTTTCTTGGCAATACCTGTATGTCACTGGGTGTCTAAATAAGACATAAACTTTCTATTCTTTTTTAGGAAAAGAATATACATTTCTTGGAAGATAATTCCACAACTAAAGAAATAATAAACTAGCTTCAATCAATAATCACTTGAATATTGGCAAAGTAAGTACCTCTGGTACATTTATTATTGAATTTATAAAATCTAATACCCTTATTGTCAAGTACCTATGGACTTGAAAAATTTATCTTTCTGCCTTTCTTTGAATTACTACTGCCTGAAATTCCAGTGTTTGAGAAAAATATTAAAAACACAAAGAAATTCAATTAACCATATTCAGATCAGAATACTGTCATGAAGCTGCTAGCCTCTGCCCTATCATTTTCAGTTCCAGATTAATAAAAGAAAAAAATGTACTTTCATGGTGAAAACAAAGCAATAATAAAAACTATGTAATAGGACACATGACTACACAGTAACAAATGAGGCCCTCCCAAAACAACTAAGTATTTCCAGAATAATTTTTAAGAAATAAATACATTAAACTCATACCTACAAATATATATAGGTGTACATAAATATATATATATATGAAGAATAATACCAAATATTTCAATTGAACCATATCATTTAAACTGATGATGATAAAATAAGTAAACAAAAGTATTCATCCATTAAGATATTTTAGAGGAATAGTTGCAACGTGATTTACCTGAATCATTTCGTAGATATGACGACATGGCTGGGATGAGACAGGACTGACTGAGAAGCTCTAGAAGGACAGAAGGAAGGGCATTACTGTTCTGTCCTCTACTCTCGTGAGACGACTGAGTTTCTCCATTTATAGCACCACTCGCAGGATTTATATAACTTGCAAGAACCTAAAAATAAAAGTTGCTGGATTTAAATTGGATTTTAGCTTCACATATTTTAAAAGCCCCTATTTCATGTTACATATTCAATTTGAATACCAAGAGTATGTATTTTCAACTCAATCAATGCCTCATACTACGTGTTTTAAAAATAAGATTTTTTTTCTTCAGATTTTCAAGAGGATGTGTTCTGCATAACGATGCACAGTACATGACTAGATATATAGAAGCAATCCATCTAAGAACATGAACTTAAAAGCTGAGTAACTCTGAGATTATTTCTTTTATTGAATAGACTCAGTTTGAGGGTGATGAAATCTTAGAATTTTATACTAGAACTAGGCTATCATTCTAGAATTGTAAAAAATAATGCTCAAAGACCTGACCAAAACTCAAAAAAAAAAAAAAAAAAAGGCAACTAATTTCAATTAGTTGATGCAAGAACTAAAGCTAATCTTTAAGAACCTCCTCTTCTCATTTATGTGGTATTAAGGAGTTTCTATATTAGTTCACCTTGCCTGATTCTAGAAACTTAATTGAACAATGTGAGAAACAAAGATACAAACAGATAATTTTTTTCAAAGAAAGAGTCCAGATAGAGCCCTTGTGAAGTTGACCAGAAGAAGACAGAGATGGTATATTTTTCAGTTACTGAATAATTTCATCCTTGTCACTTTCCTCTCAGTGAAGAAACTAATTTGAGAGGGAAGAATTTGGAGTTACAAGCAGGGAAGAGTAGTCTTAAATGCACTGAGAGCAGGGAGCACAATGGGCTTTATAAGAGTAGCTAAGGATGAGTCAGGTAGTCAACAATACTTAAAAATTAATACAAATACAAAAAAATTATTTAACTATTATCACTGACAATATCAACTGTGTAAACATACCTGCAAAAGACAAGTAACATGCTCCTCTTCCAGCCTTTGTTTAGTTAAGGCTTGCTCTACATCCCATCCAGAAGCTGTAGAGCCTGTTCCAAAGCCAGTCCCTTTAGCCCAATAGAGCTGCTGTTCTTCTGTTGATGTAGCGTTATGAGAGCTTGATACCTGTGGCTTATAATAAAAAATGAAAATTTATTACTATTTGGTTTTATCCTCAAAACTACCAGTAGGATTTCAACTGTTTAGCTGCTACAGAAAACAGCTGGAGATTCCTTTAAAAATTAAACAAAAAACTACAATGTGACCCAGCAATTCCATTCCTAGGTATATAACCAAAGAAATAAAAACTGATACTCAAATACAGGTATACTCATATTCATAGGAAGACCACTCACAACAGCCAAAAGGTCAGCCCAAAAGCCCATTAAATGGCTAAATGGATAAATAAATTGTAG
The DNA here is from genome assembly GCF_048773025.1 of Camelus bactrianus. Classification (NCBI taxonomy): domain Eukaryota; kingdom Metazoa; phylum Chordata; class Mammalia; order Artiodactyla; family Camelidae; genus Camelus; species Camelus bactrianus. Next base: position 35,935,173 of record NC_133553.1, on the reverse strand, counting down.
TAAATACATACAATGGAATATTATTCAGCCATAACAAGTAATGAAGTACTAACTGGATGAACCTCAAAAACATTATGCTAAGTCAAATAAGACAGACAAAAGGTAACATAGTATGTGATTCTATTTAGATGAAATATCCAGAATAGGTAAATTACATATAGAGACAGAATGCTGACTGGTAGTTGTCAACAGTTAGGGGAAGGGGAAAATGAGGAACAAATGCTTATATTTAAGTATAAATAAATGAAATTTTAAAGTATTTATCAGGAATAGATGGGGTAAACCACCTTAGGGTGTAAAGAGTCAATGACTCAAAAAGGAAAGGAACAGAAATAGTGAAAGGAATAGAAATATGAGCCAGATCTTTTAGGATGAATCTATAATGATGTCATATGTTTTCAATCACAGCAAGATTCCTTCTATGTCTAGAAATAATTCTCAACTTCTTTCTTGTTCAGAATGTGATGTACAGGTAAATTTCCTTTGGGAATAGAGAACATACTAAAAACATGAATGCTGTACAGACAGAAAAAAATGAGAACCACTGTTTTATTAATGTAACCTCAAACTCTGCAAAGGTCAATTCTTACCATGATTTCTATGGACTATAAAATTAATTCTGTAACAAGAATCCTCCTTTAATGAACTGTCATTAAATTAACATACTATGTACCCTCAAAACATTGATATTTAAGTATTAATTTCATGGGTAATTTGCAAACATTTTAATGGAAACATTTTCTAAGGAATAGTATTAGGTACAAATAATACTTTCATAAATTGATTTGAAAAAGTTTTATCAATCTATGACTGAGGAATTCCATCTTTCACAGTTTGTAAGATAAACTGCTAAAGAAATCATGAAAATTTCATTACCACATATCTAACAGTAGAATAATTAAGGTTATTGACAAAAACAGCTATTTATTTAAAAAAAAATTTTAAATACGAAGTATAACATATTTACAGAAAGGACATAAAACAAATGCATAAAGCTTAATGAACTGCAAATAATTTATTTAACCATGCGGGTCAAGAATTAAATCATTGCATGCAAGAAACTGCCCTTCTTCTCACACCCTCATTCCTTTACAAAGCTAACTATAATCCTGATTTTCATACTCATTATTTCCTTCCTTCCTTCCTTTTCTTTATAATTTCACCACCTAAACATGAAACTGTAGTCACTATATTTATTTTAATTTTTGTACATCATATAAATGGAATCATGATGTATATATTCTTTTATGTCTAGCATTTTAGTTGTGCTTGTAAAATCCATTAGTCCTATTATATGTAGTTGGCTGTAGCTGTTTACTTTCATTACCTTATAGTATTCCATTACTAGTAGACTGCAACTTATTTACCCACTCTGTTGCTCTTACATTATTTATTTACTCATCCTATTGTCTTTATATTACTACAAATGATGGGAAAACATTTGGTATTATTATTTTTGAAGTATTACACATTCTGATGGATGTGTACTTAGTGTATTAAAGGTTTTCAGTTGTACTTTTCTGGTAACTAAAGCAACAGATCACCTTTGTACATTTATTGGATATTTAGGCAGCCTCTTCTGGTGAAGTGCCCACTCTAGCTTTTCATCTAGTATTTTTCTATTTCATTGTTTGCTTTTTCCTTTTGGAATTTTTGAAGCTCTGTAAATATTCTGGATAACTGATAAGTTCAGATATACACAAATATAGTCTCCCATTCTGTGGCTTCCCCTTTCACTCTCTTAAATAGTGTTGTTAATGACAAGTTCTTGATTTTAATGTAGTTGCTGTTTTCCACTTTTTCCCCATATGGGCTAGTGCTTTCTTTGTATCTTGTTCAAGAAATCTTTGTCCATTCTGAGATCATAAAGGTATCTATCTTTTTTGGTAAAACGGTATTGGTATATTTTGTACACATTATATACATTTAGATTTATTATCCAGTTAGAATTTTGCATATAGAGTACAGTAGGGTCTAAAGATTCATTTTTGTTCCATATGGCTATTTAACTGACCGTACCACCATTAACTGGCAAGACTATACTTACTCCATTATGCTGTAGTCACTGTTGTCATATTACCAGATAACCATATATATGTGGACTTGAGTCTCTTTTGTTTGCTGGGCTTCTATCTATCCTTGTACAAATACCATGGCTTAATAGTAAGTTTCAATACGTTGAGAATGCTATATACATTGTTCTTTTTGAAACTGCCTTGGCTATCCTTGACTCTTTTGAGTTTCTGAATAGATTTTGCAATAGACTTGTCAATTTCCTTCAACATAAACCCAGAATTCCATCAAATTAAAGGAACAGTTTGGGAAGAAATATTAATGAACTGTTGTATTTTCTACTCCATGAGAGGTAAACATGGACAGAGACTTCAGTTTATTGAATTTATTTTAGTAAGTGTCTTTTAAGAAATTTTTATGTTATTTTACGAAGAGGTCTTGAACATATTTTTCAGATAGATTTATTCATAGATATTTTCCATTTTTTGATGCTATTCTAAAAGACATCTTTAAAAAGCTCATTTTGTTTGTTGCTGGTATACAGAAATAACTTAATTTTTATATATTAAACCTGCATATCATATTCTCATTAAAGTCACTTAAGCCATTAGTTATTTTTGGAATTTCTATAAACACAATCAAATTATCTCAAAATGATCAGAGTTAATTTTTCTCTCTTTCTTTTTTCCTTGTCTTACTGTACTGGCTAGAACCTACCATTCAATAGTATGATTCTCTAAAGTTCAAGAAAGGAAGGGAAAAGGGATTAGAGTATAAATTCAGCATACCCTGGTAAATGGAAAAGCTTATTAAGCTATAAAATCTATTTTGTTTTTCAAGTAGCTGGGATAACTTAAAGCTTTCTGAAAGAGCGTAACAAAGAAGAGAATAATTAGCTCATTATTTCTCATTTAAATATCCTTTGTTTTAGTGGCATAAAAAGAACATAGCCTCTGAAGTATTAATTACTTTAGAAATAAGCACATCTGTATTTCATGAATTTGATTTAGTTTTTCATAATTTAAAGAATTAAAACTTAACCTACCTCTGTTTGATTGAGGCTAGAGTTTGGAACTCGTGGGGCATGGTGGCTTAGAGCAGACAGACAGACAAGAATGAGGTGTAGTGCTCCAATTTCCAATGCCATCCTCCGTAGAAGCACACCATCATCAGTTGTCAAAGGTGTACTGCTAAACAAGCTACGAAGGACATGGAAAGGAAGGGTTGGGAGCACATTGGCTGATGGAGATTGCAGGATATGACCTAGATTAAAAGAAGAGATCTCAAAATTAAAAATATTTAAAACACAATAAGTAACAACAAGCCACAAATTTATAATGATAACATAATATAAAATTGTATCATTAGATTTATTAGAAAACAACCACAAAATAATACCATAAAAAGAAAACAGAATAGTAATAGCCTGAGAAGTCATTTCAACCATGCACATAATGAAAGAGTGAAACTATTTTGTTTTGTTTACACTAAGTTTTCTACTATGTTCTAGCTAGAGAGGAGCATTAAATGTAAGAAACAAAACAAATCAAAAAAATACTACTACATGAATAGGGATGAGACAATTACTGCAGAAAGGGATATGAGAAGTATGCTTTTTAGTAAACATTCACTGCATATTCATTAGAAATGATATGAAATGGCCTAAGTCAATTCTTTTTCCTTTTCTGTTTTAGTATTTATACCTATTGTCTTGTAATAAGAGTCCTAAAATACCATGGTTCTTATCCCTCTAGCTACTTTAAAATACTAGATCAAGCATTCAGAAATTTCTCATCTACTAAAATAAGTATATACAATCGACATATGACACCAACCAGGATTTATTTAGCATATAGGCACTGTAATTTAATATCAATTATTATAAAAACTTTTAAAATTAGGTCAACATTTTTGAAGAATTCCATCAATACAAAAATACAAGAGAAAAAGTATATACATTGAATACTCAACAGCCTTAGAGTTACAGGGTCCACAAATAAATTAATATAATTTTATTGGATTAAATATACTTTGTTGTACAGGGTTTAACAGTGTATTAATTCTAAATGGCATGTGACAGGCTTCACCTCTAATCAAAACCATATGATTTTAACATAAAAATATTAATTCTCAAATGTCATGGTCACTGATTAAAGAATTAGAGGCAAACCAAGTGAAAATATACTTGGTAGGCCACCCTAACTATGATTTTTCTTTGTTTCCTTCTATTAACAAAAAAACTGCCAGTCCAATGGAAATAATCACCATATCTTTCATTATTATTCTCTATTATTACTATTATATTATAAAATACATTATTCAGTAATAAATTTTTATACTATTTTCCTCATTCTGTTCTCTTTAAATACTACTACCAGATTTCTGAAGAATTGTTAAAAAACATTGTCATCACATCATTACTTCACTTAACATATTTTAACAAATCTTCATTGCTATTCAGAATAAAATCTGAAGTTCTTACGAAGCCTTTCCCTCCAGCTGCTTTCAGTAATAGCTTTTAAAATGAGCTCTCAGTGCTGCTTTATGCAAATTTCATCAGCAAATCTATCCCCTCTTATATAACATGAGCATGTAAACACTACCCAAATAATTCCTACATTCTGAAGTAACTCATTCGCAACCTACATTGACTATATCCTTCAAGGCCCCACTAAAAACAATACTACTTTATTCACATTGCTGGGTAGTAAGAAAATAATCTCACACCTGTGATCCTCCATAATACTGCAATTTTTATAACTTGTTAAGTTTATGTATGTACAGGGATTCCTCATTGTTATTACTGGAGGACATTAGCTACTTGAGGTCAGGATTTAAATACCTGCTTCATCTTTAAATGCCTCCAATGATGCCTGGCAGTTTTGTAAACACTCAATAAATACTTTCTGAATGAATAAAAAAGTGAAAATGAAGATTCTTTAGAATTTATTATGTCAAGTATTGGAACTAAGGAGCCAATAACAAATCATTTAGGAGCTAAATTACTAAAGAAATAAATGATGCCTAATAGGCAATGATCTAAGTAACTTTTACACAACATACCTATGTTAAATTTCACCAATAACACTAAACACTTACTTCCTTCTCCATCATCTGTCACTCCCAATACCAAGCGAAGAAGGCATTGGGCATGTTTTCTCTCTTTCAGTAGCACTTCAGCATAGCCCGGAAGACGAAGAAATAATCCAAAAGCAGCCAAAGAATGGGCAGGTATGGGAGACATGGTCTGTACTGCTGACTTGATAGGTGGAGGTTCAGCTGCAATGGTTTCTGGTGCTTCATAAACTAATTCCCCCGACTGTTCAATAGTCACCCATTCAAACTGATCACTATCTTTTGGCTTTTCCTGAGTGGTAGATGTTACAACTGGAGCACTCACCTAAAGAAAAAACATTTTGTTTGACTCTTTGTTTGTTTCAACATCAGTTTCAAATTAAAGACTCAAATTCAAATGATCTCTTTAAAATACAAGAATATAAAAAATCAATAAAGGGACAGATTTTTAAAAATGAGTTACATGCCAAGTATCTCTACTTTAAAGGTTAATACTTTTCCCTTTGTAATTAAGTATCAGTAGACAGATTCTTTGAGACATAAATATCTGTTTTACACTTTATCCATTAGAATTAGGATTTTTATAATGCTTGCCTTAAATAATAATTATTATAATGGTGGCGAGATGGTGATTTTCCTAATTTTACCATTCCTTCTACATTTGTTAGTTGGCAATGAACTGTAAGCAAAAACATTTTCTTCTCTATTTATTCATTCATTTAGTAACTTATATCAGTATGGATCCTAATTTTACTCTATAGGTTATAATCTATTACAATCATTTTATTTAATGCTCAAGTAGACTCAGATTTGGTCAGTGGGACCTCCTTAAAGCAGGCTTCTGTATCTGGGCTCATCCTGTACATTCTCTGCTCCAGTGCTAGAATTTATTCAAGGGGCACTGATTTCTTTTAGTGGAAACAGTTATTTAAAAAAGAAGATACGGGACACAGGTATGCACACATTGCTGGGGGGGAATCTGATTTCATGCCCTACAAGCAAACAAATCTAGGAAAAACAAGAATAGACACATGTATCTATGTGATTACACATACAGACAAAATTTGTAGCCTACATATACTTTTCCAAATGTTAGGGTCATAAATTACAAATAAAGGTAACAGAGTTGTTACAGATTAAAGGAGACTAAAGAGGCAACTAAATGCAATATATGATCCTGAACTGAATTTCTGACCACCATCTCCCTCATCGCATGCAAAAGGAAACTGAGTTTTTTCCCTTTTGTCTCTAAGAACATTAGTGGGACAACTGGCAAAATGTGAATAAGATCTGTTCACTGATTTACTTTACTGTTAACTACAGGTGACATTTTCTTGTTTCTTTGCATTTCTAGTAATTGTTTTATTATATCTTGTTGATAAGATGTAGTAACTTAATTTTTTTTAACTTTTTTAAAAAATTATTTTTAAGGGGAGTAACTAGGTTTATTTATTTATTTTTTAATGGAGGTACTTGGGACTGAACCCATGACCTCATGCATGCTGAACAGGCACTCTACCACTGAGCTATATCCTCGCCCCCTAACTCTTAATTCTATAACACACTCTGGAGTGTGTTCAGTTTTATTTTAGAAGATAGTTAAATTATCACTGGGTCCCCTTGAACTTATAGAGGCTTCTGTAATTTATCAGGAGGGCCTATTTTGGTTTTTGCCCTTATTCTTCAAGTGAATCCTTTATTACTAGAATGTCACCCTTACTCTTAATGTGTGGCTCACTTGCAGTTCCAATGGAAAAGCCAAGATTTTTAGCTCTAATTTGGAAGGAATAGAACTGCAAAGTCTGTCTTCTTCATGATGGACAGAAGCTGAAATCTCTGGAAAGCTCTTTCAGCCTTCTAGCTCTTGCTCACCTCCAGTAATTCAGGATCCAGCTACAGCTATGTAGGAATTAATGTGCAGAATTTAGACCTCCCCTATCTGTGGCTCTCTCCTTTCTGAATTCCTTCCCATTTAATTTCCAGCCAGCATGAATGAACCAAACTCCTCTGTAGCTTTTGCTTGAGATCTACGTGACCCATCCCACACAGACTGAGGAGTATTCTCAGGAGAAAAGTCATGTACACACTCATCTCACCCAATGTAGTTTCATTCTTTCTGTGTTTAAATCCTCTCCAATCAATATCTGCCTGCTTTTGGTCACTCTCCAGAGCCTCTGAACAGTTGTTTTTTTTTTTTAAATAGGCTGTCCAGAGTTTATAATTATATACACAAGAGAGTTAATCCTATACCTGTTAGTCTACCATTATCAATTTACCTCTTATGGAAAGAGAAGTGGTGGTTGAGGGAATTGTACAAAGTTCTCTTCACTGGGTATATATAAAATGCTAGAATGGCACTTTTTTGTTTCCTTTTACACTTCAAAGATGTAAATCCCTGGCTCCCAAGGTTTCTGTTGAAAGGTTAGTTGTCAGTGTGATTGTTAAGAAAGTTATGGGTTACTTCTTGGGGGCTGGTTTTAAGCTTTTCTCTTTGTTTCTGTTTTTTTTTTAGCAGTTTATCTCAATGTTCCTAGGCGTGGATATCCTGCTTGGGGTTTAGAAAGTTTCTTGAATTTTGAATTGAGGTTTTATATCAGTTTTGGAAATTTTCAGTATTGCTTCTGTTCTTGTTTCAATCCACTCTTTTTCTGCAACCATCAATTCATGTTAGAATTTTTCACTTCTAGATATGTGTCCATATATGTGTACTCTTTTCATTCCTTATACATTCTATGCTTTGGTTGGATGATTTCTTTGGGTGCATCTTCCATATCACTAATTTTGTAATCTGTCATTTCTAATCTATCAAAAAAAATCCATCTAACAATTTTCTTAATATGACATATTAGGAATATCCAACCCATTCTATAAGACAGTATTACTCGGATACCAAACCCAGACAAAAACATCATAAGGAAGTATAGACCGAAATTTGTTACTGATTTCCCTGTATACTTTGCTATATAATACATCACCATAAAACAGTGACTTAACACAACACAGATTTATTATCCTAAAAAAGCCAGAGGTCAGAAATCCAAAAAGGGTCTCAGGGAGCTAGAATCAAAGCTTTTGACCCTAAATATCAAGCGGTCCTTATAGAAGCTCTCAGGGAGTATCAGTTCCTTGTGCTTTCCAGCTTCTAGAGTCTGTTCACATTTCTTGGCTTTTGGCTGCTTCATTTGAACCTCTGTTTGCACAGTCACATCCTCTCCTTTGACTTTGCTACCACTATCACATAACTTTCTCTACTGCTGGCTTCTGTTCAGATGGCCGAGATCTATAGATATTATGCCTTATATCTTCAAACAGCCCTCTGTATGACTGAATGCTCTAACATCTTGATTTTTCTGAGGTACCAACAAAAGTTGAATAGCCACATCCTTGGCTTTTTCTCTAGAGCATGCTTTTCCGACAGTGATTCTCTAATTTTAGCATCTTTTGCAATCTGGATAGGTTGAAAATTTCCTAAATTGTCAAGCTCTGGTTGCTTGTTGCTTAATACTTCCTCCTTCAATTTATCTCTTTCTTCTCACATTTTATTATAAGCACCAGAAAGAAAACAGGTATCTTCATACTCAGCTTGGAATTACAGCTAGCTAACCACGTTCATCACTTCCAAGTGCTGCCTTCCACATCCAGGACACAAATAAGCTAAGATTTCTGCCACTAAAAGACACGGATCTTTTTTTTTTCCCCACAGTTTCTAATAACATATTCCTCATTTCCTTCTAAGCTGCACCATTAGCACTTTTAACATCCATATTTCTACCAACACTCTGCTTAAGACAATTTAGGTATTCTCTAAGATACATAGGTTTTCTCTACCGTGATCCTTACTTTCTCCTGGGCCCTCACAGGCAGAGGTTTTAAGATCCATATTTCTACTGTCTGTTCAAGACAATCTCGACTTCTTTTTATCATGCTCAAACTTCTTTCATACTCTGACAATTACCCAATTCTAAAGTCACTTATACACTTTTAGGTGTTTTTACAGCAGCACCCAATTTCCAGGTACCAATCAATATAAGGAATCATACTGAATACTGAATTAGGAAAGTCATTTTCATTGAGCATAATCTTGAGAATGTTGGTGTCTTTTCCATTTCAAACTTTTAGCTATGTCATTACATTTTCTATAAAGAAATAAAATTTTACTCATATTTTTCTATGACAGTCACTTCCTATCATGATTATATCACCTTAAAATTAAAATATCATAAGAGTTCTTTGACTAGCAGGTAAGCAATAACCATTTACAGAATAGATATTATTGTGGACTGAACTGTATACCCCCTCAAAGATGTGCTTGAGTCCTAATCCCCAGTACCTGTGAATGTGAGCTTATCTGGAAATAGGGTGGATCCTAAATCCAATAAATGGTGTACTTATAAAAGGAGGGAGATGCAGAGACACACATATACACAGAAAGAAGATAGCCATGTGAAAATGCAGGCAGAAACTGGAGTGATGCTGCTATAGGCCAATGAATGCCACTAACTGCCAGCAAATTAGTAGCTAAGAAGAAGCAAGGAAGGATTCTCCCCTAGAGCCTTCACAGTGAGCATGGCTCTAGCTTAACACCTTTATTTCAGACTTACAGCTTCCTGAACTGTAAGAAAATAAGTTTCTGTTGTTTGAAGCCACCCAGTTTCTGGCACTCTGTTATAGCAGCCATTAGTTGCAGGCATATACAGATATATACATGTACACACACACACATACACAAACACACACATACACACACACACACACACACACACACAGAGTACATAAAATTAGATACAATAATCCCCCTACTTCATTCAACAAAAATAAAAAGCTTGGTATTTACAACTCTCCATGCATGACATTCCCCCCCATAAATAAAAGAACACTGAAAAGTACACACCTCAATAACAGTAACATTAATGAACAGATGAAGAGGTTAAATTAATGTTTTTAAAACTACTTAAAATGGAAATGGCACCTAAAAAGAAATAAAAATTAAGCAATAATGTTATTCGGGTAGAAGTATACACAACTATTTTACTCTTCCATTTCCAGGAATATCCATAATTAATCACACCTTAAAGAGAAGCACAGAAACAAAAATGTTACAGTGTGACAACTATAAATTAAAGTTAAGTGCTACAGTGTGATGACTTTAGCAAATGTGCTTGGTCTTCAACATTTCTTCAGTATCAACTAATTCTCACAAAGCTCTGTATAGGCTGAGCTTTGAAAGATTTAAACAGTACTCAGAAGACTATAAAGGAAAGGGTACTTCCAAAAAGATTAAGGTAAACACAAACCAAAAAAAAAAGAAGGAAAATTCTTCACCATGTAATGATATAGTCAATCAGGAATCTTATCTTACCTGTTGAATTACTTCTGGATATAGCATGGGTAGTCTTTCTGCAATAAGAGCCAGTCCACCCATTCCTGCAAAGACTTGTAATGGTGACTGAATGGGACAGGTTTCAAGTAAAGATTCATCCAATATTCCATCCATACATTCATCACTTGGAGTGAGGGCCTCATCATCAGGACAACTACCAAGTAAATCTCCATGATCTAGAAGAATAAATTGCAAATAACAGCTTAGAGAGGACGTATTTTTACAACACATTTTCATTTATAGAGCAGATATTGTTGTCATCTCTCTACTCAGCAGAAGAGTGTAATAATCTTAAGTTATTCAGATATAACTACTTTAAGGCTAGGCGCTACAAAAATGTTTTTAAATGACTTCTAATATTGCTCCCTAGAGTCTGGCTACTCAAAGTACGGTCCTAGACCAGTAAGTGTCAGCATCAGCCTGAGAGCTTTTGAAATGTGGAATCTCTCAGGTCCCACTCAAGACCTACTGAATAGGTATCGGCATTTTTATGATTTATAAGAATACTGAAATTTGAGAAGTACTGTCCTTTATTTAGGGCAAATAAGTAAGACATCAGAGACTTGCAGAAAATACTAATATATGTACACTCTAAAGTATCCAATTAGGAAAAACTGAACAATGACAAAGACTTTTCTTACTGAAAACTGAAAGTTGCACCACACAGGTTTAACTTTGAATCATTCACAGAGGAAAACCAAGTTATGCTCACACATAGCCAGACCCTATGAACATAAAATAGACAAATAATCCTACTGAAAATTTGTGTAAAGGAAACATATTAAAATTTAGTAAAGAATACAAAAGGCTAATAAATAAACACTGAACTTTAATCATGAGAAAAACTGAACATAAATGAGATAACATCGTATCCCACACTATGAAAACCCTGCTTAATTACCATTTATAGTAGTGAAAAACTGGAAAAATCAGAATGTTTCAGCAGTTGATAAAAAGATAAATTTTGTTATATCCATATAAAAAATAGGCAATAAAAATGCACATTTAGAAATACTGAATTGAACATGTAAAAGTAAAAAGGTAAGACATATATAATCCTACTTTTCTTCGAGAAAAAATAATTTATGAGCATGAAATAACACTCAGTATAAATTATCAGTAAACTGGAATTCTAAATTGGGGTTTTCACTTTGATTATAAAATTATGAACAATTCCCATGGCTCATAGAGAAATGTTAGAAATTAAAGCATATGGGCCATAAAATAAGTGATGATACATAAGGAATTAAGAATAATTTCTAATGGAAATAATGGCAATTTTCTATATTTACAAAATAACTCAGTCATAGAGTAAAAAGAATCTCATTAAGTTGATGTAATAAAAATATAAATTAAGTCATCAGCTATAGAAACCCTTGCCTGCTCAGACTACAAACTGTAATTTTAAACAAGTATCATACACATACCTTTTTCAGGGTGTAGTCTTTTAAAAGAGTCTGTTTTTGACAGACTTGGGTCTGTAATAACTCTTGATCCCAATTTAACAGTCAGATCTATTGAACGATAACCTTGAGGAAGTTTTCGGTCATATAGGAGAGTTAAAAGTTGGGCAAGTGTCATTTCAGCTGGTAATGGTTGGCCTAAAAGTGACATAACAAAGTTAAATTTAGAATTCAAGTGGGAGACATTTACTTGATTTGATTCAATTACTTAATGCTTTTACTAAATTACAGGTAAGAGTCTGATTTTGACACTGATTTCAAAACAATTTAAAAACAGCTCATGGAAAGTTCAAAACTTAAATCTATTTCTGACGTGTGAACAATAATGTCTATACAAAATGTTAAATAGTTGCTAACCAAATCCCACCAAGATCTTCTGAGCCATGATGAATTAAAAAAAAAAAAGAACCACTTTCATAAATGTGCGGTTGGCAAATCTTTTCCATAAAAGGCCAGATAATAAATACTTCAAGCTACGGAGGCCATAAGGTCTCTGCTGCAAACACTAACTCTACTGTAGCACGTGACAGCTCTGAACGGTACGGAAAGTAATGAGCACAGCGGTATTCTTATAAAACTTCTTTACAAAACGACGCATCCAGTCCACCAACCAGTTTACTGATCTCTGCTATAATTCAACAATGTAAAGTTAAGAAGGAAAATCAAAGTCAAGTAGCAATTTGATTATAATGATAACGCACAAAAACTGACATTCCCTTAACCAATGGAAAGTATGCTGGTCAAAGAATTTGTTTTAGGTGGAGAGGAACCTTAACGATCAGTGGTACATCTAAGAATTCCACTTTGAGAACTAGTTCTTTAAATTTTGCCTCACACTGCATCCTATATAATTTGTCATGAACTCACTAAAATATTAATTACTGATCATTCTATGGCACATTCATAACAAAATTTAGAAAGCTACTAAAGTTTAAAAAGACAACATTATAGTGTCAAAAAGGATATAAAACAGGTTATTCCCTATTTTGTTCTCACTTTCTCTTGCAGGGAGTTGTATGGACAAATTCTCACTAAATTATTTATCTCATCAATGGCACCTGATTAAACATGACTCTGGTGATTACACATCTGATTTATACAGTTGTAAGATTATTAAAATATCTTATATGTTTTATCATTGTGAACATTACCGGCCAAGAGTTTGTGAAACAGGTGAAACACAGGGACGGTAATTATTTTGTTGGCGGCCTCTGCTCCTGAGGAAGCATTTCCTATTTTATCGGGCATCGTCCTCCCTCTCCTGGATGGTGGGCGAGGTGGTGTAGCTGACACAGCACGTTTAGATTGGGATTTCAATCCTAAAAGAAAAAAAATTCCCTAAGAGTCTATAAAGCCAACACATTAATGAAGTAAAGGTGTATTCCTACAATATATTACTGAAGTGCCGTATTCCTAACTAATGCCAAAAGATAGAAATGCTGCTTCTCATTTAAATAGATGAATAGATGGAATACAAGGGATTTTTACGGCAATGAAATTATTCTGTATGATACTATAGTGGTGGCTACAGGTCATCATGCATTTGTCAAAACCCATAGAATATACAACATCAAGAGTGAACCCTAACTATGGACTTTGGTTGATAATAATGTGTACACGTTGGGTCATCGATTGTACCAAATGTGCCACACTGATGAGGAATGTTGAGGGTAGGGGAGTATATATGTGTGGGTGGGGAGGGCTTTGTGGGAACTCTCTGTATTATCTGCTCAATTCTGCTGAGAACCTGAACTGCCTTAAAAAAAAAAAAAAGTCTATTAACAAACAAACAAACAAAAATCTGATCTATTGATTCTATTTGTCATTCATTATACTACATGAATAACTTTGCATTTGTAATTACTTTTCAAGAAAGTATAAATATTATTAACTCCTATATCTCTGAGATATGTAGAGATAACTGTCCATTTACTAGAAAGTAGTTTTGTGCAAATATGTCTAGGAAATCCTATGTTCTTAATTTTTCTCCGAGTAGGATAGATTAAACCAATACAAAGGTCTCCTATTTGAGGAGTAAGGTAATCTAGGCTGAGCCTTCTCTTCTGAACTAAGAATTTTGTTAAGGAAAATATCCTCCAAAATCATAACTTATCTAGGCCATTTTTTCCTTCTTCCTGCACCTAATAGTAAAAACTCATCTTTCAACCAATTTTCTTTTATTTTTATTTTCTAATTTATGTAATGAACACAACGTCATAAGCGAAAACTAGTGAATACTTTTTCATTTAGCTTTTTTTTTTTTAAAAAACAAGGTTATAGAAAAATTCCTTAACACTTAGGGGACTTGTAAGAGTATAACCGTCTGTAAACTGTCAAGCTGAAGTGGAACATCTAAATGATTTACACATATTCCATATCTGATGAAATATGGTGAGCATAAAATGAGTTTAATAATTCCAGTGCCAAAGAGTAATGGATTTCTGGTGCAACAGTTGAGTAATAAGTAATATTAAGACATCATCACACCAGCTTTTTTACATTAATACTTTTTATTACATGAAGTTCCTGTAAATATAAATTGTTACATTTTATAGAAACCTAAACAAAATCAAGATTATAGAGAAAAAAAGAAAGTATACCTGAAGCAACAACAACACTGTAATTGTCCTGAAATCCATTTTCTGCCTTGACTTTTTCCTTCTCTTCATGGTTCTTCTTTTCTTTGTCATCTTTTTGTTCACTAATTAGTTTAGCAGTGATACTTGGTGTATCTATAAGAAAATTTTACATAAAATACATTGCTTTTCAAAATCATTAAGAAGGGAAGCAATGAATATCTTAGGGGATAATTACACAAGATTATATCACCACTAGTAAAAAGGCAACGTAAGTGAATTTTGAAGAAATGTTATAAGGGGAAGTCTGACATTCCATTCTTGCTGATTTTATCGATGAGATGAGAGAGCTTATTAATTTAAGCCAGGATACTTAAATTCCAATCTCTAGAAAATATTACATATTACAATAGTACCACCTCTAGAGGCAGTAAAAACCATTACCAAAAACATTTGCTTTATTTTACACATAGCTCAATTTGCCTGCTACCTACATCTTTTTCGGTTCTCACAACATGTATATCAAGAAAGCATACTGTTTTCAAATAAGGAAATAGCCTTCGCAAGGTTACTGATACAATCTGTAAAGGGCAATATGGAATTCAAGCTCAGTACTCACCCTAAAGCATTACATTAGAACTTATTCTACAAATGGTGGTATAAAGGAACAAATTTAAGTAACAGAGATTTCTGGTTTTGTTGTTTTTAGTTAGGAATCTTAGATAACAAAGTAATATGTTTTACCAGTACTTCAAGAATGAATACTAAGGACTTTCACAGATTGTTGTAACTCTCATAATTAATATTTTCTTTAATTCCTTGAATATCACATGCTATTATAAACCATGAAACAAATGATCTGATTTAACCATTAAGAAACCCAAAAAGCTGGATAAACTGTTTTGATATTAAGAACGTTTTTCACTAAGTGGGTATGACTGATACAGATTCTCTTTTACTTTTCTAACTTAACACAATTATGATCCGGTGCTTTATTGTAATGTTACAAAGGTGAAATGATCAAATTTTAAAACAGTATCTTTTGTATTATCTCCTATTTTGTAGCTTTCTTTGAATATCTGAAAATATCCCAGTAATCTCAATTTCTTGAACTTCTTTCTAACTATGACTGCCTTTTGACAGCTTCTATACTTATTAAAAAAAAAAAATTTGACCACTGTAAATACAGTAGTTCCTTCTTATCTACGGTTTCATTTCTGCGGTTTCAGTTACTTGTGATCTGAAAATACTAAATGAAAAATTCCAGAAATAAACAACTAATAAGTTTTAAATTGCCTGCTGTTCTGACTATCATGATGAAATCTCACGCCTACTGGCTCCATCACACCTGGGATTCCCAACTATCTCACTATCTGCTCCTGACATCCAATCATCGATGTCAGTCGTCATGGCTGGAAAACCCAGCAAGGATCACCCAAGGCAGATGATCCTCCTTCTGGTCTTCCTTTGGATGTACTGTCAGAGTATCTAAAGTAGCCTAACGCTACGTCACAACACCTGTGTCATTCACCTCACTTCATTTTATCACATAGGCATTTTATCATCTCTTATCACAAGAAGGGTAAGCACAGTATAATAAAATTATTTTGAGAGACAGAGAGAAAGAGGGAGAGAGGACACACTCACTGAACTTTTACTACAGTATATTGTTATAACTGTTCTATTTTATTAATAGTTATTGTTGTTACTCTCGTACTGTGTTCTCACCTAAAATTAAAACTTTATCATAAATATGTATGGATGGAAAAAAACATAGTATATACAGGGTTCATTACTGTCTGTGGCTTCAGGCATCCACTGGGGGTCTTAGAACATATGATCTGCATATAAAGGGGGACCACTGTAGATACATAATGCAACAATACATTCTACTTTCTCACAGAAACAACAAAGCAACCCAAAATGGCAAAAAATACTTATACAAGTCAGAGGGAAATATTTAAGAAAAAAAAATTCACACAACTAGTCATAGCTCATTAGGTGATAAGAATTTACATTCTTTATTTTTATATTACTGTGTTACCTAAGTTTTCTAACTAAATAAAAATTTTAAAAAACAAGAAATAGTGTTAATATAATGTTACCTCAATAAATACCATTCAAATACTAAAAGATATCACTGAGAAAAATTTTTTCTCAAGTTTGTTTGAAATTGTTCGGATTTGAATTTCCACTTCTGGCCAAGATGAAATAACAAAGACCAGATTTATTCTCCTACCTTAAATAACTAAAAGTTAGGAGAACATATGATATAGTGGTTTTCAGTATACTGGGCATCAGGAGGCAGGACAGGACACCTGAGTGTGTGGAAATAAATGTGGTGAGCCCTACGATTGCACCAGCTTACTTCCTGCAATTCCCCAGACCACAGTTCAGGACAACCCAGGTACCACACAAGGTGAGGATACAGAGCTAGGAGTCCAGGAAGACAAAGGCAGTTTTGGCTGCACTTCACATGGCACACTCCAAGGAGGAGAGATCAGCATAGACAGAGAGCCACAGAGATCTATAGAGGATCTCCTCTGAGTCTGCAGTGCAAACTGACAAGCATTACATACAAGGAAATCACCTAAAGGCAAGGAAAATACTTCTCAAAAGTAGCAAGGGAACAACCCCAGGCTCTAAAATAAGGATTAGAAAATATCTAGTATTCCCAATGCCCTAGTGAATTCCTAATAGTTTTCAGAAGGACATTACCTCAGCAGCAGGGCCAAATTAGCCTTAGACCTCCGTTTTCAAATGTGGTACCCTATTACTAATCCAATACAGTATCTATTTAAAATTAAGTTCATTAAAATTAAAACTTTAGTTTCTTGGTCTCACCAGATACATTTCATGTGCTCAAAAGCTACTGCACCAGATAGTGTAGATTTATAAAAAATTTCCATCATCACAGTAAGTTCTTCCCTACATTAAAAGCTGCTCTGGTCCCACCTAACAAAGCTTAAAAGCTGGCCCTAAAAGTAACACTGTTTTCAAGTAATATAACCATATCTCAAAAAAAATTAAAAATATTTATTAGAATACAAAAATAACCATGACCCAGAAAAGTAAAGCACATTGTCAGGCATCCAATAAAATTTTCAAGGCAAATACAGAAGAAATAACACACACCCCACAATAAGGAGAAAAAAGAAAAACAACATAAACAGGTCAATATATTTAAGATGACAGATGAAAGCTTGCACACTTTAAATGAAGACAAGGATATATAAAAAGAGAGGAGAGTGATGGGGAGACAGAATGTATTTGGGAAAATAATAGCCAAAAACCTTCTAAATTTGATGATATTTATAAATCCACAGATTCAAGGAAGTCCAAAAACCCAAATCATAAGAAACATTGAGAAAACTATAAGGCATATTACTTAATAATTACCAAATTGCTTAAAAACAATGATAAAACTTGTAAAAGGAAAAACACTGACAAATAAACTTTATTATTTGAAAGCAATATAGTCAAATGCTATAGGAGGTGGGTAAAATAACTGACTAAAATTTTTTGGATTATTTGTTTTCAAATATGTTAATAAAATACATATGCACAAGTTAATACATTATAAAATATGGCTAAAGATCACAAATACACTAAACAGAAGATAAACTCAGTATTTGTAAAGAAAAATAAAAATTTGTTAAATTTCAAGTTATTTTGTAATATGTGTACACTTTCCCATTATCAAGTTAAATGTATGAAATCTCAAAAACTGAATTTCAGTACTCTTCCCCACTTCCTTCCTTCTTTTAATTAATTAATTAGTTATAAATTTGTTCTTCATCTTGTAGAAGGAAGAGTCTGGGAAAGTTGAAATTTAGAAAAAAGTTTGTAAAACCAAATTTTCACAAAAGGTTAGCTGGAACAGGTAAGGTAGATATTTTCAAGTAAGAAAAAAAGCTTACACATTTATAATATACTCTAACATTTTACTGTGTAACTTGTAAAAGTGTAGGAAAGAATTCAATTTTACTCACTTGTGTTAGATGTAGTGACTAAAACTGGTAAAGAATCTTTTCTACTTTATTTTCTCGAAGTGATCATATCCATTTATATGGTTTAACTTACCATCTATGTATGGTAACAACTCCCAAATCTCCTCAACTCAGTCTTTTATTATAAGTTCAGATTTCTATTTCCAACTAATAAACAAATAATGCCAGTTTTTTTCTGAGATACTCCTTCAGTGATCAGTATTGCTTAAAGACTTCAGGTACCCTCTCTAACGTGTACAGATAGAAACATATTTATATTTAAATCAGAATGCAAACATTTAAATTTTCAGTTTATTTTTTAATCCGACAACATACATAAGATCATAAATACTTTGAGCATCAAAATATGTGTCTTGCTCCCTTTTACATCCCGAGAACCAATTACTGTGCTTATACATAGCAGAAGCTCAATGAATTCATCACTGATTAGAATTTCTGAGAGGCAATAAACTCAAACTAAGCACAGTCAATTTGCATTCTACTTCAAAAACATACTCTTACTTTAATAATTTCTATCCTGTTTAAAGGCACTGTCGGAGCTTTCGAAATAAAGGCAAGAAACTTAGGGGGACGTTCTCTCTGTTTTCTTCACTGTTATAAACAATAAGGTCACCAGTCAATTCTACCTACTGACCACTCACATCTCCCCTAGATTTAGAACATGCTTAGTACTTAGAATTCTGTTATGCAACCTGCTGTAATGTAATTCATCTACCGTAAAACAGCCAGATGGTTTACCGAGAGAAAACTCCATCAATGGCTTCCCACAGCTTGTCTACTTCCCAACTGCCCATTCTGTCATTACTACACATAACATACATCACATCAGAAGAAATATTGGTGCTGGAATATACTGTACATTTTGTGCACTTCATCAGCTTCTTACTCATGCTTCAAACAGTGAAGCTATCTTAACCTTTTCCAGTTATTAAATGGTGGCTGAGTGAGTGAATGCAGTAAAATAGCTACAAAATGGTAAAATTTCACATGTATCTAAGATAAAGTTAAAGAATAAAGAGTATTTAAGTCTGGACTTGCCTGATACTCTGTCAAGAACTTCTGATAATGTCGTTGAGACTGGCAAATGAAGTGTACGGAACTTGTGGCCTGCTCCATACATTGGATGCTGGATGACATGGCTAGTAGCATTAATTCTACCTTTGTACAGCTGAAAATTAATTTAAAAGAAATCAAGAATTGATTTTTTTAAAATGTATACCATTATATAACAATTTCAAAAGCATAAAAGAATAAAACTTCAATAATGCATACAGAATATAAAGAGATTATTTTATATTTCTTCAAATGTGGAACATCTGCTATGTGATGTGTTGGTCAACTTTTGCATTAGCATGATTGTACCTAATAATCTGCCATTTCCCTGCCCAAGTCAAATTTTATTATTCATGGGGTGGGGGGAGGAAATGTAGCTCAAGTGGTAGAGCACATGCTTAGCATACACAAAGTCCTGGGTTCAGTCCCTAGTCCCCATTAACTCCTCTAAAAATAAATAAATAAGTAAACCTAATTACCTCTGCCCCAATCAATCAAACAAAAATTATGCCATTCATGGCAAGGTATAAATAGGTTATTCTAGACCGAGAAGGTCAGCTGAGATTTTCAAGTCCTATCATTAAGTATAAAGGTTGTGCTAGTTTCACTGTGCTATATCAGAAATTATTACAGATAACTGCAAGCTCTTATATGAACATGTAAAACATCTTTACAGACAGCTTATCATTAAGATTTAATTTAATTGTTAAATACTTACCGGGCAGGGTGACTGAAGAAACATTGTCACTTTCTCATCCTCCAGCATCAACTGCAAAAATAATCTACGTACAAACCCTGAAATGTTCCCTGATGTTGGAAGGTTCCCCCTTTGAGGAGATGTCTGAAATAGTTCACAGAGAACCTAGCAAGGTAAGAGATTTTAAAAGTTAAATGTGGTATTTATTTGCAGCTTTATATTTTAAAGAATAAAGACAAAATTCTAAATGTGGATTAAGAAGTGTATTTGAATTCATCAAACCAGTAATTAAAGAACATATTATTTCATTTTAAAATATATGAATACAGAAGTAGATAAAAAGCTAAAAGTGCAACAAAAATTTCTGTGGATAAGAGAAGTTATTACTACAGTGCTTTCACGTAGTAACTACCCAGAATAACCAAGTTAATTTTAATTTTAGTCAATATCAATGTGGTTACAATAAAAATCTTGAAAAAAAGTACATTAAAAGTATGAAACAAAGCCTTAAAAGAAATTAAGAGATGATAATTAGGCCAGAAAACAATGAGGCATTAAGCTTCATCTTAATCAAAGACACAAGCCAAATTTTCAAACATCTATACTCAAGAACTTGGTTAAGATTGCTAATTGAAACATCTCTTTCAAATTAGGCACATTAAGCAGTCTCACAATAATTACTTACTTAAGACAATAAAGTACCTTCTTAAATCATTCAGTGTTTTTTAAAAATCATGGTAACTATCCTTCCAGATATTAATAGAGTTTCACCTGAATAAGCACTATCAAGTAAGGGGGTAAAAAGAGAAGCTGGTTCCTAGGTACTGGGATCTACCATGTCTCTGACAGGCTCTATGTTAGGTACTTCATATACATTATAGTATTTAATTCTCTCCAAAAATATAATCTTTTGAAAGGCAGGTACTACTATCACCATTTAATAGTTTAAACAATTTGTTGAAGATCACAACAGCCAGAAAGGATTAGAATCTGGCAAAAAGCAACTAGAATTATTCTTGAGGTAATTCCAGCTTTCAGATTTTTGGCCCCATGGGCTTAATAAAATAAAATGATCTTTCATGCTTTTAATGTGATTTGTCAGCAGTCTCCTATCTGAAACCTAGTCTAATATCTGCTTCATTAGAAGCAAATCAACAGTTGTAGCATCTTGGTTACCACAAAATGCAAAGCCTCACTGAAGATGAGGCACTCAGTGATCACCTTCAAGTGGTCAATCCTGTTCCAGCAGCTGACATGTCATTCTTTTTACTTGGGAGAGTTTTTAAAAAGGAGGAATATATGATTTGTAGCTAGAAGCTCCATGAATTTGCCCTCTATCCCACCAAAAAGAATAACTGATTTATGAGAAGAGAAGGAAGGAGATACCGGTACTTAAATTTAATTCTGGTTTAAATTTGGATCCTTAAATGCACCCAACCTCAAACTTCATCATCACCTGGACTTAATACATGCCCCTTGCTTAACCAATTTCAAGAATGCTGTGTGAGAGCATATAAAGACAGTAAGACACCTACAATATATGCCAGCTTTCCTACTCTTACCTGGGCCATCAGCTTTTGATTATTAGGGTGGCAGGAAATGCACTGCAGAAAGAATGCAACAGTTGCATTCTCAATCGCTGTCCTCTGTTGAGTAGTCAATCCTGTCGTAGCAGCCGAGGAAAGAGAAGCTGACCTTGCACTGGTCTGTTGTGCACCTAAATTATGTCCTCCAGAAGTGGACCCAGAGTGACACAATAAAAACAGAAGTGCTGTCCAAAGTGGATTGACTTCAGACCCACCGAGCCAGTCTTTCATAACATGGCTATTGCCAACTTCTGTCAAAAACCTAAGAACAGGAGCAACCAGGTCTGCTGTGATAGGCATTTTATTACATTGTTGTGGAATGTGATGACGCCTGAGTTTGTCTTGGGAATTATCTATTGACTGAGCAATGCTTTCTGAGTAAGAGATGTGGCTGAAACAGAAACTAGCCAGACTTCTCACAAGAAGAGAAGGCAAACCTGAGTCCAATAATTGTTTGATAGCTTCTGGAGATTGAGAAGAGGAAGCAAGGGTCGCCAAATGTGATTCAGTTAGTGCAAGAGGTGCTTGTGCATTTTTAGAGTCATCTGTTAAGGATGAAGTAAGATCTTGCTTTTTGCTATCATCTGTCATGGATAGTCTGTGGTGACACTGCATTGGAGGAGGGGTGATTCCCATCCAGCCCATGAGCAAAGAGAAATAACTTGGGTGTATGTGACACATCGAGCAAAGTAGACTGTCAACAGCTTTCTTCAAAACCATATTGCAGGGAAGAGACATGGACCAATTAAAAAGCAGCCTAGGGGAATAAAAGACACCATGTTAACAACATGTATTTACATGTTAACAATACATATTTTTAGAAAGACCTCACTATCAAATAATTCTACTAGAAATCACCCTGATGAAAGTTATACAGTTTCACATTAAATATTATGACATAGTATTTCAAGAAAATTGCTTGTGATATATACTTTGTTAAATAGATTGGAAGTTAGATTAGACTTGTAAAATTAATACAGAAAACCAAGAGATCTATATCAAAATGATTCTATCATTCTCTGTGTGATCTCAAAAAATGACATCAACAATGAAAAATCATATGAAAGAAATATTTAGACTGAATTTGACAAGATTGATGGCTTCAATTCATGTCTGCAAATTGAGAACTATTAGTGAGTTTCACTAGTAAGTAATCGATTATGCCAACCAGTAGGACCAAATAATGAAAATGACAAAACGAGAGGCCAAAAGACCAACTTTTCATGAGTCATGGAACCTTTTAGAAATAAATATTATATTATATTTTGCTATAAATTTAGCAGTTATCAGGCAGTCAGCTCAGCAAAGCCTTAGCTGAGTATGGTGAAAAAACGTGGCTTAAGTGGAAACTATTTACAAAAGAACAATCATAACGGCTATCTAGAAAGAGGTAAAAACCAATTATAAAAACTGTCTAAAAGAGTCTTTCAATTTCTCTAGCTAATACTTTTCCTCCAAAGATGCATATTAAAGACAAAGGATCCAATGGGTAAATTTGCAGATGAGAATAAACAGTACCAACTGCAGGAGCAGACATTAAACATTCCAATTTTAGGTGGGAAAAGCAGCAGTGACACTAATACAGCTTCTTAAAACACGAAGATAAATAAATCTGTGTAGCATCTCATTCCAAAATTTTACTGATTATATACTTAACTACTACTTTCAAAGTACTGTTTTTATCCAAATAATCATGTAAAATGTGTTTCATCAAGTAAAAACCTAAAGTGATCTAGTACTGGGGGGAAAAAGGATTTCACAAACCATACTTACTCAAAGAGCTCTCGGTCTAGCAGAGCTGGTAAGTCATACTCTACAAGCAGTTCATAACTGTGCCACAGAATCGCTGCTACACAGTGCAAATGAGAAGGAGATGGCATCAAAAGTCCATACTCTATTGTTGAAGAGTTAGGGCCCATGTAGCTCATCCTGCCACTTCTTTTCATAGCAGCCACTCTGGCAGAATCACTGACCCATTTTAACAAGGCCTGAATTCTTAAAAGAAGAAAATAAATTCAAATAATTAATTATACCACAGCTGATATTTAATATGGATAACTACCATTACTGCATGTAAGCAATGTATTTACGAGAATAATATCCAACTTGCTCTTGATAAAAAGGAAGGAAAAAGAATTATACAATCAGCAAAGACACAGTAAATCTACTTTTCCAATAAACTTAAAATCTTAAGAGATGAAAAGGTTTGAGATAATACAACTCTAATTCAGCAAACATTGATTCTTCCATTATTTATGACACAATATATAAATGTCTAGAAATACAGGATACACAGCTTAACAAAATTACTCTCTCCTCTAAATTTTCTCTCATCTTCTAACAAATCCACAAAAGACAGAACAGTGCTCTGGGGCCAACTCTTCATTGCGCAGAAGCTCATGAATATGGCCCCCAACCATTAAATACTAGTAGCAGCCACCCACCCTCTTTCACTTTGACAACAGAATAGCCCTAACATATGTACTTTTTCAAGGCCATCCTATTCTCTATCACCTAGGGCTGGGGACCACTAAATGAGAGCCAAAGACTTTTTAAAGCAGTAACGCTCGGAGTCTATAGTTTAAAAGGGTGTGGGGACTGAGATTTATAGTCAAGTTCTTAAAACACTGTATCTTTGTTTTGATTGCTTTGAAATGTTTCCTCTAGTTTAGAGCACAAGGTTCTTTGCTTGAGGGTAAAAGAAATAGGAGCCAGAAGATATATATTACTACTTATAATCCCTCTCTCTACCCTCTCTCATTTATATTTCATACGACAAGAAATACTGACAAGTCATAGAAAGGGAAAAGGGTGAAACAATCAGGGAAAAGTAACATTTTCTACATAGCAACCAACAATCTTGTCATTAATGTCAGTTCTGAAGCATTGTGAAGTATTTACATTTGCATTATACAAAGAAAATAATTTTAAGTGCAATTTTCTTCTGATGATAAAAAATTAAAAATTAAAAAATCATAAGGGATTTGAAGAAACCTATTCTAGAAAAATATTTAGCAAAATTTTAAGTATATTTTTAATCCTATTAACCATTATGATTCAAATTTGACACAAATTCCTATTTACTTTGTCAAAAAATATTCCAGTCTATTTTTATTTTTTTTAATTTTTTTAACATTTTTTATTGATTTATAATCATATTACAATGTTGTGTCAAATTCCAGTGTTCAGCACAATTTTTCAGTCATTCATGGACATATACACACTCACTGTCACATTTTTTTCTCTGTGAGTTATCATAACATTTTGTGTATATTTCCCTGTGCTATACAGTGTAATCTTGTTTATCTATTCTACAATTTTGAAATCCCAGTCTATCCCTTCCCACCCTCCACCCCCCTGGCAACCACAAATCTGTATTCTCTGTCTGTGAGTCTATTTCTGTACTGTATTTAGGCTTTGTTTTTGTTTGTTTGTTTTTGTTTTTTAGATTCCACATATGAGTGATCTCATATGGTATTTTTCTTTCTCTCAGTCTATTTTTAAATACAACATAGTTACCATATATTTTTTATAAAGCAAAAAAGCTTAACGAAAACAAAGTTAGCCTTTTTAATATTTTGAAACTATCCTGCTGAAGCAAATTTCACTTTGTTAATTATGTCCTTAAATA
This sequence comes from Camelus bactrianus, assembly GCF_048773025.1. Taxonomy (NCBI): domain Eukaryota; kingdom Metazoa; phylum Chordata; class Mammalia; order Artiodactyla; family Camelidae; genus Camelus; species Camelus bactrianus. The sequence continues at coordinate 35,909,689 of NC_133553.1, read as the reverse complement.
TTTTTAACACAGAGAACCTGAATGCAGTGAGCCTAAAATAATTGAAAGCTATTACATTATCAGTGATTAAGTAACAATCTTCCCAGATGCCTTCACTGCCTGGTACTTTTAATTCATACCCTTAAGTCTGTCCTACATAAATCTTCCCTGTGAGTGACACTGCCCTGTCTCCCCAACTCTGAGGGCACAAGTTGGACTTAATTAACTTGATCTCTCCAATATCTAGCACAATGCAAGGCATACAGCAGTTACTCAGTAAATAGATACAAAATGAGTAAGCACCCACCAAAAAATTAATAATCTATTAATAATTTACAAAGTAAGAAATTAAATAACATACCAAATGATTTCACTTTAAATATAAATTAATGAAGATATTAAAGGATATTAACTGGATATAAAATATTCAATATATTTAAAAGCATATTAACTCAGGAAATAATCTCTAACATAAAGATTATTTATATTATTTATAGAGTCACACCCTCTATAAATTTTTTTTGTGATATAGATGATATACATAAAACCAGAGAATGCCAAATTTATCAATAAAAACACGCTTAAAAAATACTTGGAGTCTTTATTAATTTGGAGGTAGAAGATACCAAGGAAGAACTACATTAGTAAAACTCATCTAAAATTACCTATACTGAAAGATCACTAAACATTTAGGTGAAACATTCAGGTATTTACTTGGTATGATAGTGTTTCACGTTGTGGTACGAAGCAGGAGAAAGAGAATACAGAGGCTAATGAAAAACAATCAATAAATAATGTAATTAATTAAAAAAATCAATAAAAACAAACATTATTATCAAAATAGTCCAAGTACCTAATATGGACACATTATTCCTATATTTCTATATGTATAGTAATACCTAAGACAGGTAGTATCATTATGACCCAATCAACTTACAAAGATTTCATCACAACATAGCTGACATAAAAATATATTCAATATTTTATCCCAATCCATTCCTCAAAAGCAATACTAAGTAAGGATCTATTTGAGTTCAAATTCGAATATGTCCAAATTTAAGAGAATTTATGTTTAACACTCATGAAAATCTCTGAAAGTTACATTATGTGAAGTATACAGGTAAATGTATGATATAATCAACAGTCTTAGCTTAACTTTTATGAAATGATCTAAAAAGAAAGCATCACAAGCAACACTCACTACATGTGATTGTGTCTGTCCTTATATGAAAAATGAGATCATCACATACCTGTCTTTTGTTCCAGGATCCTGAGTTGTTCCAAGCTGGTAAAGAATATCTATCGTGGAGTCAGAAGAGAGTCCATTCAGTCTTCCAAAAAGTAAAGGGCTATTCAAATCTTGCAACAAAGAATCAAAAGGAAAAGTTTGCTAAATAAGCAAATGGGATGAGAAGATATGCTCAATTTAATCTTAAATTATTCATTAATAAGAATTCTTCTGTAAATTTCAGCAACAGCAACAATAAAAAACAAACTCTAAAAATAATCAAGCCATAATGGAAGTTAATTTCAGAAACAGAATTAATCACAAATATCACATAGTTCAACTGTCCTAACTTTGCAGATATGTAAAAATTAAAATATCAAATTAATTGTCACCTGTGGGATCACTGCCTGATGCTGCACAATTTCTCAGAAGAATGTCTATAAGCTTCAGGCCAATTCTAGTGGACTGCAGTCCTATCTTTACAAGCACAACCTCAATATTAGGTGAATGCATTCCACAGTATGGAGACATCAATAAGGCAGCACAAGTCTGTAGCAGGTTGGCAGTGGGTGCAGCTGCACTTGCCATCATTCCTTCCAGATCACTTATGTGAGTAAGGCAATGATGTAATAACCGTAGCCATCCAATACTGAAATACACAACACAAAATGGCTTATATGGTAAATTAAAGTAGCTGAAATCACTTCAGGTTACAAAATTCTCATGTTTATTTCTTAAGTAGCACCAATCTACGTTAAAAAAAAAAGTTTTTAAAATACTGTAACATCAGTAAAGAATTAAACACATAATAAGTCTCCCCTATAACACAGTAAATAAAAATACTTAAGTGTTAATACCATTTAGGAACTAAGAACTTGCTTTTCATTTAATCAGTCAGGAAATGTTTTTGTATATATGCATATTTATATGCATAAATACATACTGCACAAGCTCATAGACTTGCAAAACTATAGTCCTGGCAGCTTGAGAGTCAAAAGAAATCCTAAATTTGTTCCTCAGGTAAAACTTATAATAAAATTAGTCTATAAAATTTTCAACCATCAACATTTACCAGAAGAATGTAAATTAAAGGATATATCCAGGTCCTTCTTTGGTCAGTTTGGTTCAACTCTAACCCTCTGTTGACTGGCACTTACGAATTACCCTATAAGAGTAGGTGCCTGTCTATATGATCAGTTTGTATGGTTCAGGTGTACTGCTGGGGATAGGCATTTGGAAATGCTTATACTGGACTACGATCCAAAGAACTGGAAGTTACATCCACATATATCATATTGAGAATCACCTCAATGATTAAACGCACATAAATCTCAATTTTAACCAGCTTCAGGGTTCTGCTTCTATAGAACTACTCTTTGTTACACTTAAAATCACAATATTATATAGATGCCTCAGAATAAAGAATTTACTAAACTCTAAAAAAGAAAGAAACCACAGAATAAATAATTTCACAAGAAAACACAAAAAGGTTTTTCTTAAGAATGAAAAATCACATACCTTGTTTTGGATACCTGATCTTCAGATGGAAGAAAGGGATTATTAACTGTTGCTGAAGAAGTGGTACCAAAAGCAGTGAGGCCCAGTAATTTAATTTGTGAAAGGCCTAAGGTGCTGGCATCACGTGGACGATGGAGTCGAAGGCAGACAGCAGAAGCTACTTCAGCTTTAACAAGCTGAATTTTTATGTAGGTGAGACCACTTGTGACAACAGGAGTGGATAATGGTAGCATATTTACCCCATCTGCACTTACTTCAACAGACACTGAGGATGGACAGGCTACAGGAAGACAAATTCAACAATTACTAAAGAAAAAGTAAACCAGACTTTACATTTTAGAGGAAATCCCAGTAAAACAGTAGCTTTCAGTTATATTCTTTATGAACTCATAAAAGGAAATTTTTATACCAAATCATACTCTGTCACTGATTTTCACCATAATTGATTTTGAAGCTATTATATGAAATCCACAGTAAAATAAGAATTATATTTAAAAAATTCTAACATTCACCTAAAAAAGAGAGTAAATGAAGATACACAATTCACATGTACTTAATTCTCTCCAAGGGAAAAATAAAAAACAAATAGGCAAATTATCATTTCTACTTTACTTAGAATTATTACCAATATAGGACATTTGACTATTATGGTTTACTGTTGTAAATAATATGGGAAGAATCTAACAAAAAAAGTATTTTTTATGAATATTATTTTACTATAACCATATTGCTACAATTTTAAATACAGCTGAGTTTAGAACTTGCTTTCACCTCTGATCTTTTTTTTCTTTCAAAATTTATATAAACATTCAAAAGATTTTTTTTAATCATTTCCTGCTAAAATTTAAGGAGGCTCAATGAAGTAGCAACTGGCAGCTACTATGGGAAAATTATTTCTTTCTCACAAACATGGAAGCCCACATAATAAATATATCTATCAACTAAAACAACCTTTAAACTTTGATTTTAATTTTAACTATAAAATTAGGAAGTAACTTTTATTGTATGCCAACTACATACCTGGTTTGCACTGAGAACTAGACAAGTTACATCAATTTTTAAATTTAATCTTACCTTTTGGGGTATTATCCACATTATTTAATCTCTTTGACTGTCAATACAAACTGACAGAGTCAAAGAGATTAAATAATCCAAACTCCCACATGACAAAGGGGACATTTTATATTTAAGCTCATGTTTGATTCTAAAGGCTATGTTATTTCCATTGCAACACACTGCTCTGATCTGCTCTAATCCAGTAATAAAAATTTCTGCTCTGATCCAATAATAAAAATCGAAATGTTTTATTAAGCATAATTATAATAGAGAATACCTATTTATTTTTTATAATGTACAAAGTTCTCCTTTGTAACACTCTTCCTGTCTCAATTCCTATATGCAAATTCTACGCACACTCCAAAGCCACTATTTACATGAACCACTTTCTCCTTCCAAATAAAAGCAGTTTCTTCTGCATCTTAAGATTATCTCCTAAGTCTTATATACTGATTACATTTTTGCCATGTAATACAGTTATTTTTGACCTACTAAAACACTGTAGGTTAGTCTATTTTCCTTCTGCCGTTTTATTTATTATATCTATTTTAACTTAATACATGTGGATTCTACAATTATATTAGGGCATAATAATAATCTAATCTTGCAAATAAGTAGGAAAATTTATTCTTCCAAATATGCCAGGTCTACAAAATTTCCCATAGTTCTGCATTAAACTACTGTGTGACATATGACAGCAATCAGAATCAATCAATGAAGATAAACAAATGTGACAACTTCAACAATTCTGTACAAATTCTTACACTTACATTTATATTGAAATAATTTGGGGACCAACATAAATGCAAAATAGTACTTCACATTCCTTTATGAATACTTGAAAGAGTTCCTGCTCCTCTTAATGTATAACTTGTTTTCTAAAAATTCTTTTGAATTATTTAACTTACAAAGTTACAACAAAATGTATTCAATGGAAATTTATCAAGTGATGCTCAAAATGTTAAAAATTTAAAAATCACAAACATTAAAAATATTACTCAAAATATTGTAATAAACAATTCTTTTGAGATGTAATTATCTTACAATTGGGAGGGGATCTACGCTAATTTCACATTACAGAGCTAGGACTGAGGACCAGGCTATAAAAACTAAAGACTATTATCTACAGTTATGTAAACTAACTCATTTTGACATAATGTTATAGCTTAATAAATTTGGGGAAAGAGAAAAGGTAAAATAGTATTTAACTGGAATGTATCTGTTTGAATTTCACCACACATTTCTATTTGTTTCAGAGGAATAGCCATGCTAATTCATTTCATGGGAAATGATTTGGTGGTAATGTTAAAAGTTGTATTAAAAACTGTTCAATATTAACCAACCTGGAAATTGTATCTAAGTGTACCACATTGTTTGCTAAATACTTCGCTCATTTTTAGATGCTTCTATATTATAGTTTATTTTCATGATGGGTCTTAACAAAAGATATTACTCACTTGCAAGAGATGCAAGGTGAGGTTGGATATGTATCTCTTTAAGAAGCACTGCTGCAGGAAGGTGAATGGTAAGGTCACACCAAGCCTCCTCGGGCAGAAAGATGTAGGACCAAGCAGCAGAGCGAGCTCTTCTGTGGGGTGGTGTGGCCTGCAAAAGCACCTCGGCCGGTTGGGCAGTAGGACTGCTAGATGTGATTGTACCTGCAAGAAGATATTTTAAATAAAATTAAAACTTGCAAAAGAAACCCAATAAAGCACCAAGAACTATTCAAATCATAAAATTACACTAGAAAAATTAGCTAAAAATATGAACATTTGATAGTCTGAGTGTACTCAGTACACTTTGCATAATTTGTCAGAGTACTCACAAAACATTCGGACATCCAGTCAGCTGGCAAGGTAGCATTCACTGCTAACCACTGCTTAATTCCTTTATATTCACATGTCATATGAAAACTAAACTAGCAACAACAAATTCAGCACAATAATTCTCAAATGATATAAGTAAAAAAACAATGTCCAAGACAGCCTTCAACTTGAAAATAATCACTTTTATTTTAAATTGTCAATGTTCATCAGTTAGAAATATGAAAAGAAATATAATATAAAAAGAAACTAGGTAGCCTGGGAAAAACAGTATCTAAATCTGAAGCTTCTTAAAAAGGAAAATACCACTCAAAATAAGAAAGAACAAATTTCTTTAAACTGGTTAACATTTACAGTGAAAACTGACATAAGAATCTACTTTTTCATTTCATAAATTGTGCTTCTATGTAAACTCAAAAATAAAAACAAATTTTATTACTAAAGAACTATTAAAAACTTCCTTCTAATCAGTAGAATGTTTGAAAAACTACTACCTTTAAAAATCAATGGTTTGTAATTAAAATGGTGATATTACAACACAATCAGCTTACTCTGACAACTATTTTCGCTTCATACCAGCTAATGAACTACTATATAAATTCACACCAATAACATGTAATAACTCTTTTCTTACCCAGCGGTGCAAAGTTATGGATCCCTTCTGCATTGTCAGGCTCAGAAGCCAGTATTCTTGTTTTCAAAGTGCTGTCAACAGCTTTATTCGGACCAGAGTCAAGAAATTTCATAATAGTTGAAACCATACTTCTTGCAGTGTTTACAATAGCCCTTGTACTAGTAACCATATTGTTGCAAATGAGCTGAACACCACCTAAATTTACAAAGAATACTAAATGAAAATTATCTTTACATAGATAATTTAGCAGAGTCAACTTTCATAGAAAACTACAAAAATAAGAACATAATGTACTATCAAATGATTACACTTAAATGACAGTTTTGGAAATTTCATCTTACCCATATCATGGAACGCTTTCAAGGCATCACTAGTATCCAGCACTCTCAAAATGAACCACAAAAGTGGTTCAGATAACTGGCAAGTAGCAAGAGAACCCTAAAAAACAAACAAAAAACCCCACACATGTATACTGTGATTTTTAAAAGGTGATTATTAATTACCTGTGGATTAGGACAATTAAATTTCTTATAGAACGTAATATTCTTTTACAGTTAATTTTCATAAAATGGCAACCTTAATCTAAATCACTAAATACAAGTGTCTGCCAAAATACCTAAGAAATCTTACCCAAATCAAACAGGACATAAACAGTATCTTCTCTGAACACAGGCATATTTTAAGCATCTGTCTCTATGTACTGTTACCATTTTCCACCTTAATGTGCATCAATTTTGCTTTCCACTAGACAGTACCTTCATTTAATCACATATTTACATGCAATATAATATGTATGCATAGTCAAACTGTAATAATTCTATCTAATAGAACTGAAAAAAAGAAAAAACACCTATCCTTCTCAAATATCTTTGTATATTCCAATGGAGAAATATATACATATATGTCATATACATTTATGAAAACTGTAATTACACACTGATTCATTTTCTAAAAAGGAAACTGAAGAAGTAGTAATATTCAAATCTATTTTTCTTTTAAAATTATCCTAACCCCTTTTAACTGAAAGTAAGCTAAATACGAAGCTTAAGCTTTGGGAAAAAAAACCTCATTAAATTTTCATATGTAACGTCTATGAAGAACATTTTGTTACTCAATTATGTTATTTTTAGAGAAAAAAAGAACTACTTCTTAAGACAATGGAAAGAAATCCTAAAATGTTAAAATATGTTAAATATTTTATTCTTACATCACTGTAATCATCTTTAACAGAATCACTTCAAGGAACCTTTACTCTTCAACTTCTATTACTAATCTATAGTTCTGACCCGATGATTCTGTTCATTTTCTAATATATAATATGAGTACTCTGCCTTACAAATAATTCCTTGCAACCATTGCTAGAAACTACTTAAGTTACTGCAAATGTTGCTAGGCTGAACTCACCTGTCTGCCCATATATCCACAGGCCATGTAGGTTAAAATTGGCTGCAGCATCATATGAACTGTAGAAGCTTTTTTACTAAGGGTTGTTAATATTGTAAATAATCCATCCCCGACCGATATTGCATCTAAACCACCATGAAAGTTTTCGTGTTTGGTGAGATGTAATCCACTTGCTCCTAGTTTAAATAAAAAGATTACACATTTTTTTAAAAGCATATTCTTAAATACCAGTAATAATTAAAACAGAGGCTTAAAAGCCATTTTTTCCCCAAAACCACTGAAAAATGGGTACGTAATAGTTGTGTGTGTGTCTGTGTATACATATACATATATCTAGAAATTAAAATATCTCTAACATGCAGTAGAACACATTTTTCTTATTTTTTATATGATACACCTCTATTGTTGGTAGCAACAAAAAGTTGCTCTATTATATGACTAAGGAACATCATTATACATATCAAGAAGAAAAGGAGAGAAAAATAAGGGATACTGTTACAAAATTACACTTCAAAACTTTTAATCAAAAAGAAGATATGGCTGCTTCCCTTACACAAAGGAAGAAATAACAATACGCAAAAATATATCAATAATGGATTTTGTCACAATTTACAGAAGTTCAATTAGTTTAAAAAACTAACACATTAGCTTTCAAATAGGTAGAAAAGTAAAGCAACAATATATAAATTTTACATTGATGTATGTCATAGAAACTGTTACACTGTGAACAAAATTTTATACTTCACTTTTTAAGAAACTCAATAAATAAATCTTACTGGTTGCCTAATACAAAATTTGATGTGAAATTCTTCATCTTGAAAATGTTAGATACAAGGTTACAAATTATGGTACCTAACTTACAAGACTGATTTTTTTCCCCATTAATTTACCTCAATACATTATTTTGTTAGTATTTTCCAATTTTCAAAAAATTCACACTTAAATATTTTCAATATTTCAATTTACTGATTGAAGCCACTCTACAGAAGTTTTCACTAAGAAAAATCAGTCACGTTAAGTTTACAATAAAGTAATGTGCACTATAAAGTAAAAAGAAAATTAATTTATACATTGCTAAAGAAAAAAGATACAGTACCAGAAACAAGTATAAGATTAATATTTTCAATACGTACCAATTATCATCGCCATGGCACTGCTATTACACAGGCCCAGAGCAGACAAAATCTGGCTCATTATCTGTTGGTTGGCTAACACTAAGTCAGCAACATATGCAGGTGATCCTTGAATACTACTACTGCTTCCATTACCATCTTTTCCTCCTGAAACTTTTTCTTCATCTGAAACACTGTCTGTCGTATTGGTGGTCATAGACACTCTTGCACTGTATTCCCTATTGCCCGAAAGAGGCAGCTGTACTAAAATGTTAACCAGTTTTAACAAATCAAACATGAGTTGATCTCTTGTCATTTCACCACAAACTGCTTTTGCATCACCTGGACGAATGAGGTTGGCAAAGAGTCCCCCAAAGCATGCTCGAGCACCCACTGAGCTATCTGATCCACTTCGAGACATTACTTTGTCTGAGCAAGTGATATAGTGGTGCACTAAAAAGGTGACAGACTCTATCACAGCAGAAATAGTACTAACTGAAACGACTTCAAAATTCTGCTCCAGGGTGAATTCTAAGAGCTTTACTTGGGCATCAAGAGGTCCTTGGCCTGTCTGGAAGGCACCCCTGGAGAAAAAAGGAGACAATTTAAAATTAGACCATCTTAAGTTGTTTTGAAAGAAGTAACCGCCACATCATAAGGAAGCTAAACAATAATTAAACTCTTCGTATTTACTATTTCATTTTGTAGCAGTTTCTACCTCTTCCTGAGTCCTTCTTGTTCCTGCCTCCACTTATACAAAATCAAAAATAACTTCCTTTCCAAATAGAAAACTATAGGATAAGTAAATCAAAGAGGTGATTTCTAAACTAGAGACTAGTCCTCATAATGAAAGAGCCCTGGTTTGTTAAAACCTCAAATGTTGTTAGTTTAAACATTTCCTACTGATTTTGATTTTTTAAAGTCGATTCAATCAAATAATTCTTATGCATCAAAACTGAATGCTCTCAAGTTCTGTTTATGCCTAAGATACAGAAAGTTGCAAAGATCAACCCCAACTTAACAATTTTTAAAAAGCCAAATTAACTACAAAGTCATAACTTTTCTTGAATCCATCAGAGAGCTGAGGTCACAGAGTTCCAAAAAAGCCTTAAATCCATAAAAAGACAGGCACCTCCAAGGAGACAGAATACGAGCATTAGCTGTCCTGTGGCAGAATTTGGGAAGACAAGATGTTGGCAATATCCAAATGGGTAAGAGGAATTCAGCTAAAATATTTAACAAACTGTTAAGAGGGTAATAACACTGAACCCTTGGAGTTCACACAGACACCGTCCCTCATCATCCCCCACACACATCTTGCCCTTTGCATCTATTTCATTTGGCTGTTCCGGAGCTTTATACTTTATAATAAACTGGTAAATGTAAGTAACGTGATTTTCCTGAGTTCTATGAGTCCAAGAAAATTACTGAACCTGAAGAGGGGATTGTGAGAACATGTGAATTTGTAGTCAAATCATACAGAAATGTGGGTAACCTGGGGACCTCGGAGTTGCAAGTGCCCTCTGAGGTAAAGACAATCTTGAGGGACTGAGTAGTTAAAACTATAAATGTGAAGCTAACTTTGGATAGTGGTGGAATAGGGCTGAATTGTAACACAGGGTTGATGTCAGAAAATCAGAGAAATGGTGTTAAAAAAGACACCAGGTATTTGGTGTTACTGAAAAAAAATCTCAAATAGCAATAGTAGTTTCCTCCCACTGGAGAGAAGGAAACACTCTCTTGCTGAGAAATGACCAAAGACACAAGCCAGAGTCTGGCTGACAAAAGGAATGAGAAAAATTATTGAGAAAGCTCCTCCCATAAGGCCCAGTCACAGAGGGCCTGCCCAAGACTGAGCCAGGACCAGAATATCAGAGAACATCTGCCATCACTAGGAGTCTATGGGACATTAAGAAACAAGCAAAAGCAACTGACTGCTAGAGATGGAGCCATGGAGAGAAAGTCTCTCTGTGGTACAAACGTATAAGGAAGAACAAAAGCTAAGAATGTTGCAAGAACACTGGAAACAATCCCATGTACCCCAACCCACACTGAAGCACAAGTTAACTAGATCATTTTGAAGCTGATATAACACTAAAGGTAACCATAGCAACAAGAAAACCAAACCAAGGTCAAATCCTGGAAAGAGTGACTCAAATCCTCATGCTAATAATCCATTACAAGAGGCTTGTCCACTTCCAGGCCTAAATACTAGTTACTTCAGTGTCAAAAAGATACGTGGTTATCTAAAGAAAAAATTGTAGGAATGTATTAGTTTACAGCATATGTAAAAGTAAACTAGATAATTAAATCACAAAGATGGGAGAAACAAACTGTAAACATACTGTTGTAAACTTCTGACATATGTGATTTAAGGTATAAAAATATTTGAAGGCAGAATGTTATGAAATAAAGATGTGTACTGCAAAGCTAATCCAAATTTTTTTGTTATAGATAATAAGACAACACTAGAAACAAAATGAAATCACAATAGCATAGGGAGCTATATTTAATAACTTGAAATAGCCTATAATAAAAAAGAATATGAAAAGGAGTATGTATGTATATATATAAAACTGAATTACTACAACATACACCAGAAATTAACACAAAATTGTAAACCAACTATATTTCAATAAAAAAATTTATAAAAAATTACTTAATCCAAAAGTAGGCAAGAAAAAAAATTTTTGAAGGGAAGAACAGATTAAATAAATAGAAAACTGGCAAACTGATAATTTTAGTCTACTATATCAATAATTACAATTAAATGTAAAATAGTCTAAATAGATTAGTTAGGAAAAAGATATCGTCAAATACTTATATAAGAAAAGCTGAGAGGTCTCAAATCAATCTAAACTAGAAAAGAGCAAATAAAACTCAAAAAAACTGGAAAGGAGGAAGTAATAATTATTAGAGAAAAAATCAATAAAACTAGAAATGAAAAAATAGAGAATATCAACAAAGCTTTAAACTGGTTCTTTTAAAATATCAATAATATTATAAACTTTCAGCAAGATGAACAAAAATAAAGATTAAAATTACCAATATCAAAAATGATAGAATGAATGAACTACATCCTATAAAAATTAAAAGGAAAATAATACAAATAAATTCAACAATGTAGATGAAATGAATAAATTCCTTCAAGACACAAAACGCCAAAGCTCATGCAAGAAGAAAGAAAATCTTAATAATCCTTTACCTATAAAATAAATAGAAAAAATTTTAAAACTCCAGACACAGGATGCCTCAATGGCAGAATTACTATCAAATATTTAAGTAAGAAATAACTCAGTTTTACACATCCTCTTCCAAATGGAACACTCATTTTAGGAGTCCAGTATTACCTTGACATAAAAACCAAAGACATTACTTTTAAAGATGCAAATATTTCTATTTAACATAGATTCAAAAATGTTCAACAAAGTATTAATTAATTAAATCCAGCAAGATATAAATAGGATCATACCATAACGATCAACACATTTTTTTTCTAAATCAATGTAATTTGTCATATCTGTAGACACATGAACATTTCAACAGGTTCAGAAAAAGCAAAAAAGATGTACACATTATTCAATGACCACATGACTGTGTACAAAGAAAAGTCACATATATATATCTCTCTATATAACTATTTTTATCTATGTCTCCATGTATAACTGTTTCTATAAATACATTTATAACTCTTCTCCAATTCATCTACATACTGACATATTCAATTAAAATCCAATGAAAGTGTTGTTTTGTTATGTTTTGTTTTGTTTTTGTAAGGGTGGAGGTGGGGGTATCAATAAGCTGATCCTAAAACTTACACAGAAAAGCAAAGAAAGTAGAATAGCCAAAACAATTCTGAAAAAAGAACAAAGATGGAAAATCTATACTATCAGACTTCAAGAAACAATAAAAAATACCAAAGCAGTGTAATATTGGAAAAGAACAGACAAAAACATCAATTCTATAGAGTTCAGAAATCTAGCAAAATAAAGATGGTCAACTGATTTTTGAAAGAGGCACAAAGAGAATTCAATTTAAAAAGGATGTTTTCATGGAAACAGCCTAAATGTCCATCAACAGGTGACTGGATAAAGAAGATGTGGTATATTTATACAATGGAATACTACTCAGCCATAAAAACTGACAACATAATGCCATTTGCAGCAACATGGATGCTCCTGGAGAATGTCATTCTAAGTGAAGTAAGCCAGAAAGAGAAAGAAAAATACCATATGAGATCGCTCATATGTGGAATCTAAAAAACAAAAACAAAAACAAACAAACGAACAAAAACAAAGCGTAAATAAAGGACAGAAATAGACTCACAGACAGAGAATACAGACTTGTGGTTACCAGGGGGGTGGAGGGTGGGAAGGGATAGACTGGGATTTCAAAATTGTAGAATAGACTACACTGTATAGCACAGGGAAATATACACAAAATGTTATGATAACTCACAGAGAAAAAAATGTGACAATGAGTGTGTATATGTCCATGAATAACTGAAAAATTGTGCTGAACACTGGAATTTGACACAACATTGTAAAATGATTATAAATCAATAAAAAAGGTTAAAAAAAAAAAGGATGTTTTTTTCAACAAACAGTACAGGAACAATTGAACATCATCCATAGGCCAAAAAAAAAAAAAAGAACTCTGACACAAATGCAAAATTTAACCTAACATAAACTTAAACGTAAAATCTGAAACTATAAAATTTATAAGAAAACATAGGAGATCATCTCTAAGACCTGGGTTAAGCAACGCTATTTTTACAATACAAAAATAATAATAATATAAAGCTGACAATATTTCTTCAAAATTAAAAGCTGCTTTTTGAAAGATATTGTTAAGAAAATGAAAATATAATCTACAGGCAAAGAGAAAGTATCTACTAAACACTTATCTGATAAAAATGAGTGCCCTCTTCATATGAAGATTGGGCATTTCTTTTCAATTCATATTATCAATTTAACTGAAGAGCTAATTTATTGGGATACCAGAGACTTTCTTAAAAACATACAAAACAAAGGAAACAAAAACTAAGAAATATTTTTGGGCCAGCATTATGGAGGCAATTAAAGAATATGTATGAGGTGTGTGTAGGGTTGAAGAGGATGAAAAAGTAGTTGGTTAAAAAAAAACCCCTTCTAATTAGTTTTTGAGAAATGTAAATCTACAAATATCTTCACTTAAAAAAAAGATTTAAAAAAAGATATAAAAGATTTTTTAAAACAGCATGTAATAAGCTAAAAATAAGACTAACATTTCTGTAGGAAATTAATATTAGAGTAAATACATTGAATTTTCATATGAAAATCTTTTACTGCTAGACTCTACAGAAACAGATCTAAAGTCTTCAGTAAGTATATTTAGAGGTCTCTCGAACAGTTTTTTAAAAAAGCCTAGTTAAAACAAAAATGAAATACATGGTGACTGATTTTTTTCTTGTCAGTTGGTTTTATTTATATCATACAAAATCCTCAGGGTCACTTTTCCAAATACACACATGCATACCATACAGCAAGCCTTTGATTTTGTGACTAACTTCTTCCGGCGCCTATGCTTCACTCACTGTGTACACACTACAAACAGGCTGAACTACAACCACATGAATGTTTCAAAATAGTTACAATGGAGGAAGAAAACAAAAAGCAGATAGTACCATGAGATAAAAATTTTTGCAACTATGAAAACATATTTCCATATAAGTTCTGTACATTAATTTTTATATTAGGTTTAAGGTATTCTGCTACAGATCTATAAAAAATAACTATTATTAAAAATTATTAATTTTTATGCTAACTTTTATAAACTATACCTTTTTCTGAATTCTAATATTTAAAAACTAATTTTTAAAGTCATGTAATCTACAAATGATTTTAACCATTTTCTAATATCATTAAAAACTTTTTTAAATTCATTGGCACTTCCAGAATGAAATTAAATAATAAAGATAGCAAATAACACCTTTAACTTGTTTTTGATATTAATGGAAATTTTTAAAATAATCAAACATGCTGGAGTTTGCTTTGTTCATCATAGTTTTTTTGTATAACTTTAAATAATATGACACTATTTATATTTCATTAAAAAATTTTCTCAGAAAGTAATGTTGGATTTTATAAAATGTCTTACAGTATGATGAAATGATTCATTAATATGATATATATCATATCATACTGAACTATGCATTTCAAGCATCAATGCATCACGGTCACATTTTAATCTTTTTAACCTAGTGCCTGATTTTGGTAGTAATTTATTTAAGATTTCTATATGAGATTAGTATTTAATTTTCTTTTTTAAGCTAACTTTTCCGGTTAGAGTTAGATCAAATGTAAGTTTCAAATAAAATCATTGGTAACTTTAATTCTCTACCTGTATTCTAGAACAATTTAAACAGCTTCAAGTAAATTTCATCTAGAAGGTTTATAATTACTAATCTATGAACCCATTATTCCTTTCACAATAGAGTTTAGGATATGGGACAGCAAAATGAAATGAAAACAACCAAGAAACACATCAATAAACCTTATCTTCTTAATCCCTACTATCCTCCTGCTTATCTGTCCCCAGATAAACCTCCAGCA